>NW_028318762.1:0-600000 GCF_062004578.1 Staurois parvus | reverse complement strand
CACCAGATCAGATCTTGTATCTTCTCCAGATCAGATCTCACATCTTCACCATTTTACATATTCACCAGATTAGATCTCATATCTTCACCAGATCAAATCTTGTATCTTCTCCAGCTCAGATCTCACATCTTCACCATTTTACATCTTCACCAGATCAGATCTCATATCTCATATTTAGGGAGTCACCCAGAGGTGGAAGGAGCATATATTTTCACCAGATCAGATCTCACATCTTCACCAGCTCAGATCTCACATCTTCACCATTTTACATATTCACCAGATCAGATCTCACATCTTCACCATTTTACATATTCACCAGCTCAGATCTCATATCTTCACCATTTTACATATTCACCAGATTGGATCTCACATCTTCACCAGATCAGATCTTGTATCTTCTCCAGATCAGATCTCACATCTTCACTATCTTACATCTTCACCAGCTCAGATCTCACATCTTCACCATTTTACATATTCACCAGATTAGATCTCACATCTTCACCAGATCAGATCTCATATCTCATATTTAGGGAGTCACCCAGAGGTGGGAGGAGCTCACATCTTCACCAGATCAGATCTCACATCTTCACCAGATCTGATCTCACATCTTCACCAGATCTGATCTCACATCTTCACCAGCTCAGATCTCACATCTTCACCATCTTACATCTTCACCAGATCTGATCTCACATCTTCACCAGCTCAGATCTCACATCTTCACCATCTTACATCTTCACCAGATCTGATCTCACATCTTCACCAGATCAGATCTTGCATCTTCTCCATCTTACATCTTCACCAGATCTGATCTCACATCTTCACCAGCTCAGATCTCATATTTTATATTTAGGGAGTCACCCAGAGTTGGGAGGAGCAAACATCTTCACCAGCTCAGATCTCATATCTTCACCAGCTCAGATCTCATATCTTCACTCTCTTACATCTTCAGCAGATCAGATCTTGCATCTTCTCCAGATCAGATCTCACATCTTCACCATCTTACATCTTCACCAGCTCAGATCTCATATCTCATATTTAGTGAGTCACCCAGACGGGGGAGGAGCAAACCGCATCGGGCGGGGGACTGCCGGGAGAGGAGGTAAGGGACCTCTCTGTGTATTATCATCGCACAGAACAGCTATTATCTCTCTTTTACTTTAACCAAAAAATGTTTATTCTTTTTGTATCATATTAAACTGAAAGTTAAACTTTAACTGAAGCCCAGCTGTGTCTTGTAGAGCCCCTCGGCTTTCTTTCCCTTTATGGCCGGGTTGGGTGCTGAACATATGAACATTACAATTCCGACTATCAAAGATTGACACGACAGGACACGATGGACTGACTTGGACACAAAGACTGACAACTTTATGTGGATTTACGGCTCTCAGACCAAACTCCGTGTTTCCCCCTAATCAGCAGATAAATGCTAATAGTGCAATTACATTTTGTTTAATTGAGAAAAGCAGATGGATGGTAATTGGAAAGCCAAAATCAATTTGAGGGAGAAGGGGGGCCTTCTGGGGGAGGGGGGCCTTCTGGGGGAGGGGGGGCCTTCTGGGGGAGCCATTAAATATAGAAGAAGTGAATTCTGTTCGGTCTTCACAGCGTTGGAACCGATGATTGCCATGTTTCTAACATTCTGTCTTTACCAGATAGTCTGGATTAACAGATCTCAACAGATCAGATCTCGCATCTTCACCAGATCATATCTCATATCTTCACCATCTTACATCTTCACCAGATCTCACATCTTCACCAGATCAGATCTCTCATCTTCACCAGCTCAGATCTCACATCTTCACCATCTTACATATTCACCAGATTAGATCTCCCATCTTTACCAGATCAGATCTTGCATCTTCTCCAGATCAGATCTCACATCTTCACCATCTTACATCGTCACCAGCTCAGATCTCACATCTTCACCATCTTACATATTCACCAGATCAGATCTCAGATCTTCACCAGATCAGATCTTGCATCTTCTCCAGATCAGACCTCACATCTTCACCATGTTACATATTCACCAGATTAGATCTCACATCTTCACCATCTTACATATTCACCAGATCAGATCTCACATCTTCACCAGATCAGATCTTGCATCTTCTCCAGATCAGATCTCACATCTTCACCATTTTACATATTCACCAGATTAGATCTCACATCTTCACCATCTTACATATTCACCAGATTAGATCTCACACCTTCACCATCTTACATATTCACCAGCTCAGATCTCACATCTTCACCATCTTACATATTCACCAGATCAGATCTCACATCTTCACTAGATCAGATCTTGCATCTTCTCCAGATCAGATCTCACATCTTCACCATCTTACATCTTCGCCAGATCAGATCTCACATCTTCACCATCTTACATATTCACCAGATCAGATCTCACATCTTCACCATTTTACATCTTCTCCAGATCTGATCTCACATCTTCACCATCTTACATCTTCTCCAGATCAGATCTCACATCTTCACAATCTTACATCTTCGCCAGATCAGATCTCACATCTTCACCATCCTACATCTTCACCAGATTAGATTGCCATGTTTCTAACATTCTGTCTTTACCAGATAGTCTGGATTAACAGATCTCAACAGATCAGGTCTCGCATCTTCACCAGATTGGATCTCACATCTTCACCAGATCAGATCTCACATCTTCACCATTTTACATCTTCACCAGATTAGATCTCACATCTTCACCAGATCAGATGTCGCATCTTCACCAGATCAGATTTCACATCTTCACCATCTTACATCTTCACCAGATCAGGTCTCACATCTTGACCAGATCAGATCTCTCATCTTCACCAGATCAGATTTCACATCATCACCAGATCAGATCTTACAAGCTGTTGCCGGTGTAGAATCCAGACCTAACTTCACAATAATCGGTGTCCATGCTTCTGTGTAACAGGCAGAAGATAGATATATGCTGTGATTATAGGTAACCCACGTGGATAAAGCCGTGTAATTGAAAAATGGTCCAATTACTGCACATAGTCAATGTAAATGTCACATCCTGTATGCAGGGAGACGTGAGACACATAGAAATGGGAACCACCATAAATTGTTCCTCGTTACCATCGTCTCCTGCTACGAATGGGACCAATGTTTATGCAAATTCATACAGGCACACCATCTATCTACACAAAGTTTTTTATACATATATATATATACACACACCCTGTATATATGAATACAGTATAGACTAATAAGCCATAACATTCTGACCTCTGAAAGGTAAAATGAATAACATCTCAATAATAGGAATCTGACAATAACATCGCTCATGGATTATCTCATTACAATGGCATCTGAACATGGGTGGGCTATTTTAGGCAGCCAGTGAGCATGTTGTCCCGGAAGTTGGGTGCTGAAAGCAGAAAAAAGGGACAAGTGTAAGGATTTGAGGGACTTTGACGAAGGCCAAATTGTAATGTCTAGACGTCTGGGTCAGAGCAACTCCAAAACTGCAGCTCTTGTGCAATGCTCCCGGTCTATAGTGGTCAGGACCGACCAAACGTGGTCCAAGGAAGGAAAACCGGCCGACCAGTGACAGGGTCATGGGCGGCCAAGGCTTATTGATGGAGGTGGGGAAGGAAGGCTGATTGATGGAGGTGGGGAGCTAAGGCTTATTGATGGAGGCTAGGAAGGGAAGGCTCATTGATGGAGGTGGGGGGGGGGCTTATTGATAGAGGTGGGGGGCCTATTGATGGAGATGAGGATGTCAGACTCATTGATGGAAGTGGGCGAGGCTCATTGATGGAGGTGTGGGGGGAGACTCATTTATGGAGGAAAGGCTCATTGATGGAGGTGGGGGAGGGAAGGCTCATTGATGGAGGTGGGGAGGGAAGGCTCATTGATGGAGGTGGGGAGGGAAAGCTCATTGAAGGAAGTGGGGAGGGAAGGCTCATTGATGGAGGTGGGGGAGGGAAGGCTCAATGATGGAGGTGGGAGGAGGGAAGGCTCATTGATGGGCTGGGGAGGGAAGGCTCATTGATAGGGCTGGGGAGTGAAAGCTCATTGATAGAAGCGGGGGAGGGAAGGCTCATTGATGGAGGTGAGGGGGGGCTCATTTATGGAGGTGGGGAGGCAAGACTCATTGATGGAGGTGGTGGGGGGAGGCTCATTTATGGAGGTGGGGAGTGAAGGCTGATCAATAGGGCTGGGGAGTAAAAGCTCATTGATGGAGGTGGGGGAGGGAAGGCTCATTGATGGAGGTGTGGGGGGAGACTCATTTATGGAGGTGGGGAGGAAAGGCTCATTGATGGAGTTGAGGGGGGGGGCTTATTGATGGAGGTGGGGAGGGGAGGGGAGGCTCATTGATGGAAGTGGGGAGGGAAGGCTCATTGATAGGGCTGGGGAGTGAAAGCTCATTAATGGAGGTGGGGGAGGCTGGCCTGTGTAGTCCGAGCCTTTTTTTTAAGATCACATTTTTGGAACAGATGGATGAAAGGTAGGATGCAGAGACCACATTATTCCTGTGTGCTCTTCAGCCGCGTCCTCTTCCACTATCCAAACACACGGAGGATAATAATGTGATTTTAATGGTCTACACATAAATGCAATTAAATTAGAGTTCTGGACTCCGGCTTTCCGATAACACTTTCAATTTGGATGAAATCACTAAATGTCAGACAAACGACTTTGACATTTCGGCAGAATGACGGGTTTAATGATTAAATAATGAGCTAAAGTCTTATTTAGAGGAGGAAGCATACGATGCAAATCCTTCCCAGGGAAAAGCAAAGCTTTTGAATTTCGGCAAATACCGCGCTCTTCTGAACAGGATACGGATGTGCTGTACGTCATGTACTGGAAAGGTTCTGGAAGAAAACATGTGACGGGGCTGTTGTACATTATAGTCCTCACTGGCACTGCCCGACGAACGCAACACGGACGATTTTTGCTACACTGAGGCATGTGTAGAAATCTATATGGCTGCCTATGCAATTTGGGGGGGGGGGTTAGTTGGGTAAAAACGTGGCTTAACTGCCTGTTCACCCGCCTCTGAAATGACCACCGTGGATCACTGTTGAGAGGGGCAACAAAGGTAGCCGCATGCCTGAACAAGCCCTTTAAGCCTCTCTTTCCTCCCTCGGAGCCCAACTAGAGGGTCCTTTAGTTCCATGCGCCCCCTCGGAGCCTACTTCCCAGCACCCCTCCTTCATCCCACTGACATAAATGCTAATCAGTCCTCCTTAGACTGACACCAGCACAATGCAGGGACACTTTTTCCTTCCAGTGACACCACCAACTCAGAGACATTTTTCCTTCCAGTGACACCACCAACTCACAGACATTTTTCCTTCCAGTGACACCACCAACTCAGAGACATTTTTCCTTTCAGTGACACCACCAACTGAGAGACATTTTTCCTTCCAGTGACACCACCAACTCAGAGACATTTTTCCTTTCAGTGACACCACCAACTCAGAGACATTTTTCCTTCCAGTGACACCACCAACTCAGAGACATTTTTCCTTCCAGTGACACCATTGCTGCTGAGGCATTTTTTCTTTTCAGATACAGGCATAGCCAATCAAAGTGCTCCGTTACGGGGGCTCTCAGGGTTGGTTGTGGGGGAATGGTCGGCATCTCCAGATCCTCATGTTGTAGAGGATATAGAACAACTGAGCATGTGCAGATTAGGATGCACATGTCTGAATTTTAAATAGAATAGGCACCTTTTTATATTGTTTTACATAACTATACCTGGTGTAGCTGAGGCACTAGATCCCCATCAGGTCACCTTGTAATTGTAGGCAGTGGGCAGATTCTATAGCCAATAGTTGGCTGTTCGTTGGCTAGGGGTCTTCCCATTGCCCATTGCCAATCACAAAGGGAGCCTTGATTGGGAACCAGCATCTGTGAATCCCCATCAGGCTCCGTCCCTGAGGTACACAACTCCCCACTGCTGTGCTGTCTGTGTGGCAGGTGCAGCGGCCAGAAGGAAGTTCAGCTGCACTTAGGGTGGAGTGGCGTTATGGTCTGGTGGAGTGGCGTTATGGTCTGGTGGAGTGGCGTTATGGTCTGGTGGAGTGCCTTTATGGTCTGTTGGAGTGCCTTTATGGTCTGGTGGAGTGCCTTTATGGTCTGGTGGAGTGGCGTTATGGTCTGGTGGAGTGGCGTTATGGTCTGGTGGAGTGCCTTTATGGTCTGGTGGAGTGCCTTTATGGTCTGGTGGAGTGCCGTTATGGTCTGGTGGAGTGGCGTTATGGTCTGGTGGAGTGGCGTTATGGTCTGGTGGAGTGCCTTTATGGTCTGGTGGAGTGCCTTTATGGTCTGGTGGAGTGCCTTTATGGTCTGGTGGAGTGGCGTTATGGTCTGGTGGAGTGCCTTTATGGTCTGGTGGAGTGGCTTTATGGTCTGGTGGAGTGGCGTTATGGTCTGGTGGAGTGGCGTTATGGTCTGGTGGAGTGGCGTTATGGTCTGGTGGAGTGGCGTTATGGTCTGGTGGAGTGCCTTTATGGTCTGGTGGAGTGGCTTTATGGTCTGGTGGAGTGGCGTTATGGTCTGGTGGAGTGGCGTTATGGTCTGGTGGAGTGGCGTTATGGTCTGGTGGAGTGGCGTTATGGTCTGGTGGAGTGGCGTTATGGTCTGGTGGAGTGCCTTTATGGTCTGGTGGAGTGGCTTTATGGTCTGGTGGAGTGGCTTTATGGTCTGGTGGAGTGGCTTTATGGTCTGGTGGAGTGGCGTTATGGTCTGGTGGAGTGGCGTTATGGTCTGGTGGAGTGGCGTTATGGTCTGGTGGAGTGGTTTTATGGTCTGGTGGAGTGGCGTTATGGTCTGGTGGAGTGACTTTTTGGTCTGGTGGAGTGGCTTTATGGTCTCAGTGTGTTTCCACGGATTCATGTACAACAGGCATATTGATCTGTCGCCCGCACCGACATTTGTCCTGTGGAGACGCAATGGAATTCTAGAGTTTCTTGGACACGCTTTATGAATTCCTCTGTTTGTTGTTAAAAAATATTCCCATGAGAATTGGGGATCTTCTATCCCAAGATAGGATATGCACAATGGATTCCTTTACGACCAACCATTGACTATCATTTTAACGAAACCCGCCCCTTTCTACATCATATCACTTCAAATCTGATGTTGACCGTCCTCCATCTATATTTTATGTGTAGCACTTACCCCTTAGGACTTGCATTCTGGAGACATCAAACAGTCATTGAGCTTGTTTTTTTTTTTATTAGGGGTATTAAACCCTTGATGGGGTTGAGGGGTGCATGGGATGCCCAAGAAAACTTTGAACCGAGGACAACTTCCTGGCAACTATATACAGCATAATCTCTTCTAGGAGAGCTCTCCAGCCTCTCCTGGTGTACCACCACAGACTCCAGATAAATCTTCCTCTCCACCCAACTTTCTGGAGGAATCCCCGAGCAGGATCCCAAGCTGCCACTTTAAATGTAACAGTCGCTGTAGGTCCAGTCAGGCTTTTCACCAGAATACCTTCTCCCCTTGTTTGGCCCAGGGGGTGTAGGATTACTCACCCAATTCTTGCCTGTGACCTGGTTGGGTTGGTGGCTGCCTTTAGGCCTTCTGCTGGGCTGGCTCCTTCTCTGGCTCCACAGGTGGTCCTTCTTCCGGAGATTTATTTATCTATTTTATACAGGTACTTATATAGCGCCGTCAATTTACGCAGCACTTTACATATACAGTTGTGTTCAAAATAATAGCAGTGTGTTTGAAAAAAAGTGAATAAAGCTGAAAATCCTTCTAATAGCTTTTATTTCCATCCACACAAATGCATTGGGAACACGACACATTCTATTCCAAATCACAACATGAAGAAAAATACATCAAATTTCTGTTGTTCCTCTAAAAAAATGGAAGAAAAGTGAATATTAGACGGTTCAAAAAAATGGCCGTGTTTGTATTCTTCTTTACAAACTCAAACATTCACTATATAAACTGAGAAATGTTTGAAGATTTTGCTTTCCTTTGAATGACTTCATGAATATTTGGTTGTAGTCGCACTGTTTCTGAGAACTGCTGTACATCTGTGTTGCATGGAGTCCCCCAACTTCTGGCCCCTGTGATCAGGTATTCCAGCCCAGGATGATTGGACCACATTCCACAGTTCTTCTCTACTTCTTGGTTTTGCCTCAGAAACGGCATTTTTGATGTCACCCCACAAGTTTTCTATTGGATGAAGATCCAGGGATTGGGCTGGCCACTCCATAACGTCCATCTTGTTGGTCTGGAACCAAGATGTTGCACGTTTACTGGTGTGTTTGGGGTCGTTGTCTCGTTGGAACCCCCATTTCAAGGGCATTTCCTCTTCAGCATAAGGCAGCATGACCTCTTCAAGTATTCTGATGTATTCAAACTGATCCATGATCCCTGGTATGCGATAAATAGGCCCAACACCGTAGTATGAGAAACATCCCCATATCATGATGCTTGCACCACCATGCTTCACGGTCTTCACAGTGTACTGTGGCTTGAATTCAGTGTTTGGGGGCCGTCTGACAAACTGTCTCCGCCCACTAGACCCAAAAAGAACAATCTTACTTTCATCAGTCCACAAAATGTTGCGCCATTTCTCTTTAGGCCGGTCAATGTGCTCTTTGGCAAATTGTAACCTCTTCAGCACATGTCTTTTTTCCAACAGTGGGACTTTGCGGGGACTTCTTGCAGATAGCTTGGCTTCACATCGGCGTCTTCTAATTGTAACAGTCCTCACAGGGAACGTCACACCTTCTTTCATCTTCCTGGAGCTGATTGTTGGCTGAGTCCTCACAGGGAACGTCACACCTTCTTTCATCTTCCTGGAGCTGATTGTTGGCTGAGTCTGCCCCATTTTGGCTATTCTTCTATCCATTCCAATGGTAGTTTTTTGCTTTCTTCCGCGTCTTTCAGGTTTTGGTTGCCATTTTAAAGCATTTGCCATCATTTTAGCTGAGCAGCCGATCATTTTCTGCACTTCTTTATATTTTTTCCCTTCTCCAATCAACTTTTTAATCAAGGTACGCTGTTCTTCTGAACAATGTCTGGAACGACCCATTTTCCTCAGAATTTCAGAGAGAAATGCACTGTAACCAGCATGTCCAACATTTGCTGCCTTCCTTCCTTAAATAAGGGCAATCATTGCCACCTGTTTTTCAAAGAATGAATGACCTCACTAACAGAACTCCACACTGCTATTATTTTGAACACGCCCCTTTCAATGAGTGATTCAATGACACAGAATCAGCAACATGCATGTCATGACTGTTGGGTCTGTTGGATTTCTATGACTCTACTACACCTGCTAGGAAATTATTTGCCATGTAGAAATATCATTTCCACCAAAAACAGTGATTGATCCGGTTAGTGATGTCTGACTGCTATTATTTTGAACACAACTGTATATAGTACGCTCACATCAGTCCCTAACCCTCAAGGGGCGTACAATCTATTGAGGCTAAGAAATCCTCCTTTCCAGGTCCCGGCCTGTAGGTAGACCCTTTCCCACTGGGCCCATTCCCCGGCTCCTGCATCTCAGCCTTCCTCACATCTTCCACCCAAATTCTCCTCCTGCTGAGTAGGCTCAATCATGCTTAAGGGCTGTCCTGACCTCATGCCGAGCCTCCTGCCTGGGGATTGGTCAGGATCCCCTAAGTATGCAGATCAGTCCCTCCTGCTTACCAATCTTCTCCAAGTTTCTAGAGCAGGGGGAGGTATCAAGGAACTGATCTGCAGAGCCTCTCAGCTCTGACCTAAAATTGACCCTGCTACTCAGCCTAACTAAAAAAATTAACTAGCTCCCCCTGGCTATCTAGAGGGGCACTACATATGCAAAAACCTAGATGCAGTCAAAGGTCATATTATATTTGAGGTGAATAATACAAACTTACCCTATATGACTCAATGGGAACCTGACATTACCAATCAATATAAAATTCAGTTTATAGGGTGGTAATCCTCTACAGGGGTCCCAGATGGGAGAGGGGCTCACCTCCAGGCAGGGACCTTGGAAGAGGCAAAGCTTGGAACTTCACCCCCTAAGAGATGACCATCTGTGTGGCAGGTAAAGAGCAGCCCAGCTAGGAGGCTTTGTAGCAGCTACTGACCCACCGGCAATGCAGGGGAAGGACTAAGTGAGTAGACCTGCACCCCCTGGACCAGTGAAGGGAAAGAGGCATTCTGGCGGGAAACCAGATTAGCAGTTACCCGGGTCTGTCTTACTTTGACGTGGCAAGCACTGGATCCTCTGCTCAGGGATTTCCCTCAGATAGCTGGATGAGGAGAGGATTCATCTGGGGTCTGGGGTGGTACTATGGGAGATGCTGGCTAACTCTCCACAAGAGACTGTTTGCTGTAAAGACTTGTACATAGTTGCTAAGGAGTTTGGCTTCTGATGCCATTACCCTTGGGCATCCCATACACCCCTTACCTCATCCAAGTTCAATTCCCCTAATAAAACTTCAAAAAAACAAAGCTCGAGAACTGGTTGCTGTCTCCTAATGCAAGTCTGAATGAAAAAAAGCGTGTTTCCTGGCTGTACAAGACTATAGGGCACGGGTGCCTGTAACGGAACCGACCCCAGACTGCACTTGGATACTTCCGTTACAACTTCCCCGTCCGAACTCCGACCACAGACACCAGAGATTTAAAGTAAACCAGGAAATAGACTACTTTATTTTAACACAGATACAAAATATATACATTCAAGGGAACAACCCCCCCCCCTGCATAATGACACAGGGCGGGGCAATCTACCTTTAGTAAACAGAGGCACACCAACAGACAGTCCCATCAGGAGGGAGGGCTGCTGGAAACACCCCCCACCAAGCCAATACACATAAACACATCCCATAATAGTTTGCTCCCAAGCAAGGCACACAATAGAACAATGGGATGCAGCCACATGACATTAAACAATCCACAACCCCCACCCCACCTATCTCCTAGACATGTCTACACAATATTAGGACAGATCACCCCATACCCCTAACAGGCACAGGGTGACTTACACATAATAGGGATATGGGGAGCCGAGACAGGGGTCTCCCCACCTCTCCAATGTGAGCTGGGTTCCATGGGCCCCTCATCTAAAGTGACTCCCGTCCAGGGGCGGACTTTACATTATTACATTACATTGAGTTTATATAGCGCCAAAGGGTTTGCTCAGCGCTGTACAATAGAGGGGGGACAATACATGAAACATTACAGCAACTACAAACAGCACACGAGGGGTTATAGGGCCCTACTCTTTCGAGCTTACAGTCTAGGAGGGAGGGGGTAGTGGCACAGGAGGAAGTGGCTGTGGGGGATGGAGTGGTAGGAGGAATGAAGGAGAGCAGCAGTTAGGTGAGGGTGGGGTAGGCTTCCCTGAAGAGGTGGGTTTTCAGGGAGCGCCTGAAGGTGAGGAGGGAAGGTGACAGTCTGATGGATTGGGGTAGTGAGTTCCAGAGGATGGGGGAGGACCTGGAGAAGTCTTGCAGACGTGCGTGTGAGGAGGAGACCAGGGAGCAAGATAGAAGGAGGTCCTGTGAAGAGCGAAGGGTACGGGTAGGGTGGTACTTGGGAATCAGACTGACAACTTATGGGGCCCCCCGGGCAATAGGGGATCATGGGGCCTGTGTCCTTGCCCACACTCAAAAAGCCTATAAAAAAGGTACCAGGGGCATTTCATGGGGCCCCCTACTGACCCCGGGCCCTCGGGCAGTGCCCGAGTACTCGAATGGTCAGTCCGCCCCTGCTCTCGTAACAGTGTCA
This sequence comes from Staurois parvus, assembly GCF_062004578.1. NCBI lineage: Eukaryota > Metazoa > Chordata > Amphibia > Anura > Ranidae > Staurois > Staurois parvus. Next base: position 588,264 of record NW_028318762.1, on the reverse strand, counting down.
CACTGGCGTCCCTCCAGCTGTTGCCAAACTACAAGTCCCATCATGCCTCTAACTTTGGGAGTCATGCTTGTAACTGTCGGTCAATGGGACTTGTAGTTTGGCAACAGCTGGAGGGCCGCCATTTTGACACCTGTGCTATAGGGGAACCAAAAACTCAGCAACTCCTATGGAAGCAGTGCTGTAGGTACAAGTGTCCAGCGGGAGTTCACTCTCACTTTAATTAGCTGTTAACCCTTGCGCTGTGTACGGGGGCCCCACTGCAAGGGTCAGTTTTCTTGGGCCCAGATTTGGACGTTAAACAGCAATGTGTGCCTTCCCAGTGATCAGACTCCACAGATACGGACAGACCCAGACATAACGGAAAGGAAGACGCATCCGGGATTATTATGCATTCATTGACACGGAGCCATAACAAAATCCAAACTCACAAGTGGGAATAGCTGATGGCGTTCACATTTCTAATCTACATTAGTGTGGTCAAACAGCTCCAAACAATCACGCGTACTTTGGGGAATATTGGTTACATTTATTAACCAGAGCAAGTCGTTCGGTGCTTCGTTAATTGAATTTAAAACAAGGCTGACAAATCTGCTTTCCAGACGGAGTCCATCCAACAACCCTCCTTCATTATGAGGAACGCTCAACATCAAAGTGTCAGCTTACCAGCGAAGAGTACTGAGAAATGATTCATGTAATAAACCAATAATACATTTTGAGGTTGTTCTTGATGGCACAACCGTCTGTTGGGAAAAGGATTGATGTATACGGCATGACGTCAACGCTGCTGTAAATTCAATTAAGGAAGCATCGAGTGACTTGCTTGGGTTAATAACTGCAGCCAATATCCCCTAAAGCACACACGATTGTTTTCAGTGCTTTGAAAACATTAATATAGATTTAAAAATGTGCGCTGGCAGTGACTGTCCAATCAGAATTCAGATGCTAATTCTGTTATTTAATTAGACAGAACATGTAACGTGCTGTCAACTGTAGTGACACATCGGATTCTAGATTACTGAAGTCAGGTCAGGGAAAAGATGGTTTTTGGTTGCTTTGGGATTCTGAAGGTTGAAGAAAAGTCATTTAACCTTGAACTGACCTGAATGTATTTCCAGTAGAGCAGCCCTTCTCAACTAGGGTTCCTCCTGAGGTTGCTAGGGGTTCCTTAAGAAGTGGCTAATTGACCTCTTGTTTGATGATGGCTGCATAGTTCCAGGGCCAATACCAACAGCAGAGTCAGCATGACAGCATGACACCAGGTATCTGGTTGTCTTTAATGGGGCATTCTTCCCACTGACCACCAATGTAAGGGACATTCTTCCCACTGACCCCCATTGTAAGGAACATTCTTCCCACTGACCACCAATGTAAGGAACATTCTTCCCACTGACCCCCATTGTAAGGAACATTCTTCCCACTGACCCCCAATGTAAGGAACATTCTTCCCACTGACCCCCATTGTAAGGAACATTCTTCCCACTGACCCCAATGTAAGGGGCATTCTTCCCACTGACCACCAATGTAAGGGGCATTCTTCCCACTGACCCACAATGTAAGGGACATTCTTCCCACTGACCCACAATGTAAGGGACATTCTTCCCACTGATCACCAATGTAAGGGACATTCTTCCCACTGACCCCCAATGTAAGGGACATTCTTCCCACTGACCCCCAATGAAGGGACATTCTTCCCACTGACCCCCAATGTAAGGGACATTCTTCTCACTGACCACCAATGTAAGGGACATTCTTCTCACTGACCACCAATGTAAGGGACATTCTTCTCACTGACCACCAATGTAAGGGACATTCTTCTCACTGACCACCAATGTAAGGGAAATTCTTCCTACTGACCACCAATGTAAGGATCATTCTTCTAACTGACCCCCAATGCAAGGGACATTCTTCCCACTGATCCCCAATGTAAGGGACATTCTTCCCACTGATCCCCAATGTAAGGGACATTCTTCCCACTGACCACCAAGGTAAGGGATATTCTTCCCACTGATCCCCAATGTAAGGGACATTCTTACCACTGACCCCCAATGTAAGGGACATTCTTCCCACTGATCCCCAATGTAAGGGACATTCTTCCCACTGACCCCCAATGTAAGGGACATTCTTCCCACTGACCACCAATGTAAGGGACATTCTTCCCACTGATCCCCAATGTAAGGGACATTCTTCCCACTGATCACCAATATAAGGGACATTCTTCCCACTGATCACCAATGTAAGGGACATTCTCACTGACCACCAATGTAAGGGACATTCTTCCCACTGACCCCCAATGTAAGGGACATTCTTCTCACTGACCACCAATGTAAGGGACATTCTTCCCACTGATCACCAATGTAAGGGACATTCTTCCCACTGATCACCAATGTAAGGGACATTCTTCCCACTGACCACCAATGTAAGGGACATTCTTCCCACTGACCACCAATGTAAGGGACATTCTTTCCACTGATCCCCAATGTAAGGGACATTCTTCCCACTGACCCCCAATGTAAGGGACATTCTTCCCACTGATCCCCAATGTAAGGGACATTCTTCCCACTGACCCCCAATGTAAGGGACATTCTTCCCACTGATCCCCAATGTAAGGGACATTCTTCCCACTGACCCCCAATGTAAGGGACATTCTTCCCACTGACCCCCAATGTAAGGGACATTCTTCCCACTGACCCCCAATGTAAGGGACATTCTTCCCACTGACCTCCAATGTAAGGGACATTTTTCCCACCGACCACCAATGTAAGGGACATTCTTCCCACCGACCACCAATGTAAGGAGCATTCTTCCCACCGACCACCAATGCAAGGAGCATTCTTCCCACCGACCACCAATGCAAGGAGCATTCTTCCCACCGACCACCAATGTAAGGGACATTCTTCCCACTGACCCCCAATGTAAGGGACATTCTTCCCACTGACCCCCAATGTAAGGGACATTCTTCCCACTGACCCCCAATGTAAGGGACATTCTTCCCACTGTTTACCAATGTAAGGAACATTCTTCCTACTGACCCCCAATGTAAGGAACATTCTTCCCACTGACCACCAATGTAAGGAACATTCTTCCCACTGACCACCAATGTAAGGGACATTCTTCCCACTGACCTCCAATGTAAGGAACATTCTTCCCACTGACCACCAATGTAAGGAACATTCTTCCCACTGACCACCAATGTAAGGGACATTCTTCCCACTGACCCCCAATGTAAGGGACATTCTTTCCACTGACCCCCAATGTAAGGAGCATTCTTCCCACTGACCCCCAATGTAAGGGACATTCTTCCCACTGACCACCAATGTAAGGAACATTCTTCCCACTGACCCCCAATGTAAGGAACATTCTTCCCACTGATCACCAATGTAAGGAACATTCTTCCCACTGACCCCCAATGTAAGGAACATTCTTCCCACTGACCCCCAATATAAGGGACATTCTTCCCCCTGACCACCAATGTAAGGGACATTCTTCCCACTGATCATCAATGTAAGGGACATTCTTCCCAATTTTTCTTTATTAAAAGTCTCGCAATCAATAAACATAAAATATTATACAGAATATAAAAAAATTATATATATTTACAGCAAAACGAAAATAAACATAGCAAAATCTGCTGTCAGACAAAAGCAAACGTCTCAGAAATGAACATGACATAATTGGGGAAATAAATCGTACTACCACTCACATCACTACACCAGACATCAAACCTGTGAGGTCAAGAAACCACCCCGCCCCCCTTATGCATGCAGCCCTTCTTCAAAAAAGATCTTAACAAAAACTACGGGAGTGAAAAGAACAGTATAAGGAAAGACCCCCTCACCCAGAGATGGACAGTTCACCAAAGGCAGGTCTGATATTCCTCCACGCCCTTATCCAGACCGCCCGAGGCTCTCTGACCCTCTCAAGACCCCGAATCTTCCCAACCTCACCCAGAATATCGTGCACCACCACCTCTACAGGGAGGACTTTCTTCCGGATGGTAATCTGACACCGTGCGTTCCATGTGAAGTAACGGACAACTATACTAACTAGAAAAAGTGTATCCAAATCAAAGTCCCAGTGAGCTGGGAATGCCCCGTACACCCACTCTGCATAACTCATGCGATAGAGAAAGGGGATGCCCAGAACCCTCCCCACCCTTTTATACACCTCTATGTTAAAGGGACACAGGAGCAGAAAGTGGTCCATAGACTCCAACTTACCAACACACTCTGCTCTAGGACAATCCCGATCATCCACAGGGCGGTGCTTCAGGTTCCCTCTCACATAGAGCCTTCCATGAAAAGCGAGCCAGGCTTGATCCCTAAACTTCAAAGGGATTCTCTCCAAGTTAATTAAACGCAATCCCTCCCTCATTACGGAGCCTGGGCAATCCTTTAAGGCCAGTGACACACTGAAAGCAGAAGCCAAAATCCTCTCCCCCAGAAGCTTCCTGGGAAGGGACCTGATATCCTCCACTGTCACCTGCCACTGCCGAAGTATTTTCAGACACGGGGCAACATAAGCCGGGAGCTTGCCATGTCGGACTCTCAGACTTTTCACTGGGCCGCCATCTTCCCAGCAATGCAGAAAAGGCCTAAACCAAGACTGAAAAATACCCACCCATCCCGGCGGGGTCTCTGCTAACATATTACCAAGATTGTACTTTAAAAATAGCAAAGAAAAGAAAACTATCGGGTTGACCATTCCTAGGCCACCCTCCCGCCTGGACAGGTAAGTTACATTGCGTTTGATCAGGTTCAGCCTATTTCCCCATAACAGTTGGAAAAAACAGCTGTAGACCCTTGCATAGAGAGATACTGGCAAGATACAGACGAAGCTGACATATAAAAAGATCGGGATCAGGTAAGTTTTGATCAAGTCAACCCTCAAGGAAAGCCTCCATCTCTTCCAGCTTGCTACTTTGGCATTGGCAACTACCAACCTGCTTTCCCAGTTTCGATGACCATAGTCACCAGGACCAAATTTGATGCCCAAAATTTTAATTTCCTGCTGGGGCTCTGGGAAGGCATCCGGAAGTTCGAAGCTTTCACCCTCCTCACCCATCCAGAAAACTTCACTCTTTTCATGGTTGACTTTAGAGCCAGAAGCCTCCGTGTACTGCTCTATCACAGAGACCACCTCCTGCGCCTCCTCAGTCCCAGAGATAATAACAGACACATCATCAGCATAGGCCACGACCTTCAAAGACGGCACACCAGCAATGCCCACAGGCACCCCGCACAACGATGCGCCCTCTAGCCTTCTTACAAAGGGGTCGATTGCGAAAGCATATAGCAGGGGGCTCAAAGGACATCCCTGGCGCACACCAGAGCCAACCTCAAAAGGCCGCCCAACCCAACCATTAACAAGTGGGAAGCTCTCAGACCCTCTATATAATGTCTTCAGCCAATCTATAAACCTCCCCTGCAGGCCGTATCTACCAAGCAGCAACCACAGATATTCATGATTCACTCGATCAAAAGCTTTTGCCTGATCCAATGCCAGCAAGTACTTTCTCCATCCAGCAGCCCTGCATCGTTCCAAAGCCTCCCGGATAGCCAAAACCGCTGAAAAGGTACTTCTACCTTGGACCGAACAGTGCTGATGGCTGGACAACAAATCGCCTGCTACTGACGACAAGCGCCAAAAAAGAATCTTTGCCAAGATCTTTCTATCAACATTGAGAAGACTGATGGGGCGCCAGTTCTCAATCATTGAGGGGTCTTTACCTTTTGACAGAAGAATCACAGCGGATTGCCTCATGGAGGGAGGGAGCGAACCCTCTTCTAGACAGCTGTTAAAAACCTCCGCTAAAAAGGGAGCCAGAATGGACTTAAAACACTTGTAAAATTCAGCTGTCAATCCATCTGGCCCAGGCGATTTTTTGGTAGCCAGCTTGCCTATAGCATGAACTACCTCATCCGCTGAAATTGGTTCTGTCAAATTCATCAAAAGCAATGCACCATTTCCCAATCCTGGAGTAGAATCCAGAAAGCTTTCCATCCTGTCCCGGATAAGGTCCTTTCTTCCCAGGAGGTCTGCATAATTCGACCCAAAGATCTCCAAGATCCCTGATCTGGACTTTATCAGGGAACCCGTACTGTCTTTCAGGCCAATGACCGTCTTAACTGCTATGCCTTGCTTACAGTTCTGGTAAGGATCAGGTGAGTGATATTTCCCATAATCCCTCTCCAGAACCAAGAAGGCATGCCGGTCGTATTGACACTTCCTAAGAAGAAGCTTCACTTCAGAGATCTCCCCTGGATCTCCTCCATACGAGACAAGACGATCAAGCTTCCTCCGCAAATGCTGGTAGGCAATATACATACCAAGCTGCTTCTTCTTACTTATGGCCTTGAAAAGTCCGATCGCCCTTTGTTTCACAAGCTCCCACCACTCTGACTTACTGCTGCAAAAGTCCAGAATAGAAACCTGTGCCTGAAAAAAATCCTCAAAGGATTGTCTTACCTCTACATCTTCCAGGAGAGCCGAATTCAGTTTCCAGACACCCCTTCCCCTGGGTGGAGTGTCCGAGGCATTCAGAGTCACAGACAGCATACAGTGGTCAGAGAACTCCACCGCCTTCAACTCAGGAGCCGAGAAAGCAGAGTTCTCCTTTAAAAAAAACCTGTCTATCCTGCTCTGACTATTCCCTCTCTGAAATGTGAACCCCGTGCTGCCAGGGCAGTGCTTAATGTGCACATCTACCAGGCCTGCCTGTCTAACCAAATCTCTGAGAAAAACGCCATCATAACCCAGCCTGTCTATGGAGCCTCCCCTGTCTATGGAGCCTCTCCTGTCTATGGAGCCTCTCCTGTCTATGGAGCCTCTCCTGTCTATGGAGCCTCTCCTGTCTATGGAGCCTCTACTGTCTATGGAGCCTCTACTGTCTATGGAGCCTCTACTGTCTATGGAGCCTCTCCTGTCTTCAGGCCTAATTATGGTGTTAAAGTCACCTCCAAAGACAACCTGCTGGGACGTAAAAAGGAAGGGCTTGATCTTTGTGAGGAGGCATTTCCTGCCCCATTTTGACTGGGGTCCATAGATATTGATCAGGCGCAGGTCCTGCCCCCTAACAGAGACGTCTAAGACCATGCATCTCCCCATTTCTACCTCAATTACCCGCCGGCACGTTACCATATCGGTTTTAAAAAGGACCGCAACTCCGCTGCAAGGTTCAGCCGCAAGAGACCAAAAGGAAGGGACCACATCTCCACTCCCTTTTTGCTAGATAGACATCGGCCAATGTATTGAGCCAGGTCTCTTGCAAAAATAAAATCTCAGCATCAAACTCGCTGAGCAAAAATAAGGCCGTATCACGAGCTCTTGCAGATTTAATGCTGGCGACATTAATGGTCACCACCTTTAACAGAGTGGGAACTGCCATCAGGATGATTGGGGTAGTCGTTTCTTAACCTCTACCACACTCTCATCACCCGAAACAGCTCTCTTCAGAGTATGTGACTCCCCCTCATCCATAGATGATAGAGAAATGGATATATCAGATACCATCTCATCACCTGACAAAACTGAAAAAGTATTGCCAAGAGGGACCCCTCCTGGATCTGATTCTGAGGAAGAGAGGACAGCTCTTCTCATCCTCCTCTTCTTCTTCTTCCTCTTCTCCTTCACCCTCTCCCACCCTTCATCAGCCGAATCCCCCCCAGCAGGAGGTGAGACATGGGACATGGATACCCCTCCCTGAGCCCCATCGGCTCCACCCCCATCCCGCACCCCCACAACCTCCTGACCACGTTTGCGCTGATGGGGGACAGGTACCGGAGGTGGAGTAGGCCGAGAGGGAAGATCCACTAAACCCGCCCCCCCAGCAGCTTCCGCCAGTCTGGAGGATCTACGTACTGTAGGATTAGGGACAGGAGGGACAGACTCAGGGGTGACATTACTGGGGGAAACACAATCTGACACAACAGAGGGAACAGACACAAGAGGGGCAACTACAGTTTCCTCCCTAGCATCAGCTGCCTCATCCTCTTTATCCAGCCTCTGCAGCTCAGCCTCCAGTCCTGGCAGGTTGTGTAGTGCCTCTGGGCACAGACTGTATGGATGACCCATCTGCTGGCACAAATTACACCGAATCTCGGTGCATTCTCTGGCCAAATGGCCAAAATCCTGGCACAGTGAGCACTTCTTGATGGTACAGGACGATGCAAAATGGCCTTTCTCTCCGCATTTGTTACAAACTTTAGGCTGACCTTGATAGAAAATGGTCAGCCTATCTTTCCCCAGAAAGGCTGAGCAGGGAAGATGCTGAACCACATTGCCCAGCACCCTCAATTGCACTGACACCGTCCAGGCCCCTGTCCATATCCTATGCTCATCCAGGACCTTCCGCAGTGGGGTGAGGACCTCACCATGTCGGCGTAGCCAAACTACTAAATCAGCCTCTGGTATGGATTCATTCCGGACCAGGATTGTCACCGATTTTATCAAAGGCTGTCTGGAAACAACCTTTGCCACCAAACCTTTCCACTGCTGAAGGCTCCTGCACCTCCTATATCTCTCTCAAAACAGGTCCAGGCCTTCAGGTTTTACAAATGACAAATCGTATTCATAGCTGCCTACTGGGCAGATCAACGCAAACACATCACAGACTTTAAACCCCATCTCTAGAATCAACTCCGCCACCCTCCCCCTTACTGGTGGGTTCCCTTCCCCCTCCCACTTCAACTGTACCACATTCCTTCTCCTGACCCCTCCAACCATCCCACCACCAAACCTCCCCAAATTCTGACCATTAGTATTCCCAACACTCCCCCCACCCCCCTTGGTGCGACTCCCCAAAACAGAGGCATAGCTCCCCCCAATCCTCCCAGCAGCAGAAACATTTGTGTGTCTGGGAGCGTCTGGTGCAACTCTGGCAGATACCGATTGCACAGATCTGGGATTGGATGGTGTATCCTCTCTCTGCTCAGCAGGGGGAGAAATGTCATTTTTACCTCTGTCAGCAATGTTAACCCCTTCACCTCCACCCACCACCAACACATCCATTGCTTTACCAGTCTCAACAGTCATAGACTTCACAGCAATGTCCGCACTCACTGCTGCAACCATAGAAGCTCCATCAGTCATCTCTTGCTCCAAGAAAGAAGACTCAGCCCAGGACTGGATTGGATGTTCAGACACAGCAACAAGTGAGACATCCATGTGTGCTGTTTGCTCTGCATGTTGTGCAGTGTGCTGCTCCCCTCCCCCACCAGCATCAATCAGGTCTGGAGCACCTGGGAGCTCAGGTGAAACAGTCTCTCTGCAGGTGGCAGCCATCTTGCCTGTACATTCTTCCCACTGACCTCCAATGTAAGGGACATTCTTCCCACTGATCACCAATGTAAGGGACATTCTTCCCACTGACCCCCAATGTAAGGGACATTCTTCCCACTGACCCCCAATGTAAGGGACGTTCTTCCCACTGACCCCCAATGTAAGGGACATTCTTCCCACTGACCCCCAATGTAAGGGACATTCTTCCCACTGACCACCAATGTAAGGGACATTCTTCCCACTGACCACCAATGTAAGGGACATTTTTCCCCACTGACCTCCAATGTAAGGAGCATTCTTCCCATTGGCCCTCAATTAATTGGTTTTATCAGGGGTATCCTTAAAATAGGTTCCAATGGTTTATCTGGGGTAAAAAAAAGAGTAAAGGACAAGGTGCGGGGTAGGTAAGGTAAATGGAACAAGCGTGTCTCCTCCATATGACTCTTACCTTTAATAAATAAGGGTCATTAGGATAAATTCACCAAGTCTTAAGATCTTCAGCAGTTTTGCTCCCAACATGAAACGGTTATTTACCCAATGGAAGCCTACCTTACCTCCATCTAAAATGGCCCTTTTCCAATAGGCAACTCATAGATTGGCTGGCTGTATTTAAAGATCTGAACATCAACGTTTTTTAACTAAATTTGCTAAAAGAACACAAATGAAGTAAATTCAGCTTGTTAACTAGACCGGTTCTTTTGTAAACCTAAAAAAAGATATATTGCCAATCCAACAATGAAATTACTCTCAGGAATGAAAATAACCCCCTTGTGTTATCCTTGTTGGAAGTGAACCAATAGCATAAAACATTTACAGTACCATTGATGAGCATAACAAATACTACTTCCCAGGCACCTTTGGTACTCCAAGATCTGGTCAGGGAACAATATATTGTTTGGAAAGTTATTTCTGTCTTGGGTGCAAGTAACAAATCTATTAGAATGGTACAGGAATGCTTTAGAGCGCTAGTAGCATTGATGAGATTGGTATTCCCAACGCATAAAATTCAAACTACTAACATTGACGTACAAAGCCATTCATAACGCTGCCCCAAACTACCTCACCGACCTGATACCCAAATACTACCCAACCCGTACTCTTCGCTTTTCACCTCCTACTCTCTAGCTCCCTAGTCTCCTCCTACCCATGCCTGACTCCAGGACTTCTCCAGGACTTCCCCCATCCTCTGGAACTCACTACCCCAATCCATCAGACGGTCACCTACCCTCCTCACCTTTAGGCGCACCCTGAAAACCCATCTCTTTAAGGAAGCCTACCCTGCCCTCACCTAACAGCCGATCCCCTCCACTCCTCCTACCACTCCATCCCCCACAGCCACTTCCTCCTGTACCACTACCCCCTCCCTCCTAGATTGTAAGCTCCAAGGAGCAGGGCCCTCGAACCCCTCGTGTATTGTATTGTCACTGTATTGTCTCATATACTGTCCCCCACTATGATGTACAGCGCTGAGCAAACTTTTTGGCGCTATATAAATACTGTATAATAATAATAATTCCCATCATTTGCTATATAAGTTTGTATGAATATGTATTCCATACAAAGACACAAATGAGCGGGGGGGGGGGGGGTAGTGGCACTGGTCCAAAGTAAGCAATGCTTGGCATTAATGAAGAGTCCTTCCAGGGGGCTAATACCCAATGAAGGTATGGTGTGGTAGGACCTAGTTGTAGTCCTGGTCTGCTGCCTCTCTGATACGTTAACAGAGAATACTCAGCATGAACCTCTGGGACAGGTATAGAGAAGCGTCCAATAAGAACATTCGGCAAGAAACTCTGGGATGAGTACAGATGAGCGCCCAAAGAGAATGCTCAGTATGAACCTCTGGGAAGGATACAGTGGAGCGTCCAAAGAGAATGGTTAGCATGAAACTCTGGGATGAGTACAGAGGAGCACCCAATGAGAATGCACAGCATGAAACTCTGGGATTGGTACAGATGAGCATCCAATGAGAATGTTCAGCATGAACCTCTGGGATGAGTACAGAGGAGCACCCAATGAGAACGAGCAGCATGAAACTCTGGGATGAGTACAGAGGAGCGCCCAATGAGAACGCGCAGCATGAAACTCTGGGATGGGTACAGAGGAAACCCAATGAGAACACTCAGTATGAACCTCTGAGATGGGTACAGAAAAGCTCCATATGAGAACATTCAACATGAACCTCTAAGATGGGTGCAGAGGAGTGTCCAATGAGAACACTCAGCATGAACCTCTGGGATGGGTACAGAAAAGCTCCATATGAGAACATTCAACATGAACCTCTGGGATGGATACAGAAGAGTGCCCTTTAAGAACGTTCAGCATGAACCTCTGGGAAGGGTACAGAGGAGCACCAAAGAGAACGCTCAGTATGAACCTCTGGGATGGGTGCAGAGGAGTGTCCAATGAGAACATTCAGCATGAACCTCTAGGATGGGTACAGAGGAGTGTCCAATGAGAACACTCAGCATGAACCTCTGGGATGGATACAGAGGAGCACCCAAAGAGAACGCTCAGCATGAACCTCTGGGAAGGGTACAGAGGAGCACCAAAGAGAACGCTCAGAATGAACCTCTAGGATGGGTACAGAGGAGTGTCCAATGAGAACATTAAGCATGAACCTCTGGGATGGGTACAGAGGAGTGTCCAATGAGAACATTAAGCAAGAAACTCCGGGATGAGTACAGGGGAGCACCCAAAGAGAATGCTCAGTATGAAGCTCAGGGAAGGATACAGTGGAGCGTCCAAAGAGAACGTTCAGCATGAAACTCCCAATGAGAATGCACAGCATGAAACTCTGGGATGAGTACAGATGAGCGCCCAAAGAGAATGCACAGCATGAACCTCTGGGAAGGATACAGTGGAGCGTCCAAAGAGAACGTTCAGCATGAAACTCTGGGATGAGTACAGAGGAGCACCCAATGAGAATGCACAGCATGAAACTCTGGGAATGGTACAGATGAGCGCCCAATGAGAACATTCAGCATGAACCTCTGGGATGAGTACAGAGGAGCGCCCAATGAGAACACTCAGTATGAACCTCTGAGATGGGTACAGAAAAGCTCCATATGAGAACATTCAACATGAACCTCTGAGATGGGTACAGAGGAGTGTCCAATGAGAACACTCATCATGAACCTCTGGGATGGATACAGAGGAGCACCCAATGAGAATGCTCAGCATGAACCTCTGGGATGGGTACAGAAGAGCACCATATAAGAACGTTCAGCATGAACCTCTGGGAAGGGTACAGAGGAGCACCAAAGAGAACGCTCAGAATGAACCTCTAGGATGGGTACAGAGGAGTGTCCAATGAGAACATTAAGCATGAACCTCTGGGATGGGTACAGAGGAGCGCCCAATGAGAACATTGATTGAACACTCTTCTATACTAATCACATGTGGCTGCTCTTGGGCTTCCTCTAACTTTTATAAATCTATTGTAGACATTGTATATAATGTTCATATCTGATTAATAATGCTGACGTGTTCTTTTCTCCATCACTTTATGTACCGTATTGTGCAATGCTGTGGTGCGTGATAGTGATATAAATAATATATATATAGTATCTTGTAGAGTTGTTTCTCCTCCACAAATCCTTCGAATGGATATTGAGTACCATCTACGAATCTGATCCTCCCTTTCCTTCGTATGTCGCTGTCACCAACAATAGAGTTGCTTGCTGTTCAATATCGGTGGCTCTTCTAATACTTCAGAAAGTCTCTGGGTGCAATAGGCAGCCGAAGAGTGACAAGGAAAGTAATGCCCTTGACACCGGCTGTGATTTATACAAGGGAGTAATGCAAGCAATGGCTGCACGTCACTTATTGTTTGAGGAGAAGATGACAGCTCTGAGGAATGGAGGGAAGAGACCGGCGATATGTAATCAATCTCTGCTCACAGTGCGATGGCTGCTATTTATTTCCTCCTCCGTTGTACCCGAGTTCTATCTGCTGGAGAAATTCACACTCTTATCTGTGTAATGGGAAGAGGCCCTCGAATTACAGGGAAAGGTATATGGAGTCCATTCGTGAGTTGTGGTTCCTAAAATTTAGATGTAATATTTTTCGGTGGATTTACTAAAGGCAAAGCAAGCGAAAAGGCGTGAAAATTTACATTTTTTTACCTTTTTTTTGCATGTGATTGGGTATTCTTTACACATCACATTACATTTGCTAAGAAAAAAGACTGCAAAGTGCATCACCTATTTGTCTTTACTAAATCAACTACTTTTGCCTCTTTTGCTCAAAACAGGTTTGCTTAGTCTAGAAAAGTGTGATTCTTTTTGTTACGAGTCGAAATTCGGACAGAATGTTTGTTATTATTATTATACAGGATTTATATGGCGCCAACAGTTTGCTCAGCACTTTACAGAATGAAGGCAGACATTACAGTTACAATACAATTTGGTACAAGAGGAAACAGAGGGTCCTGATCCTGGGAGCTTACAATCTAGGAGGGAGAGTTGAGTGATACATATTATTATTATTATACAGTGTTTATATAGCGCCAAAAGGTTAGCTCAGCGCTGTACATTACAGTGGGGGACAGAACATGAGACAATACAATACATGAGGGGTTCGAGGGCCCTGATCCTTGGAGCTTACAATCTGGGAGGGAGGGGAAGGTGGTACAGGATACATATGGAGATTCAGATGTATCCAAATGTCCGAACCGAAATAATAATGAATTTCAATGAATCCAAAATAAACTATAACAAAAAAAAACCCCAACACATTCATTCCTATTCATTTCATTCAGAGGGTTTTGTAAGTTCAGTAATATGTTTCACACTCTGTATTATGTAGTTCCATAGTTAGTCTGGCTGAAAAAAGGCAAAAGTCCATCCAGTTCAATCATTAAAAAAAAAAGTTATGATCCTACACCCACAGTTGATCCAGAGGAAAGCAAAAAAAAACAGCAAAGCACGATCCAATCTCCTCCTGCAGGGGAAAAATTCCTTCCTGATCCCCCGAGAGGCAATCGAATATTCCCGGGATCAACTTTCCCTATAAATGTTATATCCAGTTATATTCTGTGTATCCAAGAAAGGATCCAGGACTTTCCTACAGCAATCCACTGAGCCGGCCACACCCAACTCTGGAGGAAGTCTATTCCACATTCTCACAGCTTTTACTGGGAAGAAACCTTTCAATGTTGGGGATTAAATTTCTTTTCCTCCAGACGTAAAGAGCGCCCCCTTGTCCTCTGTGATGACCTCAGGTGTAACAGCTACACCGAGTTGAACCACTGATGTATTATACATGGAGATCATATCCCCCCCTTATGTATTATACATGGAGATCATATCCCCCTTATGTATTATACATGGAGATCATATCCCCCCTTATGTATTATACATGGAGATCATATCCCCCCCTTATGTATTATACATGGAGATCATATCCCCCCCTTATGTATTATACATGGAGATCATATCCCCCTTATGTATTATACACGGAGATCATATCCCCCCTTATGTATTATACACGGAGATCATATCCCCCCTTATGTATTATACACGGAGATCATATCCCCCCCTTATGTATTATACATGGAGATCATATCCCCCCCTTATGTATTATACATAGAGATCATATCCCCCCTTATGTATTATACATGGAGATCATATCCCCCTTATGTATTATACATGGAGATCATATCCCCCCTTATGTATTATACATGCTGATCAAATCCCCCCTTATGTATTATACATGGAGATCATATCCCCCCCTTATGTATTATACATGGAGATCATATCCCCCCTTATGTATTATACATGGAGATCATATCCCCCCTTATGTATTATACATGGAGATCATATCCCCCCTTATGTATTATACATGGAGATCATATCCCCCCCTTATGTATTATAC
Organism: Staurois parvus; assembly: GCF_062004578.1. Lineage (NCBI taxonomy): Eukaryota > Metazoa > Chordata > Amphibia > Anura > Ranidae > Staurois > Staurois parvus. Next base: position 573,111 of record NW_028318762.1, on the reverse strand, counting down.
ATGGTGATCATATCCCCCCTTATGTATTATACATGGAGATCATATCCCCCCTTATGTATTATACATTATTATTATTATTATTATACAGTATTTATAAAGCACCGATAGTTCGCTCAGCGCTGTACACTACAAAGGGAGACAGAACATGTGACAGAACAATACCAATACAATGCAAAACATGAGGGGATCAAGGGCCCTGCTCTTTCGAGCTTACAATCTAGGAGGGAGGGGGTGGTGGCACAGGAGGAGATAGCTGTGGGGGATGGAGTGGTAGGAAGAGTGGAGGAGGGAGGCAAGTTAGCAGGGGGTGGGGTAGGCTTCCCTGAAGAGATGGGTTTTCAGGGTGCGCCTAAAGGAGAGGAGAGTAGGTGATAATCTGATGGGTTGGGGCAGGGAGTTCCAGAGGATGGGTGACACCCTGGAGAAGTCCTGGAGGCGGGCATGGGAGGAGGAGACCAGGGAACTAGAGAGAAGGAGGTCTTGTGAGGAGCGGAGTGTGCGTGCTGGGCGGTACTTGGATATTAGGTCAGTGATGTAGTTCGGGGCAGTATGGTGGACAGCTTTGTACGTCAGCGTTAGGATTTTGAATTTGATCCGTTGCGCAATTGGAAGCCAGTGGAGGGATTGGCAGAGGGGGGTGGAGGACACTGAGTGGAGGCCAGTGGAGGGATTGGCAGAGGGGGGTGGCGGAGACAGAGCGGTTGGAAAGGTGAATGAGTCTGGCAGCCGTGTTCAGGATGGACTGAAGAGGGGATAGCCAGCGGCGAGGCAGGCCAGTGAGGAGGGAGTTGCAGTAGTCGAGTCGTGATATGATGAGGGAGTGGATGAGCTGTTTAGTGGTTTCTGGGGTTAGGAACGTGCGGATTTTGGCGATGTTGCGGAGGTGGAGTCTGCATGTTGCGGAGGTGGAGTCTGCATGTTGCGGAGGTGGAGTCTGCATGTTGCGGAGGTGGAGTCTGCATGTTGCGGAGGTGGAGTCTGCATGTTGCAGAGGTGGAGTCTGCACGAGTTTGTTAAAGATTGGACTTGGGGCTGGAAGGATAGGTTGGAGTCCAGAATGACACCCAGTACTCTGGCCTGCAGGGCGGGTTTGATGGTAGCGTTGTTGGATGTGACGAAGAAATCAATGGGGGGTGGTGTCCGGGCTGGGGGGAAGACAAGAAACTCGGTTTTGGAGAGGTTCAATTTAAGGAAGTGGAGCGACATCCAGTCTGATATGTCGCTCAGTAGGTGTGTGATTCGGGCTGAGACCAAGGGGGTGAGGTGGGGGGTTGAGAGATAGATTTGTGTGTCGTCGGCATAGAGGTGGTAGTTGAAGCCGTGAGAGTGTATGAGTTGGCCAAGGGAGGAGGTATAGATGGAGAAGAGAAGGGGCCCGAGGACAGAGCCTTGAGGGACCCCAACAGAGAGGGGGAGTGAGGGGGAGGTGGTAGCATTATAGGTAACGCTGAAAGAGCGTTGTGACAGGTAGGATGAGATCCAGGAGAGAGCAGAATCTCTGAGGCCGAGGGAGTGTAGTTTTTTGAGGAGGAGGGGGTGGTCGACTGTGTCGAAGGCCGCAGAGAGGTCAAGGAGTAGGAGCACTGAATAGTGTCCATTAGCTTTGGCGGTTAGCAGGTCGTTGGAGAGTTTGAGTAAGGCAGTTTCGGTGGAGTGTAGGGGACAGAAGCCGGACTGTAGGGGATCGAGGAGGTTGTTGTCGTTGAGGTGAGAGCATAGGCGGGTGTAGACTAGGCGCTCGAGGAGTTTAGATGTAAATGGGAGCAGGGAGATGGGTCTGAGGTTGTTCGGGTCATTGGGGTCCAGGGAGGGCTTTTTAAGTATGGGGGTGATGTGTGCATGTTTCAGAGGGGAGGGGAAAGTGCCTGAGGAGAGGGAGAGATTGAAGATGTGGGTGAGGGAGCGTAGGATGGAGGAGGAGGAAGGTCGTAGGAGTTGTGAGGGGATAGGGTCGAGGGGGCAGGTGGTGAGGCGGGCATCAGAGAGGGTCTTGGAGACTTCCTCGATGGTAGTAAGGTCAAAGGTGCGGAGTGTTGGGGGAGCTTCAGTATGAGGAATGTAGGGTGGGGTGGAAGAGGAGGTCAGAGCAGTGGTGGGGCCGTGGGAGAGGGGTGATGAGGGGGTAGCTGAGTGAGGGTGAAGGGGGTTGGAGAGAGTTTGAGCAGCGACGAAGTCCCTGCGGGTTATGTCGAGGGGGAGGGGGGATAAGGGGGTAGCTGTGTGAGAGGGGACAGGTTGAGAGGGCGTGTGAGTTGCGGCAATGTCCTTGCGAATTGTGTCAATTTTGTTTTTGAAGTGATTGGCAATCTCAAGGGCAGTGAGTGAGGTGCTGGGTGGAGGTGGGGGTGGAGAGAGTAGAGAGTTGAAGGCAGAGAAGAGTCGGCGAGGATTGGAGGAGAGGGCCTTGATGAGGGTCAAGAAGTAGGCCTGTTTGGCAGCATGGAGGGAGGAGGTGTAGGTGCGGAAGGCAGATTTGTAGCAGGTGAAGGCTTGTTTGGATTTGGTTTTGCGCCATAGTCGCTCCAGGGCACGACTTTGTCGTTTGAGGGTTTTGGTGTGATCAGTCTGCCAGGGCTGGAGCGGTCGGGGTCTGGTGTTGCGTGTGGTTAAAGGCGCTAGTGAGTCAAGGGCTGTTGAGAGCGCATTGTTGTAGGCGGTCAAAGCCAAGTCGGGGCAGGACAGGGGGAGGATGCGGTCGTGGAGTTGATCAGCTGCAGAGTGGAGGGAGGCAGGGTTAAGGTTGCGGAGGTTACGGCTGGTAGTAGTGTGACATTTGGAGGGGTAGGCGTTGGAGGACGAGGAGATAGAGAAGGTGATCAGGTTGTGGTCAGAGAGAGGGAAGGGGGTGTTAGTGAGGTTGTGGGGAGCGCATCGGTTGGAGAAGACAAGATCAAGGATATTTCCGTCGGAGTGGGTGGTGGATTGTATGCACTGTGCAAGTGCAAAGGAGGAGGTTAGGTGGAGGAGACGGGCTGTGTCCGGGTTGTCGAGGTTGACAGGGATGTTAAAATCCCCAAGAATTATGGTGGGTAGCTCAGAGGAGAGGAAGAAGGGTAGCCAGGAGGAGAAGTCATCCAGGAAGCGGGGTATGGATCCAGGAGGCCGGTATATCACAGCAATCTTCAGGGGGGTTGGGGAGAATAGTCGGAGGCAGTGGGCCTCGAAGGAGGAGAAGGATAGGGAGGGGGGGTTTGGGAGGACTCGGAAGGTGCTCTGCGGTGACAGGAGCAGACCAACCCCACCACCTTTACGACCGTTAGGCCTGGGTGAGTGGGTCCAGGTGAGACCTCCATAGGAGAGTGCAGCAGGGGAGGTAGAGTCAGTGGGCTGGATCCAGGTTTCCGTGATCGCCAGGAGGTTGAGGGAGCGGGAAACAAAGAGGTCGTGGATGGCGGTAAGCTTGTTGCACACCGAACGGGCGTTCAGGAGTGCACATGAAAACGGGGGGGAGATTTTAGGGAGCAGGGAGACAGATACTAAGTTGCGGGGGTTGCAGTAGGACGTGGAAGTGGGAGGGTGTTGAGCGGGTGAGGGAGGTGGAGGGCCAGGATTTGGGGAGATGTCCCCCGCGGCTAGGAGGAGGAGAAGGGTGAGAAAGGTGGCATGGGAGCGGGATGTGCAGGAGCGTGAGAAACTCCTAGTGGAGGTGTTGGGGTCAGTGGGAGAGTGGAGTAATAGGAGGAGGTGGTGGGTGCCATAGAGGGGTGAGGGAAGCAATGAGGACACGATATACAAATGTTTGGGAGGGGCAGAGGGATATAGTGAATGGAATTTGGGAACGGAGGAGAGGAAAATGAGAAGGAGGAGTGGAAGAGACATTTTGGGGAGGTGAAGAGAGCAGTAGTAGGGAGATGATAGCAGTGAGGGGAGATGTACAGGTTGTGGGGTGGAGCAGAGGGGTAGAGAAATGAGATTTGGGAACAGAGGGTAGTAATATGATGAGAAGAGGGGCGTATTATATAAAGGCACACAGAGTGGGTCTCAGGCATGTAAGAGGTTTCCCAGGGTGTTTGCTTGCAGTCTTCCAGCATGCAGTAGAGCTTCTTACTGTTGTTGTGTCTTCCTGCTGCTTGGGTTCTCCTGCTTTAGTTCAACTGCTGCGTTTAACTGCTTCTTCTATGCACTCGTTCGAAGCCGCACTCAATCTGAAGCAGCACCCCATCAGAGACTGTGTCCCCCATCAGAGATCTCCCCCATGAGCTGATCTAAATTTATAGGGAGATGCTCAAATGAGCATTCAACTCCACCCCAATTAGAAGCTGATAAAGATCACATGAGGAGTGGGGGATGATTCTCTCAGGAAACAGACACCAATCGTAAAACGGGTGCAGCTAAAGGTGAGAGCTGGTCAACATATACAAAAAAATAAATACACCATTTGTTCTGAATATAGCAGGAGTCAATGCGTTTTGGAGTTAAGAGTGGAGGTAGGAGAAAGGAGCATTTACCCAGGAGGAGGCAGCAGGAGTCAATGCGTTTTGGAGTTAAGAGTGGAGGTAGGAGAAAGGAGCATTTACCTGTGAAAGTAGAGAAGGCATAATTAGATTGCTGCGTTTAACTGCTTCTTCTATGCACTCGTTCGAAGCCGCACTCAATCTGAAGCAGCACCCCATCATGTATTATACATGGAGATCATATCCCCCCCTTATGTATTATACATGGAGATCATATCCCCCCTTATGTATTATACATGGAGATCATATCCCCCCTTATGTATTATACATGGTGATCATATCCCCCCTTATGTATTATACATGGAGATCATATCCCCCCTTATGTATGATACATGGAGATCATATCCCCCCTTATGTATTATACATGGTGATCATATCCCCCCTTATGTATTATACATGGAGATCATATCCCCCTTATGTATTATACATGGAGATCATATCCCCCCTTATGTATTATACATGGAGATCATATCCCCCTTATGTATTATACATGGAGATCATATCCCCCCTTATGTATTATACATGGAGATCATATCCCCCCTTATGTATTATACATGGAGATCATATCCCCCCCTTATGTATTATACATGGAGATCATATCCCCCCTTATGTATTATACATGGAGATCATATCCCCCCTTATGTATTATACATGGAGATCATATCCCCCCTTATGTATTATACATGGAGATCATATCCCCCCTTATGTATGATACATGGAGATCATATCCCCCCCTTATGTATTATACATGGAGATCATATCCCCCCCTTATGTATTATACATGGAGATCATATCCCCCCCTTATGTATTATACATGGAGATCATATCCCCCCTTATGCATTATACATGGAGATCATATCCCCCCTTATGCATTATACATGGAGATCATATCCCCCCTTATGCATTATACATGGAGATCATATCCCCCCTTATGTATTTTACATGGAGATCATATCCCCCTTATGTATTATACATGGAGATCATATCCCCCCCTTATGTATTATACATGGAGATCATATCCCCCCTTATGTATTATACATGGAGATCATATCCCCCCTTATGTATTATACATGGAGATCATATCCCCCCCTATGTATTATACATGGAGATCATATCCCCCCCTTATGTATTATACATGGAGATCATATCCCCCCTTATGTATTATACATGGAGATCATATCCCCCTTATGTATTATACATGGAGATCATATCCCCCCTTATGTATTATACATGGAGATCATATCCCCCCTTATGTATTATACATGGAGATCATACCCCCCCTTATGTATTATACATGGAGATCATACCCCCCCTTATGCATTATACATGGAGATCATATCCCCCCTTATGTATTATACATGGAGATCATATCCCCCCTTATGTATTATACATGGAGATCATATCCCCCTTATGTATTATACATGGTGATCATATCCCCCCTTATGTATTATACATGGAGATCATATCCCCCCTTATGTATTATACATGGAGATCATATCCCCCCCTTATGTATTATACATGGAGATCATATCCCCCCCTTATGTATTATACATGGAGATCATATCCCCCCTTATGTATTATACATGGAGATCATATCCCCCTTATGTATTATACATGGAGATCATATCCCCCCTTATGTATTATACATGGAGATCATATCCCCCCTTATGTATTATACATGGAGATCATATCCCCCCCCTTATGTATTATACATGGAGATCATATCCCCCCTTATATATTATACATGGTGATCATATCCCCCCCTTATGTATTATACATGGCGATCATATCCCACCTTATATATTATACATGGTGATCATATCCCCCCTTATGTATTATACATGGAGATCATATCCCCCCTTATGTATTATACATGGAGATCATATCCCCCCCTTATATATTATACATGGAGATCATATCCCCCCTTATGTATTATACATGGAGATCATATCCCCCCCTTATGTATTATACATGGAGATCATATCCCCCCTTATGTATTATACATGGAGATCATATCCCCCCTTATGTATTATACATGGTGATCATATCCCCCTTATGTATTATACATGGAGATCATATCCCCCCCTTATGTATTATACATGGAGATCATATCCCCCCTTATATATTATACATGGAGATCATATCCCCCCCTTATGTATTATACATGGAGATCATATCCCCCCTTATATATTATACATGGTGATCATATCCCCCCTTATGTATTATGTATTATGTTCTCATTATGATTTAAAAAGGAGCCAAACAACGATGTGATAATAAATGGCGTCACATGATCATCATCCTTCAATAAAAGAGCATATGTCGGCATGATCAGTCAGATTTTCAATATCAATGCCAAAATTTCACAATTTCTGCCGGGGTATATAAACTTTTGAGCACAACTGTATCAACACTTGTTAACTCTTGGATGGGATTTTGTTTCATTCTCTTTGCATTTTATATTGATATGTTTTTGATATGTTTGTAGACGGTAAACACTGTCATTATTTATTTGGTGCGGCATTTGTATTTAGATACATTTGCTGAAAGGGAGAACTCTTTTTTTAGTGTTCGCTGCTTATTGATTTTCTTTTGCGGTGTGCACAGTGTAACGGAACCGGACCCCCGACTGCACTGGGGTATTGCCGTTAGCCTACCGCTTCCCTGTCCGAACACAGATCCACGGACCCCACCACTGACCAAACAAGATGAGACAACACCAGACTTGAAGGAAACCAGGAAATAGGCTGCTTTATTTTAACACAGACACAAGATATAAACATTCAAGGGAACTAACCCCCCCTCCCTGCATATGGACCCAGGGCGGGGCAAACCAAATCTAGCAACAAGAGACACATCAGCAGACACCCCCCACCAAGCCAATACACAAACACATACATCCCATAATAGTTTGCTCCCAAGCCAGACACACAATAGAACAATGGGATGCACCACATGGCAGTAGACAATACACAAACCCATACATCCCATAATAGTTTGCTCCCAAGCAAGACACATAATAGAACAATGGGATGCACTACATGGCAGTAACCAATGAATAACCCCCACACCCCACCTATAACTCGAACTGGCTTTTTATACACTCAGGGACCAATCCCCCCTCCCTGCATAATGACACAGGGCGGGGCAATCTACACTTAGTAACAAGAGACACACCAGCAGACAGTCCCATCAGGAAGGAGGGCTGCTGGAGACCCCCCCCCCCCCCCCAAAGCTAATGCACACAATCACATACATCCCATAATAGTTTGCTCCCAAGCAAGACACACAATAGAAAAATGGGTTGCAACCACATGGCAGTAAACAATGAACAACCCCCCGCCCCAATATTAGGACAGATCACCCTGTACCCCTAACAGGCACAGGATGACTTACACATAATAGGGATATGGGGAGCTGAGACAGGGGTCTCCCCACCTCTCCAAAGTGAGCTGTGTTCCATGGGCCCCCCACCCAAAGTGACTCCCGTCACACACAGGCGCACAGTTATATAGATTCACGGCTTTTCTTTACCCCTGCCTGGTATGGAGGAGCATGTGGCTCAAGAGTGTCTATAGCTCTGTGTAAACTGACAGGATGATTTACTAAAGGCAAATGGACTGTTCATAAAGGGAATTTCCCCCCTTATTGGATGAGATGAAGCTCTGGTGACTTCCATCATTCACTGCACAGCACAGTGGCGAGGTGGTTAGCACTTTCCCCTGGCAGTACTAGGGGTTGTTGGTTTGAATCCCAATCACGGCACCACCTGCCTGGAGATTGCATGTTCTCCCTGTGGAGGATAATTGGCTCCTGTCTAAAACTGGCCCTCGTATGGATGAATGTGAGTTAGGGACCTTTTTATTGCAAGCTCCTTGGGGGCGGGGACTGATGAGAATGTACGATATATACTGTATGTAATTGGTCAGGCTATATAGGTACTTGAAATAAAATTCTGAAGCAAAATTTCCTTTTTTTTTTTCCTTCAAATGTTCCTTGCATGTGATCAGGTACTCTTTACAAGCTGAAATTTCATCATATTCACAAAACTTTGGGAAAATTCCCTTGCAAAGTACAATTTTCTTTGAAATTTGCCTTTACTGAACCCCTACGACTCCAGTGACCTTTAGCTAATGCGGGGGGGAGGGGGGGAGTTTCCTTTACACTTGACAGCTAAACAGTGTAGTGGGGTGCGGGGGGAGGGGGGGGGGGGCAGGTCTCTCTCTAAAATCCAATTCCAAGTGCTAAGCAGGCTTCTCATGGACCTAACCCTTGAGATACGGCGATTGGAAGCAGGAGAAGATAAAAGTGGGCGGGTTCAGTGGACCTGAGAGCAGTTATATGAGATACTTCAAGACGGAATGTTATTAATTAGGATTCAGAATGGTAACGAAGGAGGTAAGGAGACAAGAAGTCCTAATTAGCAAACGTGTGAAAATATCTTCCCTTTCGCCATGGTGACCGCATTGTCCCCGACGGCGATATCATGATCTGGTGGGAGAAGCGGCAAAAGAGGAACAGAGATTTAACAAAAAAGACGAATTTCATTCCAGTCATGTAGACGTTTATTTGGTTTTAATCTTTTTTTCCTTTATTCTTTCATCTCTTTGCAGCATTACGGAGCAGCTATTCGTGCAACAAATGCAATATGGTACTCAATTCGGTGGAGCAGTATCACGCGCATCTGAAGGGGGTGCGGCATCAGAACAAGTACGAGACCCTTCTTACACTTTTGTCTGGATTGTCACTCATGTGACATGACGTGAACCGCTAAAAATGAAATGCATTTGTAATCAGAAGTTACCGTCACATTGGCAGCCATGATGGAATGTCTACAACATACGACAAGCCATTATCACCAACAATCCTGTGCAGTTTTCTGTGATTTGGTTTCTATGTTTGGGGTCAGTAAGATGCTGCAGATAGAAGTTGTAACAGATGGAATGCTTCCATTTTCACTAGTGAGGGTTCCACCAACCAAATCACCATCTGCAGTGCCATCTTAATTATGCCATGGGCCCCTAGGCAAAGTAATGCACTGGGGCTTCTAGAATTCTGCATCAGGCGGTCTCTACATCAGGTGCCCCCCTACATCAGATGTCCCCATCACAGTGTTCCCTTTACATGAGGTGTCCTTATCACAGTGTCCCCTTACATAAGGTGTCCTCATCACAATGTCCCCTTACATAAGGAGTCCTCATCGCAGTGTCTCCATACATGAGGTGTCTCAATCACAGTGTCTCCATACATGAGGTGTCCCAATCACAGTGTCCCCTTACATGAGGAGTTTTCATCACAGTGTCCCCTTACATGAGGTGTCCCCATCACAGTGTTCCCTTACATGAGGTGTCCCAATCACAGTGTCCCCTTACAGGAGGTGTCCCAATCACAGTGTCTGCATACATGAGGTGTCAAAATCACAGTGTCCCCTTACATGAGGTGTCCTCATCACAGTGTCTCCATACATGAGGTGTCTCAATCACAGTGTCCCCTTACATGAGGTGTCCTCATCACAGTGTCCCCTTACATGAGGAGTTTTCATCACAGTGTCCCCTTACATGAGGAGTTTTCATCACAGTGTCCCCTTACATGGTGTCCCCATCACAGTGTTCCGTTACATGAGGTGTCCCAATCACAGTGTCCCCTTACATGAGGTGTCCCAATCACAGTGTCTGCATACATGAGGTGTCCCAATCACAGTGTCCCCTTACATGAGGTGTTCTCATCACAGTGTTCCCTTACATGAGGTGTCCTCATCACAGTGTTCCATTACATGAGGTGTCCTCATCACAGTCTTCCCTTACATGAGGTGTCCTCATCACAGTGTCTCCATACATGAGGTGTCCTCATCACAGTGTTCCCTTACATGAGGTGTCCTCATCACAGTGTTCCCTTACATGAGGTGTCCTCATCACAGTGTTCCCTTACATGAGGTGTCTCCATACATGAGGTGTCCCCATCACAGTGTTTCCATACAAGACGTGTCCCCATCACAGTGTCCCCTTACATGCGGTGTCCCAATCACAGTGTCTCCATACAAGAGGTGTCCTCATCACAGTGTTCCCTTACATGAGGTGTCCTCATCACAGTGTTCCCTTACATGAGGTGTCCCCATCACAGTGTCTCCATACATGAGGTGTCCCCATCACAGTGTCTCCATACAAGACGTGTCCCCATCACAGTGTCCCCTTACATGAGGTGTCCCAATCACAGTGTCTCCATACAAGAGGTGTCCCCATCACAGTGTCTCCATACAAGAGGTGTCCCCATCACAGTGTCCCCTTACATGAGGTGTCCTCATCACAGTGTCTCTATACATGAGGTGTCCCCATCACAGTGTCCCCTTACATGAGGTGTCCCCATCAGTGTCCCCTTACATGAAGTGTCCCCATCACAGTGTCCCCATCACAGTGTCCCCTTACATGAAGTGTCCCCATCACAGTGTCCCCTTACATAGTTACAAAAAAGACAAAAGTCCATCCAGTTCAACCATTAAAAAAAAAGTTATAATCCTACACCCACAGCGGATCCAGAGGAAGGCACAAAAACCCAGCAAAGTACGATCCAAGTTCTTCCTGCAGAGGAAAAATTCCTTCCTGACCCCCCGAGAGGCAATCGGATATTCCCTGGATCAATAATCGGATATTCCCTGGATCACCTTTCCCTATAAATGTTATATCCAGTTATATTCTGTGTATCCAAGAAAGGATCCAGGACTTTCCTACAGCAATCCACTGAGCTGGCCACACCCAACTCTGGAGGGAGTCTATTCCACATTCTCACAGCTCTTACTGTGAAGAAACCTTTCCGTGTTTAAAGATGAAATTTATTTTCCTCCAGATGTAAAGGGTGCCCCCTTGTCCTCTGAGGTGTCCCAATCACAGTGTCCCCTTACAGCAAGTGTCCCAATCACAGTGCCCCCTTACATCAGGTGTCCCCATCATAGTGTGCCCTTACATCAGGTGTCCCCATCATAGTGTGCCCTTACATCAGGTGTCCCCATCACAGTGTCCCCTTGCATCAGATGTCCCCATCACAGAGTCCCCTTACATCAGATGTCCCCATCACAGTGTCCCCTTACATCAGGTGTCCCCATCATAGTGTGCCCTTACATCAGGTATCCCCATCACAGTGTGCCCTTACATCAGATGTCCCCATCACAGTGTGCCCTTACATCAGATGTCCCCAAATGAATAGACCTCCCAAATGCCCAGAATGCACTGAAAAGTGGTAAATTATTAACGATTTCAGACTGTTTCGCAGAAATACAGAGAGAAGAAGCAGAGACAGCAGCATGTGTTGAGATTAGCTGAGGTGTGAGTTGCTCATTAACATTTCTTTTATTTCCAAGGGGGGGAAAGGTGTCTGGTGGAGGGAGTCATTAAGGTCACCTGGTGTGAATGGGAATTAACATATCTTTTGTTTCCAAGGATGGGAGAGGTCTGAGGTGTGAGTTGCTCATTAACATATCTTTTGTTTTCAAGGGTGGGAGAGGTCTGAGGTATGAATGGGAATTAACATATCTTTTGTTTCCAAGGGTGGGAGAGTTCTGAGGTGTGAATGGGCATTGACATATCTTTTGTTTCCAAGGGTGGGAGAGGTCTGATGTGTGAGTTGCTCATTAACATATCTTTTGTTTCCAAGGGTAAGAGAGGTCTGAGGTGTGAATTGGTCATTACAATGTGTGACAAGCTTGGTAGGAACATCCTGTGTTCAGTGTTTTGTCCATTTGAGTACCTTGAAAACGATTTGAATGCATTTTTCATGATGAAAAAAGGCTCTGGACAGCATCTGGAAATGGAACAGTTAAAAAAACGCTTTTAAACGCAAATGCTTATAAATGCGGTTAGTTTACACGCGTTTACAAGCGTTTGGCATTTGAAACGCTGATAAAATCTACTCCTGAACGCAAGTTGATTGCGTTCAAAAAAATGACTGTAAACTCAACTGCCTGTAAACGACTGTACACTACGACGTGTACACGGACACTTAGGAGAACATTAGGGAGAGTTCAGGGGCTGCTGAACAAAAACGCTGAACATCTCCTAAACGTGCGTTTATCAGCTGCAGTGTACATGAGCCCTAAGGGGGGTGCACTGTGATGTAAGGGAGGGGTGGGGAACTCTTGACTTCTGATGGTGTCGGGGGAGGGGCTCTTGGCATCTGGTACAACCAGCACTTTGAGGGCAACCGCAATGCTGATGTGGCCCACCATGAAATTTCTTTCTTTAGGAACATTTACATATCTTATTATATTGCTTCACCTTTTGCTAAACAAATGTTTGACTTCCACCATAGGCTTCGATGAAATGACATAAAAAACTGATCAGTATTGGTGCGGTGTAGGCTAGTGCCATCATCCCCAAACCATGGAATAAAAAGCTAACCCTCTTTCTTTCTTGGCAGAGGAAAATATGATATCCTACAATGGTTCTTAGTAAACAATGGATGCACTGGGAAAAGACCGGACTAGGAAACCCCCTTATGGAATGACTGATGAAAGGAAACCTCCAAAATCTAAAATCAAAAGCATATCTCCAAAGATCACCCAGATGGGACCGTGGAAGAAGTTTCTTCTACTTCGGGGCACTCCCAGGGGTGGCCGGAGGAGGCACCATGGGGGCTTGGCAGAGGAAAATTTGATATCCTACAATGGTTCTTAGCAAACAATATATGCACAGGAAAACGACCAGACTAGGATACCCCGTATGGAATGACTGATGAAAGGAAAACTCCAAAATCTAAAATCAAAACATATCTCCAAAGATCACCTGGATAGGACCAAGAAAGAATTGTTTTCTGTTTCGGGGCACTCCCAGGGGTGGCCGGAGGAGGCACCATGGGGGCTTGGCAGAGGGATAATTTGATATCCTACAATGGTTCTTAGCAAACAATGGATGCACAGAAAAAAGACTGGACTAGGGTCCAAATAAATTTCAAAAGCTTCCATATGTTGGATTTGGAAGTTCTTGTCTGCAACCAACCATGTGAGCTTCCTCTACACCAGGGCATATATAGCCTCCATCACAAAATGGTGATACCCTGAGGAGGATAAATCGGCCTGTCCAGTACTGGCACAGCTGCCTTGAAAGTTCCCCCCCCCAAAAAAAAATAAAAGAGGGTAACTTTTTATTTCATATACAGTGGGGCAAAAAGTATTTAGTCAGCCACCAATTGTGCAAGTTCTCCCACTTACAAAGATGAGAGAGGCCTGTAATTGGCATCATAGGGAGACCTCAACTATGAGAGACAAAATGAGAAAACAAATCCAGACAATCACATTGGCTGATATGGAAAGAATTTATTTGCAAATTATGGTGGAAAATAAGTATTTGGTGAATATGAAAAGTTCATGTCAATACTTTGTTATATATCCTTTGTTGGCAATGACAGAGGTCAGACGTTTCCTGGAAGTCTTCACAAGGTTGGCACACACTGTTGCTGGTATGTTGGCCCATCCTCCATGCAGGTCTCCTCTAGAGCAGTGATGTTTTGGGGCTGTCGCTGGGCAACACGGACTTTCAACTCCCTCCAAAGGTTTTCTATGGGGTTGAGATCTGGAGACTGGCTAGGCCACTCCAGGACCTTGAAATGCTTCTTACGAAGCCACTCCTTCGTTGCCCGGGCGGTATATTTGGGTCATGTTGGAAGACCCAGCCACGTTTCATCTTCAATGCCCTTGCTGATAGAAGGAGGTTTGCACTCAAAATCTCACGATACATGGCCCCATTCATTCTGTCCTGTACATGGATCAGTCGTCCTGGTCCCTTTGTGGAGAAACAGCCCCAAAGCATGATGTTGCCACCCCCATGCTTCACAGTAGGTATGGTGTTCTTTGGATGCAACTCAGCATTCTCTCTCCTCCAAACACGACGAGTTGTCTTTCTACCAAACAGTTCTATTTTGGTTTCATCTGACCATATGACATTCTCCCAATCCTCTTCTGGATCATCCAAATGCTCTCTAGCAAACTTCAGACGGGCCCCGGACATGTACTGGCTTAAGCAGGGGGACACGTCTGGCACTGCAGGATCTGACTCCCTGGTGGCGTAGTGTGTTACTGATGGTAGCCTTTGTTACGTTGGTCCCAGCTCTCTGCAGGTCATTCACTAGGTCCCCCCATGTGGTCCTGGGATTTTTGCTCACTGTTCTTGTGATCATTTTGACCCCACGGGGTGAGATCTTGCGTGGAGCCCCAGATCGAGGGAGATTATCAGTGGTCTTGTATGTCTTCCATTTTCTAATTATTGCTCCCACAGTTGATTTGTTCACACCAAGCTGCTTGCCTATTGCAGATTCAGTCTTCCCAGCCTGGTGCAGGTCTACAATTTTGTTTCTGGTGTCCTTCGACAGCTCTTTGGTCTTCACCATAGTGGAGTTTGGAGTGTGACTGTTTGAGGTTGTGGACAGGTGTCTTTTATACTGATAACAAGTTCAAACAGGTGCCATTGATACAGGTAATGAGTGCAGGACAGAGGAGCCTCTTAAAGAGGAAGGTACAGGTCTGTGAGAGCCAGAAATCTTGCTTGTTTGTAGGTGACCAAATACTTATTTTCCACCATAATTTGCAAATAAATTCTTTCCAGATCAGCCAATGGGATTGTCTGGATTTGTT
This sequence comes from Staurois parvus, assembly GCF_062004578.1. Lineage (NCBI taxonomy): Eukaryota > Metazoa > Chordata > Amphibia > Anura > Ranidae > Staurois > Staurois parvus. The sequence continues at coordinate 558,042 of NW_028318762.1, read as the reverse complement.
TTCTCATTTTGTCTCTCATAGTTGAGGTCTCCCTATGATGCCAATTACAGGCCTCTCTCATCTTTGTAAGTGGGAGAACTTGTACCATTGGTGGCTGACAATACTTTTTTGCCCCACTGTATATATAAAATGATCATCCAATAAAAACAACGTAAACAAAAAGTAAACGTATCCAGTATATAGTGCACAGCGCAGTGTACGGTGTGCTGACAGCTCTATGAGCGCACATGGCATGTCGATGTTGGCGATCTAACGAAGATATCCTTTAGACTGGCAGGTTTGGTATTTCAGAACGAACGGGCCTTTAAATGTTCGTCTTCAGAATAACATCCAAATGGCCTAGATTCACAAAAAAAAAAAAAAGAGCAAATCTCACTCCAGCGAAGTTCATCTGACTTGTTAATTCTTTCACAATGCAGAGAATACAAGGTAACACTTCTGGAAATCTAGGCCACTGTGTATTCGCAGGCTAAGCCTCCCCAGCAGCAGCTACAGCTTCTTTCCTTTTCCAATGTGATAACTGGAGTCCGTTTGTGACACTCAGATTTGCTCTTATGCAGATTTCAGCTCTTTTCATCGGCTGATTATAACGCACATTGGATGACAACTGTAATAAGAGTTCTTTTTCCAGCGGTCACATTGGACATTGTGATGTAGAAGTTCAGAAGAAATGCGTGCTCAGCTCCTGTTCCCTGCATAATATAGGATTTGATGCACAGCTACACAGTGTACACTTGTGGTAGGAGCTCCTATGACACCATGGTGGTGGTGGGGGGGTATGGAGCGAAGACCGCCGGTGACGTCAGGGGGCCATTACAGTGCTGCTTAGGTGATATATTGAAATATTGGGACGCCGCGCATCATTTTTCTCATTTAGAGGCATGTGTAATAACTCCCAAGTGCTGGCTTTAAATTTGAACTCGCATGACGGATAGCTTTCAGAATAACATAGACATGCCTGAGACCTGCACTTCGCTGATTGATGCTGGGAAGAGATGATGTAAGATCTGTATGTGGAAACATACATTGTGATATCTTATATCCATCATGTGCAGGAACACGATGATCAGTACATGCCCGTGTGTGTATGTATATACAGTTGCAAGAAAAAGTATGTGAACCCCTTGGGATTCCGTGGAGTTTTGCATGAATTGGGCATAAAATGTGCCCTGAACGTCATCTAAGTCACAACAATAGAAGAACACAGTCTGCTGAACATAATACTACACAAACATTCGATGTTGCCATGGTTTCATTGCACATAACATGTAAACATTCACAGTGCAGGGAGGAAAAAGTATGTGAACCTTTGGACTTAATAACTGGTTGACCCTCCTTTGGCAGCAATAACCTCAACCAAACGTTTCCTGTAGTTGCAGATCAGACCTGCACAACGATCTGGAGTCATTTTGGACCACTCCTCTTCACAAAACTGTTTCAGTGTAGCAATATTCTTGGGATGTCTGGTGTGAATCGCTCTCTTAAGGTCATGCCACAGCATTTCAATGGGGTTGAGGTCAGGACTCTGACTGGGCCACTCCAGAAGGCGTATTCTGTGCTGTTGCAGCCATTGTTTTGTTGAATTACTTGTATGCTTTGGGTCATTGTCCTGTTGCATCACCCATCCTCTGTGGAGCTTCAGTTGGCGGACAGATGGTCGTACGTTTTCCTGCAAAATGTCTAGATAAACTCTGGAATTCATTTTCCCATCAATGACAACAATCTGTCCAGGCCCTGAGGCAGCAAAGCAGCCCCAAACCACGATGCTCCCTCCGCCATGTTTCACAGTGGGGATGAGGTTTTGATGTTGGTGTGCTGTGCCTTTTTTTCCCCACACATAGTGTTGTGTGTTCTTCCCAAACAACTCAATCTTGGTGTCATCTGTCCACAGTATATTCTGCCAGTAGTGCTGTGGAACATCCAGGTGCTCTTTTGCAAACTTCAAACGTGCTGCAATCTTCTTTTTGGACAGCAATGGCTTCCTCCGTGGTGTCCTCCCATGTACTCCATTCTTGTTGAATGTTTTCCTTATTGTAGATGTGTCAACAAACATGTTAGCATGTGCCAGAGATTTCTGTAGGTCTTTAGCTGACACTCTGGGATTCTTCTTTACCTCATGCAGCATTCTGCGCTGTGCTCTTGCAGTCATTTTTACAGGACGACCACGCCTAGGGAGAGTAGCAACAGTGCTAAACTTTCTCCATTTGTAGACAGTCTGTCTTACCGTGGACACATGAACATCAAGGCTTTTGGAGATACTTTTGTAACCCTTTCCAGCTTCATGCAAGTCAACAATTCTTGATGGTAGGTCTTCTGAGAGCTCTTTTCTGCGAGGCGTGGTTCACATCAGACAGTGCTTCTTGAAACCACTAAACCCAAAACAGGTGTCAGCAACACATCCAATATCATCACACTGATTGGAGTCAAGGTTGGCTCACTCCTGGCTCCAATTAGCTCTGGGAGAAGTCATTAAGCTAGGGCCTCACATACTTTTTCCTCCCTGCACTGTGAATGTTTACATGTTATGTGCAATTAAACCATGGCAACATCTAATGTTTGTGTAGTATTATGTTCAGCAGACTGTGTTCTTCTATTGTTGTGACTTAGATGACGTTCAGAGCACATTTTATGCCCAATTCATGCAAAACTCCACGTAATCCCAAGGGGTTCACATACTTTTTCTTACAACTGTATTATCCAATAAAACTCAAATACAAAGGGGTTGCACAGATAGAATAATTATTTGCTCCCTTTGAGGAATAATCCAGCAACTTCATCCCTGTTCTTGTAATCTCCGACCTGTAGTAGCAATGGAGATATGTCTAGGTTCAGGTCCTAGACGGCTTCCATATACATGGGGCACTAAACAGGTGTAACCCCGGGGACAACACGGAATCAGAGCAAACCTTTGCTTGAAACACAGGGATTCTTTGTTTGCATATGTTGGTGTACGTGTTCAAGCTGGCCAACTGTCACTGTGATCCCCCTCCGGCTAACTGCATTAAAGTGATCTGTCCATGGGCAACTGCGTCAAAGTGATCCCTCTCTGGCCAACTGTGCCGAAGTGATCCCCCTCTGGCCAACTGTGTCAAAGTGATCTCTCTCTGAATGATCCCTCTCTGGTCAACTGTGCCAAAGTAATCCCTCTCTGGCCAACCGCGTCAAAGTGATCCCTCTCTGGCCAACTGTGTCAAAGTGATCTCTCTCTGAATGATCCCTCTCTGGTCAACTGTGCCAAAGTAATCCCTCTCTGGCCAACCGCGTCAAAGTGATCCCTCTCTGGCCAACCGCGTCAAAGTGATCCCTCTTTGGTCAACTGCATCAAAGTGATCCCTCTCTGGCCAACTGTGTCAAAGTGATCCCTCTCTGGCCAACTGTGTCAAAGTGATCCCTCTCTGGCCTTAAGAGTTCCCTTCACTGGAACTAGGGGGCCAATCCCAACCCCTGAAAAACAACCCCCACCATAATCCCCCCTCCACCAAACTTTACACTTGGCACAATGCAGTCAGGCAAGTACCGTTCTCCTGGCCACCGCCAAACCCAGACATGTCCATTGGATTGCCAGACAGAGAAGCGTGATTGGTCACTCCAGAGAACACCTCTCCTCTGCTCTAGAGTTCAGTGGCGGCGTGCTTTACACCACGGCATCAAACACTTTGCATTGCACTTGGTGATGGAAGACTTGGATGCAGCTGCTCGGCCATGGAAACCCATTCCATGAAGCTCTCTATGCACTGTTGTTGGGCTCATCTGAAGGCCACACCAAGTTTGGAGGTCTTTAGCTATTGACTCTGCAGACAGTTGGCGACTTCTGTGCACTTCAGCATGCGCTGACCCCGCCCTGTCATGTGATGTGGCCTACCACTTGGTGGCTGAGTGGCTGTTGTTACCAGTGGCTTCCACTTTGTTATAATCCCACTCACAGTTGAGCGTGGAATATTTAGTAGCCAGGAAATGTCACGGATGGACTTATTGCCCAGGTGGCCACCTATCACGGGACCACGCTTGGAGTCACTGAGCTCCTGAGAGTGACACATTCTTTCAACAATGTTTGTAGAAGCCGTCTGCATGCCTAGGGGCTTGATTGTATACACCTGTGTCCATGGAGGGGATTGGAACACCTGTGTCCATGGAGGGGATTGGAACACCTGAATCACATGATTTGGAGGGCGGGGACAATACGTCAGGCAATATAGTGTATGCATATTTGTATATAGTGTATATATATTTATTTATATATGTGACGGGAGTGACTTTGGGTGGGGGGGCACATGGAACACAGCTCACTTTGGAGAGGTGGGGAGACCCCTGTCTCAGCTCCCCATATCCCTCTTATGTGTAAATCCCCCCGTGCCTGTTAGGGGTACAGGGTGATCAGTCCTAACATTGTGTGGGCTTTGTCTCAGACTGTGTAGACGTGTTTAGGAGATAGGTGGGGGGGTTGTTGTTGTTTAATGTGTTTATGTGTATTAGCTTAGTGGGGGGGGGTGTCTCCAGCAGCCCTCCCCCCTGATGGGACTGTCTGCTGGTGTGAAGTTTGAATACCTGTGTGTCTCATTACTAAATGTAGACTGCCCCGCCCTGTTATGCAGGGAGGGGGGACTGTCCCTTGAGTGTATATATCTTGTATCTGTTTTATAATAAAGTAGTCTACCTCCTGGTTTACTTCAAGACTGGTGTCGTCTAGTCTTGTATGATCAGCTGTGGTGTCTGTGGTCGGTGGTCGGATGGGGAAGCGGCATTCTAACGGAAGGACCCAAGCGCAGTCTAGTTCCGTTACTATATATATATATATATATACACACACATATCTATTATCTATCTATCTATCTATCTATCTATCTATCTATCTATCTATCTCTTATCTATCTATTATCTATCTATCTATTATCTATCTATCATCTATCTATTATCTATCTATCTATCTATCTATTATCTATCTATTATCTATCTATCTATCTATTATCTATCTATTATCTATCTATCTATTATCTATCTATCTATGATCTATCTATTATCTATCTATCTATTATCTATCTATCATCTATCTATCTATTATCTATCTATTATCTATCTATCTATCTATTATCTATCTATCTATCTATCTATCTATCTATCTATCTATCTATCTATCTATCTATTATCTATCTATCATCTATCTATCTATTATCTATCTATTATCTATCTATTATCTATCTATTATCTATTATCTATCTATCTATTATCTATCTATCTATTATCTATCTATCTATTATCTATCTATTATCTATCTATCTATCTATCTATCTATTATCTATCTATCTATCTATCTATCTATCTATCTATCTATCTATTATCTATCTATTATCTATCTATCTATTATCTATCTATCTATTATCTATTATCTATCTATCTATCTATCTATCTATCTATTATCTATTATCTATCTATCTATCTATCTATCTATCTATCTATCTATCTATCTATTATCTATCTATCTATCTATCTATCTATCTATTATCTATCTATCTATCTATCTATCTATCTATTTATTATTTATCTATCTATTATCTATCTATCTATCTATCTATCTATCTATCTATCTATCTATTATCTATTATCTATCTATTATCTATCTACTATCTATCTATCTATCTATCTATTATCTATCTATTATCTATCTATCTATCTATCTATCTATCTATCTATCTATCTATCTATCTATCTATCTATCTATCTATTATCTATCTATCTATTATCTATCTATCTATTATCTACCTATCTATCTATCTATCTATCTATCTATCTATCTATCTATCTATCTATCTATCTATCTATTATCTACTATCTATCTATCTATCTATCTATCTATCTATCTATCTATCTATCTATTATCTATCTATTATCTATCTATCTATCTATCTATCTATCTATCTATCTATCTATCTATCTATCTATTATCTATCTATCTATTATCTATCTATCTATTATCTATCTATCTATCTATTTATTATTTATCTATCTATTATCTATCTATCTATCTATCTATCTATCTATCTATCTATTATCTATCTATCTATCTATCTATTATCTATCTATCTATTATCTATCTATTATCTATTATCTATCTATTATCTATCTACTATCTATCTATCTATCTATCTATCTGTCTATCTGTCTGTCTATCTATCTATCTATCTATCTATCTATCTATCTATCTATCTATCTATCTATCTATCTATCTATCTATCTATCTATCTATTATCTATCTATTATCTATCTATTATCTATCTATCTATCTATCTATCTATCTATCTATTATCTATCTATCTATCTATTATCTATTATCTATCTATCTATTATCTATCTATTATCTATCTATCTATTATCTATCTATCTATCTATTATCTATCTATCTATCTATCATCTATCTATTATCTATCTATCTATCTATCTATCTATCTATAAAAGAGCGTAAATATATCTCACCAAAAATGAAACTCCTATACAGGGGATGCCTGTAACTGGATGTCAAGCTCTGTGCCAACTTCTGGGAAATAAAATTCTACGCTGGGAGGAACTTTGCTATTCAAGATATGTATATCCTAAGCGTGGATTGATTTGAAGCCTTTGTGACCATACCCTAACCGGCGGTCGTATCATTTGGTAAGGGTCCACAGTGGTGGATTGGTGGAAGTGTTTAGCTTTTTCACTTTGCTTCACATTGATTTTGAAGATTCCTTTTCTCTTCTCTGTGAGGACGGCGCTGGATCTACACTTTTCATGGGACTTTTTGTTTGTATTAGATTTGTTTGCGTATGTTATTATTATTATCATTTGATAATCATAAGCGCTGCACTTTTATTTACATGACTATTGCACCAGTGATAGGCTCGTCCACTTCCCCATTACCACCATTACCGTTCCGCACCAACCCCCTTCCCCTTAACCAATTATACTAACAAAAGACATAACACCAATTTTGGAGTAAATGGCCAACATGGCCTTTTATTAACAACTCAAGTTACAATACACCAACCATTCCTTATAACAGAAACCCCACAGAATTGTTGTGTACACTAGGCCTCCAGCCGCAACCAACCAGCTCGGAGACAACCATACCGTCCGCAGTGCAGCACCACCACCTTCCAGTTAAACCTTGGTTAACTGTAATGTCCCCGGGCATCCCATACCACGGATGGGTCCCACACCATTGTTGTTTACCTTCCAAAGAAGAACCACCTCCAAAGACCAACAACCGCCCATGAACCAACATAATCCCCCCTCTACCTGGAGGGACCCAAAACTCACCCAAACAGGGAGGGCGGGAGGGAACCTCACACTCTTGCCGTCCAGCTAACTGACGGCCCCTCACAGAACCTCCCACCCTAAGGTGCAGCAAAACCCCACCTACACCAACCTCTACCAATCAGCTACCCCCCACTAACAATAACAAATCCCCCTGGAGCTACCTTAACCCTTTCTGCTCTTCCTTCCCCCACTCTGGGCCTAGTCATGTATGCCCTGCGCTATTTCTTCTTTATTTCGCTACGGGCATTTCTTTTATGTCTTGCCCTAGGTTCACATCTATGCGGGTGGTGCTGCTGCAGATCCGCACGGAAATCCGTGCAGCCGCACCCCCCGCACAGAGAATTGCGGACCCGCGGACGGGTGACATTAGTTCTAATAGCATGCGGCTCGCACTGGAAAACGCAACTGTACTGGGAACCGAGGTTCCCGTGCGGGATGCAGTTTCCAAAGTAGTGCAGGGACTTCTTCCCTGCGTGTCCCAGGCACGGGAGTCCATTTATATGAATGGGCTCTCACGCCCACGCAAAACGCGGCTCGCACGGCCACATAGATGTGAAGGGGGGTTAGAGTTTGTATCATCGCTCTTGGTGCTAGCTGCTATCACTTTTTGTTGCACCCGAGCGCAGAATTTTTATACATAAGGGAGCGCGTTTGTCCGCGGTTGTGTTTTCCGTACGGTGTAAAATCGTAAATAAAAGCCGGCTTACAGTACGAGCGCATTGTGATTTCACTGCTCCAAGCCTGGACTTCACATTTCCAGACTACAGTGGCAGCGGCCTCCGGCTTCTCTCTGTTGTCCGGATTCATTACAATTGTTATATACAGTGGGGCAAAAAAGTATTTAGTCCCCACCAATTGTGCAAGTTCTCCCACTTACAGAGATGAGAGAGGCCTGTAATTGGCATCATAGGGAGACCTCAACTATGAGAGACAAAATGAGAAAACAAATCCAGACAATCTCATTGGCTGATCTGGAAAGAATTTATTTGCAAATTATGGTGGAAAATAAGTATTTGGTCACCTACAAACAAGCAAGATTTCTGGCTCTCACAGACCTGAACCTTCTTCTTTAAGAGGCTCCTCTGTCCTGCACTCATTACCTGTATCAATGGCACCTGTTTGAACTTGTTATCAGTATAAAAGACACCTGTCCACAACCTCAAACAGTCACACTCCAAACTCCACTATGGTGAAGACCAAAGAGCTGTCGAAGGACACCAGAAACAAAATTGTAGCCCTGCACCAGGCTGGGAAGACTGAATCTGCAATAGGCAAGCAGCTTGGTGTGAACAAATCAACTGTGGGAGTAATAATTAGAAAATGGAAGACATACAAGACCACTAATAATCTCCTTCGATCTGGTGGCTCCACGCAAGATCTCACCCCGTGGGGTCAAAATGATCACAAGACCGGTGAGCAAAAATCCCAGGACCACACGGGGGGACCTAGTGAATGACCTGCAGAGACATCACGGTGAGTACAGGGAATACTGGAGCCAGGCACGGTAGGCAGGGAGGGGGTTGTCTCGTCTTGAATGGTCAGCGGTGGGGTCCGTGGATCTGTGCTCGGACGGGGAAGCGGGAGTCTAACGGTAATACCCAGTGTAGTCGGGGTCGGTTACAACTATAGTATATCACATCTGACGCACCGATGAAGTAGTAATAGGACATGCGAGGAACAATCGTATAAAGTTTTACTCTCGTCCTTTTCCTATATTTCTGTGTATTGTGGGATTGGACATCACGGTGAGTGCGGGGAGAGGCGGAGCCAGGCATGGCAGATATATATTTCTGTGTATTGTGGGATTGGGCATCACGGTGAGTGCGGGGAGAGGCGGAGCCAGGCATGGCAGATATATATTTCTGTGTATTGTGGGATTGGACATCACGGTGAGTACGGGGAATACTGGAGCCAGGCACAGTGGCAGATATATATTTGTGTGTATTGTGGGATTGGGCATCACGGTGAGTACGGGGATACATGGAGCCAGGCACGGCAGATATATATTTCTGTGTATTGTGGGATTTGGCATCACGGTGAGTACAGGGAGAGGCAGAGCCAGGCACAGCGGCAGATATATATTTGTGTGTATTGTGGGATTGGGCATCTCGTTGAGTGCGGGGAGAAGTGGAGCCAGGCACGGCAGATATATATTTCTGTGTATTGTGGGATTGGGCATCACGGTGATTTCGGGGAGAAGTGGAGCCAGGCACGGCAGATTTATATTTCTGTGTATTGTGGGATTGGGCATCACGGTGAGTACGGGGATACGTGGAGCCAGGCACGGCGGCAGATATATATTTCTGTGTATTGTGGGATTGGGCATCTCGTTGAGTACGGGGATACGTGGAGCCAGGCACGGCAGATTTATATTTCTGTGTATTGTGGGATTGGGCATCACGGTGAGTACGGGGATACGTGGAGCCAGGCACGGCGGCAGATATATATTTCTGTGTATTGTGGGATTGGACATCACGGTGAGTGCGGGGAGAGGCGGATCCAGGCACGGCAGATATATATTTCTGTGTATTGTGGGATTGGACATCACGGTGAGTGCGGGGAGAGGCGGATCCAGGCACGGCAGATATATATTCCGTGGTTTATTGGGGTGAGATAGTAAGAAGTAAAAGACTTTGTATCGATTTTTCCTTTATAATGCTGGAGATTGATGACACCGAGGGAGACGCCAGATCACAATTTCTTTTGATATTGATTCTGTAATCTGCGCTGCAGTGGGAGAAGTTCAGTCCAGAAAGGGACGATCCGTCCGGAGATGTATTTCAGGTTAATATCTTTTCCGTTATTGTACCAAAATGTGAGGAAACCGAGAAAACGACAAAACTAAACTATCCAAAGGAAAATCCATCCGGAGAGAGAAAGGAGCAGCCATTGCTGACCTCTCCTATGCAGATGATAGTTACCTGCCGGCCAACCTTCCGTCCTCTGAATCAATGACCTGAAACATGTATGCAGATAAGAGGAGTGTGGAGGTATGACAGTGATCGGTATGTACAGGAGAGGAGTGTGGAGGGTGTGACAGTGATCGGTATGTACAGGAGAGGAGTGTGGAGGTATGACAGTGATCGGTATGTACAGGAGAGGAGTGCAGAGGTATGACAGTGATCGGTATGTACAGGAGAGGAGTGTGGGGGGTATGACAGTGATCGGTATGTACAGGAGAGAAGTGTGGAGGTATGACAGTGATCGGTATGTACAGGAGAGGAGTGTGGAGGTATGACAGTGATGGGTATGTACAGGAGAGGAGTGTGGAGGTATGACAGTGATCGGTATGTACAGAGAGGAGTGTGGAGGGTGTGACAGTGATCGGTATGTACAGGAGAGGAGTGTGGAGGTATGACAGTGATCGGTATGTACAGGAGAGGAGTGTGGAGGTATGACAGTGATCGGTATGTACAGGAGAGGAGTGTGGAGGTATGACAGTGATCGGCATGTACAGGAGAGGAGTGTGGAGGTGTGACAGTGATCGGCATGTACAGGAGAGGAGTGTGGAGGTGTGACAGTGATCGGTATGTACAGGAGATGATTGTGGAGGGTATGACAGTGATCGGTATGTACAGTAGAGGAGTGTGGAGGTATGACAGTGATCGGTATGTACAGGAGAGGAGTGTGGAGGTATGACAGTGATCGGTATGTACAGGAGAGAAGTGTGGGGGGTGTGACAGTGATCGGTATGTACAGGAGAGGAGTGTGGAGGTATGACAGTGATCGGTATGTACAGAGAGGAGTGTGGAGGTATGACAGTGATCGGTATGTACAGGAGAGAAGTGTGGAGGTATGACAGTGATCGGTATGTACAGGAGAGGAGTGTGGAGCTATGACAGTGATCGGTATGTACAGGAGAGAAGTGTGGAGGTATGACAGTGATCGGTATGTACAGGAGAGGAGTGTGGAGCTATGACAGTGATCGGTATGTACAGGAGAGGAGTGTGGAGGTATGACAGTGATCGGCATGTACAGGAGAGGAGTGTGGAGGTGTGACAGTGATCGGTATGTACAGGAGAGGAGTGTGGAGGTATGACAGTGATCGGTATGTACAGGAGAGGAGTGTGGAGGGTATGACAGTGATCGGTATGTACAGGAGAGGAGTGTGGAGGTGTGACAGTGATCGGTACGTACAGGAGAGGAGTGTGGAGGTGTGACAGTGATTGGTATGTACAGGAGAGGAGTGTGGAGGTGTGACAGTGATCGGTATGTACAAGAGAGGAGTGTGGAGGTGTGACAGTGATCGGTATGTACAGGAGAGGAGTGTGGGGGGTATGACAGTGATCGGTATGTACAAGAGAGGAGTGTGGAGGTGTGACAGTGATCGGTATGTACAGGAGAGGAGTGTGGAGGTATGACAGTGATCGGTATGTACAGGAGAGGAGTGTGGAGGTGTGACAGTGATCGGTATGTACAAGAGAGGAGTGTGGAGGTGTGACAGTGATCGGTATGTACAGGAGAGGAGTGTGGAGGTGTGACAGTGATCGGTATGTACAGGAGAGGAGTGTGGAGGTGTGACAGTGATCGGTATGTACAGGAGAGGAGTAGGGAGGTGTGACAGTGATCGGTATGTACAGGAGATGAGTGTGGAGGTGTGACAGTGATCGGTATGTACAGGAGAGGAGTGTGGAGGGTATGACAGTGATCGGTATGTACAGGAGATGAGTGTGGAGGTGTGACAGTGATCGGTATGTACAGGAGAGGAGTGTGGAGGTGTGACAGTGATCGGTATGTACAGGAGAGGAGTGTGGAGGTGTGACAGTGATCGGTATGTACAGGAGAGAAGTGTGGAGGTGTGACAGTGATCGGTATGTACAGGAGAGGAGTGTGGAGGTGTGACAGTGATCGGTATGTACAGGAGAGGAGTGTGGAGGTATGACAGTGATCGGTATGTACAGGAGAGAAGTGTGGAGGTATGACAGTGATCAGTATATACAGGAGAGGGGTGTGGCGGTATGACAGTGATCAGTATGAACAGGAGAGGAGTGAGGAGGGTGGACACCTATGCAGAATTTTGGGTATAAGTGTTTTTTGCAATTCCATAAGCATGTACAATTTTAAAACTTGACATGTTTGGTATCCATTTACTCGACGCAACCCAATCTTTTTTACACAAAAAAAATGGGTATAATAATGTTTGTTTGTATCAAAATTAATTTTCGTGTGTTTTTTCCTTAAAATGTGCGTTTGATAAGTAACTGAGCTATTATCATGCGACAACAAAATCGCAACTACCTCCTCTTTATTCTCCAGGGTCTCCTCTTCCGGAAAAGATGTACTTTTAGGGGGTTTACAGTCATCTCTGGCAAACGATGCAGATTTTAACATGTGCCAAAAAAAAAAAGTTTAAAAAGAAAAATTAAAATGAATTTAAAAATAAAATAAAAGATAAAACAAATTATAAAAAAAATTAATAAAATAATACATAAACATATGAAAATATAAATAAATACATGACTATTGCACCAGAGATAGGCTCGTCCACTTCCCCATTACCACCATTACCGTTCCGCACCAACCCCCTTCCCCTTAACCAATTATACTAACAAAAGACAGAACACCAATTTTGGAGTAAATGGCCAACATGGCCTTTTAATAACAACTCAAGTTACAATACACCAACCATTCCTTATAACAGAAAAACCCCCAGAATTGTTGTTGGTCTTCGAAGGCACCCGAAAATGATCCGAAATGCACCTGCGGACAACCATATACACTAGGCCTCCAGCCGCTACCAACCAGCTCGGAGACAACCATACCGTCCGCAGTGCAGCACCACCACCTTCCAGTTAAACCTTGGTTAACTGGGAATGTCCCCGGGCATCCCATACCACGGATGGGTCCCACACCATTGTTGTTTACCTTCCAAATAAGAACCGCCTCCAAAGACCAACAACCGCCACCAACCAGACCGTATAACAGAAACCCCCAGAATTGTTGTTGGTCCTCGAAGGCACCCCAAAACGATCCGAAATGCACCTGCGGACAACCATATACACTAGGCCTCCAGCCGCAACCAACCAGCTCGGAGACAACCATACCGTCCACAGTGCAGCACCACCACCTTCCAGTTAAACCTCGGTTAACTGGGAATGTCCCCGGGCATCCCATACCACGGATGGGTCCCACACCAGTGACGTACACCGTCCAAATAAGAACCGCCTCCAAAGACCAACAACCGTCCATTAACCAACATAGTCCCCCCCTTCTACCCGGAGGGACCCAAAACTCACCCAAACAGGGAGGGCGGGAGGGAAGCTCACACTCTTGCCGTCCAGCTAACTGACGCCCTCTCACAGAACCTCCCACCCTAAGGTGCAGCAAAACCCCACCTACACAAACCTCTACCAATCAGCTACCCCCCACTAACAATAACAAATCCCCCTGGAGCTACCTTAACCCTTTCTGCTCTTCCTTCCCCCACTCTGGGCCTAGTCATGTATGCCCTGCGCTATTTCTTCTTTATTTCGCTACGGGCATTTCTTTCATTAACCAACCAATTAATTAAAAATAACATTTAAAAAAAAAATAAAAAAAATTGCCCTCATAGTTGAGCTTTTAAGCGTGATCAAAAAAAAAAAGAAAAAAAGGCAAAATGCGTCCGTCGGTGAAAGTGATAAAGTCTATTTATAACTGTGCGCTATAGGTATGACCTTTCTTTTCTGAGCGACCTTAGAGGCGATGCAGTTTTAAAAGGCCAGTAAATCAAAGTGGCACGCGTTATAGAAATCGCCAATGGAAAACATATTAACATGTGAAGACATCACATGATTGAAAGAACCAAAGAGATCTAATAAAGAAGATAATGCTGTTATTAGTCAGATCCGGCCACAAGTCATATTTATTGCTCAGTACAGAGAGTTTCATGGTGGATGACATGGTTGGTCCTCGCCGCATATATGTTTCTGTGTATAGAAAAAAATAAATAAAATAATAATATATAAATATATATGTATATATATATATATGTATGTATATGTGTATATATATATATATATATATATATATATATGTCTTGTGGGAACTCGCTTCAAGTGGTAGAGCTCTTCTTCAAAACACACAGCAACTCGCATCTGTTTAAGGGCCTTTTTGCCCACTTTTATTTACAAGAAAGTTCAAATAAACAAGAATTCTTCCCACGCAGGGGTATCCATCATCAAGCAAATTAATAGTATTCAGCCTCCTGGCTTGTACGCAGTTTTAAGTCTGCCTCCTGCAGACTCTTTCCAAAATATGGCACCAGCACACAGCTAGTCTGGCTTCCACCTGACTCCAAGGCAGAGACCTCCCATCTGCCGGGGTGGAGCCCTCCTGACTCCGTTTGCCGGGGTGGAGCCCTCCTGACTCCGTTTGCCGGGGTGGAGCCCAGAACTATGGTTAGGACCCTATAAAAAGGCCTGTACACACCTGTGCACTCAGTGTGCTGGGGGTTCTCAAAACACGGACCCCGGATTGGAGATTTCATCCCTCCCAGATCTCTTTGAAATCTCCAGGCTCCAGATCCCAAAACAAACTTAATGAATAAATTAGGAAACCAAAAAGTCAGTTTCCTCTGCAATAAATCAACTCTCTGGAGCCCCTCAACCTGCCTGGTTGAGAATCCAGGGTTTTCAACTTGAGTTTGACCGTGGCAGGACACCGCACTGCCACAGTATATATATATATATATATATATGAATATATATATATATATGTATATATATGTCTATGTATATATATGTATATGTATATATGTGTATATATATATGTATATGTATATATATGTATATATATATGTATATATATATATATATACATATATATATGTATATAGATGTATATGTGTATATATATATGTATATATATGTATATATGTATGTATGTATATATATATATGTATATGTATATATATATATATATATATATGTAAATACAGGAGCTGCTAAAAGGCCGCAGCCAGTAATAAGTGGAGGATGACATCTGATTGCTGCTTGCATAGTGAATGATGTGGAGTCCAGACGGATGTATTTGGAATGTCACGGTTGATCCCCGGAGGATATAATCCTCTCTGCACAGATGTTTCCACTGACACAGATACCCTCGCAGGACGCCTTTTTAAGAAATCGGAATTTTTGCTACGAAGGCGTTGCTGAGGATTTTCATTTTTGCAGGGAGGAAATGTAAGCAAAACTAGTGCTCAGGGAAACTTTCTAAGATTTTCGGCAATAGGAGATGAGTTTATAATCGGCGAATTATTCCGGAATTCTGCGCAGTCATTTCTGGAGATAGCAGAAGACGAACGTCTGACAGGATACAAACAACTTCAATCTACAGCGCTGGGAGCTAGGATCTGACATATGTTGAACGCGGCACTAGATGGAGGTTTTTTTTTAAGCAATGCTACACTGAACAGCGCGGTGATAATTAACAGTGTAGTGCGGGTCTCCAGTGCTCAGGGCAAATATTGTGCCCCCTAATCTGTAGCACTTCTTCATCTCTTCCATCAGAATAATTTATATATATATATATACACACGCACATTATATTGCCCAAAGTATTGGGCCCACCCTCCCAATCATGGGATTCAGGTGTTGACCTCAACCCCATAGAACACCTTTGGGATGAATTAGAGCGGAGACTGCGAGCCAGGCCTCCTCCCCCGACATCAGTGCCTGACCTGACAAATGTGCTTCTGGAAGAATGGTCCAACCTTCCCATAGACACCCTCCTAAACCTTGTGGACGGCCTTCCCAGAAGAGTTGAAGCTGTTATAGCTGCAAAGGGCGGGGCCAACTCAATATTGAACCCTACGGAGTAAGACTGGGGGGGCCATTAAAGGTCATGTGTGTGGAAAGGGCGGGGCCAACTCAATATTGAACCCTACGGACTAAGACTGGGGGGTCATTAAAGGTCATGTGTGTGGAAAGGGCGGGGCCAACTCAATATTGAACCCTACAGACTAAGACTGGGGGGCCATTAAAGGTCATGTGCGTGGAAAGGGCGGAGCCAACTCAATATTGAACCCTACAGGCTAAGACTGGGGGGCCATTAAAGGTCATGTGTGTGGAAAGGCCCGCTGCCCAATACTTTTGGCAATATAGTGTGTGTGTGTATAAATATATATATACACACACACACACACCAATCAGCCATAATGTTATGAACACCCACTTAATATTGAATAGGTCCCCCTTTTGCTGATAAAACTGCCCTGACCGGTGTAGGCATGGACACCACTAGACATCTGAAGGCATGCAGCGGCATCTGGCAACAAGCTATTACTAGTAGATCCTTTAAGTCCTGTAAGTAGTGAGGTGAGGCCTCCATGGATCAGACTTGTTTTCCCAGCACATCCCACAGGTGCTTGATTGGATTGAGATCTGAAGAATCTGGAGGCCAACACTTCAAAATCATTGTTGTGTTCCTCCAGTACAAATCCTCTTAACAACACTCCTCCCAGCATAAATTCACCCTCAGGGCATATATTATTGTTTACTGCCCCCCCCCCGAACCCTTCCAGGTTATATGGCCACCCAGTGCCACTTTCCTTCCCTGAAGCAGACCTCAGACATCCCTCCTCCCGGCTCCTGCTCTTGTGCATGATACACGTTAGAGCTGAGAAGAAGCCTGGCTTCTCTCAGCTCTGACGTATTATTTTTACAGGTAGCTGGCAGGGAGAAACTCCAGCTGCGGCAGAAGGGGAGACCACGGTGCAAGAGACCTGGGGCACCCTGCAGGAAATGTGTGAAAGGTGCTTCGGTTGCCCAACACTAGCACGCCCCACTTGTTACTGTCCTTTGGCTTGTTCCTTGACTATGCTTCCGCTTGATCCCTACCTGCACCCAATTGTTACCAACCTTTGGCTTGTTCCCTTATTCCTTAACTACACTTCCGTTTGATCCCAACCTGCACCCACTTGTGACCAACCTTTGGCTTGTTCTTTGTTCCTTAACTACAGTTCCACTTTATCCCAACCTGCACCCACTTGTTACCAACCTTTGGCTTGTTCCTTGACTACACTTCTGCTTGATCCCAACCTGCACCCACTTGTTACCAACCTTTGGCTTGTTCCTTGACTATGCTTCTGCTTGATCCCAATCTGTACCCACTTGTTACTGACCTTTGGTGTATTCCTTTACTACACTTCCGTTTGATCCCAACCTGCACCCACTTGTGACCAACCTTTGGCTTGTTCTTTGTTCCTTAACTACAGTTCCACTTTATCCCAACCTGCACCCACTTGTTACCAACCTTTGGCTTGTTCCTTGACTACACTTCTGCTTGATCCCAACCTGCACCCACTTGTTACCAACCTTTGGCTTGTTCCTTGACTATGCTTCTGCTAGATCCCAACCTGCACCTACTTGTTACTGACCTTTGCTTTGTTCCTATACTACACTTCCGCTTGATCCCAACCTGCACCCACTTGTCTCCAACCTTTGGCTTGTTCCTTGGCTATGCTTCTGCTTGATCCCAATCTGTACCCACTTGTTACTGACCTTTGGTGTGTTCCTTTACTACACTTCCGTTTGATCCCAGCCTGCAACCACTTGTTACCAACCAATGGCTTGGTGTTTGACTACGCTTCCGCTTGATCTGAACCTGCAACCACTTGTTACTGACCTTTGGCTTGTTCCTTTACTACGCTTCTGTTTGATACCAACCTGCAACCACTTGTTACTGACCTTTAGCTTGTTTCTTGACTATGGTTCTGCTTGATCCCAACCTACACACACTTGTTACCATCCTTTGACTTGTTCCCTTGTTCCTTAACTACACTTCTTCTTGATCCCAACCTCCACCCACTTGTCACCAAGCTTTGGCGTGTTCCTTGACTATGCTTCCGCTTGATCCCAACCTGCAACCACTTGTTACTGACATTTGGCTTGTTCCTTGACTACGCTCCACTTGAACCCTGCCTGCACCAACTTATTACCAACCTTTGGCTTGTTCCTTGACTATGCTTCTGCTTGATCCCAATCTGTACCCACTTGTTACTGACCTTTGGTGTATTCCTTTACTACACTTCCGTTTGATCCCAACCTGCACCCACTTGTGACCAACCTTTGGCTTGTTCTTTGTTCCTTAACTACAGTTCCACTTTATCCCAACCTGCACCCACTTGTTACCAACCTTTGGCTTGTTCCTTGACTACACTTCTGCTTGATCCCAACCTGCACCCACTTGTTACCAACCTTTGGCTTGTTCCTTGACTATGCTTCTGCTAGATCCCAACCTGCACCTACTTGTTACTGACCTTTGCTTTGTTCCTATACTACACTTCCGCTTGATCCCAACCTGCACCCACTTGTCTCCAACCTTTGGCTTGTTCCTTGGCTATGCTTCTGCTTGATCCCAATCTGTACCCACTTGTTACTGACCTTTGGTGTGTTCCTTTACTACACTTCCGTTTGATCCCAGCCTGCAACCACTTGTTACCAACCAATGGCTTGGTGTTTGACTACGCTTCCGCTTGATCTGAACCTGCAACCACTTGTTACTGACCTTTGGCTTGTTCCTTTACTACGCTTCTGTTTGATACCAACCTGCAACCACTTGTTACTGACCTTTAGCTTGTTTCTTGACTATGGTTCTGCTTGATCCCAACCTACACACACTTGTTACCATCCTTTGACTTGTTCCCTTGTTCCTTAACTACACTTCTTCTTGATCCCAACCTCCACCCACTTGTCACCAAGCTTTGGCGTGTTCCTTGACTATGCTTCCGCTTGATCCCAACCTGCAACCACTTGTTACTGACATTTGGCTTGTTCCTTGACTACGCTCCACTTGAACCCTGCCTGCACCAACTTATTACCAACCTTTGGCTTGTTCCTTGACTATGCTTCTGCTTGATCCCAACTTGCACCCACATGCTACTGATCTTTGGCTTGTTTACTGACTACGCTTTTGCATGATCCCTACCTGCTATATCTGTTACTGGGCTCTGGCTTGCTCACCTCCTGGTGGGGCAATCCTGAGACTATGACCTGGTAC
The DNA here is from genome assembly GCF_062004578.1 of Staurois parvus. Taxonomy (NCBI): domain Eukaryota; kingdom Metazoa; phylum Chordata; class Amphibia; order Anura; family Ranidae; genus Staurois; species Staurois parvus. The sequence goes on along the minus strand of NW_028318762.1, from coordinate 538,773 downwards.
TAACACACTGCATAACTCATCTTGTCCGTCCACATTGGCTCAGGTACTTAGACCCCGCACCTTGGGTGAGTTCGCATCATCCGCCAGGGTGAACTCCTTGTATACCTATCCTGCTGGTTGGTGGGAGCCTGTCTACCGCTATGGCCTCCAAGCCTGACCTTCGATCGTGACATTCTACTTATGGTGATTTGTTGTCAGGTTACCCCGGCCTTAGATTGACAGGTATATCTGTGTATTCCTTCTCTGAGTCTTCCTTCCTTCATTCCCTGAGTCTGTGGTTTAATTAAAATGTATATTATATGTGCCAGGGAAGACAAATACACTGAAGTAATATTCCGTTCTCTTCCACATCCCCAGACATGACTTTTCCTCTTCTATCGTCAGACTGACTGGATACTTATAATTAATGTCTCCACCGGGGAGGCCTGGGTTAGGTTTTAATTATTGAAACCTTTATCCCTACCAGCTGTTATATAAAAAGATTATTTTATTAGGAAGCTCTCTTTACCACGGGCTTCTTAAAGTGCAGGGAATTGCTTCATTATGGTCTACTCCTCTGGATTAAGAGCTGGATGAAAGACTTCAGTGCAGCAAGAAATCAGGGATTTTGCTTTGCTAAAGGATCATGTTAACGTAGGTCAAGAACATATGTGTTTAATCACATTTCCCTGAAGAATCAAACCTAGGTCGTCCCGATGAAAGGAATTCTGGGTAGCCGTACTCCATCAGAAGGCAATGCTCTGTCTGGTCTGATGGGTTTACAGAAAGGAGGTACAACCTGCACTGAGAATGACGGCAAAGTACGGGAACTCAGAAAACAGACTTTAGTGAGATATGATGAATTCTATTTCTTCTTTGTATGATTATTATTATTATACAGGATTTATGGCGCCAACAGTTTGCTCAGTGCTTTACAATATAACGGGAGACAATACGGCAACGATACAGCTCAATACAAGAGGGTTAGGAGGGCCTGATCCTGGGAGCTTACAATTTAAGAGGGCGGGGCTAGTGGTACAAAAGGTAGTAACTGTGGGGGATGGACTGGTAGGAGGAATAGAAGATTCCATTATTAGCTGAGGGCAGGATAGGCTTTCCTGAAGAGATCGGTTTTCAGAAATCACCTAAAAATGAGCAGAGTAGGCGATAGTCTGATAAATTGGGGTAGAGAGTTCCAGAGGATGGGGGAAGCTCTGGAGAAGTCCTGCAGACGAGCATGGGAGCTAGAGAGCAGGAGATCGTGGGAGGAGCGAAGAGTACGGTTTGGGTGATATTGGAGACAAGATTGGTGATGTAATTGGGGGCGGGGTTATATATGGTTTTATATGTTATTGTTAATGTTTTAAATTTTATCCGTTGGGCAATGGGAAGCCAGTGGAGGGATTTGCAGAGAGGGGTGGAGGACACTGAATGGAGGTCAGTGGAGGGATTGGCAGAGAGGGGTGGAGGACACTGAATGGAGACCAGTGGAGGGATTTGCAGAGAGGGGTGGAGGACACTGAATGGAGGTCAGTGGAGGGATTGGCAGAGAGGGGTGGAGGACACAGAGTGGAGGCCAGTGAAGTGATTGGCAGAGAGGGGTGGAGGACACAGAGTGGAGGCCAGTGAAGGGATTGGCAGAGAGGGGTGGAGGACACAGAGTGGAGGCCAGTGAAGGGATTGGCAGAGAGGGGTGAAGGACACTGAGTGGAGGCCAGTGGAGGGATTGGCAGAGAGGGGTGAAGGACACTGAGTGGAGGCCAGTGGAGGGATTGGCTGAGAGGGGTGGAGGACACTGAGTGGAGGCCAGTGGAGGGATTGGCAGAGAGGGGTGGAGGACACTGAATGGAAGCCAGTGGAGGGATTGGCAGAGAGGGGTGGAGGACACTGAATGGAGGCCAGTGGAGGGATTGGCAGAGAGGGGTGGAGGACACTGAATGGAAGCTAGTGGAGGGTTTGGTAGAGAGGGATGGCAGATATGGAACGGTTAGTAAGGTGGATGAGTGTGGCAGCCACATTCCTGATAGACTGAAGAGGGGATACCCAGCGATGAGGTCGGCCAATGAGGAGGGAGTTACAATAGTCAAGGCGAGAGATAACCAGGGAGGGAATACGTTGCTTAGTGGTTTCAGTGGTTAAGAATGGTCGTATCTTGGAGATGTTGTGGAGGTGAAGTCTACAAGATTTGGACAGTGGTTGGATTTGGGGCTGGAAGGACAGATGGGAGTCCAGGATTACACCTAGTACCCTGGCATGAGGGGAGGGACTGATGGTCGTATTATTGATCTTGATGGAGAAGTCAGGGGAGGGGGCACAGGCTGGAGGGAATAGTATGAGCGCAAGTGGAGTGACGTCCATACCGATATGTCGCTTAGTATGATGGAAGTCTGTATTCAAATAATAACAGAGTGCAAAATACCGGGCATGGAAATGGGAGGAGAATCGGACCATTGGGGTTGATTTACTATAACTGTAGGGTGCAAAATCTGGTGCAGCTGTGCATGGTAGCCAATCAGCTTCTAACTTCAGCTTATTCAATGAAGCTGATTGGTTCCTATGCAGAGCTGCACCAGATTAATAAGTCAACCCCACTGGAGAAGGAGAACATAAGATACAGCGGATAGGTGAAGTGGCGGAGGTTACCAGAGGTGAACGTTATTTACTTAGTAATGAATAGAGAGGAAGATGATGGGGGGGGGGGGGGCAGTATTGATCATTTTGAGGGATTGTTTAAAAAAAGATGAGAGCGGGTATAATAGGACAAATAGGATCATTTCTAACAAGGATTGTCAGATATTCTGAGTTGAAGAGGAACTCAACTTTATCTGAGCCCCACAAACTGAAAACTCTATTTATTTCATTTTTAATATACAAAGCAAACTCCCCCATCCATCCCCCATCCATCCCCCATCCATCCACCATCCATCCACCATCCATGACATCCATGCTTTATTTTGCTGAGAAATCCCTTTGAGATACATCCCCCTAGCATTTTTAGCCATGGCCATTTTGAGTAAGGGCAGATGATTCATGTAGTACAGCCATTCTCAACCAGGGTTTCGTGAAAACCTAGGGCTCCTCCAGGGGTGGCTGTGGTTCCCTGAGCTGTGGTTATCTGACCTCCTATCAGATGGTGCCTCCATACATCCAGGTCCAATATTACTTGGCAGAGCCAGCAGCATGGTTTGCTTCAAGTCTGGTGTCATCTAGTCTTGTATGGTCGGCTGTAGGGTCGGTTGTCGGTGTTTGAATGGGGAAGCGGTATTCTAATGGAAGTACTCAAGCGCAGTCTGGGTCGGTTCCGTTACACTCCTAGTCATAGTCCCGGAGCCCCGGAGCAACAGAGAGAGACAGGGTGAGTCGCCATGCAGCTGTGGCAATGAAACTTAGTGGTACCGCCGATATTCAAGTCGTTATGCAGTAGAATATACAGGATTCTGTTGGAGTTGTGGGACAGTGTGTCTGCTCACATGACCAGCCAAGCCACGCCCCCAGTTCCAATATTACATGGCAAAGCCAGCAGCATGACTGCAAGGGTGTCTGTAGGCGGGGTATTCTTCCCACTTACCACCACCAATGTAAGGGGCATTTTTCAAATGACCCCAATAGACTAATCTTAGCAGGGGTTCCCCGAGATCCTCAGAATTATTTTAAGGGTTCCTATGTGGTAAAAAGGTTGATAACGGCTGATGTTGTATTTGCTTCCTGGAATCCATCTGCCCTTAGCTCAGGCATGCAGGCAGGAGGGTGTGCTTAGCTAAGAAACCCCTCCTCCCATGAAGATGTATGATATAATTCATGCATGTTCATGAGGGAAATAAGGATTTGATCCCCTTCACAAAACATGACTTAGTACTTGGTGGCCAATCCCTTGTTGGCAATCACAGAGGTCAGACATTTCCTGGAGTTGGCCCCCAGGTTCGCACACATCTCAGGAGGGATTTTGGCCCCCTCCTCTTGGCAGATCCTCTCCAAGTCATTAAGGTTTGGTGGCTGATGTTTGGCAACTCGAACTCTCAGCTCCCTCCACAGATTTTCAGGCGGACGAAGGTCTGGAGACTGGCTAGGCCACTCCAGGACCTTAATGTGCTTCTTCTTGAGCCGCTCTTTTGTACGGGAACATCTCCTGGAAGCACCCCTCTGCACTGGGACTTAACAGAGTCTATTGGACAAGATAGCTAGCATTGGGTTGGAATAGGGCTGCCAGGGCGAGTTACTCTCAGGGTGCCCCCCCCCAGTCATTCCAGTCAGGGGAAACCCTAGGAACCCCAAGCTAGGGTGTGCCATGTGGGTCTCCTGGCTGGGCCCCAATGGGTTAAAACGTAGACATGCTCCCCTGCTACACTACATGCGTTCTACACCGTGATCTTGACATGACCAAGGGAAAGACAAAAATACTTTTATTTTATTCAGTTATGTAGCATGAAAACCTAAGCAGTGCTTTGCAGAGGACATAGATCATCCCGATCATTCTTTGTTCCCTGAGGGACCTACATTGTAAGATTTGAACCATACAGACACAACATAGGACCAATGTGGGTGGCGGCTAATTATCCTATCAGTCCGGGTTTCGGTTATAAGACAGAACTGGGGCACCCGGAGGAAATCCGCACACAAGTGGAGAACACACAGAATCCATGCATATAGTGTCCCTGGAGAAAAGCAAGAATACGTGTCACCTGCATACCGGAACCTTCTTCAGTCAGGGAGCTTTATTGAAGAGGTCGCCATGAAGATAGGCAATGTTTTGGGGCCACGCTGGGCCCTTTTTATCAAGGGAACAGTGTCAGCCCCTGAAGTACAGCTGGAACCCAATAGGGGTGATTCAGTAATGAATTTACAAGACCTTTCTGGTGTTATGGCCATATTAGAAAGGCCTGAGCTAAATTCATAAAAGTCAATTTTTTGGGCATTTCCGATGTGTTCAATAAATTCAGGTAGTTCTTATGCGTGAAACCTTTACATTCTTCCTCTATGGCTGTGAAAATATTCTTTAACCAATTTGGCTCTTTGGACATACAGTATATTGCCAAAAGTATTGGGCCCTCCAAACCATGTTACTCAGGTGTTCCAATCCCCTCCATATCATGTGATTCAGGTGTTCTAATCCCCTCCCAATCATGTGATTCAGGTGTTCCAATCCCCTCCAAATCATGTGATTCAGGTGTTCCAATCCCCTCCATATCATGTGATTCAGGTGTTCCAATCCCCTCCCAATCATGTGATTCCGGTGTTCCAATCCCCTCCATGGACACAGGTGTATACAATCAAGCCCCTAGGCATGCAGACTGCTTCTACAAACATTGGTGAAAGAATGGGTCGCTCTCAGGAGCTCAGTGACTCCAAGCGTGGTCCCGTGATAGGTGGCCACCTGGGCAATAAGTCCATCCGTGACATTTCCTGACTACCAAATATTCCACGCTCAACTGTTAGTGGGATTATAACAAAGTGGAAGCCACTGGGAACAACAGCCACTCAGCCACCAAGTGGTAGGCCACGTCACATGACAGGGCGGGGTCAGCGCATGCTGAAGCGCACAGTGCTCAGAAGTCGCCAACTGTCTGCAGAGTCAATAGCTAAAGACCTCCAAACTTGGTGTGGCCTTCAGATGAGCCCAACAACAGTGCGTAGAGAGCTTCATGGAATGGGTTTCCATGGCCGAGCAGCTGCATCCAAGCCTTCCATCACCAAGTGCAATGCAAAGCGTCGGATGCCATGGTGTAAAGCACGCCCCCACTGGACTCTAGAGCAGAGGTGACGTGTTCTCTGGAGTGACCAATCACGCTTCTCTGTCTGGCAATCCGATGGATGTGTCTGGGTTTGGCAGCTGCCAGGAGGTCGGTAGTTGCCTGACTGCGTTGCTCCAAGTGTAAAGTTTGGTGGAGGGGGGATTATGGTGTGCGATTATTTCTTACAGTTTTGAGAAGGTGCCAATAATTTTGTCCGGGCCATTTTTGGTGTTTTGCATGGAATGTGTCAGATTTGGATTTTCATTTCTCCACATTTTTGTGTCACCAATACAAACCAAAGAAATAAACATGAGAACGACGAAACATTTCTCACTGCAGCAATATTCTGGGCTAAGTGGTGCGTTTTCTGACAGAAATGCTGAGGGGGGGGGGGACAAGATATTTGGCCATGACTGTAAGTCTTCCCTAATGTTCTAGTAAGCAAGGAAAACTAGCGTATTATGACATTTACTTGGATACATTTTTTCTTTTTAATCAGAGTTTACTACCACTTTAAGACTGTTGGTGCAAACCATTTACCACACACAGGGGTGCTTACAATGATTGTTTTTTATTTATTCATCTAAAACCTTTATCCCAAAATTAAAAAACAAACTGTTACTGTAATGGCTGCGTGTGAGCTAGAATTTGTCTTCAGTTTGTTAATGTATCTAAATCTGCTAGTCCATCTAACACTCTCCCCCCCAGACTGACAATGCTGCTGTCCAAAAGGTGCCCCCTGTGCTCCTTCATCCAGATCACCAGGGGAAAAAAAGACTACAAAAAGAAAACTAGTGCAGCCACCACATCCGATAATTGAGAAGATGCAATATATTATATTAGGCATGTTAAGTTATTTTATGGCCAAAAATGCAGATTTTTGCAAGTGTGCAAAAAATGGAAATAAAATTTCTCTGGAGGGGAAATGGTTAGGAAATACTTCCATATATCCCGGACCCCCCCCCCCCCCATTGACTTCTCCATCACGTCCAACATCGCCACCATCAAACCCACCCTGCAGGCCAGAGTACTTGGTGTCATTCTGGACTCCAACCTGTCCTTCCAGCCCCAAGTCCAATCTTTAACAAACTCGTGCAGACTCCGCCTCCGCAACATGCAGACTCCACCTCCGCAACATGCAGACTCCACCTCCGCAACATCGCCAAAATCTGCACGTTCCTAACCCCAGAAACCACTAAACAGCTCATCCACTCCCTCATCATATCACGACTCGACTACTGCAACTCCCTCCTCACTGGCCTGCCTCACCGCTGGCTATCCCCGCATCAGTCCATCCTGAATACGGCTGCCAGACTCATTCACCTTTCCAACCGCTCCATCTCCGCCACCCCCCTCTGCCAATCCCTCCACTGGCCTCCACTCAGTGTCCTCCACCCCCTCTGCCAATCCCTCCACTGGCCTCCACCCCCCTCTGCCAATCCCTCCACTGGCCTCCACTCAGTGTCCTCCACCCAACTCTGCCAATCCCTCCACTGGCCTCCACTCAGTGTCCTCCACCCCTCTCTGCCAATCCCTCCACTGGCCTCCACTCAGTGTCCTCCACCCCCCTCTGCTAATCCCTCCACTGGTCTCCACTCAGTGTCCTCCACCCCCCTCTGCCAATCCCTCCACTGGCTTCCGATTGCGCAACGGATCAAATTCAAAATCCTAACACTGACGTACAAAGCCGTCCACCATACTGCCCCGAACTACATCACTGACCTAATATCCAAGTACCGCCCAACACGCACACTCCGCTTCTCACAAGACCTCCTTCTCTCTAGTTCCCTGGTCTCCTCCTCCCATGCCCGCCTCCAGGACTTCTCCAGGGTGTCACCCATCCTCTGGAACTCCCTGCCCCAACCCATCAGATTATCACCTACTCTCCTCTCCTTTAGGCGCACCCTGAAAACCCATCTCTTCAGGGAAGCCTACCCCACCCCCTGCTAACTTGCCGACCTCCTCCACTCTTCCTACCACTCCATCCCCCACAGCTATCTCCTCCTGTGCCACCATCCCCTCCCTCCTAGATTGTAAGCTCCAAGGATCAGGGCCCTCGATCCCCTCATGTATCACATTGTATTGGTATTGTTCTGTCACATGTTCTGTCCCCCTTTGTAATGTACAGCGCTGAGCGAACTATTGGCGCTTTATAAATACTGTATAATAATAATAATATTGGTGGTGAGAATAGTGGAGGTTAACAGGAGCTCTTCCATGTCGGAGTAAATTGCATCACAAGTGTAATTATTGTGTAAGAAGCAAAAGCCTGTCGGAGATAAAATTATTTCTGAAGCATTTTTCATCTGATTAATTTACACCTTACTGACAGTTACATGAATCGGTCACTAATTGTGCCATTTGTTGCGCAGAGAAGAGACAGATTTCTAATGAGAGCATCACGGTCAGGGGACAGGCTCGGAGACCAGTAGCTGAAGAAGTAGAAAGAACAGCTGGATAAGTACATAAGTAGGTCCACCTGGTGGATGACACAGGCTCGCCCGAGGAGTGGGGTCTAAGCAGTAAATGGTATTCATCAGAGCTCCTGGTGGTGGGGATGGGTTTTGTTGCGTGTTAGTACCAGGACGTGGTCCTCTGGATTGCCGAAGGTGAGCAAGCTGGAGTCCAGTAGCAGATATAGCAGGTTGGGATCAAGCAGAAGTGTAGTCAGTAAACAAGCCAAAGGTTGGTAACAAGTGGAAGCGTATTCGAGGAACAAGCTAAAGGTCGGTAACAAGTGGTTACAGGTTGGGATCAAGCAGAAGCGTAGTCAGTAAAAAGGCCAAAGGTCAGTAACAAGTGGTTGCAGGTTGGGATCAAGCGGAATCGTAGTTGAGGAACGAACCAAAGGTTGGTAATAAGTGGTTGAAAGTTCGGATCAAGCGGAATCTAAGTTGAGGAACAAACCAAAGGTTGGTAACAAGTGGTTGCAGGTTGGGATCAAGTGAAAGTATAGTAGAGGAACAAGCTAAAGGTCAGTAACAAGTTGTTGCACGTTGGGATCAAGCGGAATTGTAGTTGAGGAACAAACCAAAGATCGGTAACAAGTGGTAGCAGGTTGGGATCAAGCGGAATTGTAGTTCAGGAAAAAACCAAAGGTTGGTAACAAGTGGTTGCAGGTTGGAATCAAGCAGAATCATATTCGAGGAACAAGCTAAAGGTTGGTAACAAGTGGCTGCAGGTTTGGATCCAGGGGAATTGTAGTTGAGGAACGGACCAAAGGTTTGTAACAAGTGGTCGCAGGTAGGGATCCAACGGAATCGTAGTTGAGGAACAAACCAAAGGTCGGAAACAAGTGGTAGTAGGTTGGGATCAAGTGGAATTGTAGTTGAGGAACAAACCAAAGGTTGGTAATAAGTGGTTGAAGGTTGGGATCAAGCGGAATCATAGTTGAGGAACAAACCAAAGGTTAGTAACAAGTAGTTGCAGGTTGGGATCAAGCAGAATCATAGTTGAGGAACAAACCAAAGGTTGGTAACAAGTGGTTGCAGGTTGGGATCATGTGGAAGCATAGTAGAGGAACAAACCAAAGGTTGGTAACAAGTGGTTGCAAGTTGGGATCAAGCGGAATTGTAGTTGAGGAACAAACCAAAGATCGGTAACAAATGGTAATAGGTTGGGATCAAGTGGAATTGTAGTTGAAGAACAAACCAAAGGTTGGTAACAAGTGCTTGCAGGTTGGGATCAAGCGGAATCATAGTTGAGGAACAAACCAAAGGTTGGTAACAAGTGGTTGCAGGTTGAGATCAAGTGGAAGCATAGTCAAGGACCAAGCTAAAGGTAACAAGTGGTTGCAGGTTGGGATCAAGTGGAATCATAGTTGAGGAACAAACCAAAAAGGTTGGTAACAAGTGGTTGCAGGTTGGGATCATGTGGAAGCATAGTAGAGGAACAAACCAAAGGTTGGTGACAAGTGGTTGCAGGTTGGGATCAAGCGGAATTATAGTTGAGGAACAAACCAAAGGTTGGTAACAAGTGGTTGCAGGTTGGGATCAAGCGGAATTATAGTTGAGGAACAAACCAAAGGTTGGTAACAAGTGGTTGCAGGTTGAGATCAAGTGGAAGCATAGTAGAGGAACAAGCTAAAGGTCAGTAACAAGTGGTTGCACGCTGGGATCAAGCGGAATCGTATTTGAGGAACAAACTAAAGGTTGGTAACAAGTGGTTGCAGGTTGCGATCAAGTGGACTCGTAGTTGGAGGAACAAACCAAAGGGTGGTAACAAGTGGTTACAGGTTGGGATCAAGCGGAATCATAGTTGAGGAACAAACCAAAGATCAGTAACAAGTGGTAGCAGGTTGGGATCAACTGGAATTGTAGTTGAGGAACAAACCAAAGTTTGGTAACAAGTGGTTACAGGTTGGGATCAAGCAGAAGCGTAGGCAGTAAAAAGACCAAAGGTTGGTAACGTGGTTACAGGTTGGGATCAAGCGGAATCATAGTTGAGGAACAAACCAAAGATCAGTAACAAGTGGTAGCAGGTTGGGATCAAGTGGATTCGTAGTTGAGGAACAAACCAAAGTTTGGTAACAAGTGGTTACAGGTTGGGATCAAGCAGAAGCGTAGGCAGTAAAAAGACCAAAGGTTGGTAACGTGGTTACAGGTTGGGATCAAGCGGAATCATAGTTGAGGAACAAACCAAAGATCAGTAACAAGTGGTAGCAGGTTGGGATCAAGTGGATTCGTAGTTGAGGAACAAACCAAAGGTTGGTAACAAGTGGTTGCAGGTTGAGATCAAGTGGAAGCATAGTCAAGGAACAAGCTAAAGGTCGGTAACAAGTGGTAGTAGGTTGGGATCAAGCAGAATCGTAGATGAAATAACCAAAGGTTGGTAACAAGTGGTTACAAGTTGGGATCAAGCGGAATCATAGTTGAAGAACAAACCAAAAGGTTGGTAACAAGTGGTAGTAGGTTGGGATCAAGCGGAACTGTAGTTGAGGAACAAACCAAAGGTTAGTAACATGTGGTTGCAGGTTGGGATCAAGCGGAATCGTAGTTGAGGAACAAACCAAAGGTTGGTAATGAATGGTTGCAGGATGATATCAGGCAGAATCGTAGTTGAAGAACCAACTAAAGGTCGGTAACAAGTGGTAGTAGAGATAAGAATAGCTACAGGCATGCAAAGGAGTGAGGAGCTGGAGAGACCACAATAATCCAGCAAACAGGAAGTGCAAATTCATGACTAAAAGGTAAAAGTCAAGATTATCCAAGGGTTTAGACAGGATGCTGTCCAGCATCTCAGGTGGCTCAGCAAGAAGAGCTACTGCCAGACACAGCAAAGGTTTTGGGTTCAGATCCTAGTTTTGACAGAATGTCTATAACACTTTTTATGAACTTCAGGGAGCATTTCTTGGCAGAAACAAACCCAGAACCCCAGTGTTAAAAGTAAAAATCCAACTCCCCGACTTCTCGAACTCTCCTGCCATTCACCCCCCCGAAATTATACGTTTAAAACTGTAAAACTATTTCCACAAACTATCGGTACAATGAAACCACTCTTTGCAGTGGAGTCAGGACAGAGGAAATGTAAACTCATTAACTTTAGAAACAAAACCGTTCACATTATACAAAGGAAACCTTATTTCTTGCATGCTAAGCAGTTTTCTGAAATAATTAAACAAGCGCAATTTCACCCCGATTACATACCAACGCTGGTTTAAGGGGAGGTTCTTAGGACCCAACTAGAACCACAAGCACAGTGACTTGACATAAAATCCTGATTTAAAAAGAAGATACTTAAAACTACTCGAGAAGAATTGCTTGGAAATGATGTCAATTATTCTCCAAGTCCTAGTAGACGATGAAGGCTAATGAAGAGCTCAGATGATGAGGCCCACGTCGCTATTACAGTGTAATCTTCTCACCATGAGCATTTCAGTGGAGGATGGCTGAGGGCCAAGATCAGGAGAACATTCTGTCTATTCTTCTTTATTATCTCTGTAACAGAAAAAAAAAATCTTCAAATACTTAACGGAAGAATATCCAGTATAGATAATACATGTGATCGGGGCTTTTTTTTAGCGGGAATGTGGGGAGAACACGGTTCTGGCACCTCCAGCACTGAATGTATGTAATGGCAAGGAGTGCTGGGGTGTGCTGGAGGGTCTATTGATGCTGGTTGCTGGGAGGTCTATTGTTGCTGGAGGTGAATCTAATGTTGCTGGGGAGGTCTTATGTTGCTGGGGGGGTCAACTGTTGCTGGGAGTGATCTAGTGTTGAGGGAGAGGTCTGATGCTGGCTGCTGGGAGATCTGTTGTTGTTGCTAGGAGTCTATTATTGCTGGGGTTGATCTATTGTGGCTGAGCTGGTATTTTGTTGCAGGAGTATCATTGTTGCTGCAGGGGTCTATTGTTTTGGGGCATCTATTGTTGTGGGGGGGTCTATTGTTGTGGTGGGAATCTATTGTTGCTGGGGGGATCATTTGCTGCTGGCTGCAGAGGATCTATTTACTCGTAACTGAGGTCCTCCACTCATCTTATTAGTTTTGTTGCCTTCTCTGGAGACCTGGTGACCAGAACTGGATGGCATACTCAAGATGTCGCCGGAGCAGTTTTGTAAAGTGATAGACCAGTTCATCAAGAGAAAGGCAAAAAAACCCAATAAAGCATAAAACCCCAACAAAGGTTCTAAGCAAAAGAACAGTACTTGTACTGTACTTGTCACTGCCCCCAAGGCGCTTGCAATCAAAGGTCCCTATCTGACATACAGGATTTCACAGAAGAAATTTGTTGTCCCCTCAAAATAACTCAACACACCGCCATTGTCTAAACTGCTGGCAACAAAAGTGAGTCCACCCCTAAGTGAAAATGTCCAAAGTGTCAATATTTTGTGTGGCCGCCATTATTTTCCAGCACTGCCTTAACCCTCTTGGGCATGGAGTTCACTAGAGCTTCACAGGTTGCCACTGAAGTCCTCTTCCACTCCTCCATAAGGACATCACGGAGCTGGTGGATGTCAGACACCTTGCGTTCCTCCACCTTCCATTTGAGGAGGCCCCACAGATGCTCAATAGGGTTTAGGTATGGAGACATGCTTGGCCAGTCCATCACCTTTACCCTCAGCTTCTTTAGCAAGGCAGTGGTGGTCTTGGAGGTGTGTTTGAGGTCGTTATCATGTTGGAATACTGCCCTGCGGCCCAGTCTCCAAAGGGGAGGGGACCATGCTCTGCTTCAGTATGTCACAGTACATGTTGGCATTCATGGTTCCCTCAATGAACTGTAGCTCTGCAGTGACGGCAGCACTCATGCAGTCCCAGACCATGACACTCCCACCACCATGCAGCCCCAGACCATGACACTCCCACCACCATGCTTGTCTGTAGGCAAGACACACTTGTCTTTGTACTCCTCATCTGGTTGCTGCCACACACACCTGACACCATCTGAACCAAATCAGTTGATCTTAGTGTCATCAGACCACAGGATGGTTCCAGTAATCCATGTCCTTAGTCTGCTTGCCTTCAGCAAACTGTTGGCGGGCTTTCTTGTGCATCATCTTTAGAAGAGGCTTCCTTCTGGGACGACAGCCATGCAGACCAATTTGATGCAGTGCGCGGCGTATGGTCTGAGCACTGACAGGCTGACCCCCCCACCCCTTCACCCTCTGCAGCAATGCTGGCAGCACTCATACGTCTATTTCCCAAAGACCACCTCTGGATATGACGCTGATCACGTGCACTCATCTTCTTTGGTGGACCATGGCGAGCTCTGTTCTGAGTGGAACCTGTCCTGTTAAACCGCTGTATGGTCTTGGCCCCCGTGCTGCAGCTCAGTTTCAGGGTCTTGGCAATCTCCTTATAGCCTAGGCCATCTTTATGGAGAGCAACTATTCTTTTTTTCAGATCCTCAGAGAGTTCTTTGCCATGAGGTGCCATGTTGAACTTCCAGTGACCAGTATGAGAAAGTGAGAGCGATATCGCCAAATGTAACCCCCCCGCTCCCCATTCACACCTGAGAACTTGTAACACTGAGTCACATGGAATGGCGGCAAACTACGGTACTTAAAAATATCCATAGGCAACGTTTTAAAACTTTTTACCTGTTACCTGTTTAGAGTTACAGAGGAGGTCTAGCGTTAGAGATATTGCTCTCACTCTCGTTCATGGCGATACATCACGTGTGTTGCGAACATCATTTACATATGCGTGCGCAATTTACTTATGCGCCCGCTCCTGCACACGAGCACGGAGGGACGGGGGTGCTTTAAAACATTTTTTTTACTTCTATTTTTTTTTTTCACACTGTCCTTTTACTTTTTTTTTCTTTAATCGTTTTTTCATTCCTATTACAAGGACTGCAAACATCCCTTGTAATAGAATTAAAGCATGACAGGTCCTCTTTAAGAAGAGATCCGGGGTCAAAAAGACCCCAAACCTCTTCATTACCTTTAAAAGCAAAAGATTAAAAACATTTTTTTTTTTACTTTTGCTTTAGCAAAGAAAAAAAAATTTGTGTACCTCCGCCGCCGACCTGATGTGACGTCATGACGTTGCTCCAATCCTCCATCATGATAGAGGCGATCAAAGACCATAATGACTTTCATCACCTCTATCTTCAGCCGGCCGAACTTTCAGATCATTTCTTGGGCCCAGTGGATTTAACGGTAAGCCTGAAAAACACCGGCGAGCTGCGGGAGGGGGGAGGGGGGCTTCCCCCTCCCACTGTTACAGAAAGCAATCCAGTGGCTGAAGAACCGCTAGGACTGCATTCATTAGAAAGCTGGCCGTTGGCTGAAAAAAAAAAAATACAGAAAAAAAAAATTACTGGGGTTATGGCTGATTTTCTTCAGCCATAAGCCGGTAATACACTTTTATATACGTTTATATACGTATTGCATTCTTCAAGTGGTTACAGATACCTACAGGGGCCATTTTAGACAGCAGCCAGTTAACCCCACCAGCACATTTTGTAGTGTGGGAGGAAACCGTAGTACCTGGAGGAAACCCAATCCAGGAATAGTATATACAATGCAAATGCTAAGCGTTCATTGGTTGAACGAGGTGAAGAGGTTGGGCGGTGATGTCACACTCTCAACCTCATCCAATCAGAGAACGCTTTGCATTGATTTAGAAAATGTACTGAGTGACCAACCTTCTGGGTTCACAATACCATTTGCTCAGTACAGGTCCCGGAAGCAAGTGGAGATCACTGTAGTAGTGGTGGTGTCTATTTCGGTGCTTTCCAGCTTCCAGGGGCATCGGCCAGGCCTGGTATAGATACATTGGTCTAAGTTTGACCAACGTATCAATGTGTGCCAATATCTGGAATTCCCCATTCGCTGCCAGGTCTGTACGTCGTATTTATGGGCTCTTTTATCAGTTTTTTTTTATATACAGTGCCTCCCCTCTTAAAGCAGATCACCTTCGGAATAAACCTCCCTCCAAGCCACCCCTCCTCTACTTGCATAGAGCTCTTTTTTCCTTTTTTACACAGTGCTTGCGTGCCTCCTGAGATACACACATCACATATCCCAGGGGGCATAGCCCTTCGTTCACAAAGGATGAGATAGGGTGTGCCTACAGCCACATCATTGAGAAATGCGTTGGATGAACCCAAAGGAGCCAGCAGTGCTTCCTATGCCACAAAGGAGGGGGGGGGCTTGCCTAGTGATGCATCATTGGGAGGAGCGCCAGATGAACCTGGAAGTGCCAGCAGGCCTCAGCGGCAGTGCTTGCTATGCCTCCTGGGATATGCATGTCACATATCCCAGGGGGCATAGCTCTTCATAAGGAGGAGAGGAGGGGTGTATCTAGTGATTGATACGTCATTGGGAGGTGTGCCGGATGAACCTAGAAGAGCCAGCGTACCTCAGCGGCAGTGCTTGCTGTGCCTCCTGGGATATGCATGTCACATATCCCAGGGATCATAGCTCTTCATTCACAAAGGAAGAGGGGGGGTGTGCCTAGTGATGCGTCACTGAGAGGTGCACCAGATGAACCTGGAAGTGCCAGCGGGCCTCAGCGGCAGTGCTTGCTGTGCCTCCTGGGATATGCATGTCACATATCCCAGGGGCCATAGCATTTCATTCAAAGGAGGAGGGGAGTGTGCCTAGCGCCACGTCATCGGGTGTGCTGGGTGTACCCAGCAGAACCAGCGGGCCTCAGCGGCAGTGCTTGCTATGCCTCCTGGAATATGCATAGCACTTCATTCACTCACAAAGGAGGAGGGGAGTGTGCCTAGCGGTACGTCACCAGTGTGCTGGATGTACCCAAAAGAGCCAGCGGGCCTCAGCGCCAGTGCTTTCTATACCTCCTGGGATATGCACGTCACATATCCCAGGGGGCATAGCACTTCATTCACAAAGGAGGAGAGGAGGGGCGTGCCTAGTGATTGATACATCATTGGGAGACGCACCGGATGAACCTGGAAGAGCCAGCAGGCCTCAGCGTCAGTGCTTGCTGTGCCTCCTGGGATACGCACGTCACATATCCCAGGGGGTCATAGCACTTCATTCACAAAGGAGGAGGGGAGTGTGCCTAGCGCCACTTCATCGGGAAGTGTGCTGGGTGTACCCAGAAGAGCCAGCGGGCCTCAGTGGCAGTGCTCACTGTGCCGCCTGACACCCTAGAGAATAAAGTAGTGTTGGTTCCAAATTTTTATGTCACTCAATATTACCACAAAGACCTAGGAAACGCAAAATTTTAGTAAAAGACACAAAAGTGAATTTTAGGGCAAACAAAAGCAAAAAATCACCCAACATTTTGGTAAAATATAAAAGACGAGGTTGCGCTGAGTAAATACATACCCAACATGTAAAACTTCAAATTTGTGTGTGCCCGTGAAATGGCAACAAACTGTTTACAAAGGAGGAAGGGTATGTGCCTAACGCCACGTCATCAGGAAGTGCACCGGGTGTACCAGGAAGACCCGGCGGGCCTCGGCGGCATTTGCTCACTGTGCCTCCTGATATACGCATATCACTTATCCTAGGAGGCGTAGTTCTTCGTTCACAAAGGAAGAGGGGAGTGTGCCTAGTGGCACATCATCAGTAAGTGCACCGGGTGTATAAGGAAGAGCCGGTGGGCCTTGGCGGCATTTGCTCACTGTGCCTCCTGATATACACATATTACTTATCCTAGGAGGCGTAGTCCTTCGTTCACAAAGGAAGAGGGGAGTGTGCCTAGTGGCGGGTCATCAGAAAGTGCACCGGGTGTATAAGGAAGAGCCGGTGGGCCTTGGCGGCATTTGCTCACTGTGCCTCCTGATATACGCATATCACTTATCCTAGGAGGCGTAGTCCTGAGTTCACAAAGGAAGAGGGGAGTGTGCCTAGTGGCACATCATCAGAAAGTGCACCGGGTGTATCAGGAAGAGCCGGTGGGCCTCGGCGGCATTTGCTCACTGTGCCTCCTGATATACACATATTACTTATCCTAGGAGGCGTAGTCCTGAGTTCACAAAGGAAGAGGGGAGTGTGCCTAGTGGCGGGTCATCAGGAAGTGCACCGGGTGTACCAGGAAGAGCCGGTGGGCCTCGGCGGCATTTGCTCACTGTGCCTCCTGATATACGCATATCACATATTCTAGGAGGCGTAGTCCTTCGTCCACAAAGGAAGAGGGGAGTGTGCCTAGTGGTGCATCTTCAGTAGGCGTGCCTCCTGAACCCAGAAGGGCAAGCGTCCTCTCAATGATGACACCAACAACATGGCGGTGCGGGATCGAGCAATGGCAAACGACATGACAATCTTAGTGGGACAAAACTGGATTCTCTGGGGGGATGAGGATGTGAAATGTTCACAACACACCACCCAGTAAGTGGCGGTAAACGAAAAGAAAAAAAAAATGGAAGGGCGGTAGGGCGAAGATCCACTTTAAAGTGATACAGTCTCCAATAATATATAACAGCCATGAAAAATGTAAAATGAACAATTCCGCTCAGCCCGTCTTGCACCTCTTTCAGGTGGCAGGGTGACCTCACTTCTCTCTGCTGCAGGAGCCGTCTTCTAATCAGACAATAAAGGAGGAATTCTCGGTACTTTTCCCTCCTGTACAGGAAGCATTGTATTATTTTTAATGAATCCATAGCTGGGCTAACGCGTGTTTTATATCCGCCTGGAGTTCAGCGCAAGAAAATAAATAAGCGACTATCCGTGAGAAAAGAGAGTCCTGCAAAACGATTCTCCCTGCAGCCACACTATGTAGCATTTGCGCCCTAATAAACGGAAAATTTCATTTCTTTCGGCCTCCTTACTCGATCTTCCATAATTCTTTAAATGGATGCCGGCGATGGTTGGCGCTAATTCCCATCTCTCTGGTATTTGTCAAGACGTTTGTATTAAATTGATATCCCCCTTGTGTAAATATCATGAATACGGCCATCACTACAGTAATTAAGGTCTGGCGATTCCCAGAGGGGTCCCCTCCCTGGAAATCCCGCTTGTGTCAGGTGGTTTTCTTTAATAGAATGCCCCGCGGAGACTCATTTGTGTACATAGCGATGGATACGGCGGAGGGGAATTCATGGAAGAAGGCAAAGACAGAATTAGGCACCTAATCAGGGATTGCTATGATGTGGCTCATTAATCAACAGGTGTGAAGAATGGGCTTTTTTTGTTAGTAAAAATATGGATTTCATCAACTTTTTTGTAAATATTGTTGGGTGCAGAAAATCGAGTTCTTTATCTTTATATTCTATGCGTCTCCCCCAACCCGCCCCAATACTTCCCTTTACATAAACTTGTGTGATCCAGCATTGCCAACAAGGAGCTCCGTCTCCATTTATGGGTAAGTGGGTGAACTTATGCAAATAATTTTGGGTGTAAATCGTTTTTAACCCTTTAGCCCTCTGTTCATCCAAAAAAGACTGGTGTATAGCACATATATCGCCATAATAACCCACTTGTGTACAGTTGTTTCAAAAGTCTTAGCCCTCATCAAGACTTTACTGGATCCATGGTGAAGGGCCACCAATGTAAGGGACATTCTTCCCACTGACCCCCAATGTAAGGGACATTCTTCCCACTGACCCCCAATGTAAGGGACATTCTTCCCACTGATCACCAATGTAAGGGACGCTCTTCCCACTGACCACCAAAGTAAGGGACATTCTTCCCACTGACCACCAATGTAAGGGACATTCTTCCCACTGACCACCAATGTAAGGGACATTCTTCCCACTGACCACCAATGTAAGGGACATTCTTCCCACTGATCACCAATGTAAGGGACATTCTTCCCACTGATCACCAATGTAAGGGACATTCTTTCCACTGACCCCCAATGTAAGGGACATTCTTCCCACTGACCCCCAATGTAAGGGACATTCTTCCCACTGACCCCCAATGTAAGGAACATTCTTCCCACTGACCCCCCAATGTAAGGGGCATTCTTCCCACTGCCCCTCAATGTAAGGGGCATTCTTCCCACTGACCCCCAATGTAAGGGGCATTCTTCCCACTGACCCCCAATGTAAGGGACATTCTTCCCACTGACCTCCAATGTAAGGGACATTCTTCCCACTGACCTCCCAATGTAAGGGACATTCTTCCCACTGACCCCCAATGTAAGGGACATTCTTCCCACTGACCCCCAATGTAAAGGACATTCTTCCCACTGACCCCCAATGTAAGGGACATTCTTCCCACTGACCCCCAATGTAAGGGACATTCTTCCCACTGACCTCCAATGTAAGGGACATTCTTCCCACTGACCCCCAATGTAAGGGACATTCTTCCCACTGACCCCCAATGTAAGGGACATTCTTTCCACTGATCACCAATGTAAGGGACATTCTTCCCACTGACCCCCAATGTAAGGGACATTCTTCCCACTGACCCCCAATGTAAGGGACATTCTTCCCACTGACCCCCAATGTAAGGGACATTCTTCCAACTGATCACCAATGTAAGGGACATTCTTCCCACTGACCTCCAATGTAAGGGACATTCTTCCCACTGACCCCCAATGTAAGGGACATTCTTCCCACTGATCACCAATGTAAGGGACATTCTTCCCACTGACCCCCAATGTAAGGGACATTCTTCCCACTGACCTCCAATGTAAGGGACATTCTTCCCACTGACCCTCAATGTAAGGGACATTCTTCCCACAGATCACCAATGTAAGGAACACTCTTCCCACTGAACCCCAATGTAAGGGACATTCTTCCCACTGACCCCTAATGTAAGGGACATTCTTCCCACTGACCCCCAATGTAAGGGGCATTCTTCCCACTGATCACCAATGTAAGGGACATTCTTCCCACTGACCCTCAATGTAAGGGACATTCTTCCCACAGATCACCAATGTAAGGGACATTCTTCCCACTGACCCCTAATGTAAGGGACATTCTTCCCACTGACCCCCAATGTAAGGGACATTCTTCCCACTGATCCCCAATGTAAGGGGCATTCTTCCCACTGACACCCAATGTAAGGGACATTCTTCCCACTGATCACCAATGTAAGGGACATTCTTCTCACTGACCCCCAATGTAAGGAGCATTCTTCCCACTGATCACCAATGTAAGGGACATTCTTCCCACTGACCCCCCAATGTAAGGGACATTCTTCCCACTGACCCCCAATGTAAGGAGCATTCTTCCCACTGACCACCAATGTAAGGGACATTCTTCCCACTGACCACCAATGTAAGGGACATTCTTCCCACTGACCCCCAATGTAAGGGACATTCTTCCCACTGACCACCAGTCTAAGGGACATTCTTCCCACTGACCACCAATGTAAGGGACATTCTTCCCACTGACCACCAATGTAAGGGACATTCTTCCCACTGACCCCCAATGTAAGGGACATTCTTCCCACTGACCCCCAATGTAAGGGACATTCTTCCCACTGATCACCAATGTAAGGGACGCTCTTCCCACTGACCACCAATGTAAGGGACATTCTTCCCACTGACCACCAATGTAAGGGGCATTCTTCCCACTCACCACCAATGTAAGGGGCATTCTTCCCACTGACCACCAGTCTAAGGGACATTCTTCCCACTGACCACCAATGTAAGGGACATTCTTCCCACTGACCACCAATGTAAGGGACATTCTTCCCACTGACCACCAATGTAAGGGACATTCTTCCCACTGACCCCCAATGTAAGGGACATTCTTCCCACTGACCCCCAATGTAAGGGACATTCTTCCCACTGATCACCAATGTAAGGGACGCTCTTCCCACTGACCACCAATGTAAGGGACATTCTTCCCACTGACCACCAATGTAAGGGGCATTCTTCCCACTGACCCCCAATGTAAGGGACATTCTTCCCACTGATCACCAATGTAAGGGACGCTCTTCCCACTGAACCCCAATATAAGGGACATTCTTCCCACTGACCACCAATGTAAGGGACATTCTTCCCACTGACCACCAATGTAAGGGACATTCTTCCCACTGATCACCAATGTAAGGGACATTCTTCCCACTGACCCCCAATGTAAGGGACGCTCTTCCCACTGACCACCAATGTAAGGGAAATTCTTCCCACTGACCACCAATGTAAGGGACATTCTTCCCACTGACCCCCAATGTAAGGGACATTCTTCCCACTGACCCCCAATGTAAGGGACATTCTTCCCACTGACCCCCAATGTAAGGGACATTCTTCCCACTGACCCCCAATGTAAGGAACATTCTTCCCACTGCCCCTCAATGTAAGGGGCATTCTTCCCACTGCCCCTCAATGTAAGGGGCATTCTTCCCACTGACCCCCAATGTAAGGGGCATTCTTCCCACTGACCCCCAATGTAAGGGACATTCTTCCCACTGACCCCCAATGTAAGGGACATTCTTCCCACTGACCTCCAATGTAAGGGACATTCTTTCCACTGATCACCAATGTAAGGGACATTCTTCCCACTGACCCCCAATGTAAGGGGCATTCTTCCCACTGACCCCCAATGTAAGGGACATTCTTCCCACTGACCCCCAATGTAAGGGACATTCTTCCCACTGACCCCCAATGTAAGGGGCATTCTTCCCACTGACCCCCAATGTAAGGGACATTCTTCCCACTGACCCCCAATGTAAGGGACATTCTTCCCACTGACCCCCAATGTAAGGGGCATTCTTCCCACTGACCCCCAATGTAAGGGGCATTCTTCCCACTGACCCCCAATGTAAGGGGCATTCTTCCCACTGACCCCCAATGTAAGGGGCATTCTTCCCACTGACCCCCAATGTAAGGGACATTCTTTCCACTGATCATCAATGTAAGGGACATTCTTCCCACTGACCCTCAATGTAAGGGACATTCTTCCCACAGATCACCAATGTAAGGAACACTCTTCCCACTGAACCCCAATGTAAGGGACATTCTTCCCACTGACCCTTAATGTAAGGGACATTCTTCCCACTGACCCCCAATGTAAGGGGCATTCTTCCCACTGATCCCCAATGTAAGGGGCATTCTTCCCACTGACCCCCAATGTAAGGGACATTCTTCCCACTGATCACCAATGTAAGGGACATTCTTCCCACTGACCAACAATGTAAGGAGCATTCTTCCCACTGACCACCAATGTAAGGGACATTCTTCCCACTGACCCCCAATGTAAGGAGCATTCTTCCCACTGACCACCAATGTAAGGGGCATTCTTCCCACTGATCACCAATGTAAGGGACATTCTTCCCACTGACCCCCAATGTAAGGGGCATTCTTCCCACTGACCCCCAATGTAAGGGACATTCTTCCCACTGATCACCAATGTAAGGGACATTCTTCCCACTGATCACCAATGTAAGGGACATTCTTCCCACTGACCCCCAATGTAAGGAGCATTCTTCCCACTGACCACCAATGTAAGGGGCATTCTTCCCACTGATCACCAATGTAAGGGACATTCTTCCCACTGACCCCCAATGTAAGGGACATTCTTCCCACTGACCATCAATGTAAGGGACATTCTTCCCACTGACCACCAATGTAAGGGACATTCTTCCCACTGACCCTCAATGTAAGGGACATTCTTCCCACTGACCCCCCAATGTAAGGGACATTCTTCCCACAGATCACCAATGTAAGGAACACTCTTCCCACTGAACCCCAATGTAAGGGACATTCTTCCCACTGACCACCAACGTAAGGGACATTCTTCCCACTGATCACCAATGTAAGGGACATTCTTCCCACTGACCCCCAATGTAAGGGACATTCTTTCCACTGATCATCAATGTAAGGGACATTCTTCCCACTGACCCTCAATGTAAGGGACATTCTTCCCACAGATCACCAATGTAAGGGACATTCTTCCCACTGAACCCCAATGTAAGGGACATTCTTCCCACTGACCCTTAATGTAAGGGACATTCTTCCCACTGACCCCCAATGTAAGGGGCATTCTTCCCACTGATCCCCAATGTAAGGGGCATTCTTCCCACTGACCCCCAATGTAAGGGACATTCTTCCCACTGATCACCAATGTAAGGGACATTCTTCCCACTGACCAACAATGTAAGGAGCATTCTTCCCACTGACCACCAATGTAAGGGACATTCTTCCCACTGACCCCCAATGTAAGGAGCATTCTTCCCACTGACCACCAATGTAAGGGGCATTCTTCCCACTGACCATCAATGTAAGGGACATTCTTCCCACTGACCACCAATGTAAGGGACATTCTTCCCACTGACCCTCAATGTAAGGGACATTCTTCCCACTGACCCCCCAATGTAAGGGACATTCTTCCCACAGATCACCAATGTAAGGAACACTCTTCCCACTGAACCCCAATGTAAGGGACATTCTTCCCACTGACCACCAACGTAAGGGACATTCTTCCCACTGATCACCAATGTAAGGGACATTCTTCCCACTGACCCCCAATGTAAGGGACATCCTTCCCACTGACCACCAATCTAAGGGACATTCTTCCCACTGACCCCCAATGTAAGGGACATTCTTTCTACTGACCACAAATGTAAGGAGAATTCTTCACTGACCACCGATTACTGGCTCCATGGTGTAGGGCTTGTGAATCCAGGGGACCATTAGGTTCATGGTGAGGCGGTACAAAAGCTACTGAAGAGAGAAGGGGTAATGATGTCACAATCTCCACCTCGTTCAATCAGAGAACGCCATGCATTCATTGATGCTGAGCCAAAGTATCTACACAATTAAGATTAGAGCTGGAGTTCGGCTTTGCCAAAAACAAGGCACTGGTGCCAGGATTTGTAGTCTATTCCAGTGTTTCTCAGCCTAGTTTTCCTTGGACCAGCATCATGAGTTGCCATGGTATGCGTGAGCCAGCCACCAGCTGATGTGATGGGGGACCTCTTATGTGAAGTTGGGGCTTTCATGTGATGGTGGGACTTCTGATGTGATGAGGGGACCTCTGATGTGAAATTGGGGCTCTGATGTGATGGGGGACCTCTGATGTGATGAGGGGACCTCCGATATGACGTTGGGGCTCTGATGTGATGGGGGACCTCTGATGGGATGAGGGGACCTCTGATGTGAAGTTGGGGCTTTGATGTGATGGTGGGACCTCTGATGTGATGAGGGGACATCCGATATGATGTTGGGGCTCTGATGTGATGGGGGACCTCTGATGGGATGAGGGGACCTCTGATGTGAAGTTGGGGCTTTGATGTGATGGTGGGACCTCTGATGTGATGGTAGGACCACTGATGTGAGGTTGGGGCTCTGATGTGATGGGGGACCTCTGATGTGATGAGGGGACCTCTGATATGAAGTTGGGGCTCTGATGTGATGAGGGACCTCCGATATGAAGTTGGGGCTCTGATGTGATGGGGAACCTCTGATGTGAAGTTGGGGCCTTGATGTGATGGTTTGACCTCTGATGTGAGGGTGGGACTCTGATGTGATGGGGGACCTCTGATGTGATGGGGACCTCCGATATGAAGTTGGGGCTCTGATGAGATGGGGGACCTCTGATGTGATGAGGGAACCTCTGATGTGAAGTTGGGGCTCTGATGTGATGGGGGACCTCTGATGTGAAGTTGGGGATTTGATGTGATGGTAGGACCTCTGATGTGATGGGGACCTCCGATATGAAGTTGGGGCTCTGATGAGATGGGGGACCTCTGATGTGATGAGGGAACCTCTGATGTGAAGTTGGGGCTCTGATGTGATGGGAGACCTCTGATGTGAAGTTGGGGCTTTGATGTGGTGGTAGGACCACTGATGTGAGGTTGGGGCTCTGATGTGATGGGGGGATCTCTGATGTGAAGCTGGGGCTTTGACGTGGTGGTAGGACCACTGATGTGAGGTTGGGGCTCTGATGTGATGGGGGACCTCTGATGTGATGAGGGGACCTCTGATATGAAGTTGGGGCTCTGATGTGATGAGGGACCTCCGATATGAAGTTGGGGCTCTGATGTGATGGGGGACCTCTGATGTGAAGTTGGGGCTTTGATGTAATGGTATGACCTCTGATGTGAGGGTGGTTCTCTGATGTGATGAGGGACCTCTGATGTGATGGGGACCTCCGATATGAAGTTGGGGCTATGATGTGATGAGGGACCTCTGATGTGAAGTTGGGGCTCTGATGTGATGGGGGACCTCGGATATGAAGTTAATTTCATTAAAGCAGTTGGTGTGCATGGTCCCAGGCTGAGGTTCCCATTGATAAGTAACATTTATAGTTTCTACATTTTAGACTGGGGGGGGCCTCAAGATGGTTCAGGCTTTCAAACGGTTCTGCGACTGACAAAAAGGTTGAGAAATAATTGCTTGGTCTCCTCTGTGCCATATACAAAGGGCTGAAGTTCCGGCATAGAAAGAAAACAGACACACTGGGTTTAAACATGTATTTAGAAAGAACTCATTGAAATGCCCAGATTGTGTTTTGGAGGAACACGCCAAGGGCGAACGAACAATACCGGTTATAGATCATAATTACTCGTCATCAGACACATTCAGGTACACGGTTGGAGTGGAACGTTCTCTCCTCTAAATTGATTTCTCTTCCAAAGAAACTTTTTCCCTTGTTGTATTCCGACTACTCCTTCATTACTGGCCTATTTGTCTCTTCTCCCATGACACTGACAGACACTGCCGCCACTGCCCACATACTTTGTACCCGATAAACACGTGGCCTTTCCACTTTAGCAGTTATCTGGAGGGAGACAATTGCTGGGCTCCTCGGTGACAAGATACGTCTCCAATTGGTTGTCAGCAAGGTTCAGGATGGGTGTTAATTAGCACATTTCACATCTGAGAAGACAAAGGATTCAAGGTTGACTTCATTTAAATAAAAAGTTACAATTAGTGCATCGATTCCACCAGACATCTTCATAACGGAACGTAGAACTTCCTGCCAAATCCTTCAAGAACAAAGAATTCTAATAAAGTAATAATGAATGTGACATTCATTATTACAGAATTATTACCACAGAAATATTTCAGTGAAGTTTATCCATTGAACTTCTGGAGTTCAATATTGTGTAGGAAACATTAAAGGAAACCGGTCATGCCGGGAATAAGTGCCATAGGTGACCTCCTCCTGAAAATGACCAGAGCCTCTCAACCAGGGTTCCTCCAAACGGTGCTCGGGGTTCCAATGAGCAATTTCTGCCTGTCAGATAAGCAATCAATGACACCAAAGATATTTTTTACCTGTCTGAAAAAGGGAATTCTTCCCACCAATGTAAGGGACATTCTTCCCACTGACCCCCAATGTAAGGGACATTCTTCCCACTGACACCCAATGTAAGGGACATTCTTCCCACTGACCCCCAATGTAAGGGGCATTCTTCCCACTGACCACCAATGTAAGGGGCATTCTTCCCACTGACCACCAATGTAAGGGACATTCTTCCCACTGATCACCAATGTAAGGGACATTCTTCCCACTGACCCCCAATGTAAGGGACATTCTTCCCTCTGATCACCAATGTAAGGGGCATTCTTCCCGCTGACCCCCAATGTAAGGGGCATTCTTCCCGCTGACCCCCAATGTAAGGGGCATTCTTCCCGCTGATCACCAATGTAAGGGACATTCTTCCCGCTGATCCCCAATGTAAGGGACATTCTTCCCGCTGAACCCCAATGTAAGGGACATTCTTCCCGCTGAACCCCAATGTAAGGGACATTCTTCCCACTGACCCCCAATGTAAGGGACATTCTTCCCACTGACCCCCAATGTAAGGGACATTCTTCCCACTGACCCCCAATGTAAGGGACATTCTTCCCACTGACCCCCAATGTAAGGGACATTCTTCCCACTGACCCCCAATGTAAGGGACATTCTTCCCACTGACCCCCAATGTAAGGGACATTCTTCCCACTGACCCCCAATGTAAGGGACATTCTTCCCACTGACCCCCAATGTAAGGGACATTCTTCCCACTGACCCCCAATGTAAGGAACGTTCTTCCCACTGACCCCCAATGTAAGGGACATTCTTCCCACTGACCCCCAATGTAAGGGACATTCTTCCCACTGACCACCAATGTAAGGAACGTTCTTCCCACTGACCCCCAATGTAGGCCCCTACATTCAGAGTAATGCCTAGTTCACAGGATCAGATAATCGGACGACATATTGTTCGTTTTTTGCTGCATGCTAGTCTCATGTCGAAAATGAAGAGTTTACTAAAGTTGCATAAATTCTAGTATGCAGAATATAACTTCGGAAGTGATGTACTGTATTGTATTCTTTTGTCTCTGAGCTTGTGTGGTCTTCGTCTCTTGTGCTAATACTTCAGATATTGTTGCATGAAATGTCACTATCGGCTGTTGACAGCTGTGTACTATGTACTATGCTCATGTGTATGGGGCATTAGCCGTTTCAGTGCAGGAGAGGAGTCTGTACAACTGAGCAGGACTGACAGGAAGGCTGGAGGTCAGACATATATTGGCAAAAGTATTGGCCCCGCCCTCCCAGTCATGTGATTCAGGTGTTCCAATCCCCTCCCAATCATGTGATTCAGGTGTTCCCATCCCCTCCATATCATGTGATTCCGGTGTTCCAATCCCCTCCATATCATGTGATTCAGGTGTTCCAATCCCCTCCATGGACACAGGTGTATACAATCAAGCCCCTAGGCATGCAGACGGCTTCTACAAACATCGGTGAAAGAATGGGTCGCTCTCAGGAGCTCAGTGACTCCAAGCGTGGTCCCGTGATAGGTGGCCA
Organism: Staurois parvus; assembly: GCF_062004578.1. NCBI lineage: Eukaryota > Metazoa > Chordata > Amphibia > Anura > Ranidae > Staurois > Staurois parvus. The sequence continues at coordinate 511,012 of NW_028318762.1, read as the reverse complement.
CCTGGGCAATAAGTCCATCCGTGACATTTCCTGGCTACTAAATATTCCACGCTCAACTGTTAGTGGGATTATAACAAAGTGGAAGAAACTGGGAACAACAGCCACTCAGCCACCAAGTGGTAGGCCACGTCACATGACAGGGCGGGGTCAGCGCATGCTGAAGCGCACAGTGCGCAGAAGTCGCCAACCGTCTGCAGAGTCAATAGCTAAAGACCTCCAAACTTGGTGTGGCCTTCAGATGAGCCCAACAACAGTGTGTAGAGAGCTTCATGGAATGGGTTTCCATGGCCGAGCAGCTGCATCCGAGCCTTCCATCACCAAGTGCAATGCAAAGGGTCGGATGCCGTGGTGTAAAGCCTGCCACCACTGGACTCTAGAGCTATGGAGGTGTGTTCTCTGAAGTGACCAATCATGCTTCTCTGTCTGGCAATCCAATGGATGTGTCTAGGTTTGGTGGTGGCCAGGAGAACGGTACTTCCCTGACTGCATTGTGCCAAGTGTAAAGTTTGGTGGAGGGGGATTATGGTGTGGGGTTGTTTTTCAGGGGTTGGGCTTGGCCCCCTAGTTCCAGTGAAGGGAACTCTTAAGGTGTTATTTTGGACAATTTCATGCTCCCAACTTTGTGGGAAGAGTTTGGGGATGGCCCCTTCCTGTTCCAACATGACTGCCCACCAGTGCACAAAGCAAGGTCCATAAAGACATGGAGGAGCCAGTTTGGGGTGGAGGAACTTGACTGTCCTGCACAGAGTCCTGACCTCAACCCCATAGAACACCTTTGGGATGAATTAGAGCGGAGACTGCGAGCCAGGCCTCCTCCCCCGACATCAGTGCCTGACCTGACAAATGTGCTTCTGGAAGAATGATCCAACCTTCCCATAGACACCCTCCTAAACCTTGTGGACGGCCTTCCCAGAAGAGTTGAAGCTGTTATAGCAGCAAAGGGCGGGGCCAACTCAATATTAAACCCTACGGACTAAGACTGGGGGCCATTAAAGGTCATGTGTGTGGAAAGGGCGGGGCCAACTCAATATTGAACCCTACGGACTAAGACTGGGGGCCATTAAAGGTCATGTGTGTGGAAAGGGCGGGGCCAACTCAATATTGAACCCTACGGACTAAGACTGGGGGCCATTAAAGGTCATGTGTGTGGAAAGGGCGGGGCCAACTCAATATTGAACCCTACGGGCTAAGACTGGGGGGGGCCATTACAGGTCATGTGTGTGGAAAGGTCGGCGACCCAACACTTGGGGCAATATAGTGTATATATTTCACCACAATCTGACAATGATCCTAATTACAAGACATTAACGTGTTATAAATGTAGTTGTCGGCAAATAGTTAAATTGCTCAGAGCCGAGATATTCATCCCGGGATTTTCATCCGAAGACCCGAATAAAAAAAAAGAGAATATTCATTAATTACAAAGACAAATAACAGCCGTATAATAACAGAACGCACAGAACATCAGATACGTTGGTTTCCATTGAAGTGCAGATCGTCATGTTCTCTCATTTGTAAAGAAGAAAAAGGGAAAAGCCAACATATGATTGATAAAAGGATAATTATACTTCATCGGAGAACGGCTTCCTGAGTATCATTTATATTCCGTATAGACAAGATCTATGTCAGACGAACTCCAGGCAGATATAAAAGGCATCGGATGAATGCAGCTCTGCGTTTATAATACATCAGGAATTCATTTCTTTATGGAAGCCGTGTGTTTGGTATCGGCCTTGTGCAGTCCCTGTACAGCAGAGCTCAGACCTTGCCTGTCTAATACCCTCCCCCGCTCTGCACATGCTCTTTTCCCCCATACTGCCCTGTGATGTCAGTGGATTACATCATCACTGATTCAGAGAGTTCGCGTTTCAACCAAATGGAATCCACAGCCAAACGCTGGTCTACCCTAGGTTACACCGAAGCATTTTCCTACAGTCCATTTAACATGATTGCCTATGGGACACGTTCACATCTGCGCGTTTTCACCCAGTGCTTTTTTCTGAAAGGGTCAGAGACTTCTTTTTAAATGTGAAGGCTCCAGGGGTGGGGGGTTGATAACGCTGGTAACGTTAGCTGTGTAAAGTCACATAAAAAGCTTGACTTTTTCAGCTTTTTTGCATTAGCTTTTGGCGGCATTTTGCCGCATTTAGCAGCATTTACCAGCAGTTGCGGTTTTTCACTTTTTTTACCAGGGAGAGCGGATATAGTGAATGCGGGGTCCAGGGAGAGCGGATATAGTGAATGCGGGGTCCAGGGAGAGCGGATATAGTGAATGCGGGGTCCGGGGAGAGCGGATACAGTGAATGCGGGGTCCAGGGAGAGCGGATATAGTGAATGCGGGGTCCAGGGAGAGCGGATATAGTGAATGCGGGGTCCGGGGAGAGCGGATATAGTGAATGCGGGGTCCGGGGAGAGCGGATATAGTGAATGCGGGGTCCGGGGAGAGCGGATACAGTGAATGCGGGGTCCGGGGAGAGGGGATATAGTGAATGCGGGGTCCGGGGAGAGCGGATATAGTGAATGCGGGGTCCGGGGAGAGCGGATACAGTGAATGAGGGGTCCAGGGAGAGCGGATATAGTGAATGCGGGGTCCGGGGAGAGCGGATACAGTGAATGAGGGGTCCGGGGAGAGGGGATATAGTGAATGGGGGTCCGGAGAGAGTGGATATAGTGAATGCGGGGTCCGGGGAGAGCGGATATAGTGAATGCGGGGTCCGGGGAGAGCGGATACAGTGAATGCGGGGTCCGGGGAGGGCGGGTATAGTGAATGCGGGGTCCAGGGAGAGCGGATATAGTGAATGGGGGGTCCGGGGAGAGCGGATACAGTGAATGCGGGGTCCGGGGAGAGCGGATACAGTGAATGCGGGGTCCGGGGAGAGCGGATACAGTGAATGCGGGGTCCGGGGAGAGCGGATACAGTGAATGCGGGGTCCGAGGAGAGCGGATACAGTGAATGAGGGGTCCGGGGAGAGCGGATATAGTGAATGCGGGGTCCGGGGAGAGCGGATACAGTGAATGCGGGGTCCGGGGAGAGCGGATACAGTGAATGCGGGGTCCGAGGAGAGCGGATACAGTGAATGAGGGGTCCGGGGAGAGCAGATATAGTGAATGCGGGGTCCGGGGAGAGCGGATACAGTGAATGCGGGGTCCGGGGAGAGCGGATACAGTGAATGCGGGGTCCGGGGAGAGCGGATACAGTGAATGAGGGGTCCGGGGTGAGCGGATATAGTGAATGCGGGGTCCGGGGAGAGCGGATATAGTGAATGCGGGGTCTGTGGAGAGCGGATATAGTGAATGCGGGGTACGGGGAGAGCGGATATAGTGAATGCGGGGTACGGGGAGAGCGGATATAGTGAATGCGGGGTCCGGGGAGAGCGGATATAGTGGACGCGGGGTCCGGGGAGAGCGGATATAGTGAATGCGGGGTACGGGGAGAGCGGATACAGTGAATGGGGGTCCGGAGAGAGCGGATATAGTGAATGCGGGGTCCGGGAGAGCGAATATAGTGAATGCGGGGTCCGGGGGGAGCGGATATAGTGAATGCGGGGTCCGGGGAGAGCGGATATAGTGAATGTAGGGTCCGGGGAGAGCGGATATAGTGAAGGGGGGAGGCTAAATACTGGAACCAATCATCCAGCTTTCAGCTGCTACAGAGAGAACCGGAGCCAGAACATTGCACTCACAATCCATTCATCATAGTTACATAGTTAGTCTGGCTGAAAAAAGATGAAAGTCCATCCAGTTCAACCATTAAAAAAAAGTTATAATCCTACACCCACAGTGGATCCAGAGGAAGGCAAAAAAACCCAGCAAAGTACGATCCAATTTGCTCCTGCAGGGGAAACATTCCTTCCTGATCCCCCGAGAGGCAATCAGATATTCCTTGGATCCACTTTCCCTATAAATGTTACCAATGATGGGACACTATTCCTCCACTGACACCAATGATGGGGCACTATTCCTCCCACTGACACCAATGATGGGGCACTATTCCTCCCACTGACACCAATGATGGGGCATTATTCCTCCCACTGACACCAATGATGGGGCACTATTCCTCCCACTGACACCAATGATGGGGCACTATTCCTCCCACTGACACCAATGATGGGGCACTATTCCTCCACTGACACCAATGATGGGGCACTATTCCTCCCACTGACACCAATGATGGGGCACTATTCCTCCCACTGACACCAATGATGGGGCACTATTCCTCCCAATGACACCAATGATGGGGCACTATTCCTCCCACTGACACCAATGATGGGGCACTATTCCTCCCACTGACACCAATGATGGGACACTATTCCTCCACTGACACCAATGATGGGGCACTATTCCTCCCACTGACACCAATGATGGGACACTATTCCTCCCACTGACACCAATGATGGGGCACTATTCCTCCCACTGACACCAATGATGGGGCACTATTCCTCCCACTGACACCAATGATGGGGCACTATTCCTACCAATGACACCAATGATGGGGCACTATTCCTCCCACGGACACCAATGATGGAGCACTATTCCTCCCACTGATACCAATGATGGGGCACTATTCCTACCAATGACACCAATGATGGGGCACTATTCCTCCCACTGACACCAATGATGGGGCACTATTCCTACCAATGACACCAATGATGGGGCACTATTCCTCCCAATGACACCAACAATGTGGCCCCATTACTCCAATGATGGTGCAAAATTCCTGCCAAAGACACCAAGGATAGGGCACAATTTGTCTCACTGACATCAAACATGGGTCATTGTTTACTCCAAATGATGAGGGACGTTTTCTACTCCCGATGGCCACAGTCCGGCCCCCCTAAAGTCTGAAGGACGGTAAACTGACCCTTTTTTTTAAGAAAGTTCAACCATTAAAAAAAGAAAAAGTTATAATCCTCCACCCACAGTTGATCCAGAGGAAGGCAAAAAAAACCCAGCAAAGCACGATCCAATTTGCTCCTGCAGGGGAAACAATTCCTTCCTGATCCCCCGAGAGGCAATCGGATATTCCCGGGATCAATAATCGGATATTCCCTGGATCACCTTTCCCTATAAATGTTATATCCAGTTATATTCTGTGTATCCAAGAAAGAATCCAGGACTTTCCGACAGCAATCTACTGAGCTGGCCACAACCAACTCCTGAGGGAGTCTATTCCACATTCTCACAGCTCTCACTGTGAAGAAACCTTTCCATGAATGGTTGCAATACATTCCAGGCTCCAATGTACAAAAACAATTTTCTTTTGTCATGATATGGTGGATGTATCAATATACTGAAAATTTTAACATGAAATGGTCTCTGCAGTTTGTCCGCTGGAGAGGCGGCGCTGTACGCCATCCATAGAACGATCGCTGAGCGTTCCCCACTCTGTACAATTTTGGATCTCGGTCATACACACAGCCATATAAAACGTCGTCATTCCGAGATCTACCTAAAGCCTTCTTCCCCGGCTCGGCTCACACAGCAGTTTTGCAGGTTGTCAGTCCGCGGATCAGCGATCAGACGCGGTGGCCGTGAAATGCGCACTCTGCAAATCTCATCGTTCTCTCGCCGTTGACCTGGGAGGTTAAGCCTGAAAAGTGACAGAGCACCGGAATACGGCGAAGTAGGATATTCCAAAACCAGGCTGATGGAGCGAGGAAAGGGCAAAGTCGCATTAGAGGGAACCTGCAGAATTTTCCTGGATGTGTTTGCCGCGTGTGCGCAGAGCGTGCGCAGGGAGGGCCGTATATTTCTCGCAATGACATTCTCATTAAAGTCGATGGTGTCTGTGGGGTTATAAATCAGCAGAAAGCGTTACTAGGAGGCCGCGTAGGACCGCAGGATGGTTGGAGACGTTCTACGGCGCGCTAACGGGACTTCTCAGCCAAGGCGGTGCAAAGAGCGAAGATAGGTGCAACGCGCGCTCATGAATGGCACCCAACCGGATATCAGCTCACTGGAGACAGATGAGTCAGTCGCTGTGGACTGCTGGGGGGGGGGTCACTGAACGTGGCATTGATGGTGAAAATCTGACTGATCCTGCCAAAAATGGTCTTTTATTGAAGGATGGTGATGATAGGACGCCATTTATTATCACAGAGTTCATTTCCTTTTTAAATCATAACAGAAATCCCCCAAATGGCACGCATCAGAAGTCTCCGCCCCTGGATCAGAAGTCTCCGCCCCTGGATCAGAAGTCTCCGCCCCTGGATCAGAAGTCTCTGCCCCTGATCAGAAGTATCCCTCCCTGATCAGAAATCTCCACCCCCCCAGATCAGAAGTCTCCACCACTGGATCAGAAGTCTCCGCCCCCGGATCAGAAGTCTCCGCCCCTGGATCAGAAGTCTCCGCCCCTGGATCAGAAGTCTCCGCCCCTGGATCAGAAGTCTCCGCCCCTGGATCAGAAATCTCCACCCCCCAGATCAGAAGTCTCCGCCCCTGGATCAGAAGTCTCCGTTCCCTGATCAGAAGTCTCCGCCCCTGGATCAGAAGTCTCCGCCCCTGATCAGAAATCTCCACCCCCCCAGATTAGAAGTCACCACCACTGGATCAGAAGTCTCCACCACTGGATCAGAAGTCTCCGCCCCCGGATCAGAAGTCTCCGCCCCCGGATCAGAAGTCTCCGCCCCCGGATCAGAAGTCTCCACCACTGGATCAGAAGTCTCCACCACTGGATCAGAAGTCTCCGCCCCCAGATCAGAAGTCTCCACCCCCAGATCAGAAGTCTCCGCCCCCAGATCAGAAGTCTCCGCCCCCCGGATCAGAAGTCTCCGCCCCCCCCTCCGCATCAGAAGTTTCCGCCCCTGCATCAGAAGTCTCCACCCCTGGATCAGACGTCTCCACCCCTGCATCAAAAGTCCCCACCCCTGCATCAGAAGTCTCCACCCCCGGATCAGAAGTCTCCACCCCCCTGAATGTTTGGCCTTCCCACATGGAAGAAAAATATATTTGAAATATATTTTAAAAATATTCTTCCCAAACATATGGACACATATTTGAAACGCAACAATTTTGGATATATTCAATATATTTCAAAATATATTTCAATAAAAAAAAAAATATATATATATATATATATACACTAAATATTTTAAAAATATATATTTTTGTAAGCATATTCTTCTAATTTGTTTTTATAAAAAAGAAATTTTAACATATATTTTTACATATATCTGTAAATGCGTTCCAAAAATGTAGATTTGTATTTTTAAAGACATACAGTATATTTGAAATGTATTTTTAAAAATATTTTTCATATATTTTGTAATAAAAAAGCATTTCAACATTCAGTATATATATATATATATATATATATATATATATATAGAAATATATTGAATACAGCCAAAATTGTAGCATTTCAAATATGTCAATATAGTTGAGAGAGATATTTTAAAAATATATTTCAAATATATTTTTCTTCCATATGGGTTGGTACAAACAAACACAGGTTACCATGGCAATTAAAAGGTTAAATTCCCACATCTGTGGCTTTGTAAATTGCAATTAGAGTCTGTGCATAAATAGTCGAGGTTGTTAGCTCTTACGTGGATGCACTGAGCAGGCGAGATCCTGAGCCATGGGGAGCAGAAAAGAACTGCCAAAAGACCTGCGTAACAAGGTAATGGCCCCCCTCCCCCCCCCCCCCCAAAAATGCCAACCTAGGCAAATGCCTTGTTTTCCTTGTGGTAAATACACACCTGACCATAAGCGCTATGTTTGGAAAGGGGTCAACAACGACGAGAATACCATCCCCACTGTGAAGCATGGTAGAGGAAAACCCCCACAGGTAACCTCAGGAGAAATACAGGCTGCTCTAGAAAAAGGCATTGTGGTTGTTTCAAGTAGCACAATGCGACGATACTTGAACAAAAATGAGCTGCATGGTCAAGTTGCCAGAAATAAGTTTTTACTGCGTCAATGCCACAAAAAAGCCTGGTTACAATATGCCCGACAACACCTTGACACACCTCACAGCTTCTGGCACACTGTAATCTGGAGTGACAACACCAAAAGGGAGCTTCATGATCACAACCAAAAGCGCTATTTTTGGAGAGGGGTCAACAAGGCTTATAGCAACAAGAATACCATCACCACTGTGAAGCATGGTGGTGGCTCACTGATGTCTTGTTGGTGTTTGAGCTCTAAAGACACCATGAAAATTGATGGCAGCACGTATCAGAGCATGCTAGCAGACCATTTGCATTCTTCTGCACGAAAGCTGCGCATGGGATGCTCTTGGACTTTCAGGCACGACAATTACTCTCAGCACAAGGCCAAGCTGACCCTCCAGTGGTTCCAGCAGAAAAAGGTGAAGGTTCTGGAGTGGCCATCACAGTCTCCTGACCATCATATCATCGAGCCGCTGTGCGGAAATCTCAAACATGCCTTTTATGCAACACTTTGCATGACCTGGGGGCACCTTGCCAAGACGAATGGGCAGCTCTACCACCAGCAAGAATTCGAAGGCCTCATAGACAACTATTACAAAAGATGGCACCCACTTGCCCATCTGTGGGCCTGGGGAGCACCATGGCGGGTGGAGGGGAGAGCGGAAGGCGACTTGGATGACGTCACTTCCAGGTCACCGATGCCTCCCCAGGTAGAATAGCCAAGAAGTGATGTATTGTAACACATCCAGAGGAGACATTGGGGGTACATACGAAGGTAAACCCATACATCAAGGCGCCTACGCGTGACAATGGCGACTGTGATACACATGTTACATATCGCCGCACACGCCAGAGTGAGAGCGATAATTATAGCAGCAGACCTCCTCCATAACACGAAACTGATGACTGAGGTTTGACGTGTTCTGGAATGGAGGTTCTGGAGTGGCCATCACAGTCTCCCGACCTTCATATCATCGAGCCGCTCTGCGGAAATCTCAAACATGCGGTTTATGCAAGGTGACCAAGGACTTTGCATGACCTGCAGGCATCTTGCCAAGACAAATGGGCAGCTCTTCCACCGGTAAGAATTCGGGGGCCTCATAGACAACTATTACAAAATTTGGCACCCGCTTGCCTCCGTAACCCTAAACTGATGACCTGTAGGGGGCATTAGAAGCATCACCTATAGAATATATAGGGCACTGAAGTTTGTCGCCATTTCTCAGGTGCACAAATTTAAGGTTTGACGTGTTCTGGAGTGGGGGTTCTGGAGTGGCCATCACAGTTTCCAAACCTTCATATCATTGAGCCGCTCTGTGGAAATCTCAAACATGCGGTTTATGCAAGGTGACCAAGGACTTTGCATGACCTGAAGGCATCTTGCCAAGACAAATGAGTAGCTCTACCTCCGGTAAGAATTCAGGGACCTCATAGACCACTATTACAAAAGATGGCACCCGCTTGCCCATCTGTGGGCCTGGGGAGCGCCATGGCGGATGGAGGGGAGAGAGGAGAGCAGAAGGCAACTTGGATGACGTCACTTCCAGGTCACCGCTGTCTCCCTGGCTAGAATAGCCGAGAAGAGATGTATTGTAATACATCCAGAGGAGACATTGGGGGTACATACGACGGTAAACCCATACATCAAGGCGCCTACGCGTGAAAATGGCGATTCCGATACACATGTTACATATCGCCGCACACGCCGGAGTGAGAGCGATGATTCTAGCAGCAGACCTCCATAGCATGAAAATGATGACTGAGGTTTGACGTGTTCTGGAGTGGAGGTTCTGGAGTGGCCATTACAGCCTCCCGACCTTCATATCATCCAACCGCTCGGCGAAAATCTCAAACATGCGGTTTATGCAAGGTGACCAAAGACTTTGCATGACCTGGAGGCATTTTGCCAAGACTAATGGGAAGCTCTTCCACCAGCAAAAATTTGGGGGCCTCATAGAAAATTATTACAAACGATGGCACCCGCTTGCCTCCATAACCCTAAACTGATGACCTGTAGGGGGCATCAGAAGCATCGCCTATAGAATATATAGGGCACTGAAGTTTGTCGCCATTTCTCAGGTGCACATATTTAAGGTTTGACGTGTTCTGGAGTGGAGGTTCTGCAGTGGACATCACAGTCTCCTAACCTTTATATCATCGAGCCGCTCTCAGACATGCGGTTTATGCAAGGTGACCAAGGACTTTGCATGACCTGAAGGCATCTTGCCAAGACAAATGGGCAGCTCTACCTCCGGTAAGAATTCGGGGGGCCTCATAGACAACTATTACAAAAGATGGCACCCACTTGCCCATCTGTGGGCCTGGGTAGCACCATGGCAGGTGGAGGGGAGAGAGGAGAGCGGAAGGCGACTTGGATGACGTCACTTCCAGGTGAAGGGGGTAAAACTCATTGGATTCCATTACTATTGGGTCTGGCGATCCTTCAGTTTGACGTGTGATTGAGATAACCGCATTCATAGAATATTCCCAAGACATTATCCTGTTGTTTACCTGCAGCGGCAGCGTTTCTGTAAGGAATTTCTCCGGAATTGTTCTAGTTTTGTGCTGCAGAAGAAGGTAATAGAGACATATAACCGACTTACTTGATGGAAAGAGACCTAACCCCTGAAGCCGGGATATAATCACTCCGCTGGTACGCTCTGCCGCTCCTGGGCCATCCTGATAAGAACCCAACAACCTATGAGAGGTTCGGCGTATTGTGCGACCGTATGACTGATGGCTTTTATTATTTCCTCTTATCACGGTTTGAGGGAAGAGTGGATGGAAATAGTGGATTATCATGAACTGAAATAAATTAAATAGAACAGAAAGAAAATACTATTTTTTTTTTTTACTTCCATTGTCCAAGTCAAAGTGGAATCTGTCACATATAAATAACCTGCTGAGGGAGAACATTTATATGTTTTTATACAGCAGTTCGTAAAGCATTATGGAGGGGTTATCATTTACACACTTTTATAAAATGTTATGTTTCTAGTTTATGAAGAAATTGTATGAACCGTTATACACAAATATTGTAACAGAAAAGATGTCTCTAGAATCATATCTAGGAGTTGATGGGAACGCGGTTTTAACACGCATTACCGATGTAGCGCAGTTTGGCTCACAGTAGTAAAGTGAGCGTGTCTGTTTGGGTTACTTTAGGGCAGACTGGAGGGCTCTACAGGTCAGGTCTCTAGTACCTCCCCCTAGTTCTGGAGTTTTCCAGAAGAGTCTAGAAGCTAGTGGGTGGAGGGGTGGAGACCAAGCGCTGTATATTCATGGGAGTCTGACCAATCCCAGGCAGGAGGCTTGGCAGTGTGGCAGACAGGCCCATAAATATGAGAGAGCCCAACTAGCAAGGGAGTCTGTTGATCGGGTGGAAGATGGAGTGTTGAGGATCGTGAGGCCTGGGACGGGACCCCAGGGAAGGTTGGGGATCTGACTCCAGGCTGGAGCTGAGAATGAAGAAAGGAAGGAAGGAGAAGAAGTGAGACAGAGGTAACTGGATCCACTGTGGGTGTAGGATTATAACTTTTTTTTTTACTATGGTTGAGCTGGATGGACTTTTGTCTTTTTTCAGCCAGACTAACTAACTATGTAACTGCACCACAAGTCCTATTCAGAAGGTACCCTGCTAAGCATGGAAGACTAGCACAGCTAAAAGGCCTGATCAAGCACAGTGGCTAAATGGTTAGCACTTCCACCTGGCAGTACTAGGGTTGTTGGTTCGCAATCCCAACCACAGCACCACCTGCCTGGAGTTTGCATGTTCTCCCTGTGCCTGCGTGGATTTACTCCGGTTTCCTCCCACACTCCAAAGACATGCTGGTAGGTTAATCAAATCCTATTTAAATTGGCCCTAGTATGTGTATGTATGGATGAAATTTAGGGACCTTAGATTGTACACTCCTTGAGGGTTAGGGACTGATGGGAATGTACAACATCTATGTAAAGTGCAGCATAAATTGAAAGAGCGATATAAGTCCCTGGAATAAATAAATGAAGAAGCAATCTTATGCAAAGCCACAGGATACAAGGGACTGAGTGAGAACCTCTACACCCCCAGGGCCTATAAGGGAGAAATTTGCCAGATGCAATGTTCAGCATGCTTCCACGGGGACAGTGTCACAGCTAACCTAATCCCTTGCTCTGGGGCACTTGCAAAGCAGCCAGGTGAGGTGGCCTTTCCTCACCAACTACTGGGGCTTTGTGAGAATTCATCCACGGGGACCTAGAGCTCCATAGAGTCATATTGCTACTGAAATTACATTGCTATTGATCCTTAACTGATACCAGTCTGGATGGAGTAATGTCCAAGATCCATATTTTTGTACATAAACACAGGAAATTTGTCCTCAATCTGTTCTTCTAGTCAAGTTGGGCGCCCCATAACCCCGAAACCCTATCCAAGTTGTTTTCCCCTAAATAAAACAACATAAACAAGTTGGACTTGTGTGTTTGCCGAAAATGTGTGCTCCCTGGCCATGCAGGAGACTGATGGACCCAATACTCAGCAGCTCCTTAGGTGGTAGTGCTGCACGGCCAACACATATTATTTTTACCCCAAATTCTTTTTATTATCAATTTCCAAAAACTTTACAGAGAAACGCCCTCACGGGGGCTGAAATTCGGCAGACCACAAGTGTATTCGGCACCAAGTGCAGGTTATAAACACACAATAGGACAAAAACCAAGCTACTGCTACCCATGTGTGTGTCCCCCGCTAGTATCGCAAGGAGGTAGTGAAGATTAGACAATGTCCTGCGGGCAGAGACTGAAAAGGTCTCACCAAACACCCTCCCACATGTCAATCAACATGACATCTGGAACATTATAGCTCATTTAAAGGCAACCTACAGATAAGCAGTAGAGTCGTCCTGAAGCCACCTGGACCATACCTTGTTGAACTTTTTAGGGCAGCCCCTATGGCAATAAGCGTCTTTATACAATGGCAGGGCTATGTTGACCGGATGTTGCCAGAATGTAACCCTTGGAGGAGTGAGCCAAGTGATGGTGATGGCCTTTCTAAGTGTAAAACAATAGGAGCCCCAGTAGTGTCTGCTCAGCCACCATCGAAGCTAGATCTTCAACCAAGCCCAGCATACATATCCAATACCTACATACATATCCAAAGAGGCAGAAAAGGCAATGCATGAAACAGCGTGAATGATGCGGACTACTGACCCCCAATATTAGACAATGCTAGGGCAAGTCCAAAAGATGTGAATGAAGTCTCCCAGCAGGTGAGCAATTTTGAGGGGAGGGCAGATCCATTTTATGAACTGTGTATGGAGTGAAGTAGAGCATAGAGCCTATCTTGCACTGGATGAGCCTGTCCTTAAGAGACAAGATGTTTAAAGGGGCGATCCCAGATATGTGACCAATCATCTCCATCTAGGTCTGATACGTCAGTTACCATCTACACCAGATGGAGTCCAAGTCCGTAAGGGTGACCATGCACAGGTGGTTGTAAAGAGCAGACATGGGTTTGACAGAGCAATCAGATCTGATCACTTCCTCTCTCTACACATATTAATACGTGATATACACTCACCGATCACTTTATTAGGTCCACCTTGCTAGTGCCAAGAAAATCTCCCCAACACCATGACCCCACCACCACCAGCCTGAACCATTGATACAAGGCAAGATGGATCCACCACACCATGACACCACCACCCTGAACCGTTGATACAAGGCAAGATGGATCCACCACACCATGACACCACCAGCCTGAAGCGTTGATACAAGGCAGGATGGATCCCCCCACACCATGACACCACCACCACCAGCCTGAACCATTGATACAAGACGGGATGGATACACCACACCATGACACCACCACCACCAGCCGGAACCGTTGATACAAGGCAAGATGGATCCACTACACTATGACACCACCACCACCAGCCTGAACCGTTGATACAAGGCAGGATGAATCCACCACACCATGACACCACCACCACCAGCCTGAACTGTTGATACAAGGCAGGATGAATCCACCACACCATGACACCACTAGCCTGAACCATTGATACAAGGCAGGATGGATCCCCCACACCATGACACCACCACCAGCCTGAACTGTTGATACAAGGCAGGATGAATCCACCACACGATGACACCACCACCACCAGCCTGAACCATTGATACAAGGCAGGAGGGATCCACCACACCATGACACCACCACCACTAGCCTGAACCATTGATACAAGGCAGGATGGATCCATGCTTTCATGTTTACACCAAATTCTGACCCTACTGTCTGAATGTTGCAGCTGAAATCCAGACTCATCAGACGAGGCAACATTTTTCCAATCCTCTATTGTCCAATTTTGGTGAGCCTATCTGAATTGTAGCCTCTGTTTCCTGTTCTTAGCTGACAGGAGTGGCACCCGGTGTGGTCTTCTGCTGCTGTAGCCCATCTGCTTCAAGGTTGGACGTGTTGTGTGTTCAGAGATGGTATTCTGCATACCTTGGGTGTAACGAGTGGTTATTTCAGTTCCTGTTGCCTTTCTATCATCTCCAACCAGTCTGCCCATTCTCCTCTGACATCAACAACATCATCCTGACAACTGCCGCTCACTGGATATTTTCTCTTTTTCGGACCATTCTCTGTACACCCTAGAGATAGTTGTGCAGGAAAATCCCAGTAGATCAGTAATTTTTTAAATACTCAGACCAGTCCGTCTGGCACCAACAACCATGAAAAAATCCCCTTTGTTCCCCTTTCTGATGCTCGGTTTGAACTTCAGCAAGTCGTCTTCACCACGTCTAAATGCCTGAATGCATTGAGTTGCCGCCATGTGATTGGCTGATTAGCAATTTGTGTTACCAAGCCATCGGACAGGTGGACCTAATAAAGTGGCCGGTGAGTGTATGTCATTAATTCTGAATAACACCCAAATGCACTTCACAGTAAGAAGCCGGGGACTTCAATGCACAGAAATGAGGTCATTGTATGTTGGGATAATGGTGGTAGTTCAGTAATAAAGCAGGGTCGTTGTTTTGTGCATCGAAGATCATTAGGGATCCATTCAAAGTGAATGAGTTGCCACATGCAATGATGCATGAAAAAAAACAAACATGTTAAAAGGCATGCTAAGGTGTGCGGCCGCCCTCGGGGTCCTGAAATTGGCAAAAAACACCTCCCTGCCCCCATTATGTTACACTCGGGTGCTGAATGTTTCAGTGGACCTCACCAGATAGGAAAGTACAATACTGGGTTTTTTTTTGTTTTTCTTTTAATTATTGTTTTTATATGTATAACTCTGGCCTTTATAATAAGAAGAACTGACTGTCCTGTACAGAGGAAATGGGCAAGTATTGTGTATAGTGCAGTGTGTGGGGATAACGAGAATACAAACGGTGCCGATGTTCTTACCTCCCAGGGCATCGCACTCTCCTTTCTCTCACCAACCACCACACCACGGCTCCGCTTCTTCCACCAACCACCACTTCATGGTACCTCCATTTCTCTCCCCACCCTCAATGACTGCAGCACCCCCCCATTCTCTCACATGCACTCCCCTTCTCTCACCAACCACCACACCACAGCTCCACTTCTTCCACCAACCACCACACCACATTACAGCTCCCCTTCTTCCACCAACCACCACATCATCGTACCTCCATTTCTATCCCCACCCTCAATGACTGCAGCACCCCCCCCATTCTCTCACATGCACTCCCCTTCTCTCACCAACCACCACACCACGGCTCCGCTTGTTCCACCAACCACCACTTCATGGTACCTCCATTTCTCTCCCCACCCTCAATGACTGCAGCACCCCCCCATTCTCTCACATGCACTCCCCTTCTCTCACCAACCACCACACCACAGCTCCACTTCTTCCACCAACCACCACACCACATTACAGCTCCCCTTCTTCCACCAACCACCACATCATCGTACCTCCATTTCTATCCCTACCCTCAATGACTGCAGCACCCCCCCCGTTCTCTCACATGCACTCCCCTTCTCTCACCAACCACCACACCACAGCTCCACTTCTTCCACCAACCACCACACCACGGTTCCGCTTCTTCCACCAACCACCACGGCTCCGCTTCTTCCACCAACCACCACACCACAGCTCTGCTTCTTCCACCAACCACCACATCATCGTACCTCCATTTCTCTCCCCACCTTCAATGACTGCAGCACCCCTTCTCCCCCCATTCTCTCACATGCAGTCCCCTTCTCTCACCAACCACCACATCACAGCTCCCCTTCTTCCACCAACCACCACACCATGGTATCTCTATTTCTATCCCCACCCTCAATGACTGCAGCACCCTTTCCCCCCCCCCATTCGCTCACATGCACTCCCCTTCTCTCACCAACCACCACATCACAGCTCCCCTTCTTCCACCAACCACCACACCATGGTATCTCTATTTCTCTCCCCACCCTCAATGACTGCAGCACCCCACCCCCCATTCTCTCACATGCACGCCCCTTCTTTCACCACCCACACCAGTTGTACCCTGCCTCTCAGCACTGCACCTGTGCATGCTGCCCACCCCCTCCCCCATTCTCACCAACATGCTTGTATCCCACTCCTCTCTAAAAGCTACACTCCCGCCCCATGCATGCCATCCTGAGCTCAACAATGCACCTATACAGTCTTCCCCCGCACTCTCACTGAAAAGAAGCACAACCCTCCCTCTGCACCCACTATTGTGCCTGTACCCTGTTCTCACCACTAACCCAGAAACCACACCGACAATGCTCCTGCAGGAACTTCATTTCACCAACAGACCATCATCCTACTCCTTGCTCTCAACACCGCAACAGCACACCAGCCCCCATTTCCCCATCTTGTCTGTACCCCATGTTCTCACCAGTACACTCCTTCCCTTGTAAACACTTCACTCTATACCCATATGATCCTCCCTCAACACTGCAGCTATACACCATCCCCCACCCGTGCTCTAACCTGCTCGTGCATGCCCCCTACCTGGAAATGCAAAATCACGGTTGCAGTAAAATTTGGAACTTGTAATAAACAAAAACCCAGGCAGGAGTGCACACTGGGGAAATAACAGTTCATTGTAGTCAGATGTAGAGGAAGACAGGTGCCGACAGCATCTGTTTCAGAGGGTGAAGTGTGGCCTGGTCAGTCCGGTTCTGTCCCAACAGGGAAACTCCTTTCTAGGATAGCGAGTCCCTAATCTTTCCCTCCTCGTCAGGAACCTTTCTCTACCACTAGTTACAAGCAGAGTCTATCTCCCTACACTTTGCACAGACCAGAAGCGCCCCAGGGACTTCAATAGACCCTGTTGACCCAAGATGGCCACCGAGGGTCACATGTGCTTAGCATAGCCAACTGGAACGCTACTCCATTGACCCAGGAAACCACAGAGAAACGTTTCTCTTTGACTTCCTCTCCAGTCTGAAGATCAATTTGAGAGCTACCTTTAGTGGAGAAAACAAACCGCACGTGCCTACATACTGGCACTTGACCACATCCCCCCCAAAAGGAATCCCCTTCCAACTCTACCAAGAAGCTCCTTCTCCTTTTTTTAGACCAGCCTTTCTCAACCAACATTCTTTGGAATCCTGACGTTCCTTGAGCTGTGGCAGATTTACCTGCCATTGGATTTTGTTTGTGCACTTCTGGGACCAATGCCACTTGGCAGAGCCAGCTGCATGACACCAATGAGATTCTTAGCTGTCTGTAAATATGGCATTGTCACAAGTTAGCCTACAATTTCTTGTTTGTGTATTCTTACCTCCTTGCTGCAGTGCTGTTCCTGATCCCTTTCACATGTGTTTGTCTGTGCTCACCTATGGGCGTCATCTGCTGTTCTCTGGGTTTTATTTCCTTCCCTTACATCACTTCCTGTCCCGCCTCCTTGTTTGCCTGTCTATATAAGACATGCTCAGTCTAGGCCACTTTGCCTTAGCAACTTCCTAGTTGTCGGAGCTCCTGAGTGTTACTACTGCCTGTATCCTGCATTGGCTACTTGTGTACCGACCCCGGCTTCGTTCTCTGACCATGTTTGTTTTCTGCCTGACCTGGCCTCGGCTAGTTTATGGGATTCCGTTTGTCTCCTCCTATTGTACTCTGCTCCTGTGAGCGGTCTCCTCATCCTCAGCTGGGCGTACCCAGGGGCCGCGACCTGGTCCCAGCTTGCTGCAAGTCCACCCCCACCATCAAGGGCTCTGGTGAAAAAGCAGGCTGGGGCTTAGACTCTGCACTCTGGGGAACCCCCCGAGTTGGCGGTCTACAAGGGCTCACTACTACAGGTTTGTGACAGGCATTCTATCTACCACTGTACGAGGAGTATTCTTCCCACCGGCCACCAACGTAAGAAGCATTTTTCTCACTGACCACCACATGAAATGTGTTTACTAAGGGTTCCCTGAGACCTGAAAATTATTTTGGGGTAAAAGGTTGTGAAAGGCCCTCTCCCAGCCCGCACCACTTGCAATAAACCTCCTAGTGGTTGGCCCAGGGATTATAAATATTCATAACTCCGCCTCTCACTTTATTGCTAGGGACACCCCCCAGAGCAAGAGCTCAGGAGAGACCCAAAAATCTGAACTGTAAATCCAGCTCAGGCTGACTACAGCCTAGCAAATACTGAATTTGAAGAGACGCTCTGCAGAACCTTTAGAGATCTGATATGATCTCTTTATTATCTTGTTGTTGATGATAAATATGTAGCGCTACCCTCTTGAGGGTTCTTGGCTGTGTTTCCGGGTCCCCCTAAGCTTCGCACAGCCAGGCAACACGCATTTTCCACACTGGCATCCACAGTCAGTGAACAGTCCATGAGCATGGTTTCTGTTCTTTTAATCGGGGAAATAACAGAGATGGCGTGATAGCCATCCAAGCATGTCCTCCTCGGTGTCCGCGCACATAGACTGGAATCAACGTTTTTTGGCTGGAAAAAAAACCCCCAGGACTAGCGGGTTTCTAGAGGAGTTTTTTTTAGCTATAACTATGCCCTAATGCTCAAAAACACGGTAAATCGTGGCAAACTAGCGTTTTTGGACTTTTTTTGAGCAAAAAAAACGCTAGAAACCGCAAATGCGAAAAAATACGGGAAAATGCAGCTAAACGCTAATGCAAAAATGCTGTAAAGCTCACGTTTTTAACATGACTTTACACAACTAACCTTACCAACATTATTAAACTGCCCCCCCCCAGTGTGCATGGAGCCTTACAAGAGCTCAGCAGAGACCCCAAAAAAGGTCCAGCTCAAGCGGACTACAGCCTAGGAAATACTACATTTGAATGGACGCTTCTGCTTAAGGCAGGGTGGCTACAGAACATTTAGGGATCTGGAATGATCTCTTTATTATCTTTCTGTTTTATATTTGTTGATAAACGACAAAAACGTTTCAGCAGCAGGAAAAAACATTTAAAAGATCCCAGCAGAGACCCCAAAAAAGGTCCACCTCAAGATGACTACTCCCCAGGAAATACTACATTTGAACAGATGCTTCTGTTTAAGGCAGGGTGGCTACAAAACATTTAGAGATCTGGCATGATATCTTTATTATCTTACTGTTTTATTTTTGATGATAAACAATAAAAAAATGTTTCAGAAGCAGGAAAAACATTTAGATGAGTCCAGGAGAGACCTAAAAAAGGTCCAGCTCAAGATGACTACTGCCTAGGAAATACTACATTTGAATAGACACTTCTGTTTAAGGCAGGGTGGCTACAAAACATTTGAAGATCTGGCATGATCTCTTTATTATCTTAGTGTTTTATTTTTTTATGCTAAATTATAAAAATGTCCCAACAGCAGCAGCAGAAAGAAGAGAACAATTACCTGAGATAAGGAGAGACCCAAAAAGACAAACTATAAATCCAGCTCAAGCTGACTATAGCCTAGAAAATACTAAATTTGAATAGACGCTTCTGCTTAAGGCAGGGTGGCTACAAAACATTTAGGGATCTGGCATGATATCTTTACCATCTTATTGTTTTAATTTTGATGATAAATGATAAAAATGTTCCAGCAGCAGGAAGAAGAAAACAATACCAGAGATAAGGAGAGATCCAAAAAATACGAACTATAAATCCATCTCAAGCTGACTACAGCCTAGAAAATACTACAGTAGAATAGACGCTCCTGCTTAAGGCAGGGTGGCTACAAAACATTTAAGGATCTTCATTATGTTATTGTTTTATTTTTGATGATAAACGATAAAAATGTTTCAGCAGCAGGGAACAACGTTTAGAAGAGTCCAGGAAAGACCCCAAAAGGTCCAGCTCAAGATGACTACTGCCTAGGAAATACTACATTTGAATAGACGCTTCTGCTTAAGGCAGGGTGGCTACAAAACATTTAGGGATCTGGCATGATCTCTTTATTATCTTACTGTTTTATTTTTGATGCTAAACAATAAAAAAAATGTTTCAGCAGCAGGAAAAAACATTTAGAAGAGTCCAGGAGAGACCCAAAAAAGGTCCAGCTCAAGATGACTACTGCCTAGGAAATACTACATTTGAATAGACACTTCTGCTTAAGGCAGGGTGGCTACAAAACATTTGAAGATCTGGCATGATCCCTTTATTACCTTATTGTTTTTTTTTTATGATAAATTATAAAAATGTCCCAGCAGCAGCAACAAGAAGAAGCGAACATTTACCAGAGATAAGGAGAGACCCAAAAAGACGAACTATAAATCCATCTCAAGATGACTGCAGCCTAGAAAATACTAAATTTGAATGGACGCTCTTGATTAAGGCAGGGTGGCTACAAAACATTTAGGGATCTTCATTATGTTATTGTTTTATATTTGATGATAAACAATAAAAATGTTTCAGCAGCAGAAAAAAACATTTAGAAGATCCCAGCAGAGACCCCAAAAAAGGTCCAGCTCAAGATGACTACTGCCTAGGAAATACTACATTTGAATAGACTCTTCTGTTTAAGGCAGGGTGGCTACAAAACATTTAGAGATCTGGCATGATCTCTTTATTATCTTATTGTTTTATTTTTTTATGCTAAATTATAAAAATGCCCCAACAGCAGTAGCAGGAAGAAGAGAACATTTACCAGAGATAAGGAGAGACCCAAAAAAGACGAACTATAAATCCATCTCAAGATGACTGCAGCCTAGCAAATACTACATTTGAATAGATGCTTCTGTTTAAGGCAGGGTGGCTACAGAACATTTAGGGATCTGTCATGATCTCTTTATTATCTTATTGTTTTAATTTTGATGATAAATGATAAAAATGTCCCAGCAGCAGCAGGAAGAAGAAAACAATACCAGAGATAAGGAGAGATCCAAAAAATACGAACTATAAATCCATCTCAAGATGACTACAGCCTAGAAAATACTAAATTTGAATAGACGCTCCTGATTAAGGCAGGGTGGCTACAAAACATTTAGGGATCTTCATTATGTTATTGTTTTATATTTGATGATAAACAATAAAAATGTTTCAGCAGCAGGAAAAAACATTTAGAAGAGTCCAGGAGAGACCCAAAAAAGGTCCAGCTCAAGATGACTACTGCCTAGGAAATACTACATTTGAATAGACGCTTCTGCTTAAGGCAGGGTGGCTACAAAGCATTTGAAGATCTGGCATGATCTCTTTATTATCTTACTGTTTTATTTTTGATGCTAAACAATAAAAAAAATGTTGTAGCAGCAGGAAAAACATTTAGAAGAGTCCAGAAGAGACCCAAAAAAGGTCCAGCTCAAGATGACTACTGCCTAGGAAATACTAAATTTGAATAGACACTTCTGTTTAAGGCAGGGTGGCTACAGAACATTTAGGGATCTGGCATGATCTCTTTATTATCTTTCTGCTTTATATTTGATGATAAACAATAAAAATGTTTCAGCAGCAGGAAAAAACATTTAGAAGAGTCCAGGAGAGACCCAAAAAAGGTCCAGCTCAAGATGACTACTGCCTAGGAAATACTACATTTGAATAGACGCTTCTGCTTAAGGCAGGGTGGCTACAAAGCATTTGAAGATCTGGCATGATCTCTTTATTATCTTATTGTTTTATGATAAATTATAAAATGTCCCAACAGCAGCAGCAGCAGCAGCAGGAAGAAGAGAACAATTACCAGAGATAAGGAGAGACCCAAAAAAGACAAACTAAACATCCATCTCAAGCTGACTGCAGCCTAGGAAATACTACATCTGAATAGACGTTCCTGCTTAAGGCAGGGTGGCTACAGAACATTTGAAGATCTGGCATGATCTCTTTATTATCTTATTGTTTTATTTTTGATGATAAACAATAAAAAAAATGTTTCAGCAGCAGGAACAAACATTTACTAGAGTCCAGGAAAGACTCCAAAAAAAGTTCCAGCTCAAGCTGATTAAAGCCTAGGAAATACTACATTTGAATAGACACTTCTGTTTAACCCCTTCAAGCCGGCGCCTCCCAGCCCTTTAAGAGTTTCAGAAGCCGGGAAGCGGGGCGGGGTTTAGAGTCACGTGACTGCCGTGACGTGCCATCACATTGGTCACATGATCGGGAAAGGTCCCGATTGAAAGAGGAAATCGGGACCTTTCCGTGAGTACCGGACATGTGTGCAGGGCGCGCGCTCTCAGCACATATGTTCTTTTTTTAATGGAACGCACATGTGCGACCGCTCGGCGTCTAGGCCCAGGTGCCGGGAGGCTGCACATTTGCGTTCGGCCGGCATGAAGAGGTTAAGGCAGGGTGGCTACAAAACATTTGAAAATCTGTCATGATCTCTTTATTATCTTATTGTTTTATTTTTGATGATAAATAATAAAAATGTCCCAGCAACAGCAGAAAGAAAAGAACAATTACCAGAGATAAGGAGAGACACAAAAAAGCTGAACTATAAATCCATCTCAAGATGACTACAGCCTAGAAAATACTAAATTTGAATGGACGCTTCTGCTTAAGGCAGGGTGGCTACAGAACATTTAGAGATCTGGCATGATCCCTTTATCGTTTTGTTGTTTTAATTTTGATGATAAATGAAAAAAATGTTCCAGCAGCAGCAGGATTAAGAGAACATTTACCAGAGATAAGCAGAGTCCCCAAAAAGACGAACTATAAATCCAGCTCAAGTTGACTACTGCCTACTACATTTGAATGGACGCTCCTGCTTAAGGCAGGGTGGCTACAGAACATTTAGGGATCTGGCATGATCTCTTTATTATCTTACTGTTTTATTTTTGATGATAAATGATAAAAAAATGTGTCAGCAGCAGGAAAAAACATGTAGAAGAGTCCAGGAGAGACCCAAAAAAGGTCCAGCTCAAGATGACTACTGCCTAGGAAATACTACATTTGAATAGACGCTTCTGCTTAAGGCAGGGTGGCTACAAAACATTTGAAGATCTGGCATGATCTCTTTATTATCTTAGTGTTTTATTTTTTTATGATAAATTATAAAATGTCCCAGCAGCAGCAGGAAGAAGAGAACAATTACTAGAGATAAGGAAACCCAAAAAAGACGAACTATAAATCCATCTCAAGCTGACTGCAGCCTAGGAAATACTACATCTGAATAGACGCTCCTGCTTAAGGCAGGGTGGCTACAAAACATTTATGGATCTGGCTTGATCTCTTTATTATCTTACTGTTTTTTTTTATGATAAATGTAAAAAATGTTTCAGCAGCAGGAAAAAATATTTACAAGAGCCCAGCAGAGACCCCAAAAAAGATGAATTATAAATCCAACTCAAGCTGACTACAGCCTAATAAATACTACATTTGAATAGACGCTTCTGCTTAAGGCAGGGTGGCTACAGAACATTTAGGGATCTGGCATGATCTCTAAATTATCTTACTGTTTTATTTTTTATGATAAACCATAAAAAAATGTTTCAGCAGCAGGAAACAACATTTAGAAGAGTCCAGGAGGGACCCAAACAAAAGGTCCAGCTCAAGCTGACTACTGCCTAGGAAATACTACATTTGAATGGACACTTCTGTTTAAGGCAGGGTGGCTACAAAACATTTGAAGATATGGCATGATCTCTTTATTATCTTTCTTTTATTTTTTTTATAATAAATGATAGAAATGTCCCAGCAGCAGCAGGATGAAGAGAACAATTACCAGAGATAAGGAGAGACCCCAAAAAAGATGAACTATAAATCCATCTCAAGCTTACTACAGCCTAGAAAATACTAAATTTTAATAGGCGCTTCTGCTTATGGCAGGGTGGCTACAGAACATTTAGGGATCTGGCATGATCTCTTTATTATCTTACGGTTTTATTTTTGATGATAAATGATATAAAATGTTTCAGCAGCAAGAAAAAACATTTAGAAGAGTCCAGGAAAGACCCCAAAAAGGTCCAGCTCAAGCAGACTACTGCCTAGGAAATACTACATTTGAATGGAAGCCCCTTTAAGGCAGGGTGGCTACAAAACATTTAGGGATCTGGCATGATTTCTATATTATCTTATTGTTTTTTTATTTTTTATGATAAACAATAAAAAATGTTTCAGCAGCAGGAAAAACATTTACAAGAGCCCAGCAGAAACCCCAAAAAGGTCCAGCTCAAGCTGACTTCTGCCTAGCAAATACTACATTTGAATGGAAGCTCCTGCTTAAGGCAGGGTGGCTACAAAACATTTAGGGATCTGGCATGATCTCTTTATTATTTTATTGTTTTATTTGATAAATTATAAAAATGTCCCAACAGCAGGAAGAAGAGAACAATTACTAGAGATAAGGAGACCCAAAAAAGACAAACTATAAATCCAGCTCAAGCTGACTACAGCCTAGAAAATACTACATTTGAATGGACGCTCCTGCTTAAGGCAGGGTGGCTACAAAACATTTAGGGATCTGGCATGATCTCTTTATTATCTTTCTGTTTTATTTTTGACGATAAATGTGACGGGAGTGACTTTTGGGGGTGGGGGGACCTCTGTATCATCTTCCCAAATTCCCATTATGTTTAAGGCACCCTGTGCCTGTTAAGGGGTACAGGGTGTGTATGTGAATGTCTGAGTCTTGTGTATAGTGTGTGTTCCTTTGTTCTTGGCCACATGGTTGTCCATTGTCTGTTTGCCATGTGCTACCGCCCATTGTGCTGTGTCTTCCTGTCCAGCCAACTATTATGGGATGTACTGTTTGTGTATTGGTGTGGGGGTTGGTCAATGTCCTTTGCCATGTGTTTCATCCCATTGTTCTATGTCTTGGTGGGATGGGGAGGGGTGATGATGAATTTCCTGTTCCTGGTTGTGTTTCCCCGCCCTCTGTATATATCCTGTGTTTTGTGTTAAAATAAAAATGAGTTGGCTTCCTGTTTAAGAAGAGCTGGGTGCTGTCTTTTTTCTGAGGGATTTCAAGGGTGTGGTCCGTGGATGGTGTTCGGACAGGGGAAGCTGTGGTATAACGGAAAAACTCAGTGCGGTCTGGGTTCCGGTTCCGTTACAATAAACGATAAAAATGTTCTGCTAGTCATTCATACGCTGTAAAGAGCATGAAATATTTTTGGAGATTCACACCAATCTCAGTCCTGTTCTTTCTGGACACGTGTAGTGAGGCACCTTTACCGCCGCAGGAGTATCGGTGGATGAAAAGGTTAGTTGGGTCCTCTGGAGACCAGATTCCTATACAAGTCTCCCCAGACTGTGCAACCCGTCTGACATACTCGGCTGATTTTAAATACAAAGCCTGTGATTTGAAGACAGTAAATAGCTCTGTCTCCCGTTGGACCACATGGAGTTCATGCACACGCCTCGGTATTTCTTGTCGGCGATCTCCTGACAGCAGATTCTAGATAGAACTTTCTGCGTGCTCTCACTCCAGCCGCTGAGGTCTCTCTTACCTCCCAGCAACCAGAGGCTGCCTAGAAAGAACAAGTTAGGACTGTTTTTTACCATCCCTCAGTAGAACAAACATGGCCGGCAATTTCACCGTAAATGTCTACATGCCGCCTTTCCATAAGAGTAATATGGGTTTGATGTATTTCACACGGCAGTGCAAGGTACGCGAGCGATCGTGACCCAAGGCTGTGAGATCTGTCAACACCGGTGACAGCTCATTACAATCTCGGAGAGGGCATCCCTGGAGAGTGAAGAGTGGGGGATTGATGGTACCCTTTTGGCATCTCTGCCCTTGAGTGAAACAAAATTCAATAACTTGGAAGGGAGCGCAATAATCTTTCTCCATTACTTTTGACTGGGAAAGGCATCATGGAAGGTGCTATTGCAAATTGAATAAAAAAGTTACACTGATGTGATAATGATCGCCATGATTAATTTTAATATACTAGACGCTGCAGTAATGCTCAGAGCTGTCACTACAGTTTATAGAACCTGTGGCTGGGAATACGAGATGTGGCTGCCACTGGCATCAGGACAATGCTCGGCACCGAAGCGCTGAATCATTTTTCTTGGAACTTACCAAATAGTTTCCAACTGTAGCTAAGAATCGAATTTTAATACCAATGCCTGACTTGTACCATTTTTTTTTAGTATTTTTTTATAGCTCATAAAATGCTTGATTTTATGCATAACCACTTCCCTACTGGGGCAATTTTTATATTTATTTTTTTTACACACGTTAAAATCTGCATTGCCTGCTGGAAATTGCTGTACACCCCCAAAAAAGTATATATTTTTTGAAAGCAGAGACCCTAGAGCAGGGGGATCAAACTGGCGGCCCTCCAGCTGTTGCAGAACTACAAGTCCCATCATGCCTCTGCCTTTGGGAGCCATGTTTGTAACTGTCAGCCTTGCAATGCCTCATGGGACTTGTAGTTTTGGGCTGGAGAGCTCTTCAAGGAGAGACTGTTTGTCTATGGACTTGTACATAGACAAAAGAGAATTACCCTCATGGTCACAGTTCATTGGGCATTCCATACACCCCTCAACCCCTTCCAAGTTCAATACCCCTTAATAACAGCTGGAGGGCCACCAGTTTGACACCCCTGCCCTAGAGAATAAAATGGTGGTAGCTGCAATTGTTTAAGTTGCAATATGTTTGTGAAGCTGTTGTATGTTGCATTATATAATTGTAGCGTCCCTCTAGTGAGCTAGGGGGAGCTAGCTAGGTTTTTATTTAGAGGCTGGATAGCAGCCTGGGATGAGTCAGCCTGGTATGAGTCAGCCAGGTAACATTAGGTCAGGGCTGAGGGCTCTGCAGGTCAGTTCCCTGGCACCTCCCCCTGCTCTAGAAGCTTGAAAAGTTTCTAGAAGGCAGAGGGTGGGAAGGGGGACTCTGACCAATTCCCAAGTAGGAGGCTTGGCATGGGGTCAGGGTAGCCCTTAAGTAAGGGAGAGCCTGATCAGGAAGTGGTCAGTGTCGGATGGAAGATGGTTTGAGAAGGCTGAAGAGTGGAGCCTGTAAGGGGACCCAGGGAGGGGCCTACCTACAGGCAGGATCTGGGAAGGAGGATCTCTCAGCCTCAACCGTCCCCTGAGAGAGGACAGCCTGAACAGCAGGGAAAGAGCCAGTTCAGCGTAAGGCCTTAAGGCAGCCACCAACCCAACAAGCTTACAGGAGAGGACGGAGTGAGTAATCCTGCACCCCCTGGGCCAGATAAGGGGAGAAGGCAGTCAGGTGGCAAACCCAACTAGCTCCTCGTCTGGGGCTGCTCTACTTCAGTGGAAGTTTCTGGATCCCCTTACTCAGGGATTCCCTCAGGCAGCTGGGCGAAGAGGAAGATTCATCTGGGGTCTGAGGAGGTGTACCAGATGGGCTGGAGAGTTCTTCAAGGAGAGACTGTCTGTCTATGGACTTGTACATAGACAAAACAGAATTGTCTTCATGGTCACAGTTCATTGGGCATTCCATACACCCCTCAACCCCTTCCAAGTTCAATACCCCTTAATAAAACTAAAAAAAACAAGATCAATGACTGTTTACTGTCTCCAGAGTGCAAGTGCGGGAGAA
Source organism: Staurois parvus (assembly GCF_062004578.1). Lineage (NCBI taxonomy): Eukaryota > Metazoa > Chordata > Amphibia > Anura > Ranidae > Staurois > Staurois parvus. Next base: position 483,287 of record NW_028318762.1, on the reverse strand, counting down.
AATGCGTGCTTTCAGTTTAGAGTTTATAGCGCTAGAAATATTGTTCTCTTTCCAACGTTCACGATGATGCCTAACATGTGTGGCCCAATTTATGTTTACATACACAAGCTCACTCCATGCTGTGGATTTTTTATAGGGTGTGTATGGGGGTGACGGGGGTGCTTTAACATTTTTTAAATATCTTGTATAATTTTTTTTACACTTTATTTTTTTCTACTTTATTGCTCCAGGCCTCCTATGTGATAGATGACAGCTGACAGGTTTTCTTTATGGAGACCTTGGGGGTCTATTAGGCCCCCTCCAATATCTTCCCTGCCCTCCAATGCATCCATTCAAGCACAGATCATGCTTGAATAGGTTCATCCTCATTCTACACTAGCTGAGGAATGATAGCAGTGACCCCGGAAGTGATGTAACACATACCACTTCCAGGGTCATTAGTGATAGGAGAGATTGGGTGTTCCCCAAGTTCCTCTCACTGCACCAGCAGTTTCTCATTGTACTGGGCTCCCTGAAGGAACAGGAAAGCCAGGGGCCACCATGAGTGCTGCTGGAAGGTGGTGCACCTTGAAAGCCCCATAAAATTGATCGGGCGGCTCTAGACCCACCCAGATCATTTTAACTGGAGATCCCTTCACCAGCTCCTAAAGCAATACCAAGCTCACAGCTGAGTTTCACAGATTTTCAACAAAGCTCTACTTTTTATCATTAAGGAGTCGTCCTTGAGCTCCGGTCTAGCAAGTTTTCCTAGGCTGAGAAATCAGCAGTCTTCTGCAGGAAGGATAAAGCATTTCCTCAGTCTCTTGTCACCCCAATGATCAGACTGCAACATTGTAGTTTTGTAGACAGGGTTGCAGCAGGGGCTGATGTGTGTCAGACATTTGTGAACTCAGCCAAGAACTGCTCAGTCCCAGTAGGGTCTTCATCATTTTTTGTGTGTATGGTTGTAGATCACCTTTTCTTTTGAATGGGCTGCAACCTGCCCTGTATTTTTTTTATATTCAGTTATATACAGTTGAGACTTTTTCTGTATTGCTTTGCAGAGATCAGCCCCGCTCAGGGGGCGGACTGACCATTTGGAAACCCGGGCACTTCCCGAGGGCCCGGGGTCAGTAGGGGGCCCCATGAGATGCCCCTGGTACCTTTTTCATAGGCTTTTTTGAGTTTGGGCAAGGACACGGGCCCCATGATCCCCTATTGCCCGGGGGCCCCACGAGTTGTCAGTCCGCCCCCGCTCCCAAAAGGACCTTACAATCTAAAGTCCCCCATCTTTGTACATACTCACACATAGGACAGTTTGGTTTGAAAGCCGACTTATAATGTGTGATTATTTTTCACCGCAATTTGCTCCTGATTAAGTTATATTTCATTCTCATCCATTGAGGGACACAGGAAGTTGTATGTTGTCCGGTTATACTGCGGCCTACAGGAGAAATGGACACAAAATTTGTAGGCTAGCCAAGGATAACCCTTTTTACTCCCAGAATGCCTCGGCTTATTGCTAGTGTCCTAGGAGGATGAACGTCTCTTTTGCTAGCTTTTTCCTTTGATTTGTTTCTTCAGTCAAGGGCCCCTCGGGCTCTTTTGCATTAGGCTTTTGTTTCTAACATTTGTCAGGCTTCCACCTGGTCTTCAGTTCACACGTTCTCCACGTTTTACCAGGAGGATCTTCAGGCCTCCTCAGATGTCAGCTTCAGGTGTAAGGTCTTTCAGGCAACTCTTTGAGCTTCAGTCAGTCCACATTTCTGTTCTTTGTGGGTCTGTTAGCATTTGTTTGCTGCTCATCTCTCAGTTGGTCTGCTTTTGGACGTCCCAACAGTAAATTATTATTATTATACAGGATTTATGGCGCCAACAGTTTGCTCAGCTCTTTACAATATAAAACGGGAGACAATACAGCAACAATACAGTTCAATACAAGAGGGATAGGAGGGCCCTGATCCTGGGAGCTTACAATCTAAGAGGGAGGGGCTGGTGGTACAAAAGGTAGTAACTGTGGGGGAGGGGCTGGTAGGAGGAATAGAAGACTCCATTATTAGCTGAGGGCAGGATAGGCTTCCCTGAAGAGATCGGTTTACAGAGATTGCCTAAAAGTGAGCAGAGTAGGCGATAGTCTGATAAATGGGGGAGGCTCTGGAGAAGTCCTGGAAACGAGCATGGGAGGAGGAGACAAGGGAGCTAGAGAGCAGGAGGTCGTGGGAGGAGCGGAGAGTACGGTTTGGGTGATGTTTGGAGACAAGATCGGTGATGTAATTTGGGGCAGAGTTATGAACGGCTTTATATGTTATTGTTAATGTTTTTAATTTTATCCGTTGGGGAATGGGAAGCCAGTGGAGGGATTGGCAGAGAGGGGTGAAGTACACTGAATGGAGGCCAGTGGAGGGATTGGCAGAGAGGGGTGAAGTACACTGAATGGAGGCCAGTGGAGGGATTGGCAGAGAGGGGTGAAGGACATTGAATGGAGGCCAGTGGAGGGATTGGCAGAGAGGGGTGGAGGACACTGAATGGAGGCCAGTGGAGGGATTGGCAGAGAGGGGTGGAGGACACTGAGTGGAGGTCAGTGGAGGGATTGGCAGAGAGGGGTGGAGGTCACTGAGTGGAGGGATTGGCAGAGAGGGATGGAGGACACTGAATGGAGGCCAGTGGAGGGATTGGCAGAGAGGGGTGGAGGACACTGAATGGAGGCCAGTGGAGGGATTGGCAGAGAGGGATGGAGGACACTGAATGGAGGCCAGTGGAGGGATTGGCAGAAAGGGGTGGAGGACACTGAATGGAGGCCAGTGGAGGGATTGGCAGAGAGGGGTGGAGGACACTGAATGGAGGCCAGTGGAGGGATTGGCAGAGAGGGGTGGAGGACACTGAATGGAGGCCAGTGGAGGGATTGGCAGAGAGTGATGGAGGACACTGAATGGAGGCCAGTGGAGGGATTGGCAGAGAGGGGTGGAGGACACTGAATGAAGACCAGTGGAGGGATTGTCAGAGAGGGATGAAGGACACTGAGTGGAGGCCAGTGCAGGGATTAACAGAGAGGGATGAAGGACACTCAGTGAAGGCCAGTGGAGGGATTGGCAGAGAGGGGTGGAGGACACTGAGTGGAGGCCAGTGGAGGGATTGGCAGAGAGGGGTGGAGGACACTGAGTGGAGGCCAGTGGAGGGATTGGCAGAGAGGGGAGGAGGACACCGAGTGGAGGCCAGTGGAGGGATTGGCAGAGAAGGGTGGAGGACACTGAATGGAGGTCAGTGGAGGGATTGGCAGGGAGGGGTGGAGGACACTGAGTGGAGGCCAGTGGAGGGATTGGCAGAGAGGGGTGGAGGACACTGAGTGGAGGCCAGTGGAGGGATTGGCAGAGAAGGGTGGAGGACACAGAATGGAGGTCAGTGGAGGGATTGGCAGAGAGGGGTGGAGGACACTGAGTGGAGGCCAGTGGAGGGATTGGCAGAGAGTGGTGGAGGACACTGAGTGGAGGCCAGTGGAGGGATTGGCAGAGAGGGGAGGAGGACACTGAGTGGAGGCCAGTGGAGGGATTGGCAGAGAAGGGTGGAGGACACTGAATGGAGGTCAGTGGAGGGATTGGCAGGGAGGGGTGGAGGACACTGAGTGGAGGCCAGTGGAGGGATTGGCAGAGAGGGGTGGAGGACACTGAGTGGAGGCCAGTGGAGGGATTGGCAGAGAAGGGTGGAGGACACTGAATGGAGGTCAGTGGAGGGATTGGCAGAGAGGGGTGGAGGACACGGAGTGGAGGCCAGTGGAGGGATTGGCAGGGAGGGGTGGAGGACACTGAGTGGAGGCCAGTGGAGGGATTGGCAGAGAGGGGTGGAAGATAAATAACTTCCCGTGTCCCTCAATGGACAAGAAAGAAAATAGGATTTCTTGTAATCACCATAAAATCCGTTTCTTGGAGTCCATTGAAGGACACGGGTCCCAACCCTCTGTGTGTATAATCCTGGCACTGCTTCACTACAGATCGCATGCTGGGTGTCCCGGCCAGGGGTCAGGCTTGGAGACCAGTAGCTATACCAGTAGAGAAGCTCCCACCAACCAGCTGGATAAGTTTGCATGCAGGTCAGCCTGGTGGTTAATACGAGCTCACCTGAGGTGTGGAGTCTAAGCAGTAACCGGTTTCACCAGAGCTCCTGATGGTGGAGATGGATTTTGCTGAGTGTTAGTACCAGATTGCAGTCCTCAGGATGGCCCCACCAGAAGGTGAGCAAGCTGGAATCCAGTAGCAGATATAGCAGGTAGGGTTCAAGCAGAAGCGTAGTTGGTAAACAAACCAAAGGTTGGTAACAAGTGGTCACAGGTTGGGATCAAGCAGAGCGAAGTCAAAGAACAAGCCAAGGTCAGTAACGAGGAGTAATGAAGATATGAATAGTAGCAGGAGAGACAAGAGCAAGATATTGGCTAGAGAAGAGCACAATAATGTGGCAAACAGGAGATGCGAAGGCATGGCTCAAATAGGAAGTTCATGGGAGGAGCAAGGAGTTCAAGGTTCACTAGAAACAAAGCTCAAAGCAGGATTGTCCAAAGAATCAGGCAAAAGAGCTCTCCAGAATCTCAGGTGGCTCAGCAAGAATATCAACTGCTGGACGCAGCAGAGGTTGTGGGTTCAGATCCCGGTCCTGTCACTGGGAGTAGGAAGGGTTATCCTGGGCTCCTATGCAATTTTCGAGTGTCCAAGCCTCCTATAGGTGACAGTAGTATACGATTTCATGTGTCCCTCAATGGACTCAAATATTTTACAGTGAATACAAAAATCCTATTTTTAGACTTTTTTTCAATTATTGGTTGCTTGTCTAAGTGTAAGTAGATGATGGACGTTTGAGGTGAATAGTCCTTCTCCTTGCCCTTCCTTTAACAAGCAAAATAGAATTTGTGAGAAGGAGATGGCAGGGAGATAGAAGTGGCAGAGATTTCCGTCACTAATTAAATACTCAGCAGCAGCAGCCATAGTAATTAACTGCACACCCAGTACAGTGATAATATCTATTTTTATTTTTAGACTTTTTTTGAAGTTAATGAAAGTTACATTTTCGATGGCTGGGGTCAGACACGACTAGAAGATATCATTTCACTATCTGATGCAAATTATTTGATCGGCTTCCTGTTTTAGACATCCAAGCTGCAGTATGTATAATGGCCGACTAATCTACACAACCTCCTCGCCTTCCCCCCGTGTCTTACCTCCGCAGTACAGCAACATCCTGCTGGTTCATAGACTCTATGATCATACATGTTCAGGGTACAGACCCATACAACTCTAGGAGGGCCCAGTGCCCAGGCACAAACAGCACTCAAGAGAAAATATGGCCCAGGAGGGTATAAGAAGTGAACGAGGGCATGACTGTGTTACTGAGGTGTGTAAGAAGCTGGGATAAGTGTGGGAGGCTGTATAGATGTGTTCAGGAGTGCTAGGGAGGGTTGGATAGATAGCAAGTGGCTAGTTGGACAGGGGCTAGGAAGGGTTGGATAGGGAGCGAGGGGCTAGGAAGGGTTGGATAGGGAGCGAGGGGCTAGGGAGGGTTGGATAGGGAGCGAGGGGCTAGGGAGGGTTGGATAGGGAGCGAGGGGCTAGGGAGGGTTGGATAGGGAGCAAGGGGCTAGGGAGTGTTGGATAGGGAGCAAGGGGCTTGGGACGGTTGGATAGGGAGGAGGTGGCTAGGGAGGGTTGGATAGGGTGCAAGGGGCTAGGGAGGGTTGGATAGGGAGCCAGTGGCTAGTTGTAGAGGGGCTAGGGAGAGATGAATAGGGAGATAGTGGCTAGTTGTAGAGGGGCTAGGGAGGGTTGGATAGGCAGCAAGTGGCTAGTTGTAGAGGGGCTAGGGAGGGTTGGATAGAGAGCTAGGGGCTGGCTGGACAGAGGCTAGGGGGGATGAATAGGGAGCTAGGGGCTAGTTGTAGAGGGGCTAGGGAGGGTTGGATAGGGAGCTAGGGGCTAGTTGTAGAGGGGCTAGAGAGGGATGGGTAGGGAGCTAGGGGCTAGTTGTAGAGGGGCTAGAGAGGGATGGGTAGGGAACTAGGGGCTAGTTGTAGAGAGGCTAGGGAGGGTTGGATAGAGAGCTAGGGGCTGGCTGGACAGAGGCTAGGGGGGATGAATAGGGAGCTAGGGGCTAGTTGTAGAGGGGCTAGGGAGGGTTGGAGAGAGAGCTAGGGGCTAGTTGTAGAGGGGCTGGGGGGTGGATAGAGAGCTAGGGGCTGGCTGGACAGAGGCTAGGGGGGATATATAGGGAACTAGGGGCTAGTTGTAGAGGGGCTAGGGAGGGTTGGATAGGGAGCTAGTGGCTAGTTGTAGAGGGGCTAGAGAGGGATGGGTAGGGAGCTAGGGGCTAGTTGTAGAGAAGCTAGGGAGGGTTGGATAGAGAGCTAGGGGCTGGCTGGACAGAGGCTTGGGGGGGGGGATGATTAGGGAGCTAGGGGCTAGTTGTAGAGGGGCTAGGGAGGGATGGATAGGGAGCTAGGGGCTAGTTGTAGAGGGGCTAGGGAGGGATGAATAGGGAGGTAGGGGCTGGCTGGGCAGAGGCTAGTGGGGATGAGTAGGAAGCTAGGGGCTAGTTGTAGAGTGGCTAGAAAGGGTTGGACAGGAGCTAGTTATAGAGGAGCTAGGGAGAGTTGGATAGGGAGCTAGGGGCTGGTTGGACAAGGGCGGGTGGGTAGGATAGGGAGCTAGGGGCTAGTTGTAGATGGGCTAGGGAGGGTTGGATAGGGAGGTAGGGGCTGGTTGGACAGGGGCTAGGAAGGGTTGGATAGGGAGGTAGGGGCTGGTTGGACAGGGGCTAGGGAGGGTTGGATAGGGAGGTAGGGGCTACTTGGACAGGGGCTAGGGAGGGTTGGATAGGGAGGTAGGGGCTGGTTGGACAGGGGCTAGGGAGGGTTGGATAGGGAGGTAGGGGCTACTTGGACAGGGGCTAGGAAGGGTTGGATAGGGAGGCAGGGGCTGGTTGGACAGGGGCTAAGGAGGGTTGGATAGGGAGGTAGGGGCTGGTTGGACAGGGGCTAAGGAGGGTTGGATAGGGAGGTAGGGACTACTTGGACAGGGGCTAAGGAGGGTTGGATAGGGAGGTATATGCTGGTTGGACAGGGGTTAGGGAGGGCTGGGTCCTGTTTTTACTAAGGGGTCCGTTGTCCTCTGAAGTGGAACTAAACTTACCGATGTTGGAGCGGGAGCTCTGCCATAACGTGCAATAATGCACAAAGCTGCCAACTTCTTCCCAGGCATAACTGGAAGGTATGTTTAAAGCCGAATAACCACCGTCCGGGACCCGGTGATTGACAGCTGTGGCCTCAAACGGCAGCGCGCGCCCCCTACCCGGAAATGCGCACCCATGCCGCCCTGTAGCAGTATTTCTGGTATAGGGCGGTCGGGAAGCATTTAATCTCACTATAAAAACGTTTGTAAACAAAAAAATAAAAATCTGAAGAATATATTTAAAAAATATATATTTTTAAAAATATATTTTTTAAAAAATATATTATTCAGATTTTTTTTTCGCATATAAATAAGTAATTTTAACATATATTTGTAAATTAATTCCAAAAATGTAGATTTGTACATGCATGTCTAACAAATGATGACTGATCTGCATGTTCATGAGGGAAATAAGGATTTGATCCCCTTCACAAAACATGACTTAGTACTTGGTGGCCAATCCCTTGTTGGCAATCACAGAGGTCAGACGTTTCCTGGAGTTGGCCCCCAGGTTCGCACACATCTCAGGAGGGATTTTGGTCCACTCTTCTTGGCAGATCCTCTGCAAGTCATTAAGGTTGGGTGGCTGACGTTTTTCCAACTCGAACTATCAGCTCCCTCCACAGATTTTCAATCGGATGAAGGTCTGGAGACTGGCTAGACCACTCCAGGACCTTAGTGTGCTTCTTCTTGAGCCGCTCCTTTGTTGCCTTGGCCGTGTGTTTTGGGTCATTGTCATGCTGGAACACCCATCCACCACCCATTTTCAATGCCCTGGCTGAGGGAAGAAGATTCTCACCCAAGATTTGAGGGTACACTGCCCCGTCCATCGTCCTTTGATGCAGTGCAGTTGTCCTGTCCCCTTAGCAGAAAAACACCCCAAAGCAGAATGTTTCCCCCACCATGTTTCACAGTTGGGATGGTGTTCTTGGGGTCATAGGCAGCATTCCTCCTCCTCCAAACACGGCGAGTTGAGTTGATGCCAAAGAGCTGGATTTTGGTCTCCTCTGACCACAACACATCCCACCAGTCCTCCTCGGCATCATTCAGATGATCAGTGGCAGACTTCAGACGGGCCTGGACATGTGCTTTCTTGAGCAGAGGGACCTTGCGGGCACTGCAGGATTTCAGTCCTTGTCGGCGTAGTGTGTTACCAATTGTTTTCTTGGTGACTGTGGTCCCAGCTGCCTGGAGATCATTGACAAGATCCTCACGTGTAGTTCTGGGATGATTCCTCACTGTTCTCATGATCATTGACACTCCACGAGGTGAGATCTTGCATGGTGCACCAGACCTAGGGAGACTGACACTTGTTTTGTGTTTCTTCCATTTGTGAATGATTGCACCAACTGTTGTCACCTTCTCACCAAGCTGCTTGGCCATAGTTTGGTAGCCCAGTCCAGCCTTGTGTAGGTCTACCATCTTGTCCCTGACATCCTTGGACAGCTCTTTGGTCTTTGCCATGGTGGAGGGTTTGGAATCTGATGGTTTGATGGCTCCTGTGGACAGGTGTCTTTTATACAGGTAACACAATGAGATTAGCAGCACTCCCTTTAAGAGACTGCTTCTAATCTCAGCTTGTTACCTGTATGAGAGACACCTGGGAGCCAGAAATCCTGCTGAATGATCGGGGATCAAATCCTTCTTTCCCTCATGAACATGCAGATCCGTCATCATTTGTTAGACGCATTTCTGCTGAATTTGTGGTTGTATTCTGTCTCTCAGTGTTACACCGAACATTCCATTGTTGGACCGATCGTTTCTGTGTGAGGGGCGAACATTCCATTGTTAGACCGATCATTTCTGTGTGAGGGGCGAACATTCCATTGTTAGACCGATCATTTCTGTGTGAGGGGCGAACATTCCATTGTTAGACCGATCGTTTCTGTGTGAGGGGCGAACATTCCATTGTTAGACCGATCATTTCTGTGTGAGGGGCGAACATTCCATTGTTAGACCGATCGTTTCTGTGTGAGGGGCCAACATTCAGCATCAGCCGGGGAGCAAATACGCATTTCCTGCACAGTATATATTTGTTGAAATATATTTTGAAATATATTGAATACGGCCAAAATTGTAGCATTTCAAATATATTTTTCTTCCATGTGGGTATCCCAGCCCGGTACCGTCGCACTTTTCCTATCCTACAATCCATATTATCTCCTTCAGACCCGGAAATCAAGGAGCACATTGGACCCTCTTTACATGCAGAGCGAGCGCAGACTCACATCAACCTGTGTTCTGGTGTCCGTGGCGTGTAGTTCTGCATGACCTAATCGTGTTACTGAAAATGTTGCTGCACTTTTCAGTTTGGGATTTTTTCTCCCCGTTGTATATAAATGTGATATCTGCTGATCATTCTAATGATATTTTGCAGACTTGCTTAGTGTGAGAACGTTGTACTGCGGGAGGAAATTGGAATCTTTTGTATTTGTTCAGCTGGGTAAAGAGAACCTGTAGCATGCTGCTGAAGAGTAAGCCGGAGCGTGTGTTCTACACACAGATGTGACCCATTGCTTGCCTCTGTCCGGCACCAGTACTATTCGGACAGCTTGACATTGGCCACCCCGCGGGTGCAGCACAGTGTACCTGCAGATCTGGTGCTTTCAGAAAATGCACCAAATTCGCAGGTACACTGCACTGCGGCTAAAGTGCAACAGCTCAGTGTGAAGCCTGCCCTTCCTCACACTGACACTAAAGATGGAGCACCATTCCTTCTACTGACACCAAAGATGGAGCACCATTCCTTCTACTGACACCAAAGATGGATCACCATTCCTTCTACTGACACCAAACAACAGGGCTGTATTCCTCCCACTGATGCCAATAATGGGGCACTATTCCTCCCACTGACACCAATGATGGGGCACTATTCATGCCAATTACACCAATGATGGGACACTATTCCTCCCACTGACACCAATGATGGGGCACTATTCCTCCCAGTGACACCAATGATGGGGCACTGTTCCTCCCACTGACACCAATGATGGGGCACTATTCCTCCCACTGACACCAATGATGGGGCACTATTCCTTCCACCGATACCAATGATGGGGCACTATTCCTCCCACTGACACCAATGATGGGGCACTATTCCTTCCACCGATACCAATGATGGGGCACTATTCCCCCCACTGACACCAATGAGGGACACTATTCCTCCCACTGACACCAACGATGGGACACTATTCCTTCCACTGACACCAATGATGGGGCACTATTCCTCCCACTGACACCAACGATGGGGCACTATTCTTCCCACTGACACCAATGATGGGGCACCATTCTTCCCACTGACACCAATGATGGGGCACCATTCCTCCCACTGATACCAATGATGGGGCACTATTCCTCTCACTGACACCAATAATGGGGCACTATTCCTCCCACTGATACCAATGACGGGGCACTATTCCTCCCACCGATACCAATGATGGGGCACTATTCCTCCACTGACACCAATGATGGGGCACTATTCCTCCCACTGACACCAATGATGGGGCACTATTCCTCTCACCGACACCAATGATGGGGCACTATTCCTCCCACTGACACCAATAATGGGGCACTATTCCTCCCACTGATACCAATGACGGGGCACTATTCCTCCCACTGACACCAATGATGGGGCACTATTCCTCCCACTGACACCAATGATGGGGCACTATTCCTCCCACTGACACCAATGACGGGGCACTATTCCTCTCACTGACACCAATGATGGGGCACTATTCCTCCCACTGACACCAATGATGGGGCACTATTCCTCCCACTGATACCAATGATGGGGCACTATTCCTCCCACTGACACCAATGATGGGGCACTATTCCTCCCACTGACACCAATGATGGGGCACTATTCCTCCCACTGATGCCATCGATGGGGCACCATTTTCTACTCCCACTGGCCACAGTCTGGCCCCCCCTAAAGTTGGAAGGATAGTCATTTGGCCCTTTGTTTAGAACGTTTGGTGGCCCCTGCCCTACACCAGCAGTCCCATTGGATGGTATACAGACACCTAACCATCTGTTTCTGCCGCCTTCCATTACACGGGGTGTGGAGTTGCGCACATTGAGAGCCGGCAGTTTTCAGAGCTTGTCTAATGTCTCTCCATTCACAATCAATGACTCGTTCCCTCCGAAGACTTGAGGCTGCTGGATGCTTGATAACCAAATGAGTTCTGCTGATGACTGGAAATGAACGAGTGCATCACTCCCGGACCCGGCAGACAGGCGCGTTGGGGTTTGTTCTAATGAAATGCACATCGGGATGTAAAAGCTGCATAAAAGTAACAATCTCATGTTATCTGTGTCTGTCGGATCGAAGCCTCGCGGAGAGAAGGGATTTTTCTACAACTCTGCTGAAAAGTGCGCTGCATTTGTAGATTGCGGCAGCAGATTTGTAATGATTCGTATACACAAGTGCTGGCGGCAAACCCAGGAGAGCCATCAAGGATTGTCAGGGTGCAGAGTCACCGCCGGCAGAATCTCCGCCATTTTCCTGACCGCTCCTGTGCATTGAGGCGTTCCTCCAAATACGCTCCTTCGGCATCAGATGAGCTCCGAGGTTCAGGGACGATCCCATTCCCATAGGCGCCGAGGATGAGAGCCCCAGGAAGAGGAGAAGGCAAAGCAAGAAAAAGTGGCCGTTACCTTTCCTTCGCCTGTCGGCGGGCTTTCTATGTCAAAGTGTCTGAAATAAAAACTGTCTGTGGTGTCCCTTGACAATGACCCAGTTGCCAAATGTGATTTTCATAAGGCTATAGTTAGAGAAATGAGAATTCGGTTTGCTGTTTTGAAACCAGATTGTCCAAACAAAGACCAATGCGTCCCGTCATGTAGAGGATACTTAGAGAGGGGCAAGAGCAAGCTACAATTAAAGATGGCGGCATCCTGCAAAGTCACCTAAATAGGTGCAGGTGTTACCTATTACATACCTCTGACCTCTCTGTACTACTGACCCTTACACTCGGTGCTACATACTGACCTTGGAATTCTGTTACTTACTCCTGACCACATGAATTCTGCATTACATTCTACTGACCCCTGCACTCTGTGTCACTCATTACTGACCCCCACACTCTGCATTATTCACTCTCAATCCTTGCACTCTGCATTACATACTACTGCCCCCTGCACTCTGCATTACATACTACTGCCCCCCTGCATTACATAATACTGACCCCTGCACTCTACATTACATACTACTGCCCCCTGCATTACATACTACTGACCCCTGCACTCTACATTACATACTACTGCCCCCTGCATTACATACTACTGACCCCTGCACTCTACATTACATACTACTGCCCCCTGTATTACATAGTATTGACCCCCGCACTCTGCATTACATACTACTGCCCCCTGCATTACATACTACTGACCCCTGCACTCTGTGTCACTCATTACTGACCCCCACACTCTGCATTATTCACTCTCAATCCTTGCACTCTGCATTACATACTACTGCCACCTGCATTATATAATACTGACCCCTGCACTCCACATTACATACTACTGCCCCCTGCATTACATAGTTTTGGACCCTGCACTCTGCATTACATACTACTGTCCCCTACATTACATAATACTGATCCCTGCATTACATAATACTGCCCCCTGCACTCTGCATTACATACTACTGCCCCCTGCATTACATAATACTGACCCCTGCACTCTGCATTACATACTTCTGCCCCCTGCATGACATAATACTGCCCCCTGCACTCTGCATTACATACTACTGCCCCCTGCATTACATAATACTGACCCCTGTACTCTGCATTACATACTACTGCCCCCTGCATTACATAATACTGATCCCTGCATTACATAATACTGCCCCCTGCACTCTACATTACATACTACTGCCCCCTGCATTACATAATACTGACCCCTGCACTCTGCATTACATACTTCTGCCCCCTGCATGACATAATACTGACCCCTGCACTCTGCATTACATACTTCTGCCCCCTGCATGACATAATACTGACCCCTGCACTCTGCATTACATACTACTGCCCCCTGCATTACATAATACTGATCCCTGCATTACATAATACTGCCCCCTGCACTCTACATTACATACTACTGCCCCCTGCATGACATAATACTGACCCCTGCACTCTGCATTACATACTACTGCCCCCTGCATTACATAATACTGACCCCTGCACTCTGCATTACATACTACTGCCCCCTGCATTACATACTACTGACGTCTGCACTTTGTATTACTCGTGACCCCTGCACTCTGCATTACATGCTACTCTCTGAACTCTGAGTTACATACTACTGACCCCTGCACACCATGTCACTCATTACTGACCCCCGCACTCTGTGTTATTCACTCCCGACTACAGTCTACAAAATATGGTATATATACTAGAATTTTTATTTATTTATTTTATTCTACTAATGGCGGCGATCAGCACCCTATAGTGGGACTGTGCGGCGGACAATCTGACACTAACCGACACTGGGTGGGAACTGACTGACATTTCCAGTGACACTAATACAGTGATCAGCGATAATGCTATACATTGCCACTTAACGAATGACACCGGCTGGGAAGGGGTGCAAATCTCCGGTAATCAAAGGGTTAAGTGTGTGCCTAACAAGTGTTCATGTGTGTAATATGTCCTGCTTTATATTAAAAATCTTTTTGTTTCTTCTCCCTGCTTTGCAGGAGAAGAAACAGAGAGATCTTCCTTCTGTGCAGAGCCCTGTGTTGATAGTCACTTGGGGCCCTGCATGGCTCTGAAACGTTACCTTGTGTTCAGCATGTGACCAGGGGCGTATTTACCACAAGGCAAACAAGGCGTTTGCCTACGGCGCCACCCCCTGGAAGGAGTACCACACGCAGTATGGCTGGGATCTCAGAGAGGCTGTGGGCTGCTTGAGTCTGAAGGTGAGTGTCTTTCTGTCACCAGGTTGGTGGAAGGGGGGTGGTGGCGGTGGTAGTGGAAGGCTCTTTCATCCGGAGGGGGTGTTAGTGGAAGGCTTTATCTGCTGATGGGGGTGGTTTTTGGCGGGTTTTACTGGAAGGCTCCCACAGCCAAGGAGAGGCAGCTTTTGGTGAGAGTTAATGGAAGGCTCTCTTGGCTGACGGGGTGGCTTTTGTCGAATTTTACTGGAAGGCTCCCACAGCCAGGGAGAGTCGGCTTTTGGTGGGTGTTAGTGGAAGGCTCTCTCGGCTGACGGGGGTGGCTTTTGGCGGGTTTTCCTGGAAGGCTCCCACAGCCAGGGAGGGGTGGCTTTTGGTGAGAGTTAGTGGAAGGCTCTCTCGGCTGACGGGGGTGGCTTTTGGCGGGTTTTACTGGAAGGCTCCCACAGCCAGGGAGGGGCAGCTTTTGGTGAGAGTTAGTGGAAGGCTCTCTCGGCTGACGGGGGTGGCTTTTGGCGGGTTTTACTGGAAGGCTCCCACAGCCAGGGAGAGTCGGCTTTTGGTGGGTGTTAGTGGAAGGCTCTCTCGGCTGACGGGGGTGGCTTTTGGCGGGTTTTACTGGAAGGCTCCCACAGCCAGGGAGGGGCAGCTTTTGGTGGGAGTTAGTGGAAGGCTTTCTCTGCTGACGGGGTGGCTTTTGTCGAATTTTACTGGAAGGCTCCCACAGCCAGGGAGGGGCAGCTTTTGGTGGGAGTTAGTGGAATGCTTTCTCGGCTGATGGGGGTGGCTTTTGGCAGGTTTTACTGGAAGGCTCCCACAGCCAGGGAGGGGCAGCTTTTGGTGGGAGTTAGTGGAAGGCTTTCTCTGCTGATGGAGGTGGCTTTTGGCGGGTTTTACTGGAAGGCTCCCACAGCCAGGGAGGGGTGGCTTTTGGTGGGAGTTAGTGGAAGGCTCTCTCGGCTGATGGGGGTGGCTTTTGGCAGGTTTTACTGGAAGGCTCCCACAGCCAGGGACTGTCAGCTTTTGGCGGGTGCTAGTGGAAGGCTCTCTCGGCTGATGGGGGTGGCTTTTGTCGAATTTTACTGGAAGGTTCCTACAGCCAGGGAGAGGCGGCTTTTGGCGAGAGTTAGTGGAAGGCTCTCTCGGCTGACGGGGGTGGCTTTTGGCAGGTTGTACTGGAAGGCTGTCACAGCCAGAGAGGGATGGCTTTTGGTTAGTGTAAGTGGAAGGCTTTCTTGGCCGGGGGGGTGTTGTGGTGTTGTTTGGTGTCAGGCTTTCTCAGTGAGGGGAGGTTGGGTGTAGGTGGAAGGCAGCTGATTTTTGTGTTGCCTAGGGCAGCACACAACCTAAATACACCACTGCATGTGACCACAAAATAAAGCTTTGGACCCACTTTGAGGACTCCTTGGTGTCTTCACTTGGATTGGTTTCTTCACTTGGATTGTCTACGGTTCCCAGCCTGTGGTCACCACGGTACCCAGCAATACCGAACAGCCATTATCAGGAATGTGTGCGTTGGGAATATTGCCGATCTGCAGGTCTCGGCCATGAATCCTTGGCCGGGACCTGCCAACAAACTCCCACTGCGTACAACCACAGCAGGAATCAGCGGGCGGGGGCGCGCACACTCACCCTGTACCCAGAAGAGGCCAGTGACATTCAGGTATGCCTGTACGGGGTGCCCGTACAGTGCCAGCAGGCGGTCTGCAAGTGGCTATAAAAAAATGGATGGACAGACCTCTGACCAAACAGGAAGGGTGGGATCTGGTTACCCTCGCTTCATTTGCGTGGTCTTCTCCTGAACTCGGCCAAACGAAGGAAACAGAACATGACGTGAAATGTTTTCTCACTTTTTCTTGATACAAAAAGAATCCATCACTCCTCAATTGTGCAAAAATTGCTACAAACGTGATTTGCGAGGAATGATGCTGAAACACCGATTTCCGTTACCATGGAACACGGCGTACCTCCATCATCACAAGCAATGTATGAGAACCTCCTCTCAGGCTTTCATGGACATTTGTCGTAGAGAAAGCTCCTCTCCTGTCAGTGTGACTTCTCCTCTCTCTACGTCACACGCCAATGCCTGGTGTTCCGGGAGGAAACGCTTCGCCGTTTCGTTGTTTGCGTTAGCAGGGAGAGTCTACAGATCGCGTTCTGGCCAATTGATGGATTTCACTTGACTCGGGTGCCAGAATAACAAGCGTGTTCACACAGTTGGATAAAGAGGTTTTTTTTCAGAGCGAAGGATGAACTTTGGCAGAGAAAGTAAATCTTGATCTATACGGTTCTTTTATTCGATGGACACAATCTGCCAAGAACGAAGAATACGGCCAAATGCAAAGCCTGTGAAAGTCGAGGCAGTTTATCACGATCGCTGCAAGTGGTAATGAACTGTTAGGGAGGTCAATAAATTCTTCGTGCCGATGGATCAGTCGTGGTGTCAATGTTCATCATGGATGGCTCCATGTCCGCAGATGAAAGAAACGTGCTTTTACCAGTGTGTCCAATGATCGAACTCTGATCGAAGCAGAAATGTCAACCGCTTTGAGTGGTTAATGCCCAACCAGGGGCGGACTGACAACTCATGGGGCCCCCGGGCAATAGGGGATCATGGGGCCCCTGTGTCCTTGCCCAAACTCAAAAAAGCCTATGAAAAAGGTACCAGGGGCATCTGATGGGGCCCCCTACTGACCCCGGGCCCTCGGGCAGTGCCCAAGTTTCCAAATGGTCAGACCGCCCCTGTGCCCAACTACAGCAAATAGAACGATCGGCTAAGCCACTGGTAGGCAAATCATGCCAACTGACTGTTTAACCCAGGGCTCTCCAAGGTTCCTAAACAGAGCGCCAGTTTATTGTCCTTCAGACATTAAGGGGGCCGAACTGTGGGCCCCCGGGAGTAGAAAATGCCCCCGGCATCAGTTGGAGTAAACAATGCCTCTGACTTGGTGGTCAGTAGCAGTAAAAAAAAAAAAAAATCATAGCACCCATGGTTAATAGGAGTGTGAATAGTGCCCCATCGTTGGTGTCAGTGGGAGGAATAGTGCCCCATCGTTGGGGTCAATGGGAGTAATAGTGCCCCATCATTGGTATCAGTGGGAGGAACAGTGCCCCATCGTTGGGGTCAATGGGAGTAATAGTGCCCCATCATTGGTGTCAGTGGGAGGAATAGTGCCCCATCCTTGGTGTCAGTGGGAGGAATAGTGCCCCATCATTGGTGTCAGTGGGAGGAATAGTGCCCCATCATTGGTGTCAGTGGGAGGAATAGTGCCCCATCCTTGGTGTCAATGGGAGGAATAGTGCCCCATCGTTGGTGTCAGTGGGAGGAATAGTGCCCCATCGTTGGTGTCGATGGGAGGAATAGTGCCCCATTGTTGGTGTCAGTGGGAGGAATAGTGCCTCATCATTGGTGTCAGTGGGAGGAATAGTGCCTCATCATTGGTATCAGTGGGAGGAATAGTGCCCCATCATTGGTATCAGTGGGAGGAATAGTGCCCCATCATTGGTGTCAGTGGGAGGAATAGTGCCCCATCGTTGGTGTCAGTGGGAGGAACAGTGCCCCATCGTTGGGGTCAATGGGAGGAATAGTGCCCCATCATTGGTGTCAGTGGGAGGAATAGTGCCCCATCCTTGGTGTCAATGGGAGGAATAGTGCCCCATCGTTGGTGTCAGTGGGAGGAATAGTGCCCCATCGTTGGTGTCGATGGGAGGAATAGTGCCCCATTGTTGGTGTCAGTGGGAGGAATAGTGCCTCATCATTGGTGTCAGTAGGAGGAATAGTGCCTCATCATTGGTATCAGTGGGAGGAATAGTGCCCCATCATTGGTGTCAGTGGGAGGAATAGTGCCCCATCATTGGTGTCAGTGGGAGGAATAGTGTCCCATCATTGGTGTCAGTGGGAGGAATAGTGCCCCATCATTGGTGTCAGTGGGAGGAACAGCTCCCATCATTGGTATCAGTTGGAGGAATAGCGCCTCATCGTTGGTGTCAGTGGAAGGAATAGCGCCCCATCATTGGTATCAGTGGGAGGAATAGTGTCCCATGATTGGTGTCAGTGGGAGGAATAGCGCCCCATCATTGGTATCAGTGGAAGGAATAGTGTCCCATCATTGGTGTCAGTGGGAGGAATAGTGCCCCATCATTGGTGTCAGTGGAAGGAATAGTGCCCCATCATTGATGCCAGTGGGTGGAATAGTGTCCCATGATTGGTGTCAGTGGGAGGAATAGTGTCCCATGATTGGTGTCAGTGGGAGGAATAGCGCCCCATCATTGGTATCAGTGGAAGGAATAGTGTCCCATCATTGGTGTCAGTGGGAGGAATAGTGCCCCATCATTGGTGTCAGTGGAAGGAATAGTGCCCCATCATTGGTGCCAGTGGGTGGAATAGTGCCCCATCATTGGTATCAGTGGGAGGAATAGTGCCCCATCATTGGTGTCAGTGGGAGGAATAGTGCTCCATCATTGGTGTCAGTGGGAGGAATAGTGCCCCATCATTGGTGTCAGTGGGTGGAATAGTGTCCCATCATTGGTGTCAGTGAGAGGAATAGTGCCCCATCATTGGTGCCAGTGGGTGGAATAGTGTCCCATCATTGGTGTCAGTGGGAGGAATAGTGTCCCATCGTTGGTGTCAGTGGGTGGAATAGTGCTCCATCGTAGGTGTCAGTGGAAGGAATAGTGCCCCATTGTTGGTGTCAGTGGGAGGAATAGCGTCCCATCATTGGTGTCAGTGGGAGGAATAGTCCCCCATCATTGGTGTCAGTGGGAGGAATAGTGCCCCATCATTGGTGTCAGTGGGAGGAATAGTGCCCCATAGTTGGTGCCAATGGGAGGAATAGTGCCCCATAGTTGGTGCCAATGGGAGGAATAGTGCCCCATAGTTGGTGCCAATGGGAGGAATAGTGCCCCATCATTGGTGCCAATGGGAGGAATAGTGCCCCATCATTGGTGCCAATGGGAGGAATAGTGCCCCATGATTGAGGCTGGTTACAGAGTGGTAACAAAGATACAGCCGGCAGCAGGAGTGACAAGGGTGAGATATTGGCTGGACAGAGCACAATCATCAGGGCAAACAGAAAGTGGAAAGGTATGGCTTACATAGGAAGTTCATGGGAGGAGCAAACGGTTCAAAGTTGATGGAAAATAAGACACAAGGGAAGGTTGTCTGTGGAGTCAGGTAGGGCACTCTCCATTATCTCAGGTGGGGTACTCTCCATTATCTCAGGTGGGGCACTCTCCAGCATCTCAGGTGGGGCACTCCCCAGCATCTCGGGTGGGGCACTCCCCAGCATCTCGGGTGGGGCACTCCCCAGCATCTCGGGTGGGGCACTCCCCAGCATTTCGGGTGGGGCACTCACCAGCATCTCAGGTGGGGCACTCCCCAGCATCTCAGGTGGGGCACTCCCCAGCATCTCAGGTGGGGCACTCTCCAGCATCTCAGGTGGCTCAGCAAGAAGAGATACTGCCCGACACAGCAGAGTTCGCAGGTTCAGATCCTGGTCCTGACAGATTTATGGTCTGGGGAGACAACCGTGGTGTCAACCTTTTCTGGGCAAGGGGGATACAACAGCAAATGTTTGCAACTTCTACAAACACATCCTGGCCAACCAGATACTGTAGATTTTCCCAGTTTTAAATCTTTCTTCAATCATTACGGCTGGGATCAAGCGATGACCGTTGTATATCTGCTGTGGGTTCAGTTGATTTGGTTGGTATGAGGAGATTATTATCTCCAGCTGCTTCCTGTCTGCAGGAATAAACATACATTTGTCTTCTCAAGCTAATCAGTTTCCATTCACCTCCGCGATCTCTGAAGGTGCAGACTAGTCTCTTACTATTTACTGAGTGACTGCTTAATTAGGATTTTTTTTCTTTTTTTTGCAATCCCCCGTTAAATAAATTCTCTTTCCAACTGGTTTTTATTTTTCTTATTAAAAGACGTGTTCCATTGTAATTGCCACGAATTGGATTGGAAAAACGCCAAGGTTTTTATTAGCCTGATAAATGCGGAGTGTCTCTAATAACGCGCTTTGATTGGAATTAGAATATGTTAATGGCCTACTCCTTCTTCCACAATATTTGTATTCCTTCACCGCGTTTAGGTTTTTGTTAAAGAGGCTGAACAGAGTTAACTCGGATATAAACACAAAACCCTAATAGAGCTGTACTCTGCGGGGAGACATCGAAAAGCATAATTCCTCAAGATTCAGCGCCGTAGAACTTGACTTCTTTTTAACCTTGAACATTTCTGCCTGGCGTCTCGGGGCTTTGTGTATTAAGAGGAGAACACTGTGTTGGAGCGCGGCACGGTCCGCTAAGTACTGCAAGGCAGCAGCCTGGGGTCAGGAAGGGTTCTTGGATTTATTGACAAGCTAGAATGGCTGCATGTTCTCCTAATTTAAAGGTCAACCACAGGTGATGGCCCCTAGATTACACCACACGTGATGGTCCCTTGATTCCACCATACCTGATGGTCCCTTGATTCCAGCATATCGGATTGTCCCTTGATTCCACCACACGTGATGGTCCCTTGAGTACTGCAAGGCAGCAGCCTGGGGTCAGGAAGGGTTCTTGGATTTATTGACAAGCTAGAATGGCTGCATGTTCTCCTAATTTAAAGGTCAACCATACGTGATGGCCCCTTGATTCCACCACACGTGATGGCCCCTTGATTCCACCACACGTGATGGCCCCTTGATTCCACCACACGTGATGGTCCCTTGATTCCACCATACCTGATGGTCCCTTGATTCCACCATACCTGATGGTCCCTTGATTCCACCACACGTGATGGTTCCTTGAGTACTGCAAGGCAGCAGTCTGGGGTCAGGAAGGGTTCTTGGATTTATTGACCAGCTAGAATGGCTGCATGTTCTCCTAATTTAAAGGTCAACCATACGTGATGGCCCCTTGATTCCACCACACGTGATGGTCCCTTGATTCCACCATACCTGATGGTCCCTTGATTCCACCATACCAGATTGTCCCTTGATTCCACCACACGTGATGGTCCCTTGAGTACTGCAAGGCAGCAGCCTGGGGTCAGGAAGGGTTCTTGGATTTATTGACCAGCTAAAATGGCTGCATGTTCTCCTAATTTAAAGGTCAACCACAGGTGATGGCCCCTTGATTCCACCACACGTGATGGTCCCTTGATTCCACCATACCTGATGGTCCCTTGATTCCAGCATACCGGATTGTCCCTTGATTCCACCACACGTGATGGTCCCTTGAGTACTGCAAGGCAGCAGCCTGGGGTCAGGAAGGGTTCTTGGATTTATTGACAAGCTAGAATGGCTGCATGTTCTCCTAATTTAAAGGTCAACCATACGTGATGGCCCATTGATTCCACCACACGTGATGGTCCCTTGATTCCACCATACCTGATGGTCCCTTGATTCCAGCATACCGGATTGTCCCTTGATTCCACCACACGTGATGGTCCCTTGAGTACTGCAAGGCAGCAGCCTGGGGTCAGGAAGGGTTCTTGGATTTATTGACCAGCTAGAATGGCTGCATGTTCTTCCAATTTAAAGGTCAACCCTCAGAGGGGGGTATTCCAATCACTGTCAGGTTTTTTTTTCTTAACATCCCTATTGAAGACATTTCCCCTCTTCTCCTATCCAGGTGGAAGCCTCAACAAATCCTGGGAGACTTCTGTAACCAGGACTCAAAAACTTTTTTGTATCAAATAACTTTTTTCTCATAATACATTAAAATACAAGGGTTGGGCGAAATTATGGAAACACCAGGTAAAAGAACAAAATTATTACCTAATATGGTGTTGGACCGCCTTTTGGCATCCAAGATGGCCTGAATTCTCCTGGAATCAGGGGCAGACTGACAACTCATGGGGCCCCAGGGCAATAGGGGATCATGGGGCCCCTGTGTCCTTACCCAAACTCAAAAAAGCCTATGAAAAAGGTACCAGGGGCATCTCATGGGACCCCCTACTGACCTCGGGCAGTGACCGAGTTTCCAAATGGTCAGTCCGCCCCTGCCTGGGAGTTGACAAATTATAAGTCCTTGGATGGCGGATGTGACAGGAGTCACTTTGGGTGGGGGGCCCATGGAACACAGCCCCCTTTGGAGAGGTGGGGAGACCCCTGTCTCAGCTCCCCATATCCATCTTATGTGTAAGTCACCCTGTGTCTCTTAGGGGCACAGGGTGACTAATGGACGCTGAGAATGCGGTTGGAATGACTTCAGATGTGACAGTAATATTTATCAGCCATATGAAGACTATTCCTGGTTGTTGATTCTGAACTAGACATGTGAATTGAAGGAGCCGGATCGTCTGCTCTTTAGAGAGATCCTAATTCATCCAACCATTGTCTAGGTGGAATGTCCTGATATTGTGTAGACATGTATAGGTGGGGTGTGGGGGTTATTCATTGGTTACTGCCATGTGGTGCATCCCATTGTTCTATTATGTGTCTTGCTTGGGAGCAAACTATTATGGGATGTATGTGTTTGTGTATTGTCTACTGCCATGTGGTGCATCCCATTGTTCTATTGTGTGTCTGGCTTGGGAGCAAACTATTATGGGATGTATGTGTTTGTGTATTGGCTTGGTGGGGGGTGTCTGCTGATGTGTCTCTTGTTGTTAGATTTGGTTTGCCCCGCCCTGGGTCCATATGCAGGGAGGGGGGGTTTGTTCCCTTGAATGTTTATATCTTGTGTCTGTGTTAAAATAAAGCAGTCTATTTCCTGGTTTCCTTCAAGTCTGGTGGTCTCTAGTCTTGTTTGGTCAGCGGTGGGGTCCGTGGTCGGTGTTCGGACAGGGAAGCGGGAGTTTAACAGAAATACCCAAGTGTAGTCGGTACGGTTCCGTTACAGTGGATCATGGAATCTGATATCACTCTTCATGCAAAATTCATTCCAGCTCTCACAGAGATGCCAGAGGTGGAAAATGAACCTTGTTTTCCAAAATTCACCATGAATGATATTAAGGTCTGGCGCCCAGGGAAGGTGCGAGACTTTGTCTGCATGCTCACCAAACCAGGATTTGGCAACACCAGCTGTGTGAATTGGAGCATTATTGTCTTGGTAAATGATGTTGTTTTCAGGAAACAATGTCTGCACCATGAGGTGCCCATGTTCGGCCAAAATTTGTACATAGTCGTTGGCAGTGACTTTACCTTTCAAGGTGATGATGGGGAATTACAAGATTTGAGTGCACAAACCATGGTTGCGCCACCGCCGTGCTTTACCGTTGGCACAACACAGTCCTAGTCATAAGGTGGGTGCGGAGTTGGCCACACGTAAACACGTCCAGTGGTTGGGAACAGCGTGAAGCTCGATTTATCGGACCATATTACAGTCCACCATTGATTGATAGTCCACCATTTATGGGTGTTGTACCTCTTTCTTCTCATCTGAGCATTAATATCGGTCACTAGTGGTTTAGCAATTGTAGCTCGCCTGTAAATGATGCGTGTGGAGACTGATGGAGTGAGCTGATGGGTAGAGAGATAGATTTGGGTGTCATCAGCGTAAAAATGGTGTTGGAAGCCTTAAGGATGTAAGCGGGGACTTTGATTGGAACACATGGAAAGCTGGCCATAGATAATTCTACCACCACAGCCCCCTTCCCCCGTCAAGTCCTGCTGTCACAAGCAGAGAGTCCTGCTGTCACAATACACTGATAACCAACAAAGATTTTTCAACATTCTCGTTTGACAGACGTCGATCTAACATTCAACTTCTGTTGAACAGGAATTGTTACAGATGGATTGAAATGTGTCCGATCCCAGCTGAACTGGACATCCATAGATAGATAGAGATCTGTATGCCACATATCTCTATCTATGGCAGGGACACTGATGGGCACCGCCTGATGTAAGGGGGGCTGTGCTGGGTACTCATGTAATAAAACTGTTTTTTTTCTCCCAGCCCATGAATATTTGTAAAATTTACAATGTGGTACGAAAATGTTTGAAGACCTCCCCCCACCAAGTTAGACCAAAAGCAACCTAGACAAATCCTTCCTAATCCAATCAGGGGTCCTCTGCTGAAAAACGTCTGTCCCCCAAATGCAATGAGATTCCACCATACATGATGGCACCTCGATTAAACCATACGTGATGGTCCCTTGATTCCACTATACATGATGGTCTCTTGATTCCACCACACATGATGGTCTCTTGATTCTACCACACAAGATGGTCTCTTGATTCCACCATACATTAAGTAAGAGTCACTTTATTTAGGTCAATTTTGCTGAATGTATAATATAAAGCGCTATGTCAGCATAGTCATTCCCAGGTGATTGCTGATATGCAATTCTGCTGTTTGTGAACAAATTATTTTCTAAGAATACACCCATATGTGATTGTCCCTTGATTTCACCACATGTGATGGTCCCTTGATTCACCACACGTGATGGTCCCCTGATTCCACCATACGTGATGGTCCCCTGATTCCACCATACGTGATGGTCCTTTGATTCCACCATACGTGATGGTCCCTTGATTCACCACACGTGATGGTCCCTTAATTCCACCATACGTGATGGTCCCTTGATTCCAACACACGTGGTGGTCCCTTGATTCCACCATACGTGATGGTCCCTTGATTCCACCATACGTGATGGTCCCTTGATTCCAACACACGTGATGGTCCCTTGATTCCAACACACGTGATGGTCCCTTGATTCCACCACACGTGATGGTTCCTTGATTCCACCATACCTGATTGTCCCTTGATTCCACCATACGTGATGGTTCCTTGATTCAACCATATGTGATGGGCCCTTGATTCCACCATACATTATGTAAGAGTCACTTTCCTTGCATGGTCAGTATACCCGTACTCTGAGATATTAGTTCCGTTTTGCTGTATGTATAATTTAAAGCACTATGTCAGGATATTCATTCCTAGGTGATTGCTGATATGAAATTCTGCTGTATGTGAACAAATCACTTTCTAAAAATACCACCATATGTGATGGTCCCTTGATTCCACCATACGTGATGGTCCCTTGATTCCACCATACGTGATGGCCCCTTGATTCCACCATACGTGATGGCCCCTTGATTCCACCATACGTGATGGCCCCTTGATTCCACCATACGTGATGGCCCCTTGATTACACCACATGAGATGGTCCCTTGATTCCACCATACCTGATGGTCCTTTGATTCCACCATACTGGATTTTTGCTTGGTCAGTATACCCGTACTCTGAGATATTAATTCCATTTTGCTGTATGTATAATTTAAAGCACTATGTCAGCATATTTATTCTCAGGTGATTGCTGATATGAAATTCTGTGAACAAATAATTTTCTAATGATTTCTAATTTTCAATGGTCCCTTGATTCCACCATACTGTACATGATGGTCCCTTGATTCCACCATACCTGGCAGTTTCTTGATAACACCATATGTGATGGTCTCTTGATATCACCATACTTGATGGTCCATTGATTCCACCATACATGATGGTCTCTTGATTCCACCATACCTAACCGTCTCTTGATATCACCGTACGTAATGGCCCCTTGATATCACCATACTTGATGGTCCATTGATTCCACCATACATGTTGGTCCCTTAATTCCACCATACCTGACGGTCTCTTGATATCACCGTATGTGATGGTCCCTTGATTTCACCATACTTGATGGTCCATTGATTCCACCATACATGATGGTCCCTTGATTCCACCATACATGATGGTCCCTTGATTCCACCATACTTGATGGTCTCTTGATTCCACTATACGTAATGGTCTCTTGATATCACCATACTTGATGGTCCATTGATTCCACCATACATGATGGTCCCTTGTTTCCACCATACTTGATGGTCTCTTGATTCCACTATACGTAATGGTCTCTTGATATCACCATACTTGATGGTCCATTGATTCCATCATACATGATGGTCCCTTGATTCCACCATACCTGACGGTCTCTTGATTCCACTATACGTGATGGTATCTTGATATCTCCATACTTGATGGTCCATTGATTGCACCATACACGATGGTTCCTTGATTCCACCATACATGATAGTCCCTTGATTCCACCATACATTATGTAGGAGTCACTTTCGTTGTGTGGTCAGCGCACCCGTGCTCTGCTAACAAGACATTAGGTTGGTTTTGCTGTGTGTATAATTTAAAGCGCTATGTCAGCATATTCATTCCCAGGTGATTGTTGGCATGAAATTCTGCTGTTTGTGAACAAATTATTTTCTAAAAATACACATTAATTTGTATTCATGAAGTTCTACGGTTGAGTGATCTTACGTTTCAGCTGGAAATTGAGAACAGATTAGCTAAGTGAGAGCGGCAATAAAGCACACTGCCACATTAATGCAAGAATAAGAATGTCATTCCATGTCTCGAGCTCCGTAATGTTCGGTGCCAGTGATTCTCATGCAATGTGTACATACCTTTAAGTCTAGTTATCGATTCGTTTGACATAAGATGGAATTACCATTTTCACTTGAACACACTGCTACTGAAAAACATGTAATTACCAAGAACTCGCGGCTTTCTTTACCATTCAAGCCCCACCAGTCTGAATGATATATCCCGATATTACACGGCGGATATTTCTCTGCGAGGTGTTATTACAGATCTGTATTAGTAGATTATGTCCTCTGTTTTCACATCGGAAATAACAATATTCTTTCGCTCTGTCATTTCAGCGCTAACAATAACTCCGACGGAAGCAAGTTAAACGAGCAAAGAAATCTCCAGAATTCCGCTGACGCACAAATGCAGCCAAGAAGCAACTTCTACTCCAGGAACCACATCCAGAAGCGGCTGGTCAAAGAGGGTAAATAGCATCCATTGTGTTGTGTTGGCTTTTTCTTCTTGCTGAGAGATGCAGTTGTAATTTGACTACGGCGACTATTACTGTAATAAATGAGCGCTGCGATAAGCACATCCCATTCCAAGGATCTCCAGCCAGTATACACATTGTGTTGTTGTGACTCTGGATGTAGGGAATCACTCTATGGTTAGAGAATGTGCCAGTCCCCACGGGAAGTACGCGGGGAAATTGGATCATTTACAAAATGTCTCCTTGCCAAAGAGTCCCTGTATGACCTTGAAGCATTAGCGGCTCATGCTGTTATGAACTAACCGAGGTTCCTTTATACTTCATAATGCACGAGTATCACCGGCACCGAACATTTGGACCGGTTGCAAAATTTCTCCTTGGCCAAAAAAACATTGTGTTACGGTGACTCTGGATGTACAGAAACACTCAATGGTTATAGAAAGTGCCTGTTCCAACAGGGAAGGAAGCAGGGAAATTGTCCTATGCTATGGATCATTTACAAAATGTCTCCTTTCCAATGAGTCCCTGTTTGACCTTGAAGCATTAGCGGCTCATGCTGTTATGAACTAACCGAGGTTCCTTTATACTTCATAATGCACGAGTATCACCGGCACCGAACATTTGGACCGGTTGCAAAATTTCTCCTTGGCCAAAAAAACATTGTGTTACGGTGACTCTGGATGTACAGAAACACTCAATGGTTATAGAAAGTAAATAGCATCCATTGTGTTGGCTTTTTCTTCTTGCTGAGAGATGCACTCGTAATTTGACTACGGCGATTATTACTGTAATAAATGAGCGCTGCGATAAGCACATCCCATTCCAAGGATCTCCAGCCAGTATACACATTGTGTTGTTGTGACTCTGGATGTAGGGAATCACTCTATGGTTAGAGAATGTGCCAGTCCCCACGGGAAGGAGGCGGGGAAATTGGATAATTTACAAAATTTCTCCTTTCCAATGAGTCCCTGTATGACCTTGAAGCATTAGTGGCTCATGCTGTTATGAACTAACCAAGGTTCCTTTACACTTCATAATGCACGAGTATCACTGGCACCGAACATTTGGACCAGTTACACAATTTCTCCTTGACCCAAAAACTCTGTATACACATTGTATTACGGTGATTCTGGATGTACAGAAACACTCAATGGTTATAGAAAGTGCCAGTCCCAACTGGGAAGGAGCAGAGAAATTGTCCTATACTGTGGACCAGTCAGCGGCGGACTGACCATTCGAGCACTCGGGCACTGTCTGAGGGCCCGGGGTCAGTAGGGGGCCCCATGAAATGCACCTAGTACCTTTTTTATAGGCTTTTTTGGGTGTGCTTTGATTTGAGCAAGGACACAGGGGCCCATGAACCCCTATTGCCCATGGGCCCCATGAATTGTCAGTCCGCCCCTGGGACCAGTCCTAACATGTCTCCTTGCCGAAGAAGCCCTGCATGACCTTTCATCTTTGTTGGCTCAAATGTTTCAAACTTACTTGCACCAATCATTTAAACCAGTTACAAAATTTCTTCCTGCCAAACAGGCTTTGAAGGCAGGTGCAGTCTACATTGTCCACTGTAGGTGACGTGCAGCTGGAGGAGTTACTCAAGAAAAACCAGGTTTCTCTATGATTCCCTCGGCCCCCTGGGACAGCGTTCCGACTGACTACTCTGAATCCAGGTGACATGCAGCTGGCAGATTTAGTCAAGAAAAAACAGGTTTCTCTATGATTCCCTTGGCCCCCTGGGGCAGCGTTCCGACTGACTACTCTGGATCCAGGTGACGTGCAGCTGGAGGAGGAAGTCAAGAAAAACCATGTTTCTCTATGATTCCCTCGGCCCCCTGGGGCAGCGTTCTGACTGACTACTCTGGATCCAGGTGACATGCAGCTGGAGGAGGAAGTCAAGAAAAACCGTGTGTCTCTATGATTCCCTCGGCCCCCTGGGGCAGCGTTCCAACTGACTACTCTGAATCCAGGTGACGTGCAGCTGGAGGTTTCTCTATGATTTCCTCGGCCCCCTGGGGCAGCGTTCTGACTGACTACTCTGGATCCAGGTGACATGCAGCTGGAGGAGGAAGTCAAGAAAAACCGGGTGTCTCTATGAATCCCTCGGCCCCCTGGGGCAGCGTTCCAACTGACTATTCTGGATCCAGGTGACGTGCAGCTGCAGGAGGAAGTCAAGAAAAACTGGGTTTCTCTATGATTCCCTTGGCCCCCTTGGGCAGCGTTCCAACTGATTACTCTGGATTCAGGTGACGTGCGGCTGGAGGAGGAAGTCATGAAAGACCGGGTTTCTCTGTGATTCCCTCGGCCTCCTGGGACAGCGTTCCGACTGACTACTCTGAATCCAGGTGACATGCAGCTGGCAGATTTAGTCAAGAAAAAACAGGTTTCTCTATGATTCCCTTGGCCCCCTGGGGCAGCGTTCCGACTGACTACTCTGGATCCAGGTGACGTGCAGCTGGAGGAGGAAGTCAAGAAAAACCGGGTGTCTCTATGATTCCCTTGGCCCCCTGGGGCAGCGTTCCAACTGACTATTCTGGATCCAGGTGACGTGCAGCTGCAGGAGGAAGTCAAGAAAAACTGGGTTTCTCTATGATTCCCTTGGCCCCCTTGGGCAGCGTTCCGACTGACTATTCTGGATCCAGGTGACGTGCGGCTGGAGGAGGAAGTCAAGAAAGACCGGGTTTCTCTGTGGTTCCCTCAGCCCCCTGGGACAGTGTTCCGACTGACTACTTTGGATCCAGGTGACGCTGGTGGCCATCTTGGGTCACGCAGAGTCTTTTTATGTCTTTGCCTATGGGTGCGCACTTGACAAGTGGTTAATGTAGGAACAGCACACCAGTCTGTTAGGGGCAGCACTAGCAGCAGAGAGAGGTTCCAGAGGAATAGGGAAAGCTTAGGGCCTGCTTCTTCATTTTCAGAACGCTCCCCTTTGGGTTGGACCGGCCAGGCCGCATCTCGCCATCTTTGACAGGTGCTGTCTTCAGTTCGGGCCTACGCATAGCTGACTTTTCGCTTTAACTCTCGTAAGTTATTGTAAAAGCAAACAAATTTGCAAAATGCAAAGGTTGGTAGTCAGGAAAGAAGTTCCCTCTTACATTGGTGGTCAGTGGTTAGTGATTGACAGCAGCCGGAGTCAATGGCTCCCACAAATGTTATATAGTTACATACAGTTACATAGTCTGGCTGAAAAAAGACAAACGTCCATCCAGTTCAACCATTAAAAAAAAAAAAAAAAAAAGTTATAATCCTACACCCACAGCTGATCCAGAGGAAGGCAAAAAACCCAGCAAAGCACGATCCAATCCTCATGCAGGGGACAAAATTCCTTCCTGATCCCCCGAGAGGCAATCGGATATTCCCTGGATCACCTTTCCCTATAAATGTTATATCCAGTTATATTCTGTGTATCCAAGAAAGAATCCAGGACTTTCCTACAGCAATCCACTGAGGTGGTCACAACCAACTCTGGAGGGAGTCTATTCCACATTCTCAGCTCTTACTGTGAAGAAACCTTTCCGTGTTTGGAGATGACATTTCTTTTCCTCCAGACGTAGAGAGCGCCCCCTTGTCCTCTGTGATGACCTCAGGGGGAATGACTACACCGAGTTCACTATATGAACCACTGATGTATTATACATGGAGATCATATCCCCCTTATGTATTATACATGGAGATCATATCCCCCCTTATGTATTATACATGGAGATCATACCCCCCCCCCTTATGTATTATACATGGAGATCATATCCTCCCTTATGTATTATATATGGAGATCATATCCCCCCCTTATGTATTATACATGGAGATCATATCCCCCCTTATGTATTATACATGGAGATCATATCCCCCCCCTTATGTATTATACATGGTGATCATATCCCCCTTATGTATTATACATGGAGATCATATCCCCCTTATGTATTATACATGGAGATCATATCCACCCCTTATGTATTATACATGGAGATCATATCCCCCCTTATGTATTATACATGGAGATCATATCCCCCCCCTTATGTATTATACATGGTGATCATATCCCCCCTTATGTATTATACATGGAGATCATATCCCCCCTTATGTATTATACATGGAGATCATATCCCCCTTATGTATTATACATGGAGATCATATCCCCCTTATGTATTATACGTGGAGATCATATCCCCCTTATGTATTATACATGGTGATCATATCCCCCCTTATGTATTATACATGGAGATCATATCCCCCCTTATGTATTATACATGGAGATCATATCCCCCCTTATGTATTATACATGGAGATCATATCCCCCTTATGTATTATACATGGAGATCATATCCACCCCTTATGTATTATACATGGAGATCATATCCCCCTTATGTATTATACATGGAGATCATATCCCCCTTATGTATTATACATGGAGATCATATCCCCCCTTATGTATTATACATGGAGATCATATCCCCCCTTATGTATTATACATGGAGATCATATCCCCCCTTATGTATTATACATGGAGATCATATCCCCCCTTATGTATTATACATGGAGATCATATCCCCCCTTATGTATTATACATGGAGATCATATCCCCTTTATGTATTATACATGGAGATCATATCCCCCCCTTATGTATTATACATGGAGATCATATCCCCCCCTTATGTATTATACATGGAGATCATATCCCCCCTTATGTATTATACATGGAGATCATATCCCCCCTTATGTATTATACATGGAGATCATATCCCCCCCTTATGTATTATACATGGAGATCATATCCCCCTTATGTATTATACATGGAGATCATATCCCCCCGTATGTATTATACATGGAGATCATATCCCCCTTATGTATTATACATGGAGATCATATCCCCCCTTATGTATTATACATGGAGATCATATCCCCCTTATGTATTATACATGGAGATCATATCCCCCTTATGTATTATACATGGAGATCATATCCCCCCCTTATGTATTATACATGGAGATCATATCCCCCTTATGTATTATACATGGAGATCATATCCCCCCCCCTTATGTATTATACATGGAGATCATATCCCCCCCTTATGTATTATACATGGAGATCATATCCCCCCCTTATGTATTATACATGGAGATCAATGCCAATATTCCCTCCCAGTCTAAGTCTTGGAGAGAAGCTCTCAGCCTTGGAAAATTAGCTCTCTTAAGGTTGAGCGGTTTTATTTTTCCTGTATGTGCTTGTTATTTACAATTATCAATACATGAAATCATGTTATGGTCACTGCTACTCAGATGTTCTTTTATATGAACATTCGTAATAAGCTCTGCATGGTTTGAGATGACCAGGTCCAGCAGAGCATCATTCCTAGTAGGGGCCTCTATAAACTGTACCATAAAATTGTATTAGGTTTATAAATGTTTGCCCTTTAACTGTTCCTGCAGCACCATTACTACAGCCCATGCGCCACAGCTAATGAGGACAGAAAGACCTGAGAGAGCCAAGGCTCTTGTACACAGTGCTGGATCGCAATGGGGTTCAGGTAAGTATTGGAGGGGCTGAGGGGGGAGCTGCACACAGAAGGTTTTTTACCTTCATTCAAAGAATGCATGAAGGTATAAAATCTTTAGCCTTTAGAACCACCATAACTAGTAGCCGACCGCAGATAGCCGAATGACGGCTGCACTGCGGCCGGCCAGTTCTGGGTGGACGTCATATGACATCCAGCCAGAACGCGCTCTCCTGCGCGCCCCAGGGGATGCGCACCCGGCGATCTCCGTGATCGCTGTGTCCTACGGACACAGCTGATCACGTGATGTGGTAAAAGGCCAATCACAGCGGCCTTTTACCACGTGATCAGCGGTGTCCAATGACACGCTGATCAGAGGGAAATGCAAGTGCCGGTTCTCGGCTGCACTTTCCTCACGCTGTCAGATCGTGAGGAAAGTACTGCCGAGAACCGGCAGTTGTCAGAGCGGGGAACGGCACCGATCATCAGGGCACTGATGATCAGTGCCCTGATGATCGGTGCCCAGCAGTGACACCCGCAAGTTCCGCCCACCTGTGCCCAGCAGTGCGCCCACTAGCTCCGCCCACCCGTGCCCAGCAGTGCACCCACCTGTGCCCAGCAGTGCCCTCACCTGTGCCCAGCAGTGCACCCACCTGTGCCACTCTGCAGTGCCACCTACCTGTGCCCAGAAGTGCCACCCACCTGTGCCCAGCAGTGCCACCCACCTGTGCCCACCCACCTGTGCCCACCAGTGCCACCCACCTGTGCCCACCCACCAGTGCTGCCCACCAGTGCCACCCACCAGTGCTGCCCACCAGTGCCACCCACCAGTGCAGCCCAGCAGTGCTGCCAGTCAGTGCCACCAGTCAGTGCCCAGGGGTTGTGCCAGTCAGTGCCGCCAGTCAGTGCCCATAAGTGATGCCAGTCAGTGCCGTCTATCAGTACCCATAATCAGTGTCACCTATCAGTGCCGCCTATCAGTGCTGCATATCAGTGCCGCCTATCCGTGCCACCTCATTAGTACTGCCTATCAGTGCCCTTTAGTGCTGCCTATCAGTTCCCATCAGTGCCGCCTATCAGTGCCCATCAGTGCTGCCTCATCAACGCACATCAGTGAAGGAGAAAAAATACCTGTTTGAAAAATTTTATAAAAGAAACAAAAACTTTTTGTTTTTTTTCAAATTTTTTGCACTTTTTTTATTTATAGCGCAAAAAGTAAAGCGCCCAGTGGCGATTAAATACCACCAAAAGAAAGCTCTATTTGTGAGAAAAAAAATGATCAAAATTTCATATGGGTACAATGTTGCATGACCGCGCAATTGTCAATCAAAGTGCGGCAGCGCTGAAAGCTGAAAATTGGCCTGGTAAATAAGGGGGTATAAGTGCCTGGTAGGCGAGGGGTTAAGGGAAATGTTATAATCTCTTTTTGTTCCAATCTTATTAAAAAAGAGAATTTACATGACAGAAGAACATAGAAAGGTCTCAGGTCTCATGAAGGAGGTATGCTGGCCTTTCAACATTGCTAAACACGTACATATTTGTGAAAAACTGGCCTCATATTTATTCAGCAATATACAGTGTTTCTAAAAAAAAATATACGTGATGGGAAGAACAAACCGGCAATGTAACACCAGGGAACGCTAAGAACTAACATTATCCAAAAAGTCAATGCTAAATTATAGATGACAGACCAGTGATTTGCAGAAGTGATAAAGCCAGGCCGAGATTGCCGGCAGGAGATGGTTTCTGGGGCAAAGTGTCTTCTCACAGAAGAATGTGAAGTCCTATCAGGTGTACAGAACATGGGGAAAGGTCCGTTTGTTCCTCTGCGTGATTTATTATTTACCTCTTATGCGAATAACCCCAAAAACTCATCTTTTTAGGGAGACCAAACCCCCCTCCAACCCTCTGGTATTGAATTGTATTGCAACTGTTCTGTCTCCTTTTATATGGTAAAGTGCTGAGAAAACTGTTAGGGATGAGAAGAACAAAGAAGAGGAAGAAAGGAGGAAGAAGAAGGAAGATGAAAAAAGGAAGACGAAAGAAAAAGGAAGAAGAAGAAAGAAGGAAGAAGAAAAAAGAAGGAAGATAAAAGAAAGAAGGAAAAAGAAGAAAGAATGCGGGGTCCGGGGAGAGCGGATATAGTGAATGCGGGGTCCGGGGAGAGCGGATATAGTGAATGCGGGGTCCGGGGAGAGCGGATATAGTGAATGCGGGGTCCGGGGAGAGCGGATATAGTGAATGCGGGGTCCGGGGAGAGCGGATATAGTGAATGCGGGGTCCGGGGAGAGCGGATATAGTGAATGCGGGGTCCGGGGAGAGCGGATATAGTGAATGCGGGGTCCGGGGAGAGCGGATATAGTGAATGCGGGGTCCGGGGAGAGCGGATATAGTGAATGCGGGGTCCGGGGAGAGCGGATATAGTGAATGAGGGGTCCGGGGAGGGCGGATATAGTGAATGAGGGGTCCGGGGAGGGCGGATATAGTGAATGCGGGGTCCGGGGAGGGCGGATATAATGAATGCGGGGTCCGGGGAGAGCGGATATAGTGAATGCGGGGTCCTGGGAGAGCGGATATAGTGGATGCGGGGTCCGGGGAGAGCGGATATAGTGAATGCGGGGTCCGGGGAGAGCGGATATAGTGAATGCGGGGTCAGGGGAGGGCGGATATAGTGAATGCGGGTCCGGGGAGAGCGGATATAGTGAATGGGGGGTCTGGGGAGGGCGGATATAGTGAATGAGGGGTCCGGGGAGAGCGGATATAGTGAATGGGGGGTCCGGGGAGAGCGGATATAGTGAATGCGGGGTCCGGGGAGAGCGGATATAGTGAATGCGGGGTCCGGGAAGAGCGGATATAGTGAATGCCGGGTCCGGGAAGGACGGATATAGTGAATGCGGGGTCCGGGGAGAGCGGATATAGTGAATGCGGGGTCCGGGGAGAGCGGATATAGTGAATGCGGGGTCCGGGGAGAGAGGATATAGTGAATGCGGGGTCCGGGGAGAGCGGATATAGTGAATGCGGGTCCGGGGAGAGCGGATATAGTGAATGCGGGGTCCGGGGAGAGCGGATATAGTGAATGCGGGGTCCGGGGAGAGCGGATACAGTGAATGCGGGGTCCGGGGAGAGCGGATATAGTGAATGCGGAATGCGGGGAGAGCGGATATAGTGAATGCGGGGTCCGGGGAGAGCGGATATAGTGAATGCGGGGTCCGGGGAGAGCGGATATAGTGAATGTGGGGTCCGGGGAGAGCGGATATATTGAATGCGGGGTCCGGGGAGAGCGGATATAGTGAATGCGGGGTCCGGGGAGAGCGGATATAATGAATGCGGGGTCCGGGGAGAGCGGATATAGTGAATGCGGGGTCCGGGGAGAGCGGATACAGTAAATGCGGGGTCCGGGGAGAGTGGATATAGTGAATGGGGGGTCCGGGGAGAGCGGATATAGTGAATGCGGGGTCCGGGGAGAGAGGATATAGTGAATGCGGGGTCTAGGGAGAGCGGATATAGTGAATGCGGGGTCTAGGGAGAGCGGATATAGTGAATGGGGGGTCCGGGGAGAGCGGATATAGTGAATGCGGGGTCCGGGGAGAGCGGATATAGTGAATGCGGGGTCCGGGGAGAGCGGATATAGTGAATGCGGGGTCCGGGGAGAGCGGATACAGTGAATGCGGGGTCCGGGGAGAGCGGATATAGTGAATGCGGGGTCCGGGGAGAGCGGATATAGTGAATGCGGGGTCCGGGGAGAGTGGATATAGTGAATGTGGGGTCCGGGGAGAGCGGATATAGTGAATGCGGGGTCCGGGGAGAGCGGATATAATGAATGCGGGGTCCGGGGAGAGCGGATACCTCTCCTATACCTGACTCCTAAACCCAACAAATGTAACCTTCAGCCGTTTGACACCTTCAGCATCTTTTTGCTGAAAGTGAATGATTGAAGGTTACGCGGCTCCAAGCTTTGCCGGGGACTCTTAGCGATGGTGGGGATGGTGGGGATGGTGGGGATGGTGGGGGCCGAGTCTGAACACATCCTCCATATACGATCTCTCCCTGTGCTAGGCACAGATGTCACTTCTCATTAGTACTCGCTTGGCATTGGAAGCACCTCGGACATTGCTGGCTGTGCCCGAGCTGCATTAAGTACTCCGAGAAATGTCAGTTCAGACATCTGCTTTCCTTGGAAGGATCTCCTGTCTACCTGGAGGACATGTTTATACGATCGGCCTGGAGGGGCTCAGGAGCCCCGGACTGCCTGTCAGTGTGAAGTGCCCTGAAAGTCTATATGAAGTCATACGGAGAGCTACGTGAATACTGAATTTTTGCGCTCATTGCTCTAAGTCTGTGCTGAGATCCGAGCTAAACAAATCTTCTCCAAGTATAGGAGGCACGGATATGAATATTAGTCTCCTTCAAGTGGAACTACACGGCATCTGAGCCCCGCAAACTGAAAACTTCATTCATGTTTAATAATCAAAGCAAACTCCCCCATCCATCCATCCATCCATCCATGTCCCCATGCTTTATTTTGTTGAGAAAACACCCACTTCTAGCTGTGGCCATCTTGAGTAAGGGCAGATGATTCATGTAGCATTTACTTCCTGGAATCCATCTGTCCTTAGCTCAAGCATGCATACAGGCAAAAGGGGTGGGGGTGGGGAGGTTTCTTACCTGCAGAGCTGTTTTAATGCATGGGTACCCCTGAGCACTACAGGGGCCCCAGGTGCATGGGGGCCGCATGATCATCCTGCATTACAATATAATTTCTAACTGTCCCGGATTTGCTTGGACAGTCACGCTTTTTACTAAACTGTCCCAGGGATGGCCCAGGCAGCGTTACAGAACCTGTACTGTGCTCTCCTGACTCCCCCTGTACTGTGCCCCCCTGATCCCAGTATTGTGCCCTCCTGACCCCCCCCCCTGTACTGTGCCCCCCTGATCCCAGTATTGTGCCCCCTGATCCTAGTATTGTGCCCTCCTGACTCCCCCTGTACTGTGCCCTCCTGACTCCCCCTGTACTGTGCCCTCCTGATCCCAGTATTGTGCCCTCCTGATCCCAGTATTGTGCCCTCCTGATCCCAGTATTGTGCCCTCCTGATCCCAGTATTGTGCTCCCCTGATCCCAATATTGTGCCCCCCTGATCCCAGTATTGTGCTCCCCTGATCCCAATATTGTGCCCCCCTGATCCCAGTATTGTGCTCCCCTGATCCCAGTATTGTGCCCCCCTGATCCCAGTATTGTGCTCCCCTGATCCCAGTATTGTGCCCTCCTGACTCCCCCTGTACTGTGCCCTCCTGATCCCAGTATTGTGCCCTTCTGACTCCCCCTGTACTGTGCCCTCCTGACTCCCCCTGTACTGTGCCCTCCTGATCCCAGTATTGTGCCCTCCTGATCCCAGTATTGTGCCCTCCTGATCCCAGTATTGTGCCCTCCTGATCCCAGTATTGTGTCCTCCTGATCCCAGTATTGTGCCCTCCTGACTCCCCCTGTACTGTGCCCTCCTGATCTTAGTATTGTGCCCTCCTGACTCCCCCTGTACTGTGCCCTCCTGATCCCAGTATTGTGCCCTCCTGATCCCAGTATTGTGCCCTCCTGATCCCAGTATTGTGCCCTCCTGATCCCAGTATTGTGCCCTCCTGACTCCCCCTGTACTGTGCCCTCCTGATCCCAGTATTGTGCCCTCCTGATCCCAGTATTGTGCCCTCCTGATCCCAGTATTGTGCCCCCCTGATCCCAGTATTGTGCCCTCCTGACTCCCCCTGTACTGTGCCCTCCCAATCCCAGTATTGTGCCCTCTTGATCCCAGTATTGTGCCCTCCTGACCCCCCCTGTACTGTGCCCTCCTGACTCCCCCTGTACTGTGCCCTCCTGATCCCAGCATTTTGCCCTCCTGACTCCCCCTGTACTGTGCCCTCCTGATTCCCCCTGTACTGTGCCCTCCTGATTCCCCCTGTACTGTGCCCTCCCAATCCCAGTATTGTGCCCTCCTGATCCCAGTATCATGCCCTTATACCTCCTTTACCCCCCCCCCCCACGCCTTTTGTGCTGATTAGTCTTTGACTTATGGCACGTTTTCGTATTCTTTAAAATCAATTTTATTGAAAGTCCTAATACTGTAAATATATGTTTATTTATATCAACTATTTATACTTTAATTCTTGAGAGTAGGGGCAGGCTGGTAGGGGCCCCTGTGCATTACTTTGCCCAGGGGCCCATGATGATATCAGCATGGCCCTGCTTAGCTGAGAAATCCCCTCCTCCCATGAAGATTTCTGGGATGTATGACATCATTTGCCTAGGCCAGAAACCAGGAAGTAACTGAAGAAATATTAAAAAACAGTATAAAACAAAAAAATCTAATCCACCTTCCAATCTCTTTACTAATACTAGCAGCATACGGATTACAACCAGTTCCTGGCGATTCCTGCACTTTTCTTCTATACAGGACCTGCTTGTAATAAAGATCGGCCATGCTGCACTCTCTTGTGGAGGGTGATTGGTCCTGACTCCGCCTCCTCTTGTAGTTTTCTGCAGGCAGGCTGTAGTGGGTGGAGCCTGCTGGGCCCCTCCCACAGCTCGGCTCAGACAATGTACAGCACAGTGATGATGTCACTGCTACTTTACAAAGTAATGTTTGGGTTTACAAAGGATTCTCAGGCATAGGAAATGGATATAAGTCCTTTGTGGCTATTAAGTAATGTATGTATATAGCGCTACCCCCCTGATGGCCAGTGGATTTGGTTGGGTCCCCCTAAGCTTTGCAGGGCCAGGCAACACACATTTTCTACACTTGAAGTCAGTAAACAGTCCTTGAGCTGGTTTTTAGTTGTTTTTATTGAGGGTTGACAACTTGGATGGGATCTAGGGGTATATGGGATGCCCAAAGAACTGTAATCTCCAGGACAAACTACTTAGCAACCCTTGCACTGTACAAAAATATGGATCCGAAAAATAATGCCATCCCTTTAAGGAGCACTGAAGTCCCCTTGATGTACCTCCTCAGACTCCAGATGAATCCTTCCTCTTCATCTGGTTGCGCTGAGGGTATCCCTGGGCAAGGGATTCCAGATCAAGCAATTAAGTAGTCCCAGATGAGAACTAGTTGGGTGTTACACCTGACCGCCTTCTCCCTTTATCTGGCCCAGGGAGCGTAGAAGTACTCAAACTGTCCTGTCAACATGGTGGGTTGGTAGTTGCTTTCAGGCCTTTTGCTGGGC
The DNA here is from genome assembly GCF_062004578.1 of Staurois parvus. Lineage (NCBI taxonomy): Eukaryota > Metazoa > Chordata > Amphibia > Anura > Ranidae > Staurois > Staurois parvus. The sequence continues at coordinate 443,715 of NW_028318762.1, read as the reverse complement.
TGGCTCCTTCCCTGCTGTACAGGTTGTCCTCCCTAGAAGATGGTCGTTCAGTGGAGATCCTTCTGTTCAGAAACCAGCTAGTAGGTAGGCCCCCTCCCAGGCTCCACACTCCAGCCTTCTCTCAATCCATCCTCCACCCGACTCCTCTACTGCTCAGGCTCTGCCATACTTAAGGGTTGTCCTTGGTCACCATGCTTGGCCTCCTGCCTGGGGATTGGCCAAGTTCCCTCAAACATTCAGATCTGGGCCTCCTCCCTTCCTCTTACAGAAAGTTCTCAGAGTTTCCGAAAGGTTGGGAGGGCTCCAGAAGCCCTGACCTATAGAGCCTCTCAGCCTGTCCTGGGGTTACCTCACTACCTCACTCTCAGGCTGACTTATCCCAGACTTCTAACAAAGCTAAAAACAACAAACCTATCTAGCACTAAAGGGCCTACATGTACAGTTGTGTTCAAAATACTAGCAGTCAGACATCACTAACCGGATCAATCACTGTTTTTGGTGGAAATGATATTTCTACATGGCAAATAATTTCCTAGCAGGTGTAGTAGAGTCATAGAAATCCAACAGACCCAACAGTCATGACATGCATGCTGCTGATTCTGTGTCATTGAATCACTCATTGAAAGGGGCGTGTTCACAATAATAGCCGTGTGGAGTTCTATAAGTGAGGTCATTCATTCTTTGACAAACAGGTGGCAATTATTGCCCTTATTTAAGGAAGGAAGGCAGCAAATGTTGGACATGCTGGTTACAGTGCATTTCTCTCTGAAATTCTGAGGAAAATGGGTCGTTCCAGACATTGTTCAGAAGAACAGCGTACCTTGACTAAAAAGTTGATTGGAGGGGAAAACATATAAAGAAGTGCAGAAAATGATCGGCTGCTCAGCTAAAATGATGGCAAATGCTTTAAAATGGCAACCAAAACCTGAAAGACGAGGAAGAAAGCGAAAAACTACCATTGGAATGGATAGAAGAATAGCCAACATGGCGCGGACTCAGCCAACAATCAGCTCCAGGAAGATGAAAGAAGGTGTGACGTTCCCTGTGAGGACTGTTACAATTAGAAGACGCCGATGTGAAGCCAAGCTATCTGCAAGAAGTCCCCGCAAAGTCCCACTGTTGGGAAAAAGACGTGCTGAAGAGGTTACAATCTGCCAAAGAGCACATTGACTGGCCTAAAGAGAAATGGGGCAACATTTTGTGGGCTGATGAAAGTAAGATTGTTCTTTTTGAGTCTAGTGGGCGGAGACAGTTTGTCAGACGACCCCCAAACACTGAATTCAAGCCACAGTACACTGTGAAGACCGTGAAGCATGGTGGTGCAAGCATCATGATACGGGGATGTTTCTCATACTACGGTGTTGGGCCTATTTATGGCATACCAGGGATCATGGATCAGTTTGAATCCATCAGAATACTTGAAGAGGTCATGCTGCCTTATGCTGAAGAGGAAATGCCCTTGAAATGGGTGTTCCAACAAGACAACGACCCCAAACACACCAGTAAACGTGCAACATCTTGGTTCCAGACCAACAAGATGGACGTTATGGAGTGGCCAGCCCAATCCCCGGATCTTCATCCAATAAAAAACTTGTGGGGTGACATCAAAAATGCCGTTTCTGAGGCAAAACCAAGAAATAGAGAAGAACTGTGGAATGTGGTCCAATCATCCTGGGCTGGAATACCTGATCACAGGGGCCAGAAGTTGGGGGACTCCATGCAACACAGATGTACAGCAGTTCTCAGAAACAGTGCGACTACAACCAAATATTCATGAAGTCATTCAAAGGAAAGCAAAATCTTCAAACATTTCTCAGTTTATATAGTGAATGTTTGAGTTTGTAAAGAAGAATACAAACACGGCCATTTTTTTGAACCGTCTAATATTCACTTTTCTTCCATTTTTTTAGAGGAACAACACAAATTTGATGTATTTTTCTTCATGTTGTGATTTGGAATAGAATGTGTCGTGTTCCCAATGCATTTGTGTGGATGGAAATAAAAGGATTAGAAGGATTTTCAGCTTTACTCACTTTTTTTCAACACACTGCTATTATTTTGAACACAACAGTAAATGAATTTTTTTGTGCCTGGAGATCAGGTTTAAAGTAATTTTGTTGCTCAAATAAAAAGGAACACAAAGCCTCCTGTAAGAGAAGTGACTTTATACCTCCCTGTTCTGGTGCCCCTTTATAGAATCTTCCCTCTGCCGCAGAACAGACCCTCCTGAAGTATCTCCATCTCTGACACCTTTGTGTTTGTACGATTCCTGCACCCCCTGCCACACTCCGTAGTGATGCTTGCTGACCTTATGTCAATACAAGACCCAGCAGCAATGTAGGGCTGCTGGGAGGAACCATGTAGTACAGTGGCAGATCCAGGCATCCAACATCCTTGAAATTTGCCAAATTTTCTAGTTTCTTCAGGCTGGTTTGCTCTTCAACAGAGCAAAGATTTCACAAATCCAACAGTGAACTAGGTACGTATCAAAACTCTTCTTTTACAGCAGTTGTTTTTTTTTTAAATTTCAGTGAGTCACTTTAACTACAACTTTTAATTGTTCCGTCTGCCATTCTCAGTTAGGGTTCCATGGAAAACTAGGGTTGCTCCAGAGGTTGAACGTGGTCCCCTGAGTTGTGGATGTTTGACCTCCCATCTTATGGTGCCTGCACAGTTCTGGGGCCAACACCACCTGACAGAGCCAGTATGTAAGAGGGGCCAGATGTTTGGTGCCCAAAGTGGAATAAATGCACACAGAAGCCGAGGAATGCACCACAATGTATTAATTCAAAGTTCCAACAAGATGGCAAAAGGGCCTGAATATCACAGCCGAATCCAGTACAACAATCCAGTACAACAGCACCTTACAAAAGGACTCGTAGAACACAGTCCCAATACTGTGGAACACTTGTTTGCAGGTTTTCGATACCGAACAGCATCTGACGAAGAAGGTGACCAGGGGGCAGTGTGGCGAGAAGGTAACCTGAAAGGCAGAAGAAAGGAGGACAATAGTAGCAGCTCAGGCGTACGGTTCCTGCACTGTCCCTCCTCCATTGGAACCTTCCAAAGCTAGACATCTTTCACCTGAGGGTCCCTGTCCCTGACATCACTACTTTGTAAATGCATGCCAACTGCAGTAGAACCTCGCTATTTATTAGCACCGTCCTCACTAAAGTTGACCTCCGAAGTCATCCACTGATCGTGCCTATGGCCACAGACAGCCAATAAAAGGGGCATTCTTCTCACTGACCCCCAATATAAGGAACATTCTTCTCACTGACCCCCAATATAAGGAACATTCTTCTCACTGACCCCCAATATAAGGAACATTCTTCTCACTGACCCCCAATATAAGGAACATTCTTCTCACTGACCACCAATGTAAGGAGCATTCCCCCCACTGATCACCAATGTAAGGGACATTCTTCCCACTGACCCCCAATGTAAGGGACATTCTTCCCACTGACCCCCAATGTAAGGGACATTCTTCCCAATGACCCCCAATCTAAGGGACATTCTTCCCAATGACCCCCAATGTAAGGGACATTCTTCCCACTGACCACCAATGTAAGGGGCATTCTTCCCACTGATCACCAATGTAAGGGACATTCTTCTCACTGACCCCCAATGTAAGGGACATTCTCCCCACTGATCACCAATGTAAGGGACATTCTTCCCACTGACCACCAATGTAAGGGACATTCTTCCCACTGACCCCCAATGTAAGGGACATTCTTCCCACTGACCTCCAATGTAAGGGACATTCTTCCCACTGACCCCCAATGTAAGGGACATTCTTCCCACTGACCACCAATGTAAGGGACATTCTTCCCACTGACCAACAATGTAAGGGACATTCTTCCCACTGACCACCAATGTAAGGAACATTCTTCCCACTGACCCCCAATGTAAGGGACATTCTTCTCACTGACCCCCAATGTAAGGGACATTCTTCCCACTGACCCCCAATGTAAGGGACATTCTTCCCACTGACCACCAATGTAAGGAACATTCTTCTAACTGACCCCCAATGTAAGGAACATTCTTCCCACTGACCACCAATGTAAGGGACATTCTTCTCACTGAGCACCAATCTAAGGGACATTCTTCCTACTGACCTCCAATGTAAGGAACATTCTTCCCACTGACCCCCAATGTAAGGGACATTCTTCCCACTGACCCCCAATGTAAGGGACATTCTTCCCACTGACCCCCAATGTAAGGGACATTCTTCCCACTGATCCCCAGTGTAAGGGACATTCTTCCCACTGATCACCAATGTAAGGGACATTCTTCCCACTGATCCCCAATGTAAGGGACATTCTTCCCACTGACCCCCAATGTATGGGACATTCTTCCCACTGACCCCCAATGTAAGGAACATTCTTCCCACTGATCACCAATGTGTGGGACATTCTTCCCACTGACCCCCAATGTAAGGGACATTCTTCCCACTGACCCCCAATGTAAGGGACATTCTTCCCACTGATCCCCAATGTAAGGGACATTCTTCCCAATGATCACCAATGTAAGGGACAATCTTCCCACTGACCCCCAATGTAAGGGACATTCTTCCCACTGATCACCAATGTAAGGGACATTCTTCCCACTGATCACCAATGTAAGGGACATTCTTCCCACTGACCCCCAATGTAAGGAACATTCTTCCCACTGACCCCCAATGTAAGGAGCATTTTTCCCCTAATAAATCAGTTTAACTAGGGGTTCCTCAAACCTGAACATGTTAGGATTTCCTTCTGGGAAATAAAAGTTTGGGAAATGCTGGTCTAGCAGCAGAATATAGGATGGTAGGGATTGAGTGTAAAGCTCACTGTGGACTCCACAGCTGGAAACTTCAATGATCTATAAAGATTAGTTCATTTTTTAGTCCGGAAAAGAAAAACTAAAGTTAATGGAGTTTGCCGTTGGCTTCATTTCATGGCAGACCTATCTCAGTTACGATCTGATTATTTTAAAGTATATTCTGTATTACCTTTCTCCAGGAACACCAGCACAGCAGTAAATGTAGCTGTTTTATATCGCTCCTGACTGTCAGGCACAGTGACAAGGAACTACGAGCTCCTGGAATTGACTTGAGCAGCAAAATAAAGCAGATTACTGTCTACAAGGCTGTCATTACTGTTCCATCAGTGTAATATAATAGTCATTTGTCTTCTAGAGCCTCATATAACATTTTATTACATGGAACCAGCCCACACCCGACACACATTTCATCTCCAGTAATGTCAGATTAAAGTGGAGGAACCCCAAATAAAATGTAAATCAACGCCCGTTTAGTTATATGTAGCAAGATCTGCCAGAAAATACAATCTTTATTTTATCTGTGGAATCTCTTATGGATTTTAATGGATTTCCTTAATGGACTTCTCTGTGTAACTGTTAGATTCTGGTAAAGTGGTATTTCCTGTCATTCTCATGGCCCCGCATTGGTCTCATTGACCCTGGTACGTTGACACTGCACTTTATCACAGGTTCTTCTTGTTGTCTTCATCTATGGGTGGATCTTCTGTTCTAAGAGCTGATCTTCCACCCTATTTTACCTGGCTTTGACGGCCTGACTATTGAAAGCCAGGTTCTGAAGGATGGGGTTCATTGGGGGACAGAGCCTGGCAAGAGTCTTGACTGTAGGAAATTCTGGTCATTCTTGTGGCTCCAGATTGGCCTTGGTGACCCTGGTATGCTGACACAGTGTTTCTGGTTGTGGGAACCCCTTGGCTTCTTTATCTACGGATGGATCTTCTATCCCAAGAGCTGATCTTCCATCCTGTTTTACCTTCACTGGCTTTAAGGACCTGCCTATTGAAAGCCAAGTTCTGAAGGGCAGGGGTTCATTGAAGGACACAGTTTAGAAAGAATCTTGACCATAGGGAAGTCCAGTAATACTCGTGGCTCCGGATTAACCTCGTTGATCCTAGTACGCTGACACGGTGCACCTGGTTGGTCTTCCACCAGGTTCTGAAGGACAGGGGTTCCATTGAAGGACACACTTTGGTAAGAATCTTGACCAAAGGGGATTATGGTAATTCTTATGGCTCCAGATTGGCCTCGTTGACCCTGGCATGCTGATCCTGGTGTCTTCATCTACAAAGAGATCTTCTTTCCTAAGAGCTGATCTTTCTCTCTATTTTACCTTTGCTGGCTTTGACGGCCTCACTATTGTAAGCCAGGTTCTGAAAGACGGGGTTCACTGGGGGACACAGCCTGGCATGTATCTTTACCATAGGGAATTATGGTAATTCTTATGGCTCCAGATTGGCCTCATTGACTCTGGCATGCTGACACAGTGCGCCTGGTTGTGGGCACCTCTTGGTATCTTCATCTACAAAGAGATCTTCTTTCCCAAGAGCTGATCTTTCTCCCAATTTTACCTTTGCTGGCTTTGACGGCCTCACTATTGAAAGCCAGGTTCTGAAAGATGGGGTTCACTGGGGGACACAGCCTGGCAAGTATATTTACCATAGGGAATTATGGTAATTCTTATGGCTCTAGATTGGCCTCGTTGACCCTGGCATACTGACACAGTGCGCCTGGTTGGGGGCACCCCTTTGTGTCTTCATCTACAAAGAGATCTTCTGGCTCAAAAGTTGATCTTCCACCCTATTTTACAGATTGAAAACCAGGTTCTGAAGAACAGGGGTTCATTGAAGGACACAGTTTGGCAAGAAACTTAATCATAGGTAATTTTGACAGTCAAATCGTACGATCGTTTTTCCGAAAAGAATATGCGCCATGACCTGGAAGGAACAGAGGTTTCGCCTGTTATATGGGGTGAACTTTATGACTTGGTCGGCCGATTTTCAAAATCATTGATGGCATCATTGGATTACCGAGCAAACAACGTTTTCGATCTTCGGACAAAAAAATAGTTCGGAATTCGAACCATGTATGGCCTGCATTAGTTCACCTTTACCGAAAAACTGCCTATGCAGGTAAGGTGTGTCTGTAGATAAAAACTGTCCAGCTCTGACCAAGTTAAATTATGTACTTGCTATAGGTGTAGGCCGTTGACATACCTTCTGTAGCCGAGCTGAAAAACTCCCAGAGATGGCATCATCCCATCCTGCCTTGTTGCTAGGATGTTGCTAAGACGCTCCCAGCAGATTCAACCCCCCCTTTAAGCATTTACTTTTTTTGCAGGTCGAACTTTATTTACTGTTTTAGCTTAGAGACGGGGTCTTGCTGAGTGACACGGCAGACATACCTTTCCATATTCCTTGGTAATGCTGGCTGCAGGCTATAATCCTGAAGACACCATTGCATTTTGGTTGGATGACCTGACTTTACTTCATGCTTTGATCCTGTTTGGAAACTAATCCGGGATTAGAGTTGATTAGTTTCCAGCCTTGTTTACTTCAGGCCTGATTTAAAATTTAGAAACAAAATATCGCTTTCCCCATCTCGGGCCCGGCTTCTCTCGGTTATGAAGGATGAGCGCAAATCAATATCGGCTTTTACTGCAAATGACTCCGAGATCTTCTGCCAACCCATAAAACGGCTTTTTAAATAGCGGAAATTTAGCTTGTGCTTGGTTCTTCTCTAACAATATAAAAAATATTAACCACTTTCCCCCCCCCCCCCCGCCCTTTAATAGAAGTACTGCTACGGAGCGGCAGGGCTGCGCAAAATCACATATATATACATGATTTCCATTTCTGGGCAGGGCGGCACCGCTATTGGCAGTTAGGGATGTCAATCAACGGGTCCCAGCCGGAAATTCCCGGCCAGCACTTGGCGATCGTCAGGGTAAGCTGACAGGGGAGAGACCTGTGTGTAAACATCTGTCAACACGGACATGCTGCTTTGTATCTCTGCACAGCATGACTCACTAGTAACACAGCACACAGGTAACCCTTTGATGGCCCCTCATGTTAACCCCTTCCTGCCCAGTACCATTAGTACAGTGCTTTTACAGTATTAGTGTCAGTGCTTTTCATTAGCACCGATCACTGTATTGGTGTCACTGGGGATGTCAGTGACACCAAGTCAGTTCCCCCCCACCAGTGTCAGAATGCCCGCCGCAGTCCCGCTTCCCACATTCTTCCCACTGACCACCAATGTAAGGGACATTCTTCCCACTGATCACCAATGTAAGGGACATTCTTCTCACTGACCACCAATGTAAGGGACATTCTTCCCACTGACCACCAATGTAAGGAACATTCTTCCCACTGATCACCAATGTAAGGGACATTCTTCCCACTGACCACCAATGTAAGGAACATTCTTCCCACTGACCCCCAATGTAAGGGACATTCTTCCCACTGACCCCCAATGTAAGGGACATTCTTCCCACTGATCACCAATGTAAGGGACATTCTTCCCACTGACCACCAATGTAAGGGACATTCTTCCCACTGACCTCCAATGTAAGGGACATTCTTCCCACTGACCACCAATGTAAGGGACATTCTTCCCACTGACCCCCAATGTAAGGGACATTCTTCCCACTGACCTCCAATGTAAGGGACATTCTTCCCACTGACCACCAATGTAAGGGACATTCTTCCCACTGACCTCCAATGTAAGGGACCTTCTTCCCACTGATCACCAATGTAAGGGACATTCTTCCCACTGACCACCAATGTAAGGGACATTCTTCCCACTGACCCCCAATGTAAGGGACATTCTTCCCACTGACCTCCAATGTAAGGGACATTCTTCCCACTGACCTCCAATGTAAGGGACGTTCTTCCCACTGACCCCCAGTGTAAGGGACATTCTTCCCACTGACCACCAATGTAAGGGACATTCTTCCCACTGACCCCCAATGTAAGGGACATTCTTCCCACTGACCTCCAATGTAAGGGACATTCTTCCCACTGACCTCCAATGTAAGGGACATTCTTCCCACTGACCACCAATGTAAGGGACATTCTTCCCACTGATCACCAATGTAAGGGACATTCTTCCCACTGACCCCCAATGTAATGGACATTCTTCCCACTGACCCCCAATGTAAGGGACATTCTTCCCACTGATCCCCAATGTAAGGGACATTCTTCTCACTGACCCCCAATGTAAGGGACATTCTTCCCACTGATCACCAATGTAAGGGACATTCTTCTCACTGACCCCCAATGTAAGGGACATTCTTCCCACTGATCACCAATGTAAGGGACATTCTTCCCACTGACCACCAATGTAAGGGACATTCTTCCCACTGACCCCCAATGTAAGGGACATTCTTCCCACTGACCCCCAATGTAAGGGACATTCTTCCCACTGACCCCCAATGTAAGGGACATTCTTCCCACTGACCATCACACTAAAATATCATGAGTTGTAGATGTAGTAATTCTTAGCAGGGGTTCTTCTGTGTTGAAAAGGTTGATGTGAAGTAACCATGTCTGATCAGTACAGTGTGACTTTCTCAAATGAGTACTGATACCCCCTATGTGAGAACGCCTGGGCCTAGCGATGGCTTACTCAGGCACTGAATTATGAGATGGAGGGGAGTCCAGTCTCTGCTACACTTCAATAGGAACATTTCATGACAGCTCTGGGTGGAGGGAACTTAACCCGAAGACAAAGGAATGTACTGCTAGTTTATGCTGTGCCAGCCATTCTATTTCTTAATTACACGCAGTTACATCAGTCCCTAACCCTCAAAGGGGTGTACAATCTAAGGTCCCTAACTCACATTCATACATACATGTATGTGGGAGAAAACCAGAGTACCTGGAGAAAACCCAAGCAGGCACAGGGAGAACATGCAAATTCTTTAGAGGACTGTCAGAGAGTGGGGACCTAATAGAGGAAATGAGGGTCAGAGAGTGGGGACCTTATAAAGGAAATGAGGGTCAGAGAGTGGGAACCTAATAGAGGAAATGAGGGTCAGAGAAAGGGAACCTAATAGAGAATATGAAGGTCAGAGAGTGTGGACCTAATACAGAAAATGAGGGTCAGAGAGCGGGGACCTAATAGAGAAAATGAGGGTCAAAGAATGGAGACCTAATAGAGGAAATGAGGGTCAGAGAGTGGAGACGTAATATAGGAAATGAGGGTCAGAGCGTGTGGACCTAATACAGAAAATGAGGGTCAGAGAGTGAGGACCTAATAAAGGAGATGAGGGTCAGAAAGTGTGGACCTAATAGAGGAAATGAGGGCCAGAGAGTCGGGACAGGATACATTGTTGGCTGGGGATATGCTGCAGAAGACACTACAAAAATGAGAAGATGTTGTATGTGGCTGGTGGAGATCAATGCTATTACCCTAATCAATGTTAATTGCAGAGGTCCGAGGGCCGCACATCATATACCAAAGGCCTGCAGATTGGGCACCAGTGACTTAGCCATTGTGCTGCTTGTGTCCCATGAGGCTGGATGAAAAGGGGGGAAAGTGGGGGAAAGGGGGCATCACTGAGTTCAGAATAAAACGATCATGCTCCTGCAGGAATCCAGGGAGCATAGAGCGATTGGTCAAACCTAGGCACCTGCCTGTAGGATGCACTTGTAGCCATTTGGTGTCTGATGGGGAAGGGTCATGCCAGTACAGATGGCTTTTCTGTGCCTATTGCCTTCCTTATCAAAATCAATCAAAAGGGACCCAAAACAAATGGATCTGATTCTAATGTGGTTATAATTTACAGCATGTCTCCCATTTTCCCGTACAGGAAGTTCAATTTGCTACCAACGTTACAAACTGTCTTCTGTTTCTCATTGACAGGTAAAGACAATGACAGCGGAAGAAGCTCTCTGAGCCCACCACAAGTCCCAGACGAAACGGAGCAGTGCTCTCCAGACAACAACTTCTACCCCGTCATGATGGGACAGGAAAGTCACATTCTGTGCTGAGGATGTCACGATCGTTACACGGACTTGTTTCTAATGAGTACAGCACAAGAAAGGGCTTAGTTTGGGGTTTTTTTGTTCTTTTTTTCTTAAACTATCACGTGGAAGTAGCAGCTATACATGCATGGAATAATTTCAAGGACCTCATGGACCTCAGCCAAGGTCTACCACCGTGGAGACACGGGACGCTCTTGGTGGATGTGGTTACTTCTCAAACTTTGGCAAACGCCTGCTCACCGGGGATTTTCGATTCTATTTTGCGGCATTTGCATCACTGAATCTTGTCAAGGTGACACTTTGAGACCCTGTAGGTTCTACCCATAGTACAGATTGGTACCTTTTGGTGGAAGCTTGTCCGCACTGAACAACTTCACAGCAGAATGGTCCATTGCTCATGGATGAAAGAATGCAGATGTTTAGACAGGTCCTCATTTCACTTCTTTTTGACCTTTCGGCTTGCTTTTAAACCTGGCAGTTTACTTGGGGGGGGGGGGAGTCAATAGCAAATCGGATTTCACTTGCAGACGCTGCGTGAGGCGACCCCTCCGGCTGTGCAGGGATTCTCTGAGAGGCATAAGGGATTGCTGGAAGTCATTTTAAAAATAACATCAGATGCTACATGGTTGCTTTTACGTTCCCCTTTGCTTGAAGTTAGTATGACATGTTGTTGTGTGGGCGAGTCAGCCGTGATAATCGAATCCTCTGTGGATTTAGACTGGATCACCGATTTAACAGAGCATGAACATAACTACTCGGCAGGATGCACGAAGCATAGAGGACATACATTCTGTATATACACAAGTCTATACTTCATATCCGTGTTGTTGTACATTGCGGAAGAGCTGAGCCGGTGTCTTCTGGTGTCTTCAGGTGTCTTCAGGTGTCTTCAGGTGTTTGGCTGAACATCCTCAGAGCTGTAGAGCAAAGGTGGCCGATGGTTGGCTCTCATGAAGGGAGCAATACTGTGAGCATAGGAGCGCAGTATTAGATGCTCGATCTTCTCAGTGTCCTCCATGTAATCTGGAGGAAATGTGACTTAAAGTGGTTGTAAACCCCTACATATACCACAAGGCAAACAAGGCACTTGCCTAGGGCGGCGATTTTCAAGTGGGCAGCACCTTCCCCCCCAGAAGAAGGGATGAGAGAAGGGACACGTGCGCCATGGGAACCAGGTGGGATCTGAGAGGGGCTGCTTGATGGTGTATTTAGAGCCTGACTCCTGTTCCCGGGGATGTCTGGAGCTGTGAAGATGAGTGTAGGGGGGGCGTAGTCAAAGGCTCTCCCGGGTGGGGGGCAGGGGTGTTGTTGGTCAATGTCAGGCTCTCTCCACGCGAGGGGGAAGGAGGGGGTGGTGTTGGTCGGTGTCCGTGGGGGCAGACGATTTTTGTGTTGCCTAGGGCAGCACAAAACCTAAATACATCACTACATATACCCACTGAAGTAACTGGCCTTAGATGATACACTGAGCTGACAGAAATCCTCCTACATAAGTTGTACCTGTTTATCTAAAGCCCATTCTTCTCTACAGCCTCCTAAAACACACAGATCAAAGGCTATTTCTTAACTACAGAAGGCAGGGAGTGGGGATCTGATGTCACACACTGCACAGCATAGAGAGGAGAGCTGAGTGTAATCTGAGACATGAGTGGAGGGAAAGGTCACACCTTCCTGTACAAAGTCTCATAGGGAGACATGCACATCGGTGGCTGTCAGTTGCCTTCTGTGTGCTGGAGTGGAGTTGGAGCCATTGTTGGCATAGACTGTCAGAAGTGACTCATGCAGAGAGCAGAGGAATGAGAGAGCAGACAGAAATCACAATAAGTGCTTTGGATTGAGGCAAGTACACACTACAGAGAAATTTCATCACGGGCCGCATCAGCATTATGGTTGTCCTCAAAGGGCCAGTTGTATCTGTAAAACTAGATGTCCAGAAGAGCGCCCCCCCACCATCAAAAGTCAAGAGTCCTCCACCCTCCCTTACATCACAGTGCACCCCCTTATCTTGTGCTGGTGCCGGGAAGAAGCTGGAGGAGGAGCTGGGAAACAGAAACTGCAGGGTCTGCAGGAGGGCCAGAGGAGGGCTGCATTCAACTGTCAGAATCTGCTGAATGCTGAGACCAGGGAAGGCGGAGACGAGGGGTGCTGTGGATGCACAGAGAGGTGCAGGATTTGTAGAAGGCGTTTTGTCCTCCTCTCTGCTGCCCACTGCAAGATGGGGGGGGGGGTAGTAGGGGGTGGGAAAGCCTAGCCTCTGTGCCTGCATGGAGAAACACAGGATCTGGTGGAGGAATTCTGTCCTCCTCTTTACTGAGACAAGGTGAAGGTGGAGACAAGGGAGGTGCTGCAGCTGCACAGAGAGGTGCTGGATCTGTAGGACAAGTTCTGTCCTCCTCTTTGCTGCCAACTGCTGAGATGGGATGGAGGGGTGGGAGAGCCTAGCCTCTGTGCCTGCATGAAGAAACACAGGATCTGGTGGAGGAATTCTGTCCTCCTCTTTGCTGAGACAAGGTGAAGGTGGAGACAAGGGAGGTGCTGCAGCTGTACAGATAAAGTGCTGGATCTGTAGGACAAGGTCTGTCCTCCTCTTTGCTGCCAACTGCTGAGATGTGGGAGAGACTAGACTCTCCACAGCTACACAGAGAAGTGTAGGATCTGCTGGAGGAGTTCTGTCCTCCTCTCTGCTGAGACAAGTTGGGGGGGGAAACAATGGGGGGTGCCACAGCTGTAGCAGAGGTATGAGGGCCAAATAACATGGCCTGGGGGGCCGAACTTGGCCCGCAGATCTTGTGTTTGACATGTGCTATAGAGGGATATGCTTTGTTCATATTCCATTTCAGAGGTTTACAACCACTTTAAAGAGGATCTAGTCTTCTGACTAACTTGCCTCTGATCCTTAAGATGTGCGTGTTTCCTCTGCACCGGGAATAGCTCAGAGACCATAGTAATGGGAGCTGCGGATAAAGGCTGTCATTTTGTGCGCAGACTTTCCAGCATTTCCTTTGCAATTTTTTTTCCAGTCTCGTAGTCATTGAAATGAGTAATTCCGTGCTTGTAAGACAAGTCGCCAAATCCCCGATAAACGTGCAGCGATCTGTCTTTGCTGTGTAATTTCAGTAACTACAGGCTACGCCATGATTGGATCTATGTAGGAAAGCAGTTTAAGGTTTGAGCCGATACAAAAGGATGTGGATTATTATCTGGAAATGCTTTTAGCGGCGGCTGGATTACGAGCCAAGAGAAGTATTTGCAGAAATTACCCAAATAACAGGCTCTGTGAGGATAGAGACCGGACAATGGAGAGCAATCACATGGGAATGGCGGATTATGCCTTCATACGTGTCTATGGGTTGGTTTAACTAAGAATATAACTTTGGTGGAAAAGGTAAGGGAGACGGGTTCTATTTTTCTGCATTACAGTGGGAGATATTCAATATTTGTGATTTATGCAATCTTTGGCTCATTATTGGTCACTGTAGATGACCTAGGTGAAGGTAGGGAAAGATATCCCTAAATTGACTTTCATGTCTGCTAATAGCAGCAATCTGGGGTCACACGGGTGGTGCAATGTCCCAGTGATGTACCGCGGCAGAGCCATAGGGGGCAGTTGCCCTGTGTGAAAAATTGTTGGGACACAAAGTCATACCTCCCAACCGTCTTGGATTCCGCTGGACTGTCTTATGATTTCATCAAAATCCCAGCATCCTGCAGATCTGGAGCCCAGTGCTGTAACAAGATCTGACACTTAGCTCCAACAAATTCACCTGGCAGGAATGCGCTTGGGCCGGGCACCCAGGGCACCTCTCCTGCAGCACCTTGGGGGGTCGGGGTCTCTAGCACCACGATCCCCCATCTCTACAGCAGTTGGCATTTTGCTCCGCCAGCTTCCTGTAACATCACACATCAGAGCCAAGGGAAGATCGCCTCCTCTTTGGCTCAGATATGGATCATGCATAAGAGGAGGAGCTGGGAGAAGGGATGTACCCGGTATTGAGGAGGAGCTGGGAGAAGGGATGTACCCGGTATTGAGGAGGAGCTGGGAGAAGGGATGTACCCGGTACTGAGGAGGAGCTGGGAGAAGGGATGTACCCGGTATTGAGGAGGAGCTGGGAGAAGGGATGTACCCGGTATTGAGGAGGAGCTGGGAGAAGGGATGTACCCGGTATTGAGGAGGAGCTGGGAGAAGGGATGTACCCGGTACTGAGGAGGAGCTGGGAGAAGGGATGTACCCGGTATTGAGGAGGAGCTGGGAGAAGGGATGTACCCGGTATTGAGGAGGAGCTGGGAGAAGGGATGAACCCGGTATTGAGGAGGAGCTGGGAGAAGGGATGAACCCGGTATTGAGGAGGAGCTGGGAGAAGGGATGTACCCGGTACTGAGGAGGAGCTGGGAGAAGGGATGTACCCGGTATTGAGGAGGAGCTGGGAGAAGGGATGTACCCAGTATTGAGGAGGAGCTGGGAGAAGGGATGTACCCGGTATTGAGGAGGAGCTGGGAGATGGGATGTACCCAGTATTGAGGAGGAGCTGGGAGAAGGGATGTACCCGGTACTGAGGAGGAGCTGGGTGAAGGGATGTACCCGGTATTGAGGAGGAGCTGGGAGAAGGAATGTACCAGGTATTGAGGAGGAGCTGGGTGAAGGGATTTACCTGGTATTGAGGAGGAGCTGGGAGAAGGAATGTACCCGGTATTGAGGAGGAGCTGGGAGAAGGGATGTACCAGGTATTGAGGAGGAGCTGGGTGAAGGGATTTACCCGGTATTGAGGAGGAGCTGGAAGAAGGGATGTACCCGGTATTGAGGAGGAGCTGGGAGAAGGGATGTACCAGGTATTGAGGAGGAGCTGGGTGAAGGGATTTACCCGGTATTGAGGAGGAGCTGGGAGAAGGGATGTACCCGACATTGAGGAGGAGCTGGGTGAAGGGATGTACCCGGTATTGAGGAGGAGCTGGGTGAAGGGATGTACCCGGTATTGAGGAGGAGCTGGGTGAAGGGATGTACCTGGTACTGAGGAGGAGCTGGGAGAAGGGATGTACCCGGTATTGAGGAGGAGCTGGGTGAAGGGATGTACCCGGTATTGAGGAGGAGCTGGGAGAAGGGATGTACCCGGTATTGAGGAGGAGCTGGGTGAAGGGATGTACCCGGTACTGAGGAGGAGCTGGGAGAAGGGATGTACCCGGTACTGAGGAGGAGCTGGGTGAAGGGATGTACCCGGTACTGAGGAGGAGCTGGGAGAAGGGATGTACCCGGTATTGAGGAGGAGCTGGGAGAAGGGATGTACCCGGTATTGAGGAGGAGCTGGGTGAAGGGATGTACCCGGTATTGAGGAGGAGCTGGGAGAAGGGATGTACCTGGTATGGAGGAGGAGCTGGGTGAAGGGATGTACCCAGTATTGAAGCATGCTGATCTGAGGTCTGTTTTAAGGTTTCAGGAAGGAAAATTGTACTGGGGTCCATAAGACGTGCAGTAGGTGGGGCAGTTAAAGATTTTTTTTCTGTGGTGGATTTAAGTTTAGGGGTGGTGAGATTACAGGATTTGGGGGACAGTTTGAGAGGGGAGAGAATTTGTGCTGGGTGGATTTGGGGAGAAGATTTGTGTTTGGAGGGGGGATTTTTGGGGGGGGGGGGTTGTGTGGGAAGGGGATAAGGAACTGAGAGTAAGGCACTTGCTATGTACTGTATGCATGTATATGCATATATTCTGGTGGGAGTGCTGACGGTCCACGGGTTAAGGGGCACAATACTTGCCTTACCCTGGGTGCTGGCAGCCCCCACTGCGCCAATGCTTTGTCCGTCATGTACTGACTAGTGAATGCACACGTTGTGTAAGTCATTCAAGGGCTAAGGGCTCATTACAGTATATGAAGGATTATAATGAGCTTTACATACTCCAGGGCCCATCCTGTGATGTGCAAATCAAAAAATTATGCAACATGCTTCCAGCCCACTGTACGGGTGTATTGGAAGTTCCCCCATAAGATGTCCGTACAACGTGCCAATTATCTGCCAGAGATAGTCACTTTAAACTTAACTAGGCTGGCAAAGGGGAAATGAGTAGTTGACTTTCTCTTGATTTTTCCATTCCTCCAGCCTCCACTTGGGTATTGCAGGAGTGGTGTGAAAATCCCTTTGCTCAGTAGCCTCCTTAGCGTTTGCATGAAGCTGCCTTGTGTTCTGCCCTACCTAAGCAATCGAGAGCTTCACGAGGTGTACAGAAGTGCCAGATCCAGGGGCGGACTGACCATTTGGGAACTTGGGCACTAGGGTCAGTAAGGGGCCCCATGAGATGCCTCTGGTATCTTTCATAGGCTTTTTTTTTGGGTGTGGTTTGAGTGTGGGTGAGGACACAGTGACCCCATGATCCCCTATTGCCCGGGGGCCCCATAAGTTGTCAGTCCACCCCTGACCAGATCATACAGCTTTGGCAAAACAAGAGTATAAATCTGTTGTTGAAGGCTACGGATTCGAATGGTAAAATCTTCCATGACCAAATGATCTTGAGGTGAGAAAGTTCAGCATGGAATTTGTTTTTAATAGCAGGGATATGTAGGTAATATTAAAGGAAACTTTCCTGGAAAAACATGAAGAATTCCTTCTGAGAATTCAAGTTGCTTGGCTGTCATAGCGTCTAGTATCATGGGCCGGGCCAGCATGAAGCGTTTTGGAATCAGAAACGTCTACTTAGGCCTGTGGGTTGGCATAACAGCCAGTCAACTTGTATTTCCAGTAGGTGATCTTTTTTATTCTTATCACAAAAGGTTTCATTGAACACCCTTTTTTGTAGTCGATGTTAATCTGGAAATGTACCGTGGGGTACCGTTGGGTACCAATAACACAGCCTTGGATGTCACACACTGCAAAGTGTCGATGTTATATATTATATAACCTTGGAACATTTTTCTTGCTTTGATAAATGGTAAATGGTTAAATATCCTCTTGCACAAAGGAAAAAAAAGGACTATATATATATTAATATTTGAAGAAATTGTCTAGTAGGCCATGTATATTGTTATTTTTTCCTTGCATGGTCCGTTAAATCACTCTCAAGCATTTCTCTTGCAAAGCGTGTATATAAGAGAACAGGCCAAAGGACATTTGCAAGATTTCATTTTGTTTTGAATACAATTTACATTTTATTTACATGAAGAGGTGCAACGGCGGGCTGTGATTGATGGGTTAGGTACTGTAATCCTTTACATTAGATTAGAATTGATGTAAGTGGGGCTGTCTGGATGCGCCTGCAGTCTCCACCAACAGGACTTTGCAGCCGATATGGAATTGGTGGCACATTGCTCACAAAGTTCAGGAGATGAAAACCAAGAGGGAGTTGATGAGAAACAATACAGGGTATCCCCAAGTGGTGGTGAGAGTTCTGTCTTCTGCAACAGAGATGAATGTGTGAGGAAGGGTATCAAGCTTGCCTTTCAAGGAGAACGTTGATCACATGATACCAATCCATTAGCAGCAATCAAGTGTGAAGGTCGCTGGTTATAGGGTAGATATGACCAAAGCTCAGAACTTCAGGAAACCAATGGCAGGCTCATAAGCAGGCCTTCCAGACGGAAAACTGTAGCAGATTCCATGTTGGTCTCTACTGACATTCTGTGATAGGACACCTTGTGTCACCCATGGACAAAAAAGCTGACAGAAGGTCTAACCCTTTCCCATTCTATGTAAAGCTAAGGAAAAAAAAGTCTTGGTTGGAGTTGGCTCTTAATCATTCAGGTAAGACCATCCACCATTCCCTCAACAGCTGATATGTACGTCAGCTGGAAAGTCATCTCCCAAAAGTTTGAAAACACAGCATCAAATTCCTCTTTGTCCATCAGAAATGTTGTTCTAGAACAGTGGTCTCCAAACTGTGGACCGGAGGCTGGATGTGGCCCTTTGCTTGCCTTAATCTGGCCCTTGGGGCACTATTTTACAAACTGACACCAATGATGGGCCACCATTACTCTTCCTGACACCAACAATGGGGCACTATTCCTCCCATTAAAACCAATGATGGGACATTTTCTGCTTCCACTGCCCAAAGTCTTGCCCCCCTGAAGCCTGAAGGACAGCAAACTGGCCCTTTGTTTAGAAAGTTTGGAGACCCCTGGTCTAGAAGATGGAACTAATAAAACTGGAGTTTGCAGCCCATGACAACGGATGAATGAGATGTTTTAAAACTTAAGTTTAGTTAATTTTATTATTTAAGCCAGCAAGGATCTCCTGGTGCTGTAGGGGTCAATATGGGCTTCTGGACTAGTCACAAGCACTCATCAAAAGTGCCAACTATGCTTGCCTTCTCCCCCTCCTTTCCACCAATCTTAGAAGCCGTACTATAGCTTCCGTGAATGAAAAGTGTTCCATGAAGAGAGAATGAATGAAGATTCCTCCATTCAAAGAGAACTTTTCATCGTGAGAAGCAATAGTGAGCTTTTTATGAAAGGAGCAGGGGGCCGGGAAGGGCGGATATAGTGGGCACTTTTCATGAGTGACTGTTACAGGTCCAGTGGTTCGTACTAACCCTCAGAGTGCTGGAAGATCATGGCTGTGGGGGTACTGCAGTGGGGATTTAAGATTCTGATAAACAGGGAAGGAGGAGTGGACTGACTATTGGGGTACTCGGGCACTGCCCGAGGGCCCAGGGTCAGTAGAGGGTCCCATGAGATGCCCCTGGTACCTTTCATAGGCTTTTTTGGGTGTGGTTTGAGTGTGGGCGAGGACACAGGGGCCCCATGATCCCCTATTGCCCGGGGGACCCATGAGTTGTCAGTCCGCCCCTGCAGGGAAGCCACCATGTAAGTACCCTCAGGGTTTTTTTTTAGCGGGAACGTGGGGGAACGCAGTTCCGGCACCTCCAGCAACACTACACCCCTCAACAACAATAGATTCTCCAGCAGCAAGTATCAATAGACCCTCCAGCATGCCCATTGCCCCTTGTCAGTGCATACATTCAGCGCTGGGAGTACCGGAACCGCATACTGCCACGTTACCGCTGACAACAGGCCCTGGTCACATGACCTAGAGCCTCTCTTCTCCTTACAGCAATCATCAGTTCTTCTACTAATGCCTTCACCCAGCCTCTCCAATGCCTCCATAGTTTAATTTACAGTGTTACTAAACCCTGGACCCCGCATTCACTATATCCGCTCTCCCCAGACCCCGCCTTCACTATATCCGCTCTCCCCGGACCCCGCATTCGCTATATCCGGACCCCGCATTTGCTATATCCGCTCTCCCCGGACCCCGCATTTGCTATATCCACTCTTCCCAGACCCCACATTCACTATATTCGCTCTCCCCGGACCCCGCATTCACTATATGCGCTCTCCCCGGACCCCGCATTCACTATATCCGCTCTCCCCAGACCCCGCATTCGCTATATCCGCTCTCCCCGGACCCCGCATTCGCTATATCCGGACCCCGCATTCGCTATATCCGGACCCCGCATTTGCTATATCCGCTCTCCCCGGACCCCGCATTTGCTATATCCACTCTTCCCAGACCCCGCATTCCCTATATCCGCTCTCCCCGGACCCCGCATTCACTATATTCGCTCTCCCCGGACCCCGCATTCACTATATGCGCTCTCCCCGGACCCCGCATTCACTATATGCACTCTCCCCGGACCCCGCATTCACTGTATCCGCTCTCCCCGGACCCCGCATTCACTGTATCCGCTCTCCCCGGACCCCGCATTCACTATATCCGCTCTCCCCGGACCCCTCATTCACTATATCCCCTCTCCCCGGACCCCGCATTCACTATATCCCCTCTCCCCGGACCCCGCATTCACTATATCCGCTCTCCCCGGACCCCGCATTCACTATATCCGCTCTCCCCGGACCCCGCATTCACTATATCCGCTCTCCCCGGACCCCGCATTCACTATATCCGCTCTCCCCGGACCCCGTATTCACTATATCCGCTCTCCCCGGACCCCTCATTCACTATATCCCCTCTCCCCGGACCCCGCATTCACTATATCCCCTCTCCCCGGACCCCGCATTCACTATATCCGCTCTCCCCGGACCCCGCATTCACTATATCCGCTCTCCCCGGACCCCGCATTCACTATATCCGCTCTCCCCGGACCCCGCATTCACTATATCCCCTCTCCCCGGACCCCGCATTCACTATATCCCCTCTCCCCGGACCCCGCATTCACTATATCCGCTCTCCCCGGACCCCGCATTCACTATATCCCCTCTCCCCGGACCCCGCATTCACTGTATCCGCTCTCCCCGGACCCCGCATTTCCCACAGTACACAGAACATGGAAATGCAATTATTTTAGTAAATATAAACTGCTAAATACCTTTTTTCAGCAGCGGTATAAAGCAGGCATGTGACTTCTATCAGAGTCCAGCAGAGCACTGATTAAAGCTTGTAGGAGGAGTTTTGATTCTGCTCTAGGAGGATGCAGAACCCCTGACCTCTGTCCTGACAGTGCTGATTGGTCTTGTGCTGATCACATGCACAAGAAAAAACAAAACAAAAAAAAAACCTGTCTAGCTGTACACAACAAACTGAGCATGTGCAGAGTGACTCCACACAATATGTCTTATCAGATCATAACAAGGGGACATTGGAAGAAGGGGAGGATCAGAAAAGACAGGATCAAACAGCCTTTTTACACAATAGATTAACCCCTGAGTATAACAAACATGCTTTCCTGCATCCACAGACTGATTGTACTGTTGGGGGTTCAGTAACACTTTAACGTCACATTGGGCTTGGGTCCGCTGTAGTGGGGAACTTTTCCTTACAAAGCAGGGGTGGACTGACCATTCGAGCACTGCCCGAGGGCCCGGGGTCAGTAGGGGGCCCCATGAGATGCCCCTGGTACCTTTCATTGGCTTTTTCATAGGCTTTTTTGGGTGTGGGCGAGGACACAGGGGGCCCATGATCCCCTATTGCCCGGGGGCCCCATGAGTTGTCAGGCCGCCCGTTACAAAGACATGAGTCCCCCTGAACATTGTATGTGTGATGCGTGACCTGAAGGAGTGTTCATTGCTCAAGAGCCATAGAGAAAGCAGCTTGTATTGTACAAATACAGAACTTTGCCTTATTAAATAGCAATAGCCAGTGAGTGTGCCCAGGAGACGTGACCCCCCCGCCCCCCTCAGTGCAGGGACACGGGTTCTCTACACGCACACGGAAGAAATGGTAATATTGCCTTTTACAACCCTATGGAGAGGGCCGCCTTCAAGGTGTAAGGACCGTTCCGCACCTCCGGGAACCCTCTGAATAAGTCTCAAGGAAAAAAAAAAAAAAAAAAAAGTATGTCAATAATCCAGCATTTAAAAATACGAAAAAATCCAATGTGTGTCCTTTATACGGCAGATTTGTAATTGTGCTCCATTCAGTCACACGTAGACGGAATTTCATATTCAGAAACGCGCGATTTTCTAAACCTGTGTGTTCCGTTACACTGTATATATATCATGACAAAGCAACATAAAAGTGGTAACAATGTGATTGAAAAACAAAAAAAATCAGAAAAACATAAAAGACGCTCATTAGATGTGGGATGTCCTCCAGCATCATCGGTTATAATCTGTCATCAGAACTGCTGGCCGGGCCGCTAGATTTCACCAGAAACACTGGAACCTAAAATGTATGAAAAGGATGTTTTTTGGTTAAAAAAAAAAAAGTTTTGGGTAGAGTATAGAAGAGGTAAAAAGGTAGTAAATCCTTCCATCTATCCAGGTGCGGACTGACCATTCAGGCACTCGGGCCCCATGAGATGCCCTTGGTACCTTTTATAAGGTTTTTTTGGGTGTGCTTTGAGTGTGGCAAGAACACAGGGGCCCCATGATCCCCTACTGCCCGGGGGCCCCACTGACCATTTGGGAACTCGGGCACTAGGGTCAGTAGGGGGCCCCATGAGATGCCCCTGGTACCTTTTATAAGCTTTTTTTGGGTGTGCTTTGAGTGTGGCAAGAACGCAGGGGCCCCATGATCCCCTATTGCACGGGGGCCCCATGAGTTGTCAGTCCGCCCCTACATCTATCAGTTGTATCTGACCCCCTTGGTGATTGCATGGACTGTCACTCGTAAGCGACTTTTTCCAATTATTTTACAGGGTGGGTTGCCAGGTCTTTCCCCAACCCCCACCATGCAGGAGATCCCGCATGGCCAGGGATGAAACTAGGACAATTTAGAGGAGCTCTCTCTGCTCCTGCTCTCCCCGCTTCTGCTCCTGCTCTCCCCGCTTCTGCTCTCCCCGATTCTGTTCTCCCCGATTCTGCTCTCCCCACTTCTGCTCTCCCCACTTCTGTTCTCCCCGCTTCTGTTCTCCCCGCTTCTGTTCTCCCCGCTTCTGCTCTCTCCGCTTCTGCTCTCTCTGCTTCTGCTCTCCCCGCTTCTGCTCTCCCCGCTTCTGTTCTCCCCGCTTCTGTTCTCCCCGCTTCTGCTCTCTCCGCTCCTGCTCTCCCCGCTCCTGCTCTCCCTGCTCCTGCTCTCGTTGCTCCTGCTCTCCCCGCTTCTGCTCTCTCTGCTCCTGCTCTCCCTGCTCCTGCTCTCCCTGCTCCTGCTCTCCCCGCTCCTGCTCTCCCTGCTTCTGCTCTCTCTATTTCTCTCAAAATGTCTGAAATAGTTAACTTTTTATTGTTTTTCAGTGCATTCTGGGCATTTTGGAAGGTCTCCTGAAATTATATTTAAAAAACGCTTCTAAACGCAAACGCGCATAAACGTGGTACGCAAACGCTGCTAAACAGACATTTTTTAACCAACGTTTTCCAGCAGTCAGTTTCCATCGTTCAGAAGTGCCCCGTGTACATGGGGCCTGACCCTTCCCTGCTCTATCCAAAACAAGAAAAAAAAAAGTAGCTTTACATACACTTAAAATTGGAAGATCAGTCGTTACCAAAGGTTCCTAGGTCAGCCACGTTCTTCTTGACACTACTATATTGTGTAGGACACGTGATGACACGAATTGTGGAAGACTGTATATGTACTCATTAACCCCACTACATTAGCTTGTATTTACTGCTGAATCGGAGGGGGGAGGCAATATAGAGTTGCACCCCCCCCCCCAGTAGTAAATGCCGGTAATGTATGGGAAGACGAGGGTTAATATGGGAATCTCAGTTAATGGTGTGACCTCCCACTCCATCTAATGAACGCTGGAAATAAAATGTATAAAAAGCGTCTTGTGCTAACAGACTGATATTGTTGAGATATATACGTTTATATGAAGAGATATTTCTTACACAGGAAGATGTTTTCATGGAATGGAAAATATATAGAAATAAAGACATTTTCTGTCCTATAGAAGTTATTAATATTGATACTTGTAGGACTCATCAAAGGGATACGTCTGTGTTCCTTGGCTTCCTCCAGCACCCCTTCTTTATTTCGGAACACTTCGGCCCAACATGAATGGTGTTGCGGTGCGTTTTGTTGTTGCTCCTCGGGAAGCAGAATGTGTACGACTCTCTGAGGTATACACACCCCTCGTGCTTCTGACTATCTGTGAAAACTAATGTACGTGCTCAATAAAAAAAACTTCAAACCCGACAACCGTGTAGTGATGTATTTTTTAACAAGGTTCCTGTTCTGCAACTTGTAGGCTACATAATGAATGAGTAGTGAAGGTTATATCGGCAGCAACAGACATCGACGAGACGCAAACCTACCAGACAGAGAAAACTCGCAAAGGGCTTCCTGGGTATCTGGGTGAAGAAAGGACGACTTCTGAGATTCGGCAACCTAACTGCCGAAAGCTGCTGTGCTGCCACGTAGGACCAGGAGGTGGTGTTGGCTTTTCCTTTGTTCTACGAAATCACTGCCAATAAAAAATGGAAGACAGATAAAAGTTACCAAGTCAGTGGATTCATTTTTTACATAATGTAGGTTTGATATGAGGTCATCTCAAAGACTGTTCTTGACATTATCATGCCCTAAGTATTGAGCTGCCAGCCTTTCCACGCACATAAATTTAATGGCCTCCCCAGTCTTAGTCCGTAGGGTTCAATATTGAGCTGGCCCCGCCCTTTCCACGCACATGACCTTTAATGGCCTCCCAGTCTTAGTCCGTAGGGTTCAATATTGAGTTGGCCCCGCCCTTTCCACGCACATGACCTTTAATGGCCTCCCAGTCTTAGTCCGTAGGGTTCAATATTGAGTTGGCCCCGCCTTTTCCCCACACATGACCTTTAATGGCCCCCCAGTCTTAGTCCGTAGGGTTCAATATTGAGTTGGCCCCACCCTTTCCACACACATGACCTTTAATGGCCCCCCAGGTGTAGTCCGTAGGGTTCAATATTGAGTTGGCCCCGCCCTTTCCACACACATGACCTGTAATGGCCCCCCAGTCTTAGTCCGTAGGGTTCAATATTGAGCTGGCCCCACCCTTTCCACGCACATGACCTTTAATGGCCTCCCAGTCTTAGTCCGTAGGGTTCAATATTGAGTTGGCCCCACCCTTTCCACACACATGACCTTTAATGGCCCCCCAGTCTTAGTCCGTAGGGTTCAATATTGAGTTGGCCCCGCCCTTTCCACACACATGACCTTTAATGGTCCCCCAGTCTTAGTCCTTTGGTTTCAATATTGAGTTGGCCCCGCCCTTTCCACACACATGACTTTTAATGGCCCCCCAGTCTTAGTCCGTAGGGTTCAATATTGAGTTGGCCCCGCCCTTTCCACACACATGACCTTTAATTGCCCCCCAGTCTTAGTCCGTGGGGTTCAATATTGAGTTGGCCCCGCCCTTTGCAGCTATAACAGCTTCAACTCTTCTGGGAAGGCCGTCCACAAGGTTTAGGAGGGTGTCTATGGGAAGGTTGGACCATTCTTCCAGAAGCACATTTGTCAGGTCAGGCACTGATGTCGGGGGAGGAGGCCTGGCTCGCAGTCTCCGCTCTAATTCATCCCAAAGGTGTTCTATGGGGTTGAGGTCAGGACTCTGTGCAGGACAGTCAAGTTCCTCCACCCCAAACTGGCTCCTCCATGTCTTTATGAACCTTGCTTTGTGCACTGGTGTGCAGTCATGTTGGAACAGGAAGGAGCCATCCCCAAACTCCTCCCACAAAGTTGGGGGCATGAAATTGTCCAAAATGTCGCCTTAAGAGTTCCCTTCACTGGAACTAGTGGGCCAATCCCAACATCTGAAAAAAAAAAACACCATAATCCCCCCTCCTCCACTTGGTGATGGAGGGCTTGGATGCCCGCTCTGTCATGTGACGTGGCCTACCACTTGGTGGCTGAGTGACTTTTGTTCCCAGTTGCTTCCACTTTGTTATAATCCCACTGACAGTTGAGTGTGGAATATTTAGTTCCATAGTTAGTCTGGCTAAAAAAAGGTCCATCAAGTTCAACCATAAAAAAAAAAGTTATAATCCTACATCCAGAGTTGACCCAGAGGAAGGCAAAGAAACCCAGCAAAGCACGATCCAATTTGCTCCTGCAGGGAAAAAATTCCTTCCTGATCCCCAGAGAGGCAATCGGATATTCCCTGGATCACCTTTCCTTATAAATGTTATATCCAGTTATATTCTGTGTATCCAAGAAAGAATCCAGGACTTTCCTACAGCAATCCACTGAGCTGCCACAACCAACTCTGGAGGGAGTCTATTCCAAATTCTCACAGCTCTTACTGTGAAGAAACCTTTCCGTGTTTGGAGATGACATTTCTTTTCCTCCAGACGTAAAGAGCGCCCCCTTGTCCTCTGTGATGACCTCAGGGGGGAATAACTACACCGAGTTCACTATATGAACCACTGATGTATTTATACATGGAGATCATATCCCCCCCTTATGTATTATACATGGAGATCATATCCCCCCTTATGTATTATACATGGAGATCATATCCCCCTTATGTATTATACATGGAGATCATATCCCCCCTTATGTATTATACATGGTGATCATATCCCCCCTTATGTATTACACATGGAGATCATATCCCCCCTTATGTATTACACATGGAGATCATATCCCCCCTTATGTATTATACATGGAGATCATATCCCCCCTTATGTATTATACATGGAGATCATATCCCCCCTTATGTATTATACATGGAGATCATATCCCCCCCTTATGTATTACACATGGAGATCATATCCCCCCTTATGTATTACACATGGAGATCATATCCCCCCTTATGTATTACACATGGAGATCATATCCCCCCTTATGTATTATACATGGAGATCATATCCCCCCTTATGTATTATACATGGAGATCATATCCACCTTTATGTATTATACATGGAGATCATATCCCCCCTTATGTATTATACATGGAGATCATATCCCCCCCTTATGTATTATACATGGAGATCATATCCCCCCTTATGTATTACACATGGAGATCATATCCCCCCTTATGTATTATACATGGAGATCATATCCCCCCTTATGTATTATACATGGAGATCATATCCCCCCTTATGTATTATACACGGAGATCATATCCCCCCTTATGTATTATACATGGAGATCATATCCCCCCTTATGTATTATACACGGAGATCATATCCCCCCTTATGTATTATACATGGAGATCATATCCCCCCTTATGTATTATACACGGAGATCATATCCCCCCTTATGTATTATACATGGAGATCATATCCCCCCTTATGTATTATACACGGAGATCACATCCCCCCTTATGTATTATACATGGAGATCACATCCCCCCTTATGTATTATACATGGAGATCACATCCCCCCTTATGTATTATACATGGAGATCACATCCCCCCTTATGTATTATACATGGAGATCATATCCCCCCCTTATGTATTATACATGGAGATCATATCCCCCCTTATGTATTATACATGGAGATCATATCCCCCCTTATGTATTATACATGGAGATCATATCCCCCCCTTATGTATTATACATGGAGATCACATCCCCCCTTATGTATTATACATGGAGATCATATCCCCCCTTATGTATTATACATGGAGATCATATCCCCCTTATGTATTATACATGGAGATCATATCCCCCCTTATGTATTATACATGGAGATCATATCCCCCCTTATGTATTATACATGGAGATCATATCCCCCCCCTTATGTATTATACATGGTGATCATATCCCCCCTTATGTATTATACATGGAGATCATATCCCCCTTATGTATTATACATGGTGATCATATCCCCCCTTATGTATTATACATGGAGATCATATCCCCCCTTATGTATTATACATGGAGATCATATCCCCCCTTATGTATTATACATGGAGATCATATCCCCCCTTATGTATTATACATGGAGATCATATCCCCCCTTATGTATTATACATGGTGATCATATCCCCCCTTATGTATTATATATGGAGATCATATCCCCCCTTATGCATTATACATGGAGATCATATCCCCCCTTATGTATTATACATGGAGTTCATATCCCCCCTTATGTATTATACATGGAGATCATATCCCCCCCTTATGTATTATACATGGTGATCATATCCCCCCTTATGTATTATACATGGAGATCATATCCCCCCTTATGTATTATACATGGAGATCCGCCCACACGGCCACGTCATTCACTCACAGTCCTTTGTGAATGATGGGCTACAGGTAGGTTAACCGCGTTTATAAGCGTTTGGAAAACTCTTAACTCTTCCATTTCCAGATGCTGTCCAGAACCTTTTTTCATCATGAAAAATGCAAGCAAAGCATTTTCCCGGGACTCAAATGGATCC
Organism: Staurois parvus; assembly: GCF_062004578.1. Classification (NCBI taxonomy): domain Eukaryota; kingdom Metazoa; phylum Chordata; class Amphibia; order Anura; family Ranidae; genus Staurois; species Staurois parvus. The sequence continues at coordinate 415,226 of NW_028318762.1, read as the reverse complement.
GGTACACCATACTTTGAGGTTTCGCATGAAAGAAAATATGGAGATCATATCCCCCTTATGTATTATATATGGTGATCATATCCCCCCCTTATGTATTATACATGGAGATCATATCCCCCCTTATGTATTATACATAGAGATCATATCCCCCCTTATGTATTATACATGGAGATCATATCCCCCCCTTATGTATTATACATGGAGATCATATCCCCCTTATGTATTATACATGGAGATCATATCCCCCCTTATGTATTATACATGGAGATCACATCCCCCCTTATGTATTATACATGGAGATCATATCCCCCCCTTATGTATTATACATGGAGATCATATCCCCCCTTATGTATTATACATGGAGATCATATCCCCCCTTATGTATTATACGCGGTGATCATATCCCCCTTATGTATTATACATGGAGATCATATCCCCCTTATGTATTATACATGGTGATCATATCCCCCTTATGTATTATACATGGAGATCATATCCCCCCTTATGTATTATACATGGAGATCATATCCCCCCTTATGTATTATACATGGAGATCATATCCCCCTTATGTATTATACACGGAGATCATATCCCCCCTTATGTATTATACACGGAGATCATATCCCCCTTATGTATTATACATGGTGATCATATCCCCCTTATGTATTATACATGGAGATCATATCCCCCCTTATGTATTATACATGGAGATCATATCCCCCCTTATGTATTATACATGGAGATCATATCCCCCCCTTATGTATTATACATGGTGATCATATCCCCCCTTATGTATTATACATGGTGATCATATCCCCCCTTATGTATTATACATGGTGATCATATCCCCCCCCTTATGTATTATACATGGAGATCATATCCCCCCCTTATGTATTATACATGGTGATCATATCCCCCCTTATGTATTATACATGGAGATCATATCCCCCCTTATGCATTATACATGGAGACCATATCCCCCCTTATGTATTATACACGGAGATCATATCCTCCCTTTTGTATTATACATGGAGATCATATCCCCCTTATGTATTATTCATGGAGATCATATCCCCCCTTATGTATTATACACGGAGATCATATCCCCCCTTATGTATTATACACGGAGATCATATCCCCCCTTATGTATTATACACGGAGATCATATCCCCCCTTATGTATTATACACGGAGATCATATCCCCCCTTATGTATTATACACGGAGATCATATCCCCCTTATGTATTATACACGGAGATCATATCCCCCCTTATGTATTATACACGGAGATCATATCCTCCGTATGTATTATACACGGAGATCATATCCCCCCCTTATGTATTATACATGGAGATCATATCCCCCCTTATGTATTACACATGGTGATCATATCCCCCCTTATGTATTACACACGGTGATCATATCCCCCCTTATGTATTATACACGGAGATCATATCCCCCTTATGTATTATACATGGAGATCATATCCCCCCTTATGTATTATACACAGAGATCATATCCCCCCTTATGTATTATACATGGAGATCATATCCCCCCTTATGTATTATACATGGAGATCATATCCCCCCTTATGTATTATACACGGAGATCATATCCCCCCTTATGTATTATACACGGAGATCATATCCCCCCTTATGTATTATACATGGAGATCATATCCCCCTTATGTATTATACATGGAGATCATATCCCCCCCTTATGTATTATACATGGAGATCATATCCCCCCCTTATGTATTATACATGGAGATCATATCCCCCCTTATGTATTATACATGGAGATCATATCCCCCCTTATGTATTATACATGGAGATCATATCCCCCCCTTATGTATTATACATGGAGATCATATCCCCCCTTATGTATTATACATGGAGATCATATCCCCCCCTTATGTATTATACATGGTGATCATATCCCCCCTTATGTATTATACATGGAGATCATATCCCCCCCTTATGTATTATACATGGTGATCATATCCCCCCTTATGTATTATACATGGAGATCATATCCCCCCTTATGTATTATACATGGAGATCATATCCCCCTTATGTATTATACATGGAGATCATATCCCCCCCCTTATGTATTATACATGGAAATCATATCCCCCCCCCTTATGTATTATACATGGAGATCATATCCCCCCCTTATATATTATACATGGTGATCATATCCCCCCCTTATGTATTATACATGGAGATGATATCCCCCCTTATGTATTATACATGGAGATGATATCCCCCCTTATGTATTATACAGGAAGAAACACAAAACAAGTGTCAGTCTCCCTAGGTCTGGTGCACCATGCAAGATCTCACCTCGTGGGGTGTCAATGATCATGAGAACAGTGAGGAATCATCCCAGAACTACATGTGAGGATCTTGTCAATGATCTCCAGGCAGCTGGGACCACAGTCACCAAGAAAACAATTAGTAACACACTACGCCGACAAGGACTGAAATCCTGCAGTGCCCGCAAGGTCCCTCTGCTCAGGAAACCACATGTCCAGGCCCGTCTGAATCAGCAGGAGGATCAAATACTTATTTCCTTCACTGTATGTCACCAAATTTCCGGGGATTTTTACAACTCTCATTTGCAGCAGATTATATTATCTAAAGGCTCCGTACATCTTAAATAATTAAAAGTAAATGCAGTTGAGGCAGAAGATCTTCTGTTATTACCGAGCACAGAGAATAAGAAATAAAGATGAAATAATAACGCGCCTACAAGCGAGCATATGTGACTTTGCCTCATCCCTCAGAAGAACAAGGGAGACGATAAAAGGAATAATGTGTTCCCAACACCTGAACAGAGGACTGCCTGTCCCACGTAGAAGGTTCCTCTGAATTCATTACGGAAGATCAGCCGCAAAAGGCAGAATAGTTCAATAAGAAGTCTCATGATTCAGACAGATTACAAACTTTACAATCTGCAGCAATGATCCACTATATTGCCAGAGATTTGGGCCTCCCCTCCCAGTCATGTGATTCAGGTGTTCCAATCCCCTCCCAGTCATGTGATTCAGGAGTTCCAATCCCCTCCATATCATGCGATTCAGGTGTTCCAATCCCCTCCCAATCATGTGATTCAGGTGTTCCAATCCCCTCCCAATCATGTGATTCAGGTGCTCCAATCCCCTCCCAATCATGTGATTCAGGTGTTCCAATCCCCTCCCAATCATGTGATTCAGGTGCTCCAATCCCCTCCCAATCATGTGATTCAGGTGTTCCAATCCCCTCCCAATCATGTGATTCAGGTGTTCCAATCCCCTCCCAATCATGTGATTCAGGTGTTCCAATCCCCTCCCAATCATGTGATTCAGGTGTTCCAATCCCCTCCCAGTCATGTGATTCAGGTGTTCCAATCCCCTCCATATCATGTGATTCAGGTGTTCCAATCCCCTCCATGGACACAGGTGTATACAATCAAGCCCCTAGGCATGCAGACGGCTTCTACAAACATTTTTGAAAAAATGTGTTGCTCTCAGGAGCTCAGTGACTCCAAGCGTGGTCCCGTGATAGGTGGCCACCTGGGCAATAAGTCCATCCGTGACATTTCCTGGCTACTAAATATTCCACGCTCAACTGTTAGTGGGATTATAACAAAGTGGAAGCAACTGGGAACAACAGCCACTCAGCCACCAAGTGGTAGGCCACGTCACATGACAGGGCGGGGTCAGCGCATGCTGAAGCGCACAGTGCGCAGAAGTCGCCAACTGTCTGCAGAGTCAATAGCTAAAGACCTCCAAACTTGGTGTGGCCTTCAGATGAGCCCAACAACAGTGCGTAGAGAGCTTCATGGAATGGGTTTCCATGGCCGAGCAGCTGCATCCAAGCCTTCCATCACCAAGTGCAATGCAAAGCGTCGGATGGTGTGGTGTAAAGCACGCCGCCACTGGACTGTAGAGCAAGGGAGATGTGTTCTCTGGAGGGACCAATCACACTTTCTGTCTGGCAATCCAATGGACGTGTCTGAGTTTGGCGGTTGCCAGGAAAACGGTACTTGCCTGACTGCATTGTGCCAAGTGTAAAGTATGGTGGAGGGGGGATTATGGTGTGGGGTTGTTTTTCAAAGGGCGGGCTTAGCCCCCTAGTTCCAGTGAAGGGAACTCTTAAGGCGACATTTTGGACAATTTCATGCTCCCAACTTTGTGGGAGGAGTTTGGGGATGGCCCCTTCCTGTTCCAACATGACTGCACACCAGTGCACAAAGCAAGGTCCATAAAGACATGGAGGAGCCAGTTTGGGGTGGAGGAACTTGACTGTCCTGCACAGAGTCCTGACCTCAACCCCATAGAACACCTTTGGGATGAATTAGAGCGGAGACTGCGAGCCAGGCCTCCTCCCCCGACATCAGTGCCTGACCTGACAAATGTGCTTCTGGAAGAATGATCCAACCTTCCCATAGACACCCTCCTAAACCTTGTGGACGGCCTTCCCAGAAGAGTTGAAGCTGTTATAGCTGCAAAGGGCGGGGCCAACTCAATATTGATCCCTACGGACTAAGACTGGGGGGCCATTAAAGGTCATGTGTGTGGAAAGGGCGGGGCCAACTCAATATTGAACCCTACGGACTAAGACTGGGGGGCCATTAAAGGTCATGTGTGTGGAAAGGGCGGGGCCAACTCAATATTGAACCCTACGGACTAAGACGGGGGGCCATTAAAGGTCATGTGCGTGGAAAGGCCGGCAGCCCAATATTTGGGGCAATATAGTGTATATATGGGGGGTGGGGACAATACTTGGGGTGATATAGTATATATTATATAGATTCATTACACACAGAGTGATATACTTCAAGCATTTCCTTCTTGTAGATCATCATTTTGATGATTATGGGTTACAGCTGGTGAAAACCCAAAACTCAGTATCTCAGAAAATTTGAATATTGTTAAAACGTTCAATATTGTAGACTTATGGTGTCACGATCAGATAATTAACTCAAAACGCCTCTAAAGATTTCCTGAGCCTCTGTCTGGTTCAGTAGGTTACATGATCATGGGGAAGACTGCTGATCTGACAGTTCTCCAAAAGACAGTCATTGACACCCTCCACAAGGACGTCATTGCTAAAGAAGCTGGCTGTTCACAGAGTGCTGTATCCAATCATATTAATGGAAAGTTGAGTGGAAGGAAAAAGTGTGGCAGAAAAAGGTGCGCAAGCAGCAGGGATAACCGCAGCCTGGAGAGGATTGGGAAGCAAAGGCCATTCAAGAACTTGGGGGAGATTCACAAGGAGTGGACTACAGCTGGTGTCAGTGCTTCAAGAGCCACCAACACACAGACGTATCCAGGACATGAGCTACAACTGTCACCATCCTTGTGTCAAGCCGCTCCTGAACCAGAGACAACGTCAGGAGCATCTTAGCTGGGATAAGGAGAAAAAGGACAGGACTGCTGCTCAGTGGTCTAAAGTGAAGGTAAATTTTGCATTTCATTTGGAAATCAAGGTCCCAGAGTCTGAAGGACGAGTCTGGAGGAAGAGTCTGGAGGACGAGTCTGGAGGAAGAGTCTGGAGGAAGAGTCTGGAGGACGAGTCTGGAGGACGAGTGGAGAGGCACGGAATCTAAGTTGCATGAAGTCCAGTGTGAAGATTCCACAGTCAGTGGTGATTTAGGGTGCCGTGTCATCTTCTGGTGTTGGTTTACTGGGTTTTAAGTACAAAGTCAGTGCAGCCGTCTAGCAGGAAATTCTAGAGCACTTCATGCTTCCCTCTGCTGACCAGCTCTGTGGCGATGCGGACTTCATTTTCCAGCAAGACTTAGCACCCGCCCGCACTGCCGAAAGTACCAATACCTGGTTTAATGATCATGGTGTCACTGTGGTGTCACTGTGCTTGACAACAAACTCTCCTGACCTAAACCCCATGGAGAATCTGTGGGGTATTGTCAAGAGGAAGATGAGAGACACCAGACCCAACAATGCAGATGAGATGAGGGCCGCTACCAAAGCAACCTGGGCTTCCATAAAACCTCAGCAGTGTCACAGGCTGATCGCCTCCATGCCACGCATCCCAATGTGAGTAATTATTACAAATGAGTAGAGCTCCACTTTAATGGCCAAAGCAAACTCACCCATCCATCCATATCTCCATCCATCCATCCCTCCATATCTCCATCCATCCATGTCTTCATTCATCTACCCCTCCACATCTCCATCCATCTATCCCTCCACATCTCCATCCATCCATCCCTCCACATCTCCATTCATCCCTCCATGTCTCCATCCAACCATCCCTCCATGTCTCCATCCATCCCTCCACATCTCCATCCATCCATCCACCCCTCCATGTCTCCATCCAACCATCCTTCCACATCTCCATTCATCTATCCCTCCACTACTCCATCCATCCATCCCTTCACATCTCCATTCATCTATCCCTCCACGTCTCCATCCATCCATCCCTCCACATCTCCATTCATCTATCCCTCCACGTCTCCATCCATCCATCCCTCCACATCTCCATTCATCTATCCCTCCACATCTCCATCCATCCATCCCTCCACGTCTCCATCATCCCTCCACATCTCCATCCATCCGTCCCTCCACGTCTCCATCCAACCATCCCTCCACGTCTCCATCCAACCATCCCTCCACGTCTCCATCCAACCATCCCTCCACGTCTCCATCCATCCCTCCACGTTTCCATCCATCTATCCCTCCATGTCTCCATCCAACCATCCATCCCTCCACATCTCCATCCATCTATCCCTCCATATCTCCATCCAACCCTCCACGTCTCCATCCATCTATCCCTCCACGTCTCCATCCATCTATCCCTCCACGTCTCTATCCATCCCTCCACCTCTCTATCCATCCATGTCTCCATCCATCTATCAATCCACGTCTCCACCCATTCATCCCTCCATGTCTCCATCCATCCATGTCCCTATGTTTTATTTTGTTGAGAAATCACTTTGAACCCCCCCTTAGCTCAGGCATGCTGCCCTTAGCTCAGGCATGCAGACAAGAGAATGTGATTAGCTGTGGAAGCCTCTCCTATGGGAATAGTGTCTCATCATTGGTGCCAGTGGAGGAATAGTGCCCCATCACTGATGTCAGTGGAAGGAATAGTGCCCCATCGTTGGTGTCAGTGGGAGGAATAGTGCCCCATCGTTGGTGTCAGTGGGAGGAATAGTGTCCCATCATTGGTGTCAGTGGGAGGAATAGTGCCCCATCATTGGTGTCAGTGGGAGGAATAGTGACCCATCATTGGTGACAGTGGGAGGAATAGTGCCCCATCATTGGTATCAGTGGGTGGAATAGTGCCCCATCATTGGTGTCAGTGGAAGGAATAGTGCCCCATCCTTGGTGTCAGTGGAAGGAATAGTGCCCCATCCTTGGTGTCAGTGGGAGGAATAGTGCCCCATCACTGATGTCAGTGGGAGGAATAGTGCCCCATCGTTGGTGTCAGTGGGAGGAATAGTGCCCCATCGTTGGTGTCAGTGGGAGGAATAGTGTCCCATCATTGGTGTCAGTGGGAGGAATAGTGCCCCATCATTGGTGTCAGTGGGAGGAATAGTGACCCATCATTGGTGACAGTGGGAGGAATAGTGCCCCATCATTGGTATCAGTGGGTGGAATAGTGCCCCATCATTGGTGTCAGTGGAAGGAATAGTGCCCCATCCTTGGTGTCAGTGGGAGGAATAGTGCCCCATCATTGGTGTCAGTGGGAGGAATAGTGCCCCATCATTGGTATCAGTGGGAGGAATAGTGCCCCATCATTGGTGTCAGTGGGAGGAATAGTGCCCCATCGTTGGTGTCCGTGGGAGGAATAGTGCCCCATCGTTGGTATCAGTGGGAGGAATAGTGCCCCATCATTGGTGTCAGTGGGAGGAATAGTGCCCCATCGTTGGTGTCAGTGGGAGGAATAGTGCCCCATCGTTGGTGTCAGTGGGAGGAATAGTGCCCCATCGTTGGTATCAGTGGGAGGAATAGTGCCCCATCATTGGTATCAGTTGGAGGAATAGTGCCCCATCGTTGGTGTCAGTGGGAGGAATAGTGCCCCATCGTTGGTGTCAGTGGGAGGAATAGTGCCCCATCGTTGGTGTCAGTGGGAGGATAAGTACCCCATCGTTGGTGTCAGTGGGAGGAATAGTGCCCCATCATTGGTATCAGTGGGAGGAATAGTGTCCCATCGCTGGTGTCAGTTGGAGGAATAGTGCCCCATCGTTGGTGTCAGTGGGAGGAATAGTGCCCCATCGTTGGTGTCAGTGGGAGGAATAGTGCCCCATCATTGGTGTCAGTGGGAGGAATAGTGCCCCATCATTGGTGTCAGTGGGAGGAATAGTGCCCCATCATTGGTGTCAGTGGGAGGAATAGTGCCCCATCATTGGTGTCAGTGGAATGAATTCTGTCCCATCATTGGTGTCAATTAGATAAAGGCAAGCCAAGGGCCCCATCCAGCCTCAGGACAATATACGGAGACGACTGATCTTAACCAACCTTACAATTATAAAGGAAGCAGTCTGAAATACAATGTGTTTCCATGGAGCCCCTTATTGCCCCTCAATTATACCTAATCAGCCCTAACTAATGTATTTCTTCTTCGCCCCTCAACTATCTTCTCTGCTGAGTTTTACTATTTAAACTTTTTTTGTTTTTTATTCACATTTTTAGTGTTTGTATGTAGATGGGAACGCTCTGTGTCTGCAGTGAGATGGGAGCGCTCTGTGTCTGCAGTGAGATGGGAACGCTCTGTGTCTGCAGTGGGATGGGAACGCTCTGTGTCCGCGGTGAGATGGGAACGCTCTGTGTCCGCGGTGGGATGGGAACGCTCTGTGTCTACAGTGAGATGAGAGCGCTCTGCGTCCGCAGTGAGATGGGAACGCTCTGTGTCCGCGGTGGGATGGGAACGCTCTGCGTCCGCAGTGAGATGGGAACGCTCTGTGTCCGCGGTGGGATGGGAACGCTCTGCGTCCGCAGTGAGATGGGAGTGCTCTGAGTCCGCAGTGAGATGGGAACGCTCTGCGTCCGTAGTGAGAGGGGAACGCTCTGTGTCCGCGGTGAGATGGGAACGCTCTGCGTCCGCAGTGGGATGGGAACGCTCTGTGTCCGCGGTGAGATGGGAACGCTCTGCGTCCGCGGTGAGATGGGAACGCTCTACGTCCGCAGTGGGATGGGAGTGCTCTGCGTCCGCAGTGAGATGGGAACGCTCTGCGTCCGCAGTGAGATGGGAACGCTCTGCGTCCGCGGTGGGATGGGAGCGCTCTGTGTCCGCGGTGAGATGGGAACGCTCTGCGTCCGCAGTGGGATGGGAACGCTCTGCGTCCGCAGTGAGATGGGAACGCTCTGCGTCCGCAGTGATATGGGAACGCTCTGCGTCCGCAGTGGGATGGGAACGCTCTGCGTCCGCAGTGGGATGGGAACGCTCTGCGTCCGCAGTGAGGACGTTGGAAAGTTTTGCCGATGGGTTTGTGATGAGAGTTGGAATCAGACGGCTCAGCACTTCCATTTTCGGAGTGACCTCGGCATCCACCACAGATGATAAATCATCCAGACTTGACCAACCTGAGAAATTGGATTAAATCCTTCATCTCGGTATTAAGATTGACTGGCAGATGCTGGAACACCACCAAGAATGTAAATCTATCAGCGGCCGGAGGATTCAGCTTTAAAAACCACTCCTCCGGAACCGCAGTGCTTTCTAGAAGTGTCTGAGCTATAAAATGATGATGTAAAGAAATACCAATACTTCTCCGCAGTATAATGGAAGCCACTTGATAACAAACGTTTTGGTTTTATTAAAGGAAATTTTGCATTTTCTATATTGTTGTCATTTTGTTTTAGTAAGATAAATGTGAAATCTTGCATATGAATATTTTGTGCAGTCAGTAGGTGGCACTCTAGTCTCCTTTTCACATGTTTACCAGAATAATCTTGGCTGCTTTGCTGAAAAAAAAAAGCCTGCTCACTACAGAGCTCAATAGCTCCAGCTCTATCTGTAACAATCATGCCCACAGGGAGAGGCGCGGTTCTCCATTTTGCTCCAAACGTCTGCATTTTGGTATTTCTCTTAAATTCCAAATCAGTCTCCCTCCTCCGATTTCCCCCCTCCCTCAGGAATGCGTTCAGTTTACCTTGCTAGTCCCTGCCTTTGTACAATCCTTTTACCAAATAAGGCAATTGGGTTCTGTTGTAAGAGACACCCCGTTGGCTTTGGGTAGGAAAAGAGGCTGTTATGTTTTGTGTAGACAGAGAAGTGAGGACCTTAAACATAATAAACCAGATAGACCAAACGGAACTGACATAAGGGACTAGTACAGCTTAAATAGCCCTCCTGGTGCCAATGCGCTTTCTCATTCACACGTGTGAGCACTCGTGCACGGGCACTTGCAAGTCAGCCAGGAGCAGAGCTAATAGGAATCCTGGGCATAAGTATGTGCATTGCTTGACATTGTCCCTCAGTCATTTCTTTCATGTGTCGCTTGCCCCACCCATTTAGATTGTAAGCTCTGAGCAGGAACCTGCTAGCCCTCCTGCATTGGATTGCCTCCCTTTATATTGCTGCGCAAACTGTTGGAGCTTTAAAAATCCTGAATTTTATTAATATTAATTAAAAGAAAACTTTCTCCTTTCCATTGAGACGAGCTGATAAAAGTTTTATAAAGAGAACAGAGTGTCAGGAAAAGTCAGAAGTAAGAGAAGAATTCTGCGACTTCATCATTGTGACGGATACAAATGAGCTGCTGGTAGGAAGAACATCACTTGACTCGTCACCACAACCCACAAATGCTGCCAAGCGGCACCTCCGGTATAATCCTCATACACAGTGCAGGTGGCGGCGGGCTTCAAATGGTGACTCGGTGGGTCATTTTATTCTTCATTATTCTTGTTATATAAATATCAATGTGCGCTTCTGTGTGTCGCTACTAAAGCAGAACTTCGCTCTCTCAATCACCTGAACTTATTTGAATCCTTCTGCTGCTAGCATTAGTAAATAGATAGGAAGGTAGATTATATTTTCATGTTTTAAACTTTTTTTTTTTACAAATCTTCAGTGACTTCCTGGTTTCTTGCCTAGGCCAACATGAAGTCACACATCCCAGGGGTCTTCATGGGAGGAGGAGTTTTCTCAGTTAAGCACACTGTTCTGCTTGCATGCCTGAGCTAAGGGCAGATGGACTCCAGGAACAAAATGCTGCATGAATCATCTACCCTAATTTAAGATGGCCACAGCTAGAAATGTTAGGGGGGGGGGTTTTCAAAGTGATTTCTCGGCAACATAAAGCATGGAAATCGATGGGGCAGTTTGCTCTGAATATTAAAAATGAATTGAATAGTGTTTTTGGTTTGCGGAGCTCAGATACAGTGTAATATACACCAGGGGCGGACTGGCCATTTGAGAACTCGGGCACTGCCCGAGGGCCCGGGGTCAGTAGGGCGCCCCATGTGATGCCCCTGGTACCTTTTATAGGCTTTCTTGGGTGTGGTTTGAGTGTGGGCCAGGACATAGGGGCCCCATGATCCCCTATTGCCTGGGGTCCCCATGAGTTGTCAGTCCACCCCTGATATACACGCACCAGCCACTTCATTAGGTCCACCTTGCTAGTGCCAAGAAAATCTCCCCCACACCATGACACCACCACCAGCCTGAACCGTTGATACAAGGCAGGATGGATCCACCACACCATGACACCACCACCAGCCTGAGCCATTGATACAAGGCAGGATGAATCCACCATACCATGACACCACCACCACCACCACCACCAGCCTGAACCATTGATACAAGGCAGGATGGATCCCCCACACCATGACACCACCACCACCACCAGCCTGAACCATTGATACAAGGCAGGATGGATCCCCCACACCATGACACCACCACCACCAGCCTGAACCGTTGGTACAAGGCAGGATGGATCCACCACACCATGACACCACCACCACCAGCCTGAGCCATTGATACAAGGCAGGATGAATCCACCATACCATGACACCACCACCACCACCACCAGCCTGAACCATTGATACAAGGCAGGATGGATCCACCACACAATGCACCACCACCACCAGCCTGAACCATTGATACAAGGCAGGATGGATCCCCCACACCATGACACCACCAGCCTGAACCATTGATACAAGGCAGGATGAATCCACCACACCATGACACCACCACCAGCCTGAACCATTGATACAATGCAGGATGAATCCACCACACTATGACACCACCAGCCTGAACCATTGATACAAGGCAGGATGGATCCACCACACCATGATACCACCACCACCACCAGTCAGAACCGTTGATACAAGGCAGAATGGATATCCAAAGGGGGAGGAATTCTCATCTGAGAGAACCATCATAAGAACGGGTGCTGTGGAGACTACTAAAACTGTTTGGATTTTTCCTCACTTTGTGGCTCAAAGACAATAGTCACCAGGACAGATGAATCTAACCCTTCCCTACGGTATCCAAAACAAAACAAATGTCCCTTTACACTTAAATCCCATACGGCCTGCCCCAGCATTCCTTTAAATAGTCCAGAATGCTTGGGGAGTCAGGAAGGATCAGCAATACTGTGACCAGTGTCACAGCAGTCGCATGATTGGAGCAGATCCAGCCAGGAGAGCATTTACCGTGAGGCAAACAAGGCATTTGCCTTGGGCATCATTTTTCAGGGGGGTGGCACCACCCCCTGGCAGTGGCACACAGGAGCTGGAGTTGGTAGTGAGGAGGAGCCTAGTGGCCAGATGAGGAAGGAGCCTCTGCTGTTTGGTGAGTGCTGCCTGGTAGTGGCCGGAGCTGTGCGGGGATCTGGGGAGAGCGGAGCAGAGGGTGCTAACTGGGGAAGAGGGGGGTGCTCAATTTTTGTGTTAGAAAGGAAGCTGTACCTGCAGTTCTAGGTCCCCCTGCTTTGGTTTCATTCACTGTTCTCTTTGCAGGAGAGGAAGCTGTGCCTGCAGTTCTAGGTCCCCTTGCTTTGGTTTCATTCACTGTTCTACTTCCTGGAGAGGAAGCTGTACCTGAAGGTCAAGGTCCCTGAGCTTTGGTTTTGTTCACTGTTCTCCTTGTTGGAGAGAAAAAGCTGCACCTGTAGTTCCAGGTCCCCCTGCTTCGGTTTCATTCACTGTTCTCCTTGCTGGGAGGAAGCTGTATTTGCAGTTCCATTTCCCCCTGATTTGGTTTCGTTCACTTGTACCTGCAGTTCCAGGTTCCCCTGCTTTAGTTTAATTCCCTGTTCTACTTGCTGGAGAGAAAACTGTACCTGAAGTTCAAGGTCCCTGTGCTTTGGTTTCATTCACTGTTCTCCTTGCTGGAGAGAAAGCTGCACCTGAAGTTCAAGGTCCCTGTGCTTTGGTTTCATTCACTGTTCTCCTTGCTGGAGAGAAAGCTGCACCTCCAGTTCTAGGTCCCCCTGCTTTGGTTTTATTCACTGTCTCCTTGCTGGGGAGGAAGCTGTACCTGCAGTTCCAGGTCCCCCTGCTTTGGTTTCATTCACTTTTCCCTTGCTGGAGAGGAAGCTGTACATGTAGTTCCAGGTCCCCCTGCTTTGGTTTCATTCACTTTTCCCTTGCTGGGGAGGAAGCTGTACCTGCAGTTCCAGGTCCCCCTGCTTTGGTTTCGTTCACTGTTCTCCTTGCTGGAGAGGAAGCTGTACCTGCAGTTCTAGGTTTCCCTGCTTTGGTTTCATTCACTGCCTCCTTGCTGGGGAGAAAGCTGTACCTGTAGTTCCAGGTCCCCCTGCTTTGGTTTTATTCACTGCTCTCCTTGCTGGGGAGGAAGCTGTACCTGCAGTTCCAGGTCCCCCTGCTTTGTTTTCATTCACTGTTCTCCTTGCTGAAGAGTAAGCTGTACCTGCAGTTCTAGGTCCCCCTGCTTTGGTTTCATTCACTTTTCTCTTGCTGGAGAGGAAGCTGTACTTGCAATTCCAGGTCTCCCTGCTTTGGTTTTATTCACTGTTCTCCTTGCTGGGGAGGAAGCTGTACCTGCAGTCCCAGGTCCCCTTGCTTTGGTTTCACTCACTGTTCTCCTTGCTGGACGGGAAGCTGTACCTGCAGTTCCAGGTCCCCCTGCTTTGGCTTCATTCATTCTGTGGATCTGTGCTTTCTCTACCTCTTTTGCTCCTTCTTGAATATTTCCCCTCTGATCACTGGAGGAAAAGGCATCTCTGCCATGAGGAAGCAAAGCCATGCCTCTATCAAGATGGCCACCTCCACACAGAGCTACGGTGTAGAATAAGGCATGGTAAATCAGTAATGGGTAAAAGATCAGCTGCAAGGAGATCCCTGGCAATACTGGTGATTAGTCCTTGGCCCTCGTCCTGCCTTTTTTGGGGGCTCAGCTTCCACAATTCAGGGTCTCTTTACATTTAAAGGGAACATTTTTTTTGTTGAGCTCATAATTAGAGTAGCTTTCATAGATTATTTTTAATATGCTTTCATTTTTATTTTTCAGATAGATTAAGAAAAAAACCTGAATATTCAGAGAACAGAATTTATTATATGTGAAAACTTTAAAAATGAAGATTTCCTAACAGGAAGAAAAGAACACAGGAGGAGGGGGGGGGGGGTAATTGTTTTTCTTTGTTATTTATCATCTCTTTTTAATAAATCATGTAGGTAGAAATCTCCAACTAGCTGACAGCCTAAGAAAAAAAACAATATAAAAAAACTCCCAAAACTCCAGTGTGCAGTCCTCTCTTTGCTAAATATCTGCTGTAATCTCCAACTGCAATTTCAATTTTCCATCTCTGATGCAATAATATCTTTGATCGAAGGATATGAAATTGTAACCTCACAAATTTGGCAATAAAGGAAGTTCTAGGTTCTAGGTAGAAACTGGAAATAGAAAAGACAAAAGGTTTGCATGTATGCAGAGTATTACCGCTTGCCTACCGGACACTTCTACCCCCTTCCTGCCTACAGGGCACTTCTACCCCCTTCCTGCCTACAGGGCACTTCTACCCCCTTCCTGCCTACCGGACACTTCTACCCCCTTCCTGCCTACAGGACACTTCTACCCCCTTCCTGCCTACAGGGCACTTCTACCCCCTTCCTGCCTACAGGGCACTTCTACCCCCTTCCTGCCTACAGGGCACTTCTACCCCCTTCCTGCCTACAGGGCACTTCTACCCCCTTCCTGCCTACCGGACACTTCTACCCCTTCCTGCCTACAGGACACTTCTACCCCCTTCCTGCCTACAGGGCACTTCTACCCCCTTCCTGCCTACAGAGCACTTCTACCCCCTTCCTGCCTACCGGGCACTTCTACCCCCTTCCTGCCTACAGGGCACTTCTACCCCCTTCCTGCCTACAGGGCACTTCTACCCCCTTCCTGCCTACAGGGCACTTCTACCCCCTTCCTGCCTACCGGACACTTCTACCCCTTCCTGCCTACAGGACACTTCTACCCCCTTCCTGCCTACAGGGCACTTCTACCCCCTTCCTGCCTACAGGGCACTTCTACCCCCTTCCTGCCTACCGGGCACTTCTACCCCCTTCCTGCCTACAGGGCACTTCTACCCCCTTCCTGCCTACCGGACACTTCTACCCCCTTCCTGCCTACCGGACACTTCTACCCCCTTCCTGCCTACAGGGCACTTCTACCCCCTTCCTGCCTACAGGGCACTTATACCCCCTTCCTGCCTACCGGGCACTTCTACCCCCTTCCTGCCTACAGGGCACTTCTACCCCCTTCCTGCCTACCGGGCACTTCTACCCCCTTCCTGCCTACTGGGCACTTATACCCCCTTCCTGCCTACAGGGCACTTATACCCCCTTCTTGCCTACAGGGCACTTATACCCCCTTCCTGCCTACAGGGCACTTATACCCCCTTCCTGTCCAGGCCAATTTCCAGCTCTCAGCGCTGTTACACTTTGAATGACAATTGCGCGGTCATGCAACACTGTACCCAGATGACATTTTTATCATTTTTTTGTGACAGATAGAGCTTTATTTTGGTGGTATTTCATCACCTCAGGCATTTTTATTTTTTCTTAAACAAACCAAAAACCGCTGAAAATTTTGAAAAAAAAGTTTTTTCTTAGTTTTGTTATAAAAATTTTAAAAATAACTGATTTTTCTCCTTCACTGATGTGCGCTAATGAGGCTGCAGTGATGGGCACTGATAGGCTGCACTGATGGACACTGATAAGTGGCACTGATGGGCACTGATGAGGAGGCACTGGTAGGTGGCACTGATGGGCATCACTGATGGGAACTGAAAGGCAGCACTGATAGGCGCCTATCAGTGCCATATATCAGAAGACCAGTAGGGTGAGTGTGAAGATGTGCACACCTGGTATGATAGTCTTGGGCATAGCGCAGGGATTCTGTTAGGAGGCAGTTGTGCTTTGCTCAAGAGACAGCACTCCATGCTGGAGACAGAAGATTCCTTATCCATACAGCTGAGAGGGTCAAGATGGCTAAGCGAGTCTGGGAGACTGAGAGAGCCAAGATGATTAGGTAAGTCTAGGGCAGGCCTTGAAATTTCCACTCGCCTGGTCGCCAATGGCGAGTGGAAATTATGGTGGGGGCTAGTGTGTCCCCCAGGGCCGTCTTGCTGAGCAGGCTCGGAGCTCAGGCCAGATCTGTCATTGGCACTGGGAGCTGTCAGACTGCTCAATAGCTGAGCGCAGTGAAAGCAAAGAAAGGAGTGTGTGCTGTGCTCTCTGCCTCCCCTAGAGTGCAATACCCAGCTCTGTGAGTGAACAACGAAGTACTGCAACCTTTTATAGGTGTGTGTGTGTACCTAATTTCAACTCACTCTGGTTACATGATCCTCTCTGTCAGCCAGTGGTGGCTTCAGGGGAGAGGAGAGAGCACTTAACAGCGTGTGTGTGTGTGCATGTCTGTGTATGTACATGTGTCTGTGCGTGTGTATTTCTGTGTATGTACATGTATCTGTCTGTATGCGTGTCTGTACGTGCCTGTGTGTGTATACATGTGTCTGTATGTGTGTGTGTACATGTGTCTCTGTGCATGTGTGTACATGTTTCTGTGTGTGTAAGTGTATGTACAGGAGTGTGTTTACCACAAGGCAAACAAGGCATTTGCCTAGGGCGGCACTTTTCAGGAGGGCAGCAGCGTTTTCCAGGGGGGCAGCGCCGTCCCCCGAAAGAAGGAATGGAAGAAGGGACACACGCAGCATGGGGACCAGGTGGGAGCTGCAGGCTGCTTGATGGTGTATGCAGAGCCTGACTCTTGTTCCCGGGGATGTTCGGAGCTGTGAAGGTGAGTGTCTTATCTCTTGCCGTGGGTGGTATTGGGGGTTGCCAGTGTATGGGGGGCGGTGGTAGTGGAAGGCTCTCTCGGGTGGGGCCTGGAGTGTTGTTGGTCAATGTCAGGCTCTCTTCGTGGGGGAGCCAATTTTTGTATTGCCTAGGGCAGCATGAAACCTAAATACACCACTGTGTTTGTACATGTCTGTGTGTGTGTACACGTGTCTCTGTGCGTGTGTGTACATGTTTCTGTGTGTGTATGTACATGTCTGTGTGTGTGTACATGTTTCTGTGTGTGTATGTGTGTGTGTATGTACATGTCTGTGTGTGTGTACATGTTTCTGTGTGTGTCTGTGTGTGTGTACATGTGTCTCTGTGCGTGTGTACATGTTTCTGTGTGTGTCTGTGTGTGTGTACATGTGTCTCTGTGCGTGTGTGTACATGTTTCTGTGTGTGTTTGTACATGTCTGTGTGTGTGTACAGGTGTCTCTGTGCGTGTGTGTACGTTTCTGTGTGTGTATGTGTGTGTGTATGTACATGTCTGTGTGTGTGTACATGTTTCTGTGTGTGTCTGTGTGTGTGTACATGTGTCTCTGTGCGTGTGTGTACATGTTTCTGTGTGTGTCTGTGTGTGTGTACATGTGTCTCTGTGCGTGTGTGTACATGTTTCTGTGTGTGTTTGTACATGTCTGTGTGTGTGTACACGTGTCTCTGTGCGTGTGTGTACATGTTTCTGTGTGTGTCTGTGTGTGTGTACATGTGTCTCTGTGCGTGTGTGTACATGTTTCTGTGTGTGTTTGTACATGTCTGTGTGTGTGTACATGTGTCTCTGTGCGTGTGTGTACATGTTTCTGTGTGTGTCTGTGTGTGTGTACATGTGTCTCTGTGCGTGTGTGTACATGTTTCTGTGTGTGTTTGTACATGTCTGTGTGTGTGTACATGTGTCTCTGTGCGTGTGTGTACATGTTTCTGTGTGTATGTACATTTCTGTGTGTGTACAGGTGTCTCTGTTTGTGTGTGTACATGTGTCTCTGTGCGTGTGTGTACATGTTTCTGTGTGTGTCTGTGTGTGTGTACATGTGTCTCTGTGCGTGTATGTGTGTGTGTTTGTACATGTCTGTGTGTGTGTACAGGTGTCTCTGTGCGTGTGTGTACATGTTTCTGTGTGTATGTACATGTCTGTGTGTGTGTACATGTTTCTGTGTGTGTATGTGTGTGTGTATGTACATGTCTGTGTGTGTGTACATGTTTCTGTGTGTGTCTGTGTGTGTGTACATGTGTCTCTGTGCGTGTGTACATGTTTCTGTGTGTGTCTGTGTGTGTGTACATGTGTCTCTGTGCGTGTGTGTACATGTTTCTGTGTGTGTTTGTACATGTCTGTGTGTGTGTACAGGTGTCTCTGTGCGTGTGTGTACGTTTCTGTGTGTGTATGTGTGTGTGTATGTACATGTCTGTGTGTGTGTACATGTTTCTGTGTGTGTCTGTGTGTGTGTACATGTGTCTCTGTGCGTGTGTGTACATGTTTCTGTGTGTGTCTGTGTGTGTGTACATGTGTCTCTGTGCGTGTGTGTACATGTTTCTGTGTGTGTTTGTACATGTCTGTGTGTGTGTACACGTGTCTCTGTGCGTGTGTGTACATGTTTCTGTGTGTGTCTGTGTGTGTGTACATGTGTCTCTGTGCGTGTGTGTACATGTTTCTGTGTGTGTTTGTACATGTCTGTGTGTGTGTACATGTGTCTCTGTGCGTGTGTGTACATGTTTCTGTGTGTGTCTGTGTGTGTGTACATGTGTCTCTGTGCGTGTGTGTACATGTTTCTGTGTGTATGTACATGTCTGTGTGTGTACAGGTGTCTCTGTTTGTGTGTGTACATGTGTCTCTGTGCGTGTGTGTACATGTTTCTGTGTGTGTCTGTGTGTGTGTACATGTGTCTCTGTGCGTGTATGTGTGTGTGTTTGTACATGTCTGTGTGTGTGTACAGGTGTCTCTGTGCGTGTGTGTACATGTTTCTGTGTGTATGTACATGTCTGTGTGTGTGTACATGTTTCTGTGTGTGTCTGTGTGTGTGTACATGTGTCTCTGTGCGTGCGTGTACATGTTTCTGTGTGTGTTTGTACATGTCTGTGTGTGTGTACAGGTGTCTCTGTGCGTGTGTGTACATGTTTCTGTGTGTATGTACATGTCTGTGTGTGTACAGGTGTCTCAGTTTGTGTGTGTACATGTGTCTCTGTGCGTGTATGTGTGTTTGTACATGTCTGTGTGTGTGTACAGGTGTCTCAGTTTGTGTGTGTTTGTTGGTGGTGAGTAACTCTTAAGGCCTGGCTAGTAGCTCAGGACTTGAAATTGTAAGCCCTGGGGGGACTGAGAGAATCTGGGAGTCTTAGAGGAGTGAGAGAGCATGGGGTGTCAGGAGGACCCCTATGGAGAGGGGCCCCTGAGGCAACCAAAAAGGTGTGAGAGCCAAGAATGCTGGGAAAGCTGTGTGAACATAGTGGTACTATGTAAGGTCTGAGGGACCAGCCAAAAGCCAAGGTTGAGGCCTATGCAGTGGTGCTTCTGAAAAGAGAGCCACGAGGCTCTATATTTATCTGAAACCTGTGTTTATTGGTGAAAATTCCTGGCGTTTTCTGTTGAGCTTTCATTTTTTTTAATAAAAGTGGGCTGGCAAGCCGTGAACCACAGTTTGGACTGCGTGGACTCACTACAAATGCTTCAACCACTGAGCTAACAACCCTCAAATATCACAGTAGTTACAATGACCAGCTTGGACCAATGTAACTACCAATGTACAGTCACGGCCAAAAATCTTGCCCCCCCCCCGCATTTCTGTCAGATAACGCACCACTTCACCCAGAAAATTGTTGCAATTACAAATGTTTCGGAGTTCTCATGTTTATTTCTTTTGTTTGTATTGGTATGACAAAAAAGTCGAGAACCAAAATTTGACACATTCCACACAAAACCCCCAAAATGGACTGGACAAAATTATTGGCACCCTCGATGTAATATTTGGTGGCACACCCCTTGGAAAAACTAACTGAAATCAATGGCTTCCTGTAACCATCAATGAGTTTCTTCCACCTCTCTCCTGGAATTTTGGAGCGCTCTTCTTTCGCCAACTGTTCCAAGTCTCTCAGATTGGAAGGTTCCTTTTCCCAACTGATGTTTTGAGGTCTCTCCACAGGAGCTCTAAGTACATGACATGCTTGGCTGACCAAAGTAGGCACTGCTGTTCGACTTCTACTGCAGTGATCTCCACTAGCTTCCCGGGTCCCCTGCTGAGCGGTCGGCCCCATGCATTATGAACACAGATGGCACGGGCACCATTGAATGTGTAGAAAGTGTTCTCTGATTGGACAAGGTGGAGAACATGACCTCACCACCGCACCTTGTCCAATCAGAGAATGCTTTGAATTCATCCAGAAAATGCAAAGCTATCCATGAATGGTGCCTGTGTTGAACAGCCGACCTTCTGTGTTCACAATGCAGGAGAGCAGCAGCTCTGGAGAACATGACCTCACCACCCCATCTTGTCATCACCCCACCTTGTCCAATCAGAAAATGCTTTGAATTCATCCAGAAAATGCAAAGCTATCCATGAATGGTGCCTGTGTTTAACAGCCGACCTTCTGTGTTCACAATGCAGGAGAGCAGCAGCTCTGGAGAACATGACCTCACCACCCCACCTTGTCCAATCAGAATCCTTTGAATTCATCCAGAAAATGCAAAGCTATCCATGAATGGTGCCTGTGTTGAACAGCTGACCTTCTGTGTTCACAATGCAGGAGAGCAGCAGCTCATGACCTCACCACCCCACCTTGTCCAATCAGAGAATGCTTTGAATTCATCCAGAAAATGCAAAGCTATCCATGAATGGTGCCTGTGTTGAACAGCCGACCTTCTGTGTTCACAATGCAGGAGAGCAGCAGCTCTGGAGAACATGACCTCACCACCCCACCTTGTCCAATCAGAGAATCCTTTGAATTCATCCAGAAAATGCAAAGCTATCCATGAATGGTGCCTGTGTTGAACAGCTGACCTTCTGTGTTCACAATGCAGGAGAGCAGCAGCTCATGACCTCACCACCCCACCTTGTCCAATCAGAGAATGCTTTGAATTCATCCAGAAAATGCAAAGCTATCCATGAATGGTGCTCCTGTTCCGAGCAGCCGACCCTCTGTGTTCACAATGCTGGAGAGCAGCAGCTCGGCACAAGACTTGGATGCTAGTGGTGATCACTGTAGTAGTGGTGTAGTAGCGCTGTAGTAGCAGTGTCTACTTCAGTGATTTCTAGCTTCCAGGGGCATTGGTCAGGTGCGTGCCCCCAGCTGTCAGCCCATACTCAGGTCCCTAGATTGAGAACCAACCAGTATGTACCATGGCCTAGTTTACTAGAATTGTGTGTCGATTTAGAAAACATAATCCTCCAGCCCAGGGCACACAGGCTGCACATATTTCAACATCTTCAGTTATGACAGAAGAACACTTCTGATTGATCCACGAACAGAGATGCACATGTTCCAACGACGACCCTTTAATAAACCGCGGGAACCCGGGAGGGATGATGTTGGCCTTTGGGAAATCACTGTCACAGCGCACTGATGAAGGACAGCGGGAGTAATGAAGAGACGCCTGATAGATGTGTCTACACCGACATCTCCGCTCCGTGTGACAGATTCCACCGCGTCTGGATCCAGCGTTTTGTCTTTCAGAAAACTCCGCTATAAATCTAAACTTCCAATTCTCAGAAAGGCAAAACCTGTCAGAAACACGCGAGACGCTCAAGCTTTATTAATATGTGAGATGCTGACAGTAGAAGATTGTGTTGTCACCACATGTAAGAAGTGCCTGACAAAGTGCCGGCATGTACGATACCGCACAATTCCTTCTGTACTCCGCCGCACTCAACATGAATCAGACTGGAAACGATGAGAGAATACTACGCTACAGACCTCGGGGTTACTACCTACACAGCTTCTACCAGAAAGTCATTACCCCCCCGCCTTCCGCAGACTCATTACTCGGATAGATCCTAGGCCTAGACTGGTATTAACCCAGACATCATGGAGTCACACCTCTACATACTGCTGCCAGGGTTTTATTTCTGACTGGAGAGGTTTTGATGGAAGATGCCTGATCCAAGACTGCTCCTGACTGCACTGTAAAATCTTTTTTTAATTTGTAATGCACGGGTGTCAAATTGGTGGCCCTCCAGCTGTTGCCAAACTACAAGTCCCATGAGGCACTGCAACAGGTCCTGTATCTATGTCCTGGTGTTTTGTGTGTCCTATGGATCAATAAATATACACTATATTCATCATGGGCGGCACAGTGGCTTAGTGGTTAGCACTTCTACCTTGCAGTAAATGGGTCATGGGTTCGATTCCCAACCATGGTGTCTCCTGCATGGAGTTTGCATGTTCTCCCTGTGTTTGTGTGGGTTTCCTCCCACACTCCAAAGACATGCTGGTAGGTTAGTTGGCTCCTGTCTATATTGTCCTAGATTCATTCCTGGCCATGTGGGATCTCCTGCATGGTGGGGGTTGGGGAAAGACCTGGCAACCTACCCTGTAAAATAATTGCTAAGAGAATTCATGGAAGAAGTCACTTGTGAGTGACGGTCCATGCAATTGCCAAGGGTCAGATACAACTGAATAGACAGATATTCATCTATCCTCTGGTGTGTGGCTGACCCTTTGTCCTATTGCATGAGGCACTGCAAGACTTACAGTTACAAGCATGACTCCCAAAGGTAGAGGCATGATGGGACTTATAGTTTCGTAACAGCTGGAGGGCCGCCAGTTTGACACCCCTGGTGTAGGGCTTTTAAAGTGCAAAGGTTCCGCTTAGGCTGCTCCCAGGTATTGGATTGCAAGTGTAAAGTAGAATTCCAGGCTAAAGCTAACTAAAGTCTTAAATATGCTCCCTCCCCCCTCCTAACACCTATGCTGACTATCCTGTTGTAGCACTCCTCTAGTTAGCTAGGGGGAGCTAGACAGGTTTTTAGCTAGATGTTGAGTAGCAGCCTGGTGTGAGTTAGCCTGGGATGAGTCAGCCGGGTCATTTTTAGGTCAGCACTGAGGGCTCTGTAGATCAGTTCCCTGATACCTCCCCATGCTCTAGAAACTTAAGAAGTTTCTAGAGGGCAGTGGGTGGGGATGAAAAGAGGGGCTGATCTGCATACTTAGGGGATCTTGGCCAATCCCCAAGCAGGAGGGTTGGCATGGTGCCAGGAAAGTCTTTAAATATGAGAGAGCCTGACCAGCAGGTAGTAAAGTTGGGTGGAAGATGGAGTGAAGGCTGGAGTGTGGAACCTGGGAGGGAGTCCAGGAGAGGGGCCAACCTGCAGACAGGGGCTGGAAGGGAGGGTCTCTCAGCCTCAACCATCCCCTGAGAGAAGTCAGCCAGGGAAGCAGGGAAGGAGCCAGCCTAGCATAAGGCCTTAAGGCAGCCACCAACCCACAAGCTTGCAGGAGAGGACTCAGTGGGTAATACCACCCTCTGGGCCAGATAAGAGGAGAAGGCAGTCAGGTGGCCAAACCAACTTGCATCTCATCTCAAGCTGCTAAGCCAAAGTGGCAGTTTTTATTTATTTCAGGTACTTACATAACGCCGTCAATTTACGCAGCGCTTTACATATATACTGTATATATTGTACATTCACATCAGTTCCTATCCCTCAAGGGGCGTACAATCTAAGGTCCTTAAACTCCCGGAGCCTTCTGTCCTTCTGCTTGCCGTCTGCTTTTGGACCTTCCGCTGCTGATGGGAGTCCAGGATTACCTACTGTCAGGAGCCTTCCACCATGTAGGGGGACTGCTGGAACCTATAGTTTGCCCTGAAGATACCAGCTCCTGGATTTTGCCAACCATGGACTTTACCATGTTTGGACTCTACCTGTGCAGGTATGCAGCATACAAGCCTGAGATAGGGATTAGGGATGTTAGGGAAGAACCGTGTTGCACCTTGGACTTTATGATCTTTGAGTTTTTCAGGAAAGGTTTTTTGAAACTTCTCCTTTGCCTGGTCTAAAATTTCTAAAGGAGGGAAATGCAAGTAACCAGTATATGTATCCATATCTATATACATCTATGTGCAACATTGCTTCTGAGCACACTCAGCCTACACGTTTCACTGATTTAATGTCCACTTCTTCAGGACACAGATGTTTCCAACTTTTCTTTCTTTCCACATTGAAACATGTTGTTGTAACATGAAGTGCATCTTCTCCGACATCTCTTTGAGGGACATATACTTCACAGGGCCTGGGTGAGTTGGACTTCCAGGCAGGTGGTTGGGGTGTCATGAGCTGGGCCAGCCCACTGCGGTTTCTTCCCTTCTGCGCTTCACGAGCTGTGACAATTTAATTCCAGAAACGGACTGTAAACAAAAAATGTTTTCTTACCTATACACTAGTGACTGTTGTCACCTTCAACGGCGGAAACATTTCTGGAATTCATTTACCGGAATGCTGCACAGTATCTTTGTCGCGGCTCTCTGGATGTCTGGAATGTCATCAAATTTGTGTCCATTTAAGGCATTTTTAAATTTTGGAAACAGCAAAAAGTGGCAGGGTGCTAAGTCAGGAGAATAAGATGGTCGGTCGAGTTTCAAAATGGATTTCAGGACCAGGAACTCGCAGACACTTATCGCATCTTGTGCAGAAGCATTGTCGTGGTGGAGAATCCACTTGTCAGGCCAGAGTCCTGGTCTTTTTCTCTGAACGGATTCCTGTAACCTTTTCATTTTCCACATTTGCATCCATCCTTTGCGTTTTCAGCTGCTCGTTTCTTGCATCATCGTGGACATCTTCCTCCCTTAAATCGCCTATGCCATTTAAAAACACTTGAATTCTTGATGGGAGGAGGGGTGCCCTTTCCCAACCCAATCCGACCCCCCCCTCCCCCAACCTCCACTCACTGGTGCCTCTCCAGGCTCTCTGTCCTCCTGGAGAACCCGTAACTGAAGCCAGCGGTTCCACTTGCTTATCATGGAGCTTGTCGAGGGCCGTAAGATCCCCGATCAGCTCTATGGTATAGGCAACAGGAAACAACTAGTACTGTGTCACTTCCGGTTTCCCCAGATGTAAACAGCGCCATAAAGAGTAACTGTCACTGCCTATTGCTGTCACAGGGGATGTTTACATTCCTTGTGACTGCGATAAAAGTGGTAAAAAAAAATGTAAAGAAAGTGTAAAAAAATAAAAAATTTTAAAAGGATTGGATTTGGGGTCGAAAGGACAGATGGGAGTCCAGGATTACACCTAGTACCCCGGCAAGAGGTGTGGTGTGGAGGAGACTGAAGGGGCGAGGTGTGGAGGAGACTGAAGGGGCGAGGTGTGGAGGAGACTGAAGGGGGGAGGTGTGGAAGAGACTGAAGGGGCGAGGTGAGGAGGAGACTGAAGGGGCGAGGTGAGGAGGAGACTGAAGGGGTGAGGTGAGGAGGAGACTGAAGGGGCGAGGTGAGGAGGAGACTGAAGGGGAGATAGTGTGGAGGAGACTGAAGGGGCAAGGTGTGGAGGAGACTGAAGGGGCGAGGTGTGGAGGAGAATGAAGGGGCGAGGTGAGGAGCCTGAAGGGGCGAGGTGTGGAGGAGACTGAAGGGGCGAGGTGTGGAGGAGACTGAAGGGGTGAGGTGAGGAGGAGACTGAAGGGGAGATAGTGTGGAGGAGACTGAAGGGGCGAGGTGTGGAGGAGACTGAAGGGGCGAGGTGTGGAGGAGAATGAAGGGGCGAGGTGAGGAGCCTGAAGGGGCGAGGTGTGGAGGAGACTGAAGGGGCGAGGTGTGGAGGAGACTGAAGGGGTGAGGTGAGGAGGAGACTGAAGGGGAGATAGTGTGGAGGAGACTGAAGGGGCGAGGTGTGGAGGAGACTGAAGGGGCGAGGTGAGGAGGAGACTGAAGGGGTGAGGTGAGGAGGAGACTGAAGGGGAGATAGTGTGGAGGAGACTGAAGGGGCGAGGTGTGGAGGAGACTGAAGGGGCGAGGTGTGGAGGAGACTGAAGGGGCGAGGTGTGGAGGAGACTGAAGGGGTGAGGTGAGCAGGAGACTGAAGGGGTGAGGTGTGGAGGAGACTGAAGGGGTGAGGTAGAAAGATAAGATTTCCATGTAAACAAAAGTGTAAGGAAAGGCCGGGTCTTCAGGTGGTCACTGTACCCGTTCATCTTGATGTTGATTATTCTGCAAGTTGCAGTAGAAAGTCTGACTTTTTTGTGGGTAAGCTCTGGCTGCACACTTTATATCATCAATATTCTGTACCAATACATGATCAGCCCATGAATTCCTTCGGTATCAGGGTCAGTATTCGATGTCCACAACTATTGTGCATCTAAGGAGCCCAGGAGATAAGAAGCTTCCATTCTGAGTGTGGATTCCATGAGTGGAGGACACCATTGACCCACAGCGTCCCCAATGGGAGGACATATTATTCAGAATATATTTTAATATCCGAGGCACATCGCAGCTGCAGCACGTGCACGTTTTTCCATTCGGTGGGGTGATGCGTCTGGGGCCGGGCCGCTGCCCTCGGATATTTATTTAATTATGGTCGGGTCACAGGTCAGTGTAATTGAGTCTAACCTCTGAGGCTCCTCTCCTCTATGCATGGATAATCAGGATGAATGAAAGCGAGATTAACAACACACCGGGATCAGAGTGCGGCTCAGAAAACACATCGAAATTCAAACAAGGTACCAGGCGCAGCGCTTAAATCATTATCCGCCAAACCACAAAATGAGGCTTACAAATCTCCAAGAAGATGGAGGAGAAAAATTGCAGCTTTTTTTTAAAATTGTGAAGTAAGATGAACCCCGAGCAGATATTAAAAACAAATCAATCCAGTAAATAATAATTTAATGTACTTCCTAAACTCTAGGCAAGCAGCTAAATAGACAGAGGAAACCAATAATATCTGTACATCCAGATCTGGGGCAGCACAGTGGCTAAATGGTTAGCACTTCTGCCTGGCAGTACTCAGGTCGTTGGTTTGAATCCCAGCCACGGCACCACCTGCCTGGAGTTTGCATGGTCTCCCTGTGCCTGTGTGGGTTTCCTCCAGGTACTCTGGTTTCCTCTCACACTCCAAAGACATGCTGGGTGGTGAATTGGATCCTGTCTAAAATTGGCCCTAGTATGTGTATGTATGTGAGTTAGGGACATTAGATTGTAAATTTACAGCACTATATAAGTACCTGAAATAAATAAATCTGAGATTTAAACAGCTCTGTTGAGCATGGGAACAGATCTCATATCTCTGCTGCAGTTTCATTTTCACTTACAGATCTCCATGACTCCCAAACCTGTGACTGGACAGTGAAATGGAAATGAGCAGACCGATGGACTCGATTCTTTCCCTCTACTCTCTCCTCCTATCAGCATGCTTCTTAGTCTGCTCTCTGAGCCCTGCTGTACAGACTGCACAAGGCGGTTAATCCCACCTGGTTGTGCTGGCTGGTAGGTGCGCCACAATCATAAGACTGGCTAAAACAGATTCACAAATATCTTGGCAGCTGATCCGGTTTCCATGGTGGCATGTCACCTTTATAATTAACATCTCGCGGTGGTTTTTGATGTAAATACATTTATGATGCTGGTCATGCTCTATGTCCGGGGTAGGCAACCTTGGAGAGATGGAAATCTACCTGAACAACATGAAGAAGAGCCAAGATCACCGAGTTCTGCGTCCTTCCTTTTATTTTAAGAAATTAACTGTCAAGGCCTAAAAAAATATAATAAAAAAAATGTCACTGTAAGAATATTCAGTTAGCTTGTCTTAAACGTGGACAGTGTAAGTCAGTAGAATGGTGGACAGTGTAAGTCAGCAGAATGGTGGACAGTGTAAGTCAGCAGAACGGTGGACAGTGTATGTCAGCAGAATGGTGGACAGTGTAAGTCAGCAGAATGGTGGACAGTGTAAGTCAGCAGAACGGTGGACAGTGTATGTCAGCAGAATGGTGGACAGTGTAAGTCAGCAGAATGGTGGACAGTGTAAGTCAGTAGAACGGTGGACAGTGTAAGTCAGTAGAGCGGTGGACAGTGTAAGTCAGTAGAACGGTGGACAGTGTAAGTCAGCAGAGCGCTGGACAGTGTAAGTCAGCAGAACGGTGGACAGTGTAAGTCAGCAGAACGGTGGACAGTGTAAGTAGAAGAGTGGACAGTGTAAGTCAGCAGAATGGTGGACAGTGTAAGTCAGCAGAACGGTGGACAGTGTAAGTCAGTAGAGCGGTGGACAGTGTAAGTCAGCAGAACAGTGGACAGTGTAAGTAGAAGAGTGGACAGTGTAAGTCAGCAGAACGGTGGACAGTGTAAGTCAGCAGAACGGTGGACAGTGTAAGTCAGTAGAGCGGTGGACAGTGTAAGTCAGCAGAACGGTGGACAGTGTAAGTCAGTAGAACGGTGGACAGTGTAAGTCAGTAGAACGGTGGACAGTGTAAGTCAGCAGAACGGTGGACAGTGTAAGTCAGTAGAACGGTGGACAGTGTAAGTCAGCAGAGCGGTGGACAGTGTAAGTCAGCAGAACGGTGGACAGTGTAAGTCAGCAGAACGGTGGACAGTGTAAGTCAGCAGAACGGTGGACAGTGTAAGTCAGCAGAACGGTGGACAGTGTAAGTAGAAGAGTGGACAGTGTAAGTCCACTGATATGGCCAATATTACTGGCCCTTTCCCCGGAACTCCACCCTTAAATGATCCCCGCAGCAGCCGGCGGGAGGGAGAGGAGGAGAAGTCGGATTTCAGCTGCTGCAGAAAGGAACTACAGGGGATCAGTTCCAGTAAATGCCGCCCCCAATGCTTTTCCTCTCCCAAGTTCCCCAGCCTACTAAGTTGCCCTTCCCTGCGCCTCTCTACCTATGTGGGAGAAGTCCGGGGGTCGGCATGGAAGGGACACAATCTATCCGTTACCTGCCTGCCATTGTTGGGTTGCCGGCCCAGCTCTCTGTGGTTACCACAATATATTCAACACACAACCTACCTTTAGAAAAATATGATTTAAAGAATAAATGTACTTTCAATGATAATCGGAAAAAAGAGCCACTGAGCACTGCGGGGAACCAGGCAACCAATTCTCCGAGAAATTAACTTCTTGTTTTTCCCAATGGAGTGTTTGGCAGGAAAAGATCATTATTTACGTTCTTATTTTATTTCTGGTACTTACATAGCGCCGTCAATTTACATATATATTGTACATTCACACCAGAGATGCCCGTAGCGAAAAGAATGAAAAGAGAATAGCGCAGGGCAGACATGACGAGGCCAAGAGGGGGGTAAAAAAAGACAGGAGAGGGTGAGCGAAAAGGAAGAGGTGGGCTTTAGTTAAGGCTAAGTACCTGATTGGTAAGGTGGGGTCTTCTGCACCTTTGGGTGTGGATGGGGAGGGTCGTTCTGCAATCCAGGAGCAGACAGAGGAGAGAGAGCTTCCCCCCGCCCACTCTTGGGGTTGGCGGGTGTTTTGTCACTCCCCGGGGGGGGGGGGGTTATTCAGGTGCCGGGGGCAGTTGTTGGTCTTTGGAGGCGGTACTTATTTTGAAGCTAAAGATAATGGTTTGGGACCCATCGGCGGTCTGGTGTGCCCGGGGGCATTCCGAGGTTTAACTGGAAGGTGGTGGTTCTGCACTGCGGATGGTATGTTTTGTCTCCGAGCCCGTGCGTTGTGGCTGGAGGCCTACTTATAGTATTGGTTCCGCAGGGGGATATCGGTTCTGGTTTGGTGCCTTCGAAGACCAATAACTTCTCCTGTATGTTTCTGTTTTAAGGAATGTTTTGTGTATTGAAGTTGAAGTGTTAATAAAAGGCCGTGTTGGCCATTTTACTCCAATCGGTGTTATGTTTTCTTTAATGATTGGTTATAGGGGGGGTATGTGAGAGAGGAGATGGGGTGTAAGGGGTCTTGACTAGCCTATCTCTTGTGCACTAGTCAAGTCCCTAACCCTCAATGAATCTAAGGTCCTCAACTCACATTCATACATACACATACTAGGGCCAATTTAGACAGGATCCAATTCACCTCCCAACACGTCTTTGTAGTGTGAGAGGAAACCGGAGTACCTGGAGGAAACCCATGCAGGCACAGGGAGAAACATGCAAACTCCAGGCAGGTGGTGCCGTGGTTGGGATTTGAACCAACGACCCTAGTACTGCCAGGTGGAAGTGCTAACCATTTAGCCGCTGTGCTGCCCATCTTCTTTGGTGACAAGATACTTTTTTATGTTTTAGTGAATACATAACTGAGATGACATCGAGGTCTGACAAGTTCCAAATTATGTGGAGGGAATGGGGGAGTTGAACTAAACACAGTGCCACCCTCATTACTCCAAAACTCACAAGTCATTCATATTTAAATCATATATCTCATCCAGTTCTGATGCTCACGTGCCCATTGTAGGAATTTTGGCTGTGGACAAGGGGGCAGTATGGGCACCCTGACCAGACTGGTGCAGAGCGTTGCAGTTTGTTGTGTATGGGGCTGTGTAGCCACAGACTGTAGCTACGCAGCCCCATACAAAACAAACTGCGCCACTCTGTGTGTTGTGACACCTTTCTATCAGAGCCAACAATCTAAGCTCCAGTAGCTCTTCTACTGCATAGGACTACACAGACCAGCCTGTGCTCTCCATATGCATCAGTGAGCCTTGGCCTCCCATGACACCAGTTACCCTGTTTTCCTTCCTAGGACCACATTTGGTCAGTCCTGACCACTGCAGACGAGGAACATCCCACAAGAGATGCAGTTTTGGAGTTGCTCCGGCCCAGTCATCTAGACATTACAATTTGTCCTTCTGGGTAAGATCCAGGGTAGTAGCTGATTTTATCAGTTTTCGGTAGGGAGAAAGCCAGATCCTCTTGTTGAGTGGGGGCGCTGGTTAGTATTCCTTCTGATGTAATAAGATGGGGATGGTGGGTAGGCCTTTTTCCTCCTGGGTTGATTCTGGCCTGGTGCACCTGGCTTGTCACCGGTTTGAAGGCAAGGCTCTCCACAGGTTCTAATTCTTTTTTGGTAGGGATGGTTCTGCTCTGGTATGGCGAGGGGTTGGGCTGTGAGAAGCCTGCGGTGTATGTGTCTCTGGAGTGGCAGTCCAGGGGTGCCAGAAATTCTTGCAGTGGGAAAGCTCGCTTTGTGTTTATTATGGCACCAAGGTCATAGCACGCTTTTTTCACTCCTGCCTCCTGGGTTGGGTTTTTCGGTTGGGACTGGAGGAGTTTTTATACCTGGCCGAAGGGCCCGCTATTGTACTGCATGTACATAGGCACTTACTCCCGACTAAGTAGTGGCTCTGAGGAAGAGGCAAGTCCTCGAAACGCGTCAGCCTATTGGATGTCTACACTCCCTATTGCGGACTATTACTCAGCGTGGTGTTGACCCAGCTGTTCTTTTATGACGTGCCTTGACTTTATTGTCGTTTGTGAGTACAACACCTACTTTATTTCTTATTAAACATTTTTATGGTCATGCACTAGGCCTGTGTGGCCTCTGTTTGTTCTTTCCTCATGGAGGAATTCGTATACCTGGCCGAAGGGCCCGCTATTGTACTGCATGTACATAGGCACTTACTCCCGACTAAGTAGGGTGCAGGTCCTCGGGCTTGCCCTGAAAGTCTTGGGGGGAGGTCACGTGGCCTTTTGGTCAGGTCCTCCACCTCCCATGGGATCTACCTTCAAGGGAGCCCCACCTAGCACTTGGGTAGGACCTTCCTTTGCCAGGCCCCAGGAAGAAAGAGATCTGCCTGGTTTCCGCTTGGTTGACTATGAGTAGGCCAGTCCCTGTCAGGAGCCTTGCGCACTAGGGGATCCAGGCAAGGGTCCTTTCTCTTTGGAGAAGGACCATGTGTATACTTTGTACACTTTTTTGTGTGCTTCACTTTTTTATGCACCGGGTGTTAAGCGTTGTGTGTGCTCACGTCCCACGGTGTTATTCACTTTACTTGTCAGCAGAGGCGTCCCTAGGGTTGGTGTCACCCGGTGCGGTAACACTTGGTGACACCCTCTCCGACAATCCCCGCAGAATGAATCGGATCTGTGGATTAAGCATAATGGATAGGACTCCGATCCATTATGCTCAATCCGCAGATCTGATCCATCCTGTGGGGATCGTTGGCTTTCTTTACAACTTACCTTTTCTTGGAGCGGGTCCGGGTGTAGCGGCAAGATGTGTCTCCCCTGAAGCAACTGCGCATGTCCTGCTTTCAGGCACGATCAATCGATGATAGCAGTAGCTCTATCATCGATTGATTGTGCCTGAAACCGGGACATGCGCAGTTGCTTCAGGGGGGACATCTACATGGGAGACACATCTTGCTGTTACACCGGTGTCACCCCATATAGGTTGCATGCCGACGATCCCCGCAGGATTATTATTATTATTATACAGGATTTATGGCGCCAACGGTTTGCTCAGCGCTTTACAATATAACGGGAGACAATACAGGTCAATACAAGAGGGATAGGAGGGCCTGATCCTGGGAGCTGACAATCTAGGAGGGAGGGGCTGATCCTGGGAGCTTATAATCTAAGATGGAGGGGCTGATCCTTGGAGCTTACAATCTAAGAGGGAGTGGCTGTTGGTACAAAAGGTAATAACTGTGGGGGATGGACTGGTAGGAGGAGTAGAAGATTCCATTATTAGCTGAGGGCAGGTAGGCTTCACTGAAGAGATCGGTGTTCAGAGATCGCCTAAAAGTGAGCAGAGTAGCCGATAGTCTGATAGATTAGGGTAGAGAGTTCCAGAGGATGGGGGAAGCTCTGGAAAAGTCCTGAAGATGAGCATGGGAGGAGGAGACAAGGGAGCTAGAGAGCAGGAGGTCTTGCGAGGAGTGGAGAGTACGGTTTGGGTGATATTTAGAGACAAGATCGTTGATGGATCGGATCCATCCTGCGGGGATCGTCGGCTTGCTTTACAACTTACCTTTTCTTGGAGCGGGTCTGGTGTCACCCCGTGCAGTCCATGTCACCCCGTGCGGACCGCACCCCCCGCACCTGCCTCGGGACGCCACTGCTTGTCAGTGGTCAGAATGTTATGGCTGATCGAACTCTCAACACTGGACACACAATGAGGCGCTGTAACAATTTTACATTTTAAATAAATCACTTTAAATGTATTTTTTCAGTGTAGCTAGTATCCAGTAAGATCCATTCTGACATGCTTTAGAGCAGAGGTTCTCAACCTTCCTATTGCCGTGACCCTTTAATACAGTTCCTCCTGTTGTGGTGACCCCCAACCAGGGGCGGACTGACCATTCGAGCCCCCAGGCACTGCCCGAGGGCCCGGGGTCAATAGGGAGCCCCATGAGATGCCCCTGGTACCTTTCATTGACTTTTTCGGGTGTGGACGAGGACACAGGGGCCCCATGATCCCTTATTGCCAAGGGGCCCCATAAGTTGTCAGTCTGCCCCTGCCCCCAACCATAAAATTATTTACCCAGTAATTATAATTCATGAAGTGTCGTTTTACCGTACAGTTCCTCCTGTTGTGGTGACCCCCAACCAGGGGCGGACTGACCATTCGAGCCCTCGGGCACTGCCCGAGGGCCCAGGGTCAGTAGGGGGCCCCATGAGATGCCCCTGGTACCTTTCATTGACTTTTTCATAGGCTTTTTTGGATGTGGACGAGAACACAGGGGCCCCATGATCCCTTATTGCCCAGGGGGCCCAATGAGTTGTCAGTCCGCCCCTGCCCCCAACCATAAAATTATTTACCCAGTAATTATAATTCATGAAGTGTCGTTTTACCTCCAATACTGCTGCTTTCAACACAGTAGCTGCTTTCAACACAGTAGCTGCTTTCAACACAGTAGCTGCTTTCAACACAGCAGCTGCTTTCAACACAGCAGCTCCTTTCAACACAGTAGCTGCTCGTTACACATCGGAAATATGTGTTTTCCGATGGTCATAGGCGACCCCTGTGAAAGGGTCGTTCAACCCCCAAAGGGGTCGCGGCCCACAGGTTGAGAACCACTGCTTTAGAGCAAAGTGACCCCACATGGGAAGAGATATGTCTCTCTCTGGACACATAGATACAAGGATACCAAAAAAAGTCGTTTTATTTTGCAGAAACAGATGTAGTTATTCTATAATGGCGGCACCAGCGGGTTACGATACCTCATTTAAAAAAAGTAGCTCTTCTTATAATGGCGATGGATTCCCGCCAACACAGCGCACAGCTTGAAAAGATGAGTTATGCCATTTGCCTTCTGTGCTTATTGTAACTTAAAAGCGGTCCCCTCGGTGGACGGAGCCGTTATGTTCTTCTGCATTTCTTTCCTCCTGGTTCTCCTGTGGACATCAGGAAGTAAGCCGAGATAAATCAGCGCGGGGCGGCTGTCGGCCTGTGCAGCTGTGCCCTCCATTCCTTTAATGACTTCTCCTTCCCAATTATAAGGAGAATAATACATTGACTTGAAGTATGCAACATAAAAAAAAACAAAACGCGGCGATGACTTCCCTTCCAGGAGGACACCCATGGAGCGCTGAGACGGAGAGCGTTTTATCTAAAATGCAAATCGAACTTTCTTGCTTTCGCTGTGACAACGCGTCATATAATTCCGTCGACTTCCTCCAGGATAATAAACCCTTATCACAGACCGCGGGCTGACTTCAGCTTGACAGACTTGTGCGCCAAAAGATGCAAACCTCTCACTGGGAGTCATTGCTCAGAGCCATCTTCAGCTGAAACTAAATCTTCTCTCGTCTTGTAGCAGATCACTGTCGTCTTACTATTAGAATAGATTCTCCACCAGTAAATGTGACATTATGGTGTGGGGACCATGAAAGGTACTGCAGGGCTGTCTCAATGCATGAGTACTCCTCCTGGCCCCAGGTGCATGGGGGCCACATGATAAGTTTGCATTACATCATACTTGCCAACTGTCCCGGATTTGCCAGGACAGTCACGCTTTTTACTAAGCTGTCCCAGAATGGCAGCACCCCAGAACCTGTACTGTGCTCTCCTGATTCCAGTACTGTGCCCTCCTGATCCCAGTATTGTGCCCCCCTGAACTGTGCTTTGCTGATCCCAGTATTGTGCCCTCCTGATCCCAGTATTGTGCCCCCCTGATCCCAGTATTGTGCCCCCCTGATCCCCCTGTACTTTGCTTTGTTGATCCCAGTATTGTGCCCTCCTGACTCCCCCTGTACTGTGCCCTCCTGATCCCAGTACTGTGCCCTCCTGATCCTAGTACTGTGCCCTCCTGACTCCCCCTGTACTGTGCCCTCCTGATCCCAGTACTGTGCCCTCCTGATCCCAGTATTGTGCCCTCCTGATCCCCCTGTACTGTGCTTTGCTGATCCCAGTATTGTGCCCTCCTGATCCCAGTATTGTGCCCCCCCTGTACTGTGCTTTGCTGATCCCAGTATTGTGCCCTCCTGACTCCCCCTGTACTGTGCCCTCCTGATCCCAGTAGTGTGCCCTCCTGATCCCAGTACTGTGCCCTCCTGATCCCAGTAGTGTGCCCTCCTGATCCCAGTATTGTGCCCCCCCTGTATTGTGCCCTCCTGATCCCAGTAGTGTGCCCTTCTACCCCCCCCCCCCCGCCCCCCGCATACCATGCCTTTTACATAGAAACATAAAAAAGTGATGGCAAAAGCAGACCCGAGTGGTTCATCGAGTTTCTTTTTGTGTGTTTTGTGTTTTCTTTTTTTGTTTGTGAGTATCGTTTTCTAATTAATACATTTTGGTTACTGAGGTAATGCTCAAGGTTGGTGCGCTTCTCGTTTTTGTTTCGCTTTGCTCCTTCATTGGTGTCAAGTGTTGGAAATGATGCCCCATCATTGGTATCAGTGAATGAAAATAGAACCCCTGGATAAAAGTAAGCAAAGGGCCGCATCTGTCCCCCTGGGCCACAGTTTGGGGGCCACTGGTCTAGGCGATCGCAGCGGAAGTGGGAGCAGGTACCTGTCAAATTAGGGTACCCCCTCCCCCTGTACCCCCTCCCCCAAAGGTGCCATGTTGAGCCCTTCCTGCGCTCCAGATCCCACCGCTCGGGGAGACAAAAAGCCCCCAGGGAGCTTCCGGTCACCGGTCCTGTACCCTGAGGCTTC
This sequence comes from Staurois parvus, assembly GCF_062004578.1. Lineage (NCBI taxonomy): Eukaryota > Metazoa > Chordata > Amphibia > Anura > Ranidae > Staurois > Staurois parvus. Next base: position 379,012 of record NW_028318762.1, on the reverse strand, counting down.
CTGGCCCCCCCAGGCATGATAGAGGTGCTGGAGATGCAGAGACAACCAGACTGTAGCTCATGGTGCGGAGCTCCGGAGAAGCACGACCTCACTCCGCCATTGAGTGACCACGCCCCCGAGGAGCTGTTCTTATCAAATGGGTTTTACTTTATAATTATTGCTGTATGTTTTGATGGTGATTACTGTATTTATCTCCTAATTTTGCACATTAGGTTGCGCTGCACTCATTTTTGTTTGGGTCGTGTCAGCTGCCTCTCACACCAGGAAAAACAAAGCCATCGGTGCCACAATACACAGAGCAGGGGGTGTCCCGATCCTCTCTATGTCAGGAAACAAAACAGACTAGTATTCCCCCAGCAGCGGAATACCTGCATTCCTGTAAAATCTGCCGATACAAAACATTTCCTCATTATGTGTCAGATGTAATCATAATTTAGGACACAAAATGAGCCGTGCCGGCCACGTGCAACTTTTCATTATTCATTCCCCCCCCCCCCCGGGATGTTGTGAAAGGTTTCGGCAATTGAATAAAAAAAAAAAAAAAAAATCGGCACATAATAACTGGATGTCACTTTGTTATGACATTTCTGCAACTTCTTGTTGACAAAGTAATGTGTTTGCATCTCCTGGAAACTTCCGAGTATCTAAGCGTATTCATTATGGTTAATTAGTGTCACGGTTCATATGTTCCCTTCTATTAGTGTCACGGTTCATATGTTCCCTTCTATTAGTGTCACGGTTCATATGTTCCCTTCTATTAGTGTCACGGTTTCATATGTTCCCTTCTATTAGTGTCACGGTTTCATATGTTGCGTCCCAGCCCCAGGCGGAGTGAATGTAAGATTATAGGAGATGGGGGGATTGACGGCTGAGCCTGCAGACCAGGACTGGTGGAGGACTGAGACTGTCACAGGTACTGTGGTCACATCGCGGTGAGCTCATCAATATTCACTTTTTTCTGGAAAACGAACTTTTATATATATATATATATACACTTCTATACTACGGCATTCAAAAATACCCTCCTGGCAGATTGGTAGAGGAGCCTGGGAATTATTTATTTAAAAGGGAACTGTGGGATGCATTCAAGGAAGGAAGCATCTAGTCGCTGAATTATTCTTATTTAACCCTTTTTCGCTGCCGGGGCCATTTTTTGCTTTTTTTTTGCACACGTTTAAAAAATTAGTGGTGCACCGAAACGAAAATTCTGGTGCTGAAACCGAAACCAAAAATTCAAAATGCACTTGGCCGAAAACCGAAACCGATATGCGCAGTTTTAAAAAATGTATATATATTTTTTGGAAACAAATACACAGACTAAAAAAGACAAAAAAAAAACAATACATACCCCAATTTCTTTGTAAAATGTGAAAGAGGATGTTATGACGAGTAAATAGATACCAGACATGTCACGCTTTAAAATTGCGTACGCTCGTGGAATGGCGTGGAACTGCGGTACTTAAAAATCTCCATGGGTGATGCTTTTAAAAATGTCTCCAGGTTAGCAGTGTGACGCTACAGAGGAGGTCTAGTGCGAGAATTATTTATCTCGCTCCGTTGTTTGTGGCGAGACCCCACGTGTGTGGTTTGAACACCATTTACATATGTGGGCGTGGCCTACGTATGCGTTCCCCACTACGTGCGAGCACGGGGGAGACGGGGGCACTTTAAACTTTTTTTTATTATTTATTTAATGTTTTTTCTTTGCACTATCCCTTAAAAAAAATATGTAATCACTTTTATTCTTATCACAAAGAATGCATGCATCCCCTGTGATAGAAATAATGAGTGACAGGTCCTCTTTATGGAGAGATATGGGGGTACAATGAGACGTAATTAGTGACAGGTCCTCTTTCTGGAGAGATATGGGGGGGTACAATGAGATGTAATTAGTGACAGGTCCTCTTTATGGAGATATATGGGGTCAATAAGACATAATTAGTGACAGGTCATCTTTATGTAAAGATATGAGGTCAATGAGAAATAATAAGTGAAAGGTCCTCTTTATGGAGAGATATGGGGTCAATGAGACATAATTAGTGACAGGTCCTCTTTATGGAGAGATATGGGGTCAGTGAGACATAATTAGTGACAGGTCCTCTTTATGGAGAGATATGGGGGGGGGGGGTCAAGGAGATATAATTAGTGACAGGTCCTCTTTATGGAGAGACATGGGGGGTCAATGAGATATAATTAGTGACAGGTCCTCTTTATGGAGAGATATGGGGGGGTCAATAAGATATAATTAGTGACAGGTCCTCTTTATGGAGAGATATGAGGTCAATTAGACATAATTAGTGACAGGTCCTCTTTATGGATAGATATGGGGGGTCAATAAGACATAATTAGTGACAGGGCCCCTTTATGGAGAGATATGGGGTCAGTGAGACATAATTAGTGACGGGTTCTCTTTATAAAGAGATATGGGGGGGTCAATGAGACATAATTAGTGACAGGTCCTCTTTATGGAGAGATATGGGGGGACAATGAGACATAATTAGTGACAGGTCCTTTTTATGGAGAGATATGGGGGGACAATGAGACATAATTAGTGATGGGTCCTCTTTATGGAGAGATATGGGGTCAATGAGATTTAATTAGTGACAGGTCCTCTTTATGGAGAGATATGGGGGTCAATAAGACATAATTAGTGACGGGTCCTCTTTATGGAGAGATATGGGGTCAGTGAGACATAATTAGTGACAGGTCCTCTTTATGGAGAGATATGGGGGGGGGGTCAATGAGAAATATTTAGTGACAGGTCCTCTTTATGGAGAGATATGAGGTCAATAAGACATAATTAGTGACAGGTCCTCTTTATGGAGAGATATGGGGGGTCAGTGAGACATAATTAGTGACAGGTCCTCTTTATGGAGAGATATGGGGGGGGGGTCAATGAGAAATAATTAGTGACAGGTCCTCTTTATGGAGAGATATGAGGTCAATAAGACATAATTAGTGACAGGGCCCCTTTATGGAGAGATATGGGGTCAGTGAGACATAATTAGTGACGGGTTCTCTTTATAAAGAGATATGGGGGGGTCAATGAGACATAATTAGTGACAGGTCCTCTTTATGGAGAGATATGGGGTCAATGAGACATAATTAGTGACAGGTCCTCTTTATGGAGAGATATGGGGTCAATTAGACATAATTAGTGACAGGTCCTCTTTATGGAGAGATATGGGGGGTCATTGAGAAATAATTAGTGACAGGTCCTCTTTATGGAGAGATATGAGGTCAATAAGACATAATTAGTGACAGGTCCTCCTTATGGAAAGATATGGGGGGTCAGTGAGACATAATTAGTGACAGGTCCTCTTTATGGAGAGATATGGGGGGTCAGTGAGACATAATTAGTGACAGGTCCTCTTTATGGAGAGATATGGGGGGTCAGTGAGACATAATTAGTGACAGGTCCTCTTTATGGGGAGATATGGGGGGGACAATGAGACATAATTAGTGACAGGTCCTCTTTATGGAGAGATATGGGGGGGACAATGAGACATAATTAGTGACAGGTCCTCTTTATGGAGAGATATGGGGGGTCAGTGAGACATAATTAGTGACAGGTCCTCTTTATGGAGAGATATGGGGGGGACAATGAGACATAATTAGTGACAGGTCCTCTTTATGGAGAGATATGACAGGGGGCAGTATGTACAGGAGAGGAGTGTGGGGGGCATGAGAGTGATCGGTATGTACAGGAGAGGAGTGTGGAGGGTATGACAGTGATCAGTATATACAGGAGAGAAGTGTGGAGGTGTGACAGTGATCGGTATGTACAGGAGAGGAGTGTGGGGGGTATGACAGTGATCGGTATGTACAGGAGAGGAGTGTGGAGGTATGACAGTGATCGGTATGTACAGGAGAGGAGTGTGGGGGGTATGACAGTGATTGGTATGTACAGGAGAGGAGTGTGGAGGTGTGACAGTGATCGGTATGTACAGGAGAGGAGTGTGGAGGTGTGACAGTGATCGGTATGTACAGGAGAGGAGTGTGGGGGGTATGACAGTGATCGGTATGTACAGGAGAGGAGTGTGGAGGTATGACAGTGATCGGTATGTACAGGAGAGGAGTGTGGAGGTGTGACAGTGATCGGTATGTACAGGAGAGGAGTGTGGAGGTATGACAGTGATCGGTATGTACAGGAGAGGAGTGTGGAGGGTGTGACAGTGATCGGTATGTACAGGAGAGGAGTGTGGAGGTATGACAGTGATCGGTATGTACAGGAGAGGAGTGTGGGGGGTATGACAGTGATCGGTATGTACAGGAGAGGAGTGTGGGGGGTATGACAGTGATCGGTATGTACAGGAGAGAAGTGTGGAGGTGTGACAGTGATCGGTATGTACAGGAGAGAAGTGTGGAGGTATGACAGTGATCAGTATGTACAGTAGAGGAGTGTGGAGGTATGACAGTGATCGGTATGTACAGGAGAGGAGTGTGGAGGTGTGACAGTGATCGGTATATACAGGAGAGAAGTGTGGAGGTGTGACAGTGATCAGTATGTACAGTAGAGGAGTGTGGAGGTGTGACAGTGATCGGTATATACAGGAGAGAAGTGTGGAGGTGTGACAGTGATCAGTAAATACAGGAGAGAAGTGTGGAGGTGTGACAGTGATCGATATGTACAGGAGAGGAGTGTGGAGGTGTGACAGTGATCAGTATGTACAGGAGAGGAGTGTGGAGGTATGACAGTGATCGGTATATACAGGAGAGAAGTGTGGAGGTGTGACAGTGATCGGTATGTACAGGAGAGGAGTGTGGAGGGTATGACAGTGATCAGTAAATACAGGAGAGAAGTGTGGAGGTGTGACAGTGATCGATATGTACAGGAGAGGAGTGTGGAGGTATGACAGTGATCGGTATGTACAGGAGAGGAGTGTGGAGGTATGACAGTGATCGGTATGTACAGGAGAGGAGTGTGGAGGGTATGACAGTGATCGGTATGTACAGGAGAGGAGTGTGGAGGTATGACAGTGATCGGTATGTACAGGAGAGGAGTGTGGAGGTATGACAGTGATCGGTATGTACAGGAGAGGAGTGTGGAGGGTATGACAGTGATCGGTATGTACAGGAGAGGAGTGTGGAGGTGTGACAGTGATCGGTATGTACAGGAGAGGAGTGTGGAGGTATGACAGTGATCGGTATGTACAGGAGAGGAGTGTGGAGGTATGACAGTGATCGGTATGTACAGGAGAGGAGTGTGGAGGTATGACAGTGATCGGTATGTACAGGAGAGGAGTGTGGAGGGTATGACAGTGATCGGTATGTACAGGAGAGGAGTGTGGAGGGTATGACAGTGATCGGTATGTACAGGAGAGGAGTGTGGAGGTATGACAGTGATCGGTATGTACAGGAGAGGAGTGTGGAGGGTATGACAGTGATCGGTATGTACAGGAGAGGAGTGTGGAGGGTATGACAGTGATCGGTATGTACAGGAGAGGAGTGTGGAGGTGTGACAGTGATCGGTATGTACAGGAGAGGAGTGTGGAGGTGTGACAGTGATCGGTATGTACAGGAGAGGAGTGTGGAGGTGTGACAGTGATCGGTATGTACAGGAGAGGAGTGTGGAGGTATGACAGTGATCAGTACGTACAGTAGAGGAGTGTGGGGGGTATGACAGTGATCGGTACGTACAGGAGAGGAGTGTGGAGGTGTGACAGTGATCGGTATGTACAGGAGAGGAGTGTGGAGGTGTGACAGTGATCAGTATACACAGGAGAGAAGTGTGGAGGTGTGACAGTGATCGGTATGTACAGGAGAGGAGTGTGGAGGGTGTGACAGTGATCGGTATGTACAGGAGAGGAGTGTGGAGGTATGACAGTGATCGGTATGTACAGGAGAGGAGTGTGGGGGGTATGACAGTGATTGGTATGTACAGGAGAGGAGTGTGGAGGTATGACAGTGATCGGTATGTACAGGAGAGGAGTGTGGAGGTGTGGCAGTGATGGGTATGTACAGGAGAGGAGTACGGAGGTATGACAGTGATGGGTATGTACAGGAGAGGAGTGTGGAGGATATGACAGTGATTGGTATGTACAGGAGAGGAGTGTGAAGGTATGACAGTGATCGGTATGTACAGGAGAGGAGTGTGGAGGTATGACAGTGATCGGTATGTACAGGAGAGAAGTGTGGAGGGTATGACAGTGATCGGTATGTACAGGAGAGAAGTGTGGAGGTGTGACAGTGATTGGTATGTACAGGAGAGAAGTGTGGAGGGTATGACAGTGATCGGTATGTACAGGAGAGAAGTGTGGATGTATGACAGTGATCGGTATGTACAGGAGAGGAGTGTGGAGGGTATGACAGTGATCAGTATATACAGGAGAGAAGTGTAGAGGTGTGACAGTGATTGGTATGTACAGGAGAGGAGTGTGGAGGTATGACAGTGATCGGTATGTACAGGAGAGGAGTGTGGAGGTGTGACAGTGATCGGTATGTATAGGAGAGAAGTGTGGAGGTGTGACAGTGATCGGTATGTACAGGAGAGAAGTGTGGAGGTGTGACAGTGATCGGTATGTACAGGAGAGGAGTGTGGAGGTGTGACAGTGATCGGTATGTACAGGAGAGGAGTGTGGAGGGTGTGACAGTGATCAGTATGTACAGGAGAGAAGTGTGGAGGTGTGACAGTGATCAGTATGTACAGTAGAGGAGTGTGGAGGTATGACAGTGATCGGTATATACAGGAGAGAAGTGTGGAGGTGTGACAGTGATCGGTATATACAGGAGAAAAGTGTGGAGGTGTGACAGTGATCAGTATATACAGGAGAGAAGTGTAGAGGTGTGACAGTGATCAGTATATACAGGAGAGAAGTGTAGAGGTGTGACAGTGATCGGTATGTACAGTAGAGGAGTGTGAAGGTATGACAGTGATCGGTATATACAGGAGAGAAGTGTGGAGGTGTGACAGTGATCAGTATATACAGGAGAGAAGTGTGGAGGTGTGACAGTGATCGATATGTACAGGAGAGGAGTGTGGAGGTGTGACAGTGATCGGTATGTACAGGAGAGGAGTGTGGGGGGTATGACAGTGATCGGTATGTACAGGAGAGGAGTGTGGGAGGTATGACAGTGATCGGTATGTACAGGAGAGAAGTGTGGAGGTGTGACAGTGATCGGTATGTACAGGAGAGGAGTGTGGGGGGTATGACAGTGATCGGTATGTACAGGAGAGGAGTGCAGAGGTATGACAGTGATCGGTATGTACAGGAGAGGAGTGTGGGGGGTATGACAGTGATCGGTATGTACAGGAGAGGAGTGTGGGAGGTATGACAGTGATCGGTATGTACAGGAGAGAAGTGTGGAGGTGTGACAGTGATCGGTATGTACAGGAGAGGAGTGTGGGGGGTATGACAGTGATCGGTATGTACAGGAGAGGAGTATGGAGGTATGACAGTGATCGGTATGTACAGGAGAGGAGTGTGGGGGGTATGACAGTGATCAGTATATACAGGAGAGGAGTGTGGAGGTGTGACAGTGATCGGTATGTACAGGAGAGAAGTGTGGAAGGTATGACAGTGATCGGTGTGTACAGGAGAGGAGTGTGGAAGGTATGACAGTGATCGGTATGTACAGGAGAGAAGTGTGGAGGTGTGAAAGTGATCGGTATGTACAGGAGAGGAGTGTGGGGGGTATGACAGTGATCGGTATGTACAGGAGAGGAGTATGGAGGTATGACAGTGATCGGTATGTACAGGAGAGGAGTGTGGGGGGTATGACAGTGATCAGTATATACAGGAGAGGAGTGTGGAGGTGTGACAGTGATCAGTATGTACAGGAGAGAAGTGTAGAGGGTATGACAGTGATCGGTATGTACAGGAGAGAAGTGTGGAGGTGTGACAGTGATTGGTATGTACAGGAGAGAAGTGTGGAGGGTATGACAGTGATCGGTATGTACAGGAGAGAAGTGTGGAGGTATGACAGTGATCGGTATGTACAGGAGAGGAGTGTGGAGGGTATGACAGTGATCAGTATATACAGGAGAGAAGTGTAGAGGTGTGACAGTGATTGGTATGTACAGGAGAGGAGTGTGGAGGTGTGACAGTGATCAGTATATACAGGAGAGAAGTGTGGAGGTATGACAGTGATCAGTATGTACAGTAGAGGAGTGTGAAGGTATGACAGTGATCGGTATATACAGGAGAGAAGTGTGGAGGTGTGACAGTGATCAGTATGTACAGTAGAGGAGTGTGCAGGTATGACAGTGATCGGTATATACAGGAGAGAAGTGTGGAGGTGTGACAGTGATCGGTATATACAGGAGAGAAGTGTGGAGGTGTGACAGTGATCGATATGTACAGGAGAGGAGTGTGGAGGTGTGACAGTGATCGGTATGTACAGGAGAGGAGTGTGGGGGGTATGACAGTGATGGGTATGTACAGGAGAGAAGTGTGGAGGTATGACAGTGATCGGTATGTACAGGAGAGGAGTGTGGGAGGTATGACAGTGATCGGTATGTACAGGAGAGAAGTGTGGAGGTGTGACAGTGATCGGTATGTACAGGAGAGGAGTGTGGGGGGTATGACATTGATCGGTATGTACAGGAGAGGAGTGTGGGGGGTATGACAGTGATCGGTATGTACAGGAGAGGAGTGTGGGGGGTATGACAGTGATCGGTATGTACAGGAGAGGAGTGTGGGAGGTATGACAATGATCGGTATGTACAGGAGAGGAGTGTGGGAGGTATGACAGTGATCGGTATGTACAGGAGAGGAGTGTGGGAGGTATGACAGTGATCGGTATGTACAGGAGAGAAGTGTGGAGGTGTGACAGTGATCGGTATGTACAGGAGAGGAGTGTGGGGGGTATGACAGTGATCGGTATGTACAGGAGAGGAGTATGGAGGTATGACAGTGATCGGTATGTACAGGAGAGGAGTGTGGGGGGTATGACAGTGATCAGTATATACAGGAGAGGAGTGTGGAGGTGTGACAGTGATCGGTATGTACAGGAGAGAAGTGTGGAAGGTATGACAGTGATCGGTGTGTACAGGAGAGGAGTGTGGAAGGTATGACAGTGATCAGTATGTACAGGAGAGAAGTGTGGAGGGTATGACAGTGATCAGTATGTACAGGAGAGAAGTGTGGAGGTGTGACAGTGATTGGTATGTACAGGAGAGAAGTGTGGAGGGTATGACAGTGATCGGTATGTACAGGAGAGAAGTGTGGAGGTATGACAGTGATCGGTATGTACAGGAGAGGAGTGTGGAAGTGTGACAGTGATCGGTATGTACAGGAGAGGAGTGTGGAGGTATGACAGTGATCGGTATGTACAGGAGAGAAGTGTGGAGGTGTGACAGTGATCAGTATATACAGGAGAGAAGTGTGGAGGGTATGACAGTGATCAGTATGTACAGGAGAGGAGTGTGGAGGTATGACCGTGATCGGTATGTACAGGAGAGGAGTGTGGAGGGTATGACAGTGATCGGTATGTACAGGAGAGGAGTGTGGAGGTGTGACAGTGGACAGTATCTACAGGAGAGGAGTGTTTTCTTTCCTATATAACATTATAGAGATTGATTTATTAAACTCAAATTCTGTTCACTTTACAAGGCAATTTTCCCCAGAGCTGAGTCATTGTGGTGAAGTTTCACTTTGGAAAGAATACCCAATCACATGCAAGAAAAATCAACAACAGAGTTTTCCCTCATTTACTAAGCTCTGGGCACATCTCCTTGCAAAGTGCACAGCCTATTTGCCTTTAGTGAATCTGCTCTATGTACTCAGGCATGCTCAGATGACAAGCCTCTGATACCCTACACAGAAATCTGCCTCCACAAATGCCCTACTTGTAGGTGCAACCATTACCAAACTGGTGATCTAATGTATGGAGGGGAACATTCTCAAAACGTGGGACTGTATGCAGGGGCGGACTGACAACTCATGGGGCCCCCGGGCAATAGGGGATCATGGGGCCCCTGTGTCATTGCCCAAACTCAAAAAAGCCTATGAAAAAGGTACCAGGGCATCTCATGGGGCCCCCTACTGACCCCGGGCCCTCGGGCAGTGCCCGAGTTTCCAAATGGTCAGTCCGCCCCTGACTGTATGTGCTAATGGCAGATCGGGAAAGGAGGAGAGCAGGAACAAATCTTGAGTTCTCTGACACAAATAGACAGGCTGCAGGATAATTGTTCCATGTTACAAATGTGCAGCATCCAAAATGAGCGTAGAACTGAATCAGCACTTCTGTGACCCAGTCTCAGCAAAGCATGAATTTCACTAATCTGTCACCCAATGCTGCTGATATCCGAGACCAATCCGCAAAGACGCAGATGGACAGTAAAGCCGGAAAACCTGAATATTGGGGGAAAATGAAAACAGTTGAAGAATAGTTTCTTTCTATATAACACATCTGGGAGGGCTGATGATTGCAACCATGTCTGTTGCTTTGAAAGAGGACCTATTCTGTGGGAGCCATACCCCCCAAAAACGTCAAACATGGGGAGAAAGGACTTGTATTGTCTGTAGGCTACCTGAACTTCAGCATTCTGAGAGAATAAATGTCATGTCCTGGACTTGAGGCAGCTGTAAAAGGTATTTTTTTTGTAATAAAACAGCAAACATGGTATACTTACCTGCTCTATGCAATGGTATTGAATAGAGCAGCCTGGAACCTCTGGGCTCCTCCTCTTCTCTGTGTGCCTCTATAGGAAGCCGTTTTCTATGGCAGCACACCTGTGGGCTCACTTATGAGCTGCGCTGCATGCGTCTGCAGACATACACAGCGTGGCTCGGTCCCTCCTCCTGCTACCTCCTCACAGGTGTTGATTGACAGCAGCAGGAGCCAATCAATGCCACTGCTGTCTCTCAGCTTGTGAGAACAGGAAGAGAGGAGATCACCACTGCAGAACGAGATAGGACTCAGTTAAGTACAAAGGGCGGTGAGGGGGAAGGGGGCGGTGAGGTGTGAGGGGGTGGGGGCGGTGGGGGAAGGAGGCGGTGAGGGGGTGATGGAACTAGTGGGACATTTTTTACCTTAAAGCGGAGTTCCACTCACCTGTCAAAAAATAAAAGTCAGCAGCTACAAAAACCGCCACTTACCTGTCCCTCGGTCCCGTGGTGTGGCCCCCGCAGCTCGTTTCACCGGCCATCCTGTATTCCAGGAAGCCGGCATCTTCAGTGTGGGCACCCGGCTGTGGCAGCTTGCGGCTTCACAGCCAGGTACCCATTGCGCATGTGCGAGTAGCGCTGCACTTCATGAATGGTCCTGTAGTTTTCTGGGACCTGTCACTTGTCCCAAAAGACTACAGGGAGGGAGGGAGGGAGGACACCTGATCGGACCGGAAGTGGGAGCGGGTACCTGTCAAATTCAGGTACCCGCTCCCCCCCGCCGCCCAAAGGTGCCAATCCTTAATGGGGAGCGCGGGAGCAGTCCTTAAAGCGGAACTTCCCCTTATGGGTGGAGCTCCGCTTTAAAGTGGTTGTAAAGGCTGAAGGTGCATTCTATGCATGAAGGTAAAAAACCTTCTGTGTGCAGCAGCTCCCCCAGCCCCCTCAATACTTACCCGAGCCCCATCAAGATCCAGTGATGTGAATGACAGCCTCGGCTGTCCTGGGTCCCTGCCTTCTCATTGGCTGAGATTGAAAGAGGGAGCCATTGCTGTCAATTAAAGCCAGTCAACCAATGTGGAGAGAGAGGGAGTGGGGCCAAGCCTTGGCTCCATGTGTCATGTATATTTTAAAAATATTCTTCCCAAATATATTGACATATTTGAAATACTACAATTTTGGCCGTATTATATATATATATACACACACTGTATGTTGAAATGCGTTTTTTATATATTACAGAATAAATGAAAAATATTTTTTAAAATATATTCTTCAGATTTTTTTTTAACATAAAAAAGTAATTTTAACATATATTTTGAAATATATGTGTAAATGCATTCCAAAAATGTAGATTAAATATAATTCTAAAGACATACAGTAAATTTGAAAATTTATTTTTAATAATATTTTCCATATATTTTCTAATATATAAAAACGCATTTCAACATACAGTGTATATGTATGTGTGTATATATATATATATATATATATATATATAAATATATATATATATAGAATTATTTTTTTTAATATATATATATATATATATATATATTTAATGCGGCCAAAATTGAGTATTTCAAATATATGTCCATATATTTGGGAATAATATTTTTTAAATATATTTAAAATGTATTTTTCTTCCATGTGGGGAGCAGAGGGTGCCCCCATAGCAAGCTGCTTGCTGTGGGGGCACCTGACAGACAGTAGGAGCCAGGAGAGCCTGCGGGGGACCAGAGAAGAGGAGGATCCAGGCTGCTCTGTGCAAAAACATTGCACACAGCAGGTAAGTATAGACATGTTTGTTATTTTACCAAAAAAAAAAGAACCTTTAGAATCGCTTTAATGAATGGAATGCAATAAGGTAAAAATGTCTAGCCTTTAGAACCATTTTAGGAAACGGCAAAGCTACACCAGATTTTGCACCATGCAGGTTTAGCAAAGCAACCATATTGGCTTTCCGAGGGTCGTACCGGCAGTGCACCAAGGTGGGGATCACAGCCTTATATTTAAAGCGAGTGAGGACACACGTCCGTATCCCTGTTGAAAAAGTCCGGATGTGACGAAACGCGTCCGGGGCACGTGACGTGGTGACGTATTGATGCTTTTCCGGAAGTGCCGTGGTGGCCATTTTGGGTTCTGGAACACGCGGTTGTTCCAACCCTGGAGACTTCCACGTCTGCCTGGCTCTCCTTCTGAGTGATAAGGGGATTTAAAAAGAGTTACTGCTAAGGAGTGGGGTCTTTTTTTGGACTATCTCACTACATGGAAGCTGTTTTCATCAAATTTCAATATAAGTTGCTACAATAAAATATGTTTATTTTTTAATACACACACTGATCCCTGGTCTGTTTATGAGGTCTATGGGAAAAGGTTGGAGAAGATGGTAGAACTATGTTTGGAGGCATTCTCATCTATACTATGGATTCTATGCTGAGTGTATCTATGTTTGGGGTAATTATGCACTTTCTATATTGTGTGCAGTGGAGTTACTAATAGAATTATTAGTCCTGAAATCTCACGATTGCTGTGGCACCTTTTTCGTATCTGCATGTGACACGTGTGGCACTTTATTCTATTATTTGGGGTAATATACTATGTTGAGATTTTTTTCTTTGAGGTATTTGAAGATTCTCTGGAGTATACCACCAATCTGATCCGGGGAGAAAGATTTATTGGGAAATCACTTGTAAAGATTTTTTGGACTTTTGGACTTTACTTTGGACTTTAGGTGTATGGGACTTTATATATTTTTTTATTTATTTAAGTTTGCTTACTATTATTATTATTATTTTTGTACTTCAGGGGAAGGAATGTTAAGTAACTTATTGGGGTTTTGGTAGAGGAAGTGAGTGCTAATTTTTTGTATTTATTTGAGGAAACACCTTGAGGCCCGGCAATACAGTTACACAGGCCTTGCTCGTGACGGTCATGTAGTGTTTGGATTGATTGTATTTGGGTTGATGTGCAAGTGTTGAAATCCTAACCCTGACTCAAAACAAGGATAAGAAAAAATAGGGAGGTCAGATCATCCTCTCACCCTCTACTTCCCATCGTTGAATCTCCAGGGGCAGTCTGTGGAGAGACTGAGGGGGGCCCCCTTTCTACATCAAGAGTGCACAGCCACACCACAGGGACTGATGAGAGGGTATGGCCAGTGGTGTATTTAGGTTTTGTGCTGCCCTAGGCAACACAAAAATTGGCGCCCCCCGCAGAAAGAGCCTGACATTGACCAAGAGAACCCCTGCCCTCCACCCAAACCTACCACTGCCCCCCATACACCAGCCACCATCCCCCATGGCGAGAGAGAGAAAGACACTCACCTTCACAGCTCCGGACATGCCCAGGAACAAGAGTTGGGCTCTGCATACACCGTCATGAAACCCACAGCATCTCTCGGAACCCACCAGGTCCCCATGCAGCGTGTGTCCTTTTTTCCGTCCCTTCTTCCAAGGGGCAGTGCTGCCCCCCTGAAAAATGCCTTGTGGTAAACACACCCCTGGGTACGGCCCATTGTTCACACTGCTAGCAGAGACTGAGTTACTGGAGGCAGGAGCACCTGCACCACATCTTCACTGCACCACTACAGCATTTTCACTGGATTTATACTGCATGCGGTTTTTTTTTAAATGTTGGTAAGCGCACCAACACTTTTTAAAGCGCCCCAACGACAGCTGGCAGAAGAACATAAAGAGAGAGAAAACAATTTAAAAAAATAAGAAGGGGATGGGTGGTGGATGATGCTGGTAAGGAGGGGAGGAGGGGTAGAAGAGGGAAGGTGTAGCCAGCATTTATTGGAATGGATTCTCGATGTTTAGGGCCTCATTACCCGTCCGTTGCAGTAACTACCTCCTTCAGACTTCTGAAGAAACCTTCATTTTGCCTTCCCCCAGTTGTGGTATTCAGATTGTATGACTACAATGAATTTATCTTGTCTTCTCTTATCTATATTTTTTTTAAAAACTGTCCTTTAAAAAGTATTTTTCAGGTGGTGTTTCTGTTATTTTGTCCGCAGCTTGTGAGTTTATACTATGGTTAAGCAGAAGACATGACAGAGAAAGGCTTCAAGGACAATGAAATATTCATGAGTAAATTGTGGTCCATATATGTTCAGTAGAAGTGACAGCGGAAGGCCTAGAAGGAGGCATTCAGAGTAGATCTTCCTTTTCTTCTCTCACAGCAATTTAACGTTTCCTTGTGATTAATGTGCTTTGCCATAAGACTTGGGTTTAACTCTTGTTCAGTGACTAGTCATGCCACCAAGCCCTGGGTATTGCTTTAGTCCCTTCATTCTTTGCAGGGAGATACGTAATGAGGGTCTGTGATCAGGAAGGGATGAGAGTAACTACAGTGTGGTCTGAAAGGGGTCATGAGGGATAGGCTCCTGGTCCCTGTCCCTGCTCAGTATTAGAGCGACCATATGTCAGAAAACATCCAAAACTGCACACCGTCAGTTACAGTTAGGTCCATATATATTTGGACAAAGGCACAATTTTAGATTTTTTGTGTACTGACCAAAACATATTGAAGCTATAATTATATAATGGATATGGGCGGACAGTGCGCACTCTCAGGTGTAATTTGAGGGTATGTACTGTACATCCAGATTGGAGGAAGGGTTTAGAAATTACAGCTCTTAAGAGTAGCCATGCCCATGCCATCACACCACCTCCACCATGGTTTACACATGACGTGTGCTACATTCTGCTAGGGATTCATCTTAGTTTCATCTGTCCAAAGATTGCTTTTCCAGAACTGGTCTGGCTTTGTTGGATGTTTTTTGGCAAAGTCTAATCTGGCTTTCTATTCTTCAGGCTTATGAATGGTTTGCAACTTGTGGAGAACCCTCTGTATCTGCACCTCATGGTGACCCCTCTGTATTTACACCTCGTGGAGAACCCTCTGTATCTGCACCTCATGGTGACCCCTCTGTATTTACACCTCGTGGAGAACCCTCTGTATTTGCGCCTCGTGGTGAACCCACTGTATTTGCACCTTGTGGGGAACCCTCTGTATTTGCACCTTGTGGTAAACCCACTGTATTTGCACCTTGTGGTGAACCCTCTGTATTTGCACCTTGTGGTGAACCCTCTGTATTTGCACCTTGTGGTGAACCCTCTGTATTTGCACCTTGTGGTGAACCCTCTGTATTTGCACCTTGTGGTGACCCCTCTGTATTTGCACCTTGTGGTGACCCCACTGTATTTGCACCTTGTGGTGAACCCTCTGTATTTGCAGCTTGTGGTGAACCCTCTGTATTTGCACCTTGTGGTGAACCCACTGTATTTGCACCTTGTGGTGAACCCTGTGTATTTGCTCTCGTGAAGTCTCCTCTTGATTGTAGACTTTGACAATGATCTGCCCACCTCCTGGAGAGTGTCCCTCACTTGTCTGGATGTTGTGAATGGGTTTTTCCTTACCATAGAGAGGATCCTGCGATCATCCATCATTGTTGTCTTCCGTGGACCTCCATGCCTTTTTATGTTGCTGAGCTCGCCACTGCATTCTTCCTTCCTCAGAATGTACCAAACTGTTGATTTGGCTGCTCCTAATGTTGCTGCGATCTCTCTGATGGATTTGTTTCATCTTTGAAGCCTTACAATGGCCGGTGTCACTTGCATGGACAGCTCCTTTGAACGCATGATGGAGGTTCACAGCAATAGATTCCAAATGCAAATCCCGCACTTAGAATCAACTCCAGACCTTTTACCTGCTTAATTGATGAAGAAATAATGAAGGAGTAGCCCACACCTGGCCAGGAAACAGCTTTTGATTCAATTGTCCAATTACTTTTGGTCCCTTGAAAAAGAGGGGATGGCTACTTTTAAGAGCTGTAATTCCTAAACCCTTCCTCCAATTTGGAAGTACATACCCTCAAATTACACCCGAGAGTGCGCACTCTCCGCCCATATCCATTATAGAACTAGAGCTGGAATAGGTTTTGGTAAATACCTGAAAAAACAAAAATTCTGCCTGTGTCCAAATATATATATGGACCTAACTGTACTTTCTATTCTGTTTCTCTATAACACATCATTGTCCTAAAAACAGAACGACAAAGAGACTTGCGGGGTGCAGAGGCAGAAGTGCAAAACCTCTGCATTAATAGTTAGGTCTACAGCAGTTCTAATCCCTAAGGCCAGATTCACACTATACAGGGGTGACCAAGCACACGCATGTTCCAACTCATTGCATGTAGAGCAGCCGTTTCATTTGCCCTGCATGCGAAAAACATGGAAAAGAAGTCCCTGACCCTTTCCTCAAAGATGCATTGCAGTCTGGCACGGGCAAAGACATACGCGTTAGCAGATGCATGGGGGTGCCATTAACAATGGTATCACTGCATAGATGGCAATGAGTTTCTGTGCATGTCAGGAAAGCGCCTGATTTTGCATGCATTCCGACACGCAATAGGTGTGAACCTAGCCTAAGCGGACCTTCACTCTCCTGTTATAGAATGCAATATGTGGGCCCTCCCTTAAACACAGTTGTAAAGTTTATTTTCTTTTTCTTTTTGGGTAGCAAGTACTCTTCTTTTTTTTTTATAATGGACTTGCTTCCACTTCCTTATTCTTCATCTGGGTCCACTTCCCTTTCTGTCACACATCCCAAGAGGCTTCAGGACACTTTCTTCCAGTCTGAACATCTTGTGCATTTGCAGTGGGGGGCTGGCGTTGACTGGTCAGGAAGTCGCAGCTGGCTCCAGATTCCAGGATGTTGGCACAGGCTGAAGACTGGCTTCTGAATCCAAGATGGTGGAATGGACTGAAGACATTGGTTTGTACGAAGACATCACAGGACTCCATGGGCTGATAAGTATCCAGTCAGCAACTTGTGGGTGGGGCCTCAGCTGGCTTCTGAATCCAAATGGTGGAATGGACTGAAGACATTGGTTTGTGCGAAGACACCACAGGACTCCATGGGCTGATAAGTATCCAGTCAGCAGCTTGTAGGTGGGGCCTCAGCTGGCTTCTGAATCCAAGATGGTGGAATGGATTGAAGACATTGGTTTGTACGAAGACATCACAGGACTCCATGGGCTGATAAGTATCCAGTCAGCAGCTTGTAGGTGGGGCCTCAGCTGGCTTCTGAGTCCAAATGGTGGAATGGACTGAAGACATTGGTTTGTACGAAGACACCACAGGACTACATGAGCTGATAAGTATCCAGTCAGCAGCTTGTAGGTGGGGCCTCAGCTGGCTTCTAAATCCAAGATGGTGGAATGGACTGAAGACATTAGTTTGTACGAAGACACTACATGACTCCATGGGCTGATAAGTATCCAGTCAACAACTAGTAGGTTGGGCCTCAGCTGGCTTCTAAATCCAAGATGGTGGAATGGACTGAAGACATTGGTTTGTACGAAGACAGCATAGGACTACATGGGATGATAAGTATCCAGTCAGCAGCTTGTAGGTGGGGCCTCAGCTGGCTTCTGAATCCAAATGGTGGAATGGACTGAAGACATTAGTTTGTACGAAGACACTACATGACTCCATGGGCTGATAAGTATCCAGTCAACAACTAGTAGGTTGGGCCTCAGCTGGCTTCTGAATCCAAATGGTGGAATGGACTGAAGACATTGGTTTGTACGAAGACAGCATAGGACTACATGGGATGATAAGTATCCAGTCAGCAGCTTGTAGGTGGGGCCTCAGCTGGCTTCTGAATCCAAATGGTGGAATGGACTGAAGACATTAGTTTGTACGAAGACACCACAGGACTCCATGGGCTGGTAAGTACCCAGTAAACAGCTTATAGCCAGGGTCTCAGCTGGCTCCTGAATCCAAGATGGTGGCACAGACTGAAGACAACAGTTTGTACAAAGACAGCACAGCACTCCATGGGCTGGTAAGTATCTAAGCAACAGCTTATAGGCGGGGCCTCAGACAAGGTATCCAAACTAAGAGAAAAGAGAAACCACACACTGTTTTTTGGTGCACTGTATTATTTTAAATTAAGGCAGAACTAAGGGGTGCAATGGTCCCTTGCTGGCGTCGGCATCTTCTTCTGAGTGGCGATCTTTGGACCTCTTCATTGGCTGGCGCAGGGTGACGTCGCTCCTGCACATACTGTATGCAGAAGCTAGTCATCCCAACACTGAGACTGGCCCTGCACTGTAAGCTGAGCTGCACTGGAATCGTATTCCCACTGGGTTATTTGTCTTATCAGATGAGTTTACGGAGGAAGGCTTCCGCTGGAAGGGTGGCAAAATATGCACCAAGGCGGCATTGTATCTACTGGATGAAGAAACTTCACACTCTTATTCCAGATACCAGGCAGTACTCCACACACAAGCTTTTCCTATGCTATGTACTCTCACCAATAACCTTTCCCTGCGCTAATCTCTATCCCTGACCTGCTCCAGGTGCCCCCACATGGTGTAGGAGACACTATTTATCAGGTCCCTCATCAATATGGTCGCCTGAAACTTCAGCATCTAATCAGATGGTGGATGGGAGTCCATAAGGACTCTCTAGAGCACGGGTGTCAAACTGGTGACCCTCCAGCTGTTGCAAAACTACAAGTCCCATCATGCTTCTGCCTTTGGGAGTCAAGCTTATAACTGTCAATCTTGCAATGCTTTATGGGACTTGTAGTTTGGCAACAGTTGGAGGGCCGCCAGTTTGACGCCCGTGCCCTAGACAATCTCCTCTCCACCTGTAATAATGGCACAGTGCCACCTACAGGTTGGAAGAACGCCTGCACCTGTCTACAAGCTACTTGTACTTGCAGACCTGCATGAGGTCCCCCTATAACCACTTCCCGTCCGGCCCATGTATATAAATGGCCGGACGGGAGCAGTGCAGGGGCGGGTTGCCATTCATAAATGGTGCTCACCATTTTAGCATGCGTGTGCTCCCTGGGAGCACGCGGCACCGTGATCCGATGATCCGAACACTGATCGCTGTACGTCTCTGTATGAAGTCCGGATTCATGGGATCCCTGATTGGGCAATCAGTGACTACATGAACAGTAGTAAACAAGATGTCACATCTGAAGGGGGTAAAAGTGTCCGGACTGGAAGGGGGGTAAAAGTGTCCGGACTGGAAGGGGGGGAAAGTGTCCGGACTGGAAGGGGGTGAAAGTGTCCGGACTGGAAGGGGGGGAGAGTGTCCGGACTGGAAGGGGGGGAGAGTGTCCGGACTGGAAGAGGGTGAAAGTGTCCGGATAGGAAGGGGGTGAAAGTGTCCGGACTGGAAGGGGGGGAAAGTGTCCAGACTGGAAGGGGGTGAAAATGTCCGGACTGGAAGGGGGTGAAAGTGTCCGGACTGGAAGGGGGTGAAAGTGTCCGGACTGGAAGGGGGTGAAAATGTCCGGACTGGAAGGGGGTGAAAGTGTCCGGACTGGAAGGGGGGGAGAGTCCGGACCGGAAGGGGGTGAAAGTGTTCGGACCGGAAGGGGGTGAAAGTGTTCGGACCGGAAGGGGGTGAAAGTGTTCGGACCGGAAGGGGGTGAAAGTGTCCGGACCGGAAGGGGGTGAAAGTGTTCGGACCGGAAGGGGGTGAAAGTGTCTGGACCGGAAGGGGGTGAAAGTGTCTGGACCGGAAGGGGGTGAAAGTGTTCGGACTGGAAGGGGGGGAAAGTGTCCGGACTGGAAGGGGGTGAAAGTGTCTGGACCGGAAGAGGGTGAAAGTGTCTGGACCGGAAGGGGGTGAAAGTGTCCGGACTGGAAGGGGGGGAAAGTGTTCGGACTGGAAGGGGGGGAAAGTGTTCGGACTGGAAGGAGGGGAAAGTGTCCGGACTGGAAGGGGGGGAAAGTGTCCAGACTGGAAGGGGGGGAAAGTGTCCGGACTTGAAGTGGTTAAGCTAACCATCCACTTTACAATATGATTGTACAATTTCCTTTAGATCTACCATCAACTACGTAGTTCGAGGGCCTGCTGATTGATACTAATTGAATGCATGGTCAGAGTTTGTCGTCATATTACAGAGCTTTCACAAACTTATAAGAGATTGTACAATCAGATTACAGAGTAAACAGCCAGTATTCGACTCCTAATGGCAGCATTCGTCTTGTTCCCAATGTCCAAGCCCCTGATGCCTATCCCAGCACCCTCAGAGGCAGTGCCATAATGTCAAGGATAAAGAACAACCTGTGATATTTACATATATAAAACAGAGATTGAATTTGTAAGGTTTTCGATATTTAAATGTCATTCTTGGCTGTGAGGAACAGCTGCAGGGCCCGGCAGGAGAGGAATGGTCTGTGACATGAATGTCTAAAGGCAGAATTTGATATACAGAGTACAGTGAGCGCGCCCAAAGTCAATTCGAGGATTTATGTTAAGGTTCGGTTCCCATCTATGCAGACTGCGGTTGATGCCTTTTTCCTATCCGGTTTTGGTGATGCGTGTTTTCTTTTTCATTCTTATGCATTTTGCATTCTGTGTATTGTGTTTTCAGTGAATTTAGTTGGTTGTCAAGGAGCGGGCGGCTGCCAGCATCCTTCACAACCAGTAAACGACATAGTCATTAAGGAGCGGGTGACCACTGCATCCTTAACCTATTCACGCTGGCCGAACGCAAATGTGTGACCTCTCAGCTTCTGGGCCTAGACGCCGAGCGGCCACACATTTGCGTTCTATTAAAAAAAGACATATGTGCTGAGAGCGCACGCCCTGCCAGCTCCCAGCACACATTTCCAGTACTCACGGAAAGGGCCCGATCTCCTCTTTCGATCGAGACCTTTCCCGATCATGTGACGGCGGTCACATTACCTTAAACCCCACCCCGCCTCCCAGTTTCTGAAACCCTCAAAGGGTCGGGAGGCGCCGGCGCGAAGGGGTTAACAACCGGTGAGTCATTAGCAGGGTTCCCAGCTGGCAGCTGCATATAAACACATCTATTGCGGGCAATCAACCGCTTCCCATCTGCCCTATAGCAGAAGTACTGCTACAGGGCGGCACGGGTGCACAAAATCACGTATATATACATGATTTTGCATAGGGGGCACATGCGAGACCCGCGCTGCCATTCACGGCTGCGGCTGTCAATCACCAGGTCCCGGCCGGTGATTACTCGCCAGGGCCAGGTGACTGCCGAGCATCTCTGACGGGGGGAGGGGGGAGAACTGTTAGTAAACAAAACAGGTTTCTCCCCTGTCAGCTCCTGTACACTACTTTGCATGGCTGTGCATAGAACAGTTATGGAGAGCAGTGTGCTTACAGTGAAGCACAACCCCCCCCCCCGCCCCCATAGTAAAACACACATAGCACACAGGTAACCCTTTGATCGCCCCAGATGTTAACCCCTTCCTCCCCAGTGCCATTAGTACAGTGTCTGGCTTTTTATTAGCACTGATCACTGTATTGGTGTCACTGGGGATGTCAGTGGCACCAAGTCAGCTCCCCCCAGTGTCAAAATGTCCCGCTATAAGTCGCTGATCGCCGCCATTACTAGTAAAATTAAAATTAAATAATACCTGCATTTGTACACGCTATAACTTTCAGGAATCAGGACCTTCTTCTTGCCAGTGACTCCTCTAGTGATATAAAGATCTATATAGAGGAATCAGGACCTCCTTCCTCCTGCCGGTGACCCCTCTAGTGATATAAAGATCTATATAGAGGAATCAGGACCTCCTTCCTCCTGCCGGTGACCCCTCTAGTGATAGGATCTATATAGAGGAATCGGGACCTCCTTCCTCCTGCCGGTGACCCCTTTAGTGATATAAAGATCTACAGTCATGGCCGAAATTGTTGGCACCCTTGATATTTCTCCAGGAAATCATGTATTTCTCACGAAACGTATTGCATTAACACATGTTTTGCTATACACATGTTTATTCCCTTTGTGTGTATTGGGACAAAACAAAAAAAGGGAGGAAAGAAAGCAAATTCGACATAATGTCACACAAACCTCCAAAAATGGGCTGGACAAAAGTATTGGCACCCTTTCACAACTGCGGATAAATAAGAATGTTACAAGCATGTGATGCTCCTGTAAACTCACCTGGGGCAAGTAACAGGTGTGGGCAATATAGAAATCACACCTGAAAGCAGATAAAAAGGAGAGACGTTCACTTAACCTTTGCATTGTGTGTCTGTCTGTGCCACACTAAGCATGGACAACAGAAAGAGGAGACGAGAACTGTCTGAGGACCTGAGAACCAAAATTGTGGCAAAATATCAACAATCTCAAGGTTACAAGTCCATCTCCAGAGAACTAGATTTGCCTTTGTCCACAGTGCGCAACATTATCAAGAAGTTTGCAACCCATGGCACTGTAGCTAATCTCCCTGGTCGTGGACGGATGAGGAAAATTGATGAAAGATTGCAACGCAGAATAGTCCGGATGGTGGATAAGCAGCCCCAAACATGTTCCAAAGACATTCAAGCTGTCCTGCAGGCTCAGGGAGCATCAGTGTCAGCGCGAACTATCCGTCGACATTTAAATGAAATGAAACGCTATGGCAGGAGACCCAGGAGGACCCCACTGCTGACACAGAGACATAAAAAAGCAAGACTACAGTTTGCCAAAATGTACTTGAGTAAGCCAAAAGCCTTCTGGGAAAACGTCTTGTGGACAGATGAGACCAAGATAGAGCTTTTCGGTAAAGCACATCATTCTACTGTTTACCGAAAACGGAATGAGGCCTACAAAGAACAAAACACAGTACCTACGGTAAAATATGGTGGAGGTTCAATGATGTTTTGGGGTTGTTTTGCTGCCTCTGGCACTGGGTGCCTTGACTGTGTGCAAGGCATCATGAAATCTGAGGATTACCAAAGGATTTTGGGTCGCACTGTAGGGCCCAGTGTCAGAAAGCTGGGTTTGCGTCCAAGATCCTGGGTCTTCCAGCAGGACAATGACCCCAAACATACGTCAAAAAGCACTCAGAAATGGATGGCAAAGAAGCGCTGGAGAGTTCTGAAGTGGCCAGCAATGAGCCCAGATCTAAATCCCATTGAACACCTGTGGAGAGATCTTAAAATTGCTGTTGGGAAAAGGTGTCCTTCCAATAAGAGAGACCTGGAGCTGTTTGCAAAGGAAGAGTGGTCCAAAATTCCGGGTGAGAGGTGTCAGAAGCTTATTGATGGTTATAGGAAGCGACTGATTTCAGTTATGTTTTCCAAAGGGTGTGCAACCAAATATTAAGTTAAGGGTGCCAATACTTTTGTCCAGCCCATTTTTGGGGTTTTGTGTGACATTATGTCATATTTGCTTTTCTGCCTCTGTTTTATATTTGTTCCAATACATACAAAGGGAATAAACATGTGTATAGCAAAACATGTGTTAATGCAATACCTTTTTTGTGTGAAATACTTGATTTTCAGGAAAAATATCAAGGGTGCCAACAATTTCGGCCATGACTGTATATAGAGGAATCGGGACCTCCTTCTTCCTGCCGGTGACCCCTCTAGTGATAGGATCTATATAGAGGAATCAGGACCTCCTTCCTCCTGCCGGTGACCCCTCTAGTGATAGGATCTATATAGAGGAATCAGGACCTCCTTCCTCCTGCCGGTGACCCCTCTAGTGATAGGATCTATATAGAGGAATCAGGACCTCCTTCCTCCTGCCGGTGACCCCTCTAATGATATAAAGATCTATATAGAGGAATCGGGACCTCCTTCCTTCCGCCGGTGACCCCTCTAGTGATATAAAGATCTATATAGAGGAATCGGGACCTCCTTCCTTCCGCCGGTGACCCCTCTAGTGATAGGATCCATGTAGAGGAATCGGGACCACCTTCCTCCTGCCGGTGACCCCTCTACAGATATAAAGATCCATATAGAGGAATCAGGACCTCCTTCCGGTGACCCCTCTAGTGATATAAAGATCCATATAGAGGAATCAGGACCTCCTTCTTCCTGCTGGTGACCCCTCTAGTGATATAAAGCTCTATATAGAGGAATCAGGACCTCCTTCCTCCTGCCGGTGACCCCTCTACTGATATAAAGATTTATATAGAGGAATCAGGACCTCCTTCTTCCTGCTGGTGACCCCTCTAGTGATATAAAGTTCTATATAGAGGAATCAGGACCTCCTTCCTCCTGCCGGTGACCCCTCTAGTGATAGGATCTATATAGAGGAATCAGGACCTCTTTCCTCCTGCCGGTGACCCCTCTAGGGATATAAAGATTTAATTTTAGGCTAGATGACCTTCCTTTTAAACGTAAATGAAATAACCTCCGACCATAACTGTAAAAGTATAAAAATCCCAAAGGGAATGCAGAGGAATACAAAAGGATCGTTCACATTGAGCGGCACTCATAGAACGCTCAATACCACATACTGTCAGGAAGAATGTTCTATCTTTAGCTTCCTTTGACGTCCCTTTAAGCCTTTTCTGTGTTGCAGCTTTTGAAGTCGGTTTGTTGCATTTAGTACAGGAAACTTCCAGCAGTTATCATGGCTTCCGACTGTCAATAATTCAACCTAAAATGTCGGAGAACAATTTATTGGCAGTCATTAAAGAAAGTGAACTATAAGGTCCCGACAGTTTCAAGCAGAAAACAATCCAAATTCATGTTTTAATATTGCACATGACGCGGGACGCGGGGGGCGGGCTCGGAATATTTGCACATTTCCCCGTTTAAGCTTCTGAACTTTCATCATTCTTATTTTACCACGGGGCCTTTTATCTGATCACAGAACTGCCAAAAGTAAGCCGGTAAATAAAAGAGAACGGTGGAAAGGTCTGAAATCTGATTTATGGGATTCATATTCTTTTCATATTCCATTACCCATGGAAGCGCCTAATGCGGAAATAAATATACAAAAAGAATTTTAAAGCAATTCCACTTGTAATGCCCTTTAGAAGAATTAATGTTAATGCCCCAGAAATTGTATGATGTTCAAAGCACCAGATTGGCCTAAAATGGAACTCATAAATAATTTGATATTTTGACAAAAAATATATTTCAGCTTTTCTGCAGGTATTTTGTATTTGAGAACTTAAACTGGATATTTCAGTAAAAGTTTCAAATTTAAAGGCATTTCACATTTTCAAATGTTTTCGTGGTCTTAACTACGTCTGTGTTGGTTCTATTCCCTGTGCTGTTTGTGCGCCTTGTGTGGTAGTGGAGGGCCAATATGTTATCACAGGTACTTACCGAAAAATGGGGGGAAATGTCTGCGCCTTGTGTGGTAGTGGAGGGCCGATATGTTATCACAGGTACTTACCGAAAAATGGGGGAAATGTCTGCGCCTTGTGTGGTAGTGGAGGGCCGATATGTTATCACAGGTACTTACCGAAAAATGGGGGGAAATGTCTGCGCCTTGTGTGGTAGTGGAGGGCCGATATGTTATCACAGGTACTTACCGAAAAATGGGGGGAAATGTCTGCGCCTTGTGTGGTAGTGGAGGGCCGATATGTTATCACAGGTACTTACCGAAAAATGGGGGGAAATGTCTGCGCCTTGTGTGGTAGTGGAGGGCCGATATGTTATCACAGGTACTTACCGAAAAATGGGGGGAAATGTCTGCGCCTTGTGTGGTAGTGGAGGGCCGATATGTTATCACAGGTACTTACCGAAAAATGGGGGGAAATGTCTGCGCCTTGTGTGGTAGTGGAGGGCCGATATGTTATCACAGGTACTTACCGAAAAATGGGGGAAAATGTCTGCGCCTTGTGTGGTAGTGGAGGGCCGATATGTTATCACAGGTACTTACCCAAAAATGGGGGGAAATGTCTGCGCCTTGTGTGGTAGTGGAGGGCCGATATGTTATCACAGGTACTTACCGAAAAATGGGGGAAATGTCTGCGCCTTATGGAGCAGATATGGAGCGGCCAGCCCGGTATTACCCGGCACCACCGCCATGTTAGAATACCGGGCCGGCCGCTCAGCTCTTCTCTGCAGAAGAACCTGCTCCTCGATCCTACCTGCTCCTCGGTCCTACCTGCTCCTCGGTCCTACCTGTTCCTCTGTCCTACCTACTCCTCGGTCTAACCTGTTCCTCTGTCCTACCTGTTCCTGTCCTACCTGTTCCTGTCCTACCTGCTCCTCTGTCCTACCTGCTCCTCCGTCCTACCTGCTCCTCCGTCCTACCTGCTCCTCCGTCCTACCTGCTCCTCCGTCCTACCTGTTCCTCTGTCCTACCTGCTCCCCAATCCAGCAGTGACCTGCCTTCACTGGCCGTCTTCTCTCCCCGGCACCGGCATCTTCAGTGTGGACACCCAGCTGTGACAGCTTGCGGCTTCACAGCCAGGTACCCACTACAAATGTGCGAGAAGTGCTGCGCTTTGTGAATGGCCCCGTAGTTTTCAGGGACCTGTCACATGTTCCTGAAGACTACGGGGAGGGAGGGAGGACAACTCCATGGAAGTGGGAGCGGGTAGCTGGCAAATCCCCCCCCACCCAAAGGTTTGCAGTCTCTGGTCATCCCCTGTACTGTGTCCGCAGTCTCTGGTCATCTCCTGTACTGTGTCCGCAGTCTCTGGTCATCTCCTGTACTGTGTCCTCAGTCTCTGGTCATCTCCTGTACTGTGTCCGCAGTCTCTGGTCATCTCCTGTACTGTGTCCTCAGTCTCTGGTCATCCCCTGTACTGTGTCCGCAGTCTCTGGTCATCTCCTGTACTGTGTCCGCAGTCTCTGGTCATCTCCTGTACTATGTCCGCAGTCTCTGGTCATCTCCTGTACTGTGTCCGCAGTCTCTGGTCATCTCCTGTACTATGTCCGCAGTCTCTGGTCATCTCCTGTACTGTGTCCGCAGTCTCTGGTCATCTCCTGTACTGTGTCCGCAGTCTCTGGTCATCTCCTGTACTGTGTCCGAAGTCTCTCGTCATCTCCTGTACTATGTCCGCAGTCTCTGGTCATCTCCTGTACTGTGTCCGCAGTCTCTGGTCATCTCCTGTACTATGTCCGCAGTCTCTGCTCATCTCCTGTACTGTGTCCGCAGTCTCTGGTCATCTCCTGTACTGTGTCCGCAGTCTCTGGTCATCTCCTGTACTGTGTCCGCAGTCTCTGGTCATCTCCTGTACTATGTCTGCAGTCTCTGGTCATCCCCTGTACTGTGTCCGCAGTCTCTGACCATCTCCTGTACTGTGTCCGCAGTCTCTGGTCATCTCCTGTACTATGTCTGCAGTCTCTGGTCATCTCCTGTACTATGTCTGCAGTCTCTGGTCATCTCCTGTACTGTGTCCGCAGTCTCTAACCATCTCCTGTACTATGTCCGCAGTCTCTGGTCATCTCCTGTACTATGTCTGCAGTCTCTGGTCATCTCCTGTACTATGTCTGCAGTCTCTGGTCATCTCCTGTACTATGTCCGCAGTCTCTGATCATTTCCTGTACTATGTCTGCAGTCTCTGGTCATCTCCTGTACTATGTCTGCAGTCTCTGGTCATCCCTGTACTGTCCGCAGTCTCTGATCATCTCCTGTACTGTGTCTGCAGTCTCTGGTCATCCCATGTACTATGTCTGCAGTCTCTGGTCATCCCCTGTACTATGTCTGCAGTCTCTGGTCATCCCCTGTACTGTGTCTGCAGTCCACTGGTTCAGAATATTTGTTTTCTTGTTTTCCTCCTTATGGAGCGAACAATATGGTATATAGCGCTTTACATATATTATACATTCACATCGGTCTCTAGCCCTCAATGGATGTACAATCTAGGGTCTCTAACTCACATACATACACATACTAGGGCCAATTTAGACAGGAGCCAGTTCACCTACCAGCATGTCTTTGGAGTGTGGGAGGAAACTGGAGCACCCAGAGGAAACCCAGTCAGGCACAGGGAGAACAAACAAACTCCAGACACTTGGTGCCGTGGTTGTGATTTGAACCAACGACCCCAGAGTCCTTGTCCTGCCTCCATGTCAGATTCTCTCAGACAATAAAACAGCGATGACATTATGTGGCGAAACAGGGTGGAACATAACTTCCAGGACATAACAGCCCATCACCTTCATGGGTGCAGTGGACAGATTGGGTCGCAGATTCTAGGACCAACATAAACGGTCTCTGAATCATCGGAGTCAAGGAAACCACTGGAACATAGGCTCCTGGAAGGGCCTGGGGGCCAACCTCCTTCCCACCGACTATGGACCCAAGATCACCCTCCTTGCGGTTACAAGTAACCTCACTTCCCTGGGCACTTCCCTGGCCATGAATTATACCAACTACAATTTCCATGCCATTAGAGCTGGAGGGACTGTTTCTGGGACCCCTTGGCATACTGTGCAGGGGGTGAATTCCAGCATACAGTTGAAAGAAAAAGTATGTGAACCCCTTGGGATTACGTGGAGTTTTGCATGAATTGGGCATAAAATGTGCTCTGAACGTCATCTAAGTCACAACAATAGAAGAACACAGTCTGCTGAACATAATACTACACAAACATTAGATGTTGCCATGGTTTAATGGCACATAACATGTAAACATTCACAGTGCAGGGAGGAAAAAGTATGTGAACCTTTGGACTTAATAACTGGTTGACCCTCCTTTGGCAGCAATAACCTCAACCAAACGTTTCCTGTAGTTGCAGATCAGACCTGCACAATGATCTGGAGTCATTTTGGACCACTCCTCTTCACAAAACTGTTTCAGTGTAGCAATATTCTTGGGATGTCTGGTGTGAATCGCTCTCTTAAGGTCATGCCACAGCATTTCAATGGGGTTGAGGTCAGGACTCTGACTGGGCCACTCCAGAAGGCGTATTCTGTGCTGTTGCAGCCATTGTTTTGTTGAATTACTTGTATGCTTTGGGTCATTGTCCTGTTGCATCACCCATCCTCTGCGGTGCTTCAGTTGGCGGACAGATGGTCGTACGTTTTCCTGCAAAATGTCTTGATAAACTCTGGAATTCATTTTCCCATCAATGACAACAATCCGTCCAGGCCCTGAGGCAGCAAAGCAGCCCCAAACCATGATGCTCCCTCCGCCATGTTTCACAGTGGGGATGAGGTTTTGATGTTGGTGTCCTGGGCCTTTTTTTCTCCACACAGTGTTGTGTGTTCTTCCCAAACAACTCAATCTTGGTTTCATCTGTCCACAGTATATTTTGCCAGTAGTGCTGTGGAACATCCAGGTGCTCTTTTGCAAACTTCAAACGTGCTGCAATCTTCTTTTTGGACAGCAATGGCTTCCTCCGTGGTGTCCTCCCATGTACTCCATTCTTGTTTAATGTTTTCCTTATTGTAGATGTGTCAACAAAAATGTTAGCATGTGCCAGAGATTTCTGTAGGTCTTTAGCTGACACTCTGGGATTCTTCTTTACCTCATGCAGCATTCTGCGCTGGGCTCTTGCAGTCATTTTTACAGGACGACCACGCCTAGGGAGAGTAGCAACAGTGCTAAACTTTCTCCATTTGTAGACAGTCTGTCTTACCGTGGACACATGAACATCAAGGCTTTTGGAGATACTTTTGTAACCCTTTCCAGCTTCATGCAAGTCAACAATTCTTGATCGTAGGTCTTCTGAGAGCTCTTTTCTGCGAGGCATGGTTCACATCAGACAGTGCTTCTTGAAACCAGTAAACCCAAAACAGGTGTCAGCAACACATCCAATATCATCACACTGATTGGAGTCAAGGTTGGCTCACTCCTGGCTCCAATTAGCTCTGGGAGAAGTCATTAAGCTAGGGCCTCACATACTTTTTCCTCCCTGCACTGTGAATGTTTACATGTTATGTGCAATTAAACCATGGCAACATCTAATGTTTGTGTAGTATTATGTTCAGCAGACTGTGTTCTTCTGTTGTTGTGACTTAGATGACATTCAGAGCACATTTTATGCCCAATTCATGCAAAACTCCACGTAATCCCAAGGGGTTCACATACTTTTTCTTGCAACTGTATGTGGGGTTAGGAACTTTATTTTCTGTTACGTGTTTCCTGGCATCTACTATTTGCTGTAATTAGTTTTAGGTGATATTCTCTCACTTTATTCAATCACTTCCAGAGTCCAGACTGCTAGGTGCCGGGAAGGAATCCATTGTTTTCTTGTGTTTGATTACTTGTTTATGTAACATCATTTTCTCCTGGGACTTGTAATGTGGGTCCTACCTGTCTAGGGGGAAGGTTTTTGTGTATAAATGCTGTGGCAATAAATCAGTCCTTGTTTTACTCCAACATTAGTTCTGTCTGAATCTTGAGATAAATTTGCTATCTACAGTCCTAACCTAATTTATTGGTCCTGTCTGGTAATTAGGGAGTTTTGGGCAGGAACTTCTATATTCTAGTTCTAGAGAGGAGGAAGCTATACTTTGGCAGAAATACCCAGTCAGGGTGTCAGGCAGTCCTTCACAATCGGTAACTGGAACCAATTTTTAGACTATGGGGGGAGGGGGCGGACGTGGCCCCAGTGGCGACAACCTTCAATAACAGACTTCCCCAGTTTCTATGAACAACAAGCTCTGGCTGAAGACACATTGGTTCAGGAATGGAACTTCCAGATGGTCTATGTGTTCCTTCCATTTTGCCTCATACCTCCAGTTCTGCACAAGATGATGCCGGGGGGGGGGGGGGGGGGTCACTGGGTTGACTGAGTAACAGACATGTTTACCATACTGGCTGAGGAGGCCTTGGTTTCCCCTCTTGTGGAACATAAAGCTGTCTTTTCTGATCCCTCTTCCTCTGGAATATGTAACAACCTCAATCTGAGATCTGAGACCCTTAAACCTCATGGCCGGGATGTTGGACACACCACCTAGAACAAATATCCAAAAAGACATCCAGACCTTGTTAAAGGGTGAGAACGGCCTAAATAAATCCATCCTACAAGTAAGTCTGGGAAGGTTTGAACCCTTAGTTGCAGCAAATAAAGTTTCTCTCCTCTCCTCCACGGTGAGTGAAGTACCGGACTTCCTACTACAGGGCTTGGACGGGGGCTTTAGTTAGAACACCTTAAGGGTCCATTTGTCTGCTCTGTTCCCATTGACAGGTTCACAATGGGTGGTCCACACATGGATTATGCAGTTCATAGGGGTGGCAGCAAAGATTTCTTTCCAAAGTAGCTACTCTTTTTGTAAAGGCTTTGGTGACATCTCTCTTTAATTCAGCTACATAGTTAGTGTGGCTGAAAAAAGACAAAAGTCCATCCAGTTCAACCATAAGCAAAAAAAAAATATAACCCTACGCCCACAGCTGATCCAGAGGAAGGCAAAAAACCCCAGCAAAGCACGACCCAATCTGCTCCTGCAGGGATAAAACTCCTTCCTGAACCAACAAATTCCCTGGATCAATTTTTCCTATAAATGTTATATCCAGTTATATTCTGTGTATCCAAGAAAGGATCCAGGACTTTCCTACAGCAATCCACTGAGCTGGCCACACCCACCTCTGGAGGGAGTCTATTCCACATTCTCAGCTCTTACTGAGAAGAAACCTTTCCGTGTTTGGAGATGACATTTCTTTTCCTCCAGACATAGAGAGCGCCCCCTTGTCCTCTGTGATGACCTCAGGGGGGAATAACTACACCGAGTTCACTATATGAACCACTGATGTATTATACATAGAGATCATATCCCCCCTTTTGTATTATAGATGGAGATCATATCCCCCCCTTATGTATTATACATGGAGATCATATCCCCCCCTTATGTATTGTACATGGAGATCATATCCCCCTTATGTATTATACATGGAGATCATATCCCCCCTTATGTATTATACATGGAGATCATATCCCCCCCTTATGTATTATACATGGAGATCATATCCCCCCCTTATGTATTATACATGGAGATCATATCCCCCTTATGTATTATACATGGTGATCATATCCCCCCTTATGTATTATACATGGAGATCATATCCCCCCCTTATGTATTATACATGGAGATCATATACCCCTTCATGTATTATACATGGAGATCATATCCCCCCTTATGTATTATACATGGAGATCATATCCCCCCTTATGTATTATACATGGAGATCATATCCCCCTTATGTATTATACATGGAGATCATATCCCCCCCTTATGTATTATACAGGGAGATCATATCCCCCCTTATGTATTATACATGGAGATCATATCCCCCCCTTATGTATTATACATGGAGATCATATCCCCCCTTATGTATTATACATGGAGATCATATCCCTCCTTATGTATTATACATGGAGATCATATCCCCCCTTATGTATTATACATGGAGATCATATCCCCCCTTATGTATTATACATGGAGATCATATCCCTCCTTATGTATTATACATGGAGATCATATCCCCCCTTATGTATTATACATGGAGATCATATCCCTCCTTATGTATTATACATGGAGATCATATCCCCCCCTTATGTATTATACATGGAGATCATATCCCCCTTATGTATTATACATGGAGATCATATCCCCCCTTATGTATTATACATGGAGATCATATCCCCCCTTATGTATTATACATGGAGATCATATCCCCCTTATGTATTATACATGGAGATCATATCCCCCCTTATGTATTATACATGGAGATCATATCCCCCTTATGTATTATACATGGAGATCATATCCCCCCTTATGTATTATACAGGGAGATCATATCCCCCCTTATGTATTATACATGGAGATCATATCCCCCCTTATGTATTATACATGGAGATCATATCCCCCCTTATGTATTATACATGGAGATCATATCCCCCCTTATGTATTATACATGGAGATCGTATCCCCCCCTTATGTATTATACATGGAGATCATATCCCCCCTTATGTATTATACATGGAGATCGTATCCCCCCCTTATGTATTATACATGGAGATCATATCCCGCCTTATGTATTATACATGGAGATCATATCCCCCCTTATGTATTATACATGGAGATCATATCCCCCCCTTATGTATTATACATGGAGATCATATCCCCCTTATGTATTATACATGGAGATCATATTCCCCCCTTATGTATTATACAGGGAGATCATATCCCCCCTTATGTATTATACATGGAGATCATATCCCCCCTTATGTATTATACATGGAGATCATACCCCCCCTTATGTATTATACATGGTGATCATATCCCCCTTATGTATTATACATGGAGATCATATCCCCCCTTATGTATTATACATGGAGATCATATCCCCCCTTATGTATTATACATGGAGATCATATCCCCCCTTATGTATTATACATGGAGATCATATCCCCCCCTTATGTATTATACATGGAGATCATATCCCCCCCTTATGTATTATACATGGAGATCATATCCCCCTTATGTATTATACATGGAGATCATATCCCGCCTTATGTATTATACATGGAGATCATATCCCCCCTTATGTATTATACATGGAGATCATATCCCCCCTTATGTATTATACATGGAGATCATATCCCCCCTTCATGTATTATACATGCAGATCATATCCCCCCTTATGTATTATACATGGAGATCATATCCCCCCCTTATGTATTATACATGGAGATCATATCCCTCCCTTATGTATTATACATGGAGATCATATCCCCCCCTTATGTATTATACATGGAGATCATATCCCCCCCTTATGTATTATACAGGGAGATCATATCCCCCCTTATGTATTATACATGGAGATCATATCCCCCCTTCATGTATTATACATGCAGATCATATGGGCACAGCGGGCGTACAGACCTGGGAAGTTACAAGCACGACTCCCAAAGGCAGAGGCATGATGGGACTTGTAGTTTTGCAACAGCTGGAGGGCCACCGGTTTGACACCCCTGCCCTAGGGGCTGCGCTATAATACTTATAGCTATTTTTCAGGCTTACTCCACAAAAAATGGTGAATTCAGTCCACCACAACAGTTTTTAGTCATTTACTTCCACATCAACGACACGCACCTCTGCATAACTTCCCCAAACCGAGAGGAACTTGGCTGTTCCAGCGCTGACACTCCACGAAGCTGCCAGCAACTGCGATTGCCCATAAAGGACTTTTTACGCATTAACAGCTTGTAGACGAAAAATGTCAGCAAATATTTGGCAGGGGCCACGGCGGCCGGCTCCGATGTCAATGAAATGCGTGTGGCGCTCTGCTTTCCACGCTACCTTTTCAAGGATTCGCCTTTCCCAAAGCCTTGTAATCAAAAATAATAACAATAATTAAGCTGTTTGGAACATAAATCGACGTGGAGGGAAAAGTGTGGAGTCTTGGAAAACGATGATTAGAGGAATCGGCATTATTGAATGGGAACAATGGCCGGCGATCACTGCAGAGGGGAGATAAGGCCCTCTCACCGCTCGGCACGTCCCTCCACAATGCCGCACAAACAGAGGTGATGATTTTTTCCATCAGAGGGAGAATGGCGTTTGTAAAACGGAGAATAAAACACTCGCATTTTCACGAAGCCGCCTTGTTCCTTTACAATTTGGTGACGTTTCCGGATGAATTATCCCTTTTCTGAGAGTGGAAGAGAGAAGGGGGACTCAGCCGACACGTGGAGATAAAATAAAAATGTCTTCGAAAATAAACTTTCCATGAATCAATAAAGATACAATTTTTTTTTAAATGTCATCTCCAAACACGGAAAGGTTTCTTCACAGTAAGAGCTGTGAGAATGTGGAATAGACTCCCTCCAGAGTTGGTTGTGGCCAGCTCAGTGGATTGCTGTAGGAAAGTCCTGGATTCTTTCTTGGATACACAGAATATGACTGGATCAGGGACGGACTGACCATTCTAGCACTCGGGCACTGCCCGAGGGCCCAGGGTCAGTAGGGGGCCCCATGAAATGCCCCTGGTACCTTTTTTTTATAGGCTCTTTTGAGTGTGGGCAAGGACACAGGGGCCCCATGATCCCCTATTGCCCGGGGGCCCCATGAGTTGTCAGTCCGCCCCTGAAGTGGATATAACATTTATAGGGAAAGTTGATCCAGGGAATATTCGATTGCCTCTCGGGGGATCAGGAAGGAATTGTTTCCCTGCAGGAGCAGTCTCCAAACACAGAAAGGTTTCTTCACAGTGAGAGCTGTGAGAATGTGGAATAGACTCCCTCCAGAGGTGGGTGTGGCCAGCTCAGTGGATTGCTGTAGGAAAGTCCTGGATCCTTTCTTGGATACACAGAATATAACTGGATATAACATTTATAGGGAAAGGTGATCCCGGGAATATCCGATTGCCTCTCGGGGGATCAGGAAGGAATTTTTCCCCTGCAGGAGCAAATTGGATCGTGCTTTGCTGGGATTTTTGCCTTCCTCTAGATCCACTGTGGGTGTAGGATAACATTTTTTTTTTTTAATGGTTGAACTGGAGCAGGGGTCTCCAAACTTTCTAAATTGCCAGTTTACTATACTTCAGACTTTAGGGGGGCCGAACTGTGGCCATCGGGAGTAGAAAATGTTCCTCATCATTTGGGGTAAACAATGCCCCATGTTTGAAGTCAGTGAGACGAATTGTGCCCTATACTTGGTGTCTTTGGTAGGAATTGTGCCCCATCATTGGAGTAATAGGGCCACATTGTTGGTGTCATTGGGAGGAACTGTGCCCCATCATTGGTTGGAATTGTGTTCCATTGTTGGTGTCATTGGGAGGAATTGTGTTCCAATCTCCTAGATTGTAAGCTCGTAAGAGTAGGGCCCTCTTACCCCTCGTACGTTGTTTGTTGTTGTTGTACTGTGCCATGTATTGTCCCCTCTATTGTACAGCGCTGAGCAAACCCTTTGGCGCTATATAAACTCGTAGTAATAATAATAATAATAATTGTTGGTGTCATTGGGAGGAATTGTGTTCCATTGTTGGTGTCATTGGGAGGAATTGTGACCAATCATTGGTGTCATTGGGAGGAATTGTGCCCCATCATTGGTAGAGGGCACTCTTTACGTCTGGAGGAAAAGAAATTTACCCTCCAAACATGGAAAGGTTTCTTCACAGTAAGAGCTGTGAGAATGTGGAATAGACTCCCTCCAGAGTTGCTTGTGGCCAGCTCAGTGGATTGCTGTAGGAAAGTCCTGGATTCTTTCTTGGATACACAGAATATAACTGGATATAACATTTATAGGGAAAGGTGATCCCGGGAATATCCGATTGCCTCTCGGGGGATCAGGAAGGAATGTTTCCCCTGCAGGAGCAGATTGGATTGTGCTTTGCTTGGTGTTTTGCCTTCCTCTGGATCAACTGTGGGTGTAGGAGTATGACTTTTTTTTTTTTTTAATGGTTGAACTGGATGGACTTTTGTTGTTTTTCAGCCAGACTAACTATGTAACCAAATGTTCCAGCTTTTCCAGATGGGAAGAGCAATAAAATCAACGCAACGTCGCCCCAGCAAATCATATTACAACACAAACATATAAAAGCAATTATAACATTCACACATACATGGTTTTACAAGCAAAAAAAATTAATCAAAACATTTTATGGCCTTTCCCAACCTTCAAACGTGTTCTTTTCCCTGATTACAGGTACACGCTACACCACAAAAACCAGCAGACTGTATATGTAACACGGAGAATACACACAGAGATATCTACAGTACTCTGCAAAAGGCAGGTAGGGAAATATGCTGTAAATGAAGAATTCTTTCAAAAATCGAAGGGTTAATAGTTTATTTTTTATTAACAAAATGGAAAGTAAATGAAATCCAAATCCAATTGATATTTGGTGTGATTTCCCCCCCCCCCCCTTTGCCTTCTTCTAGGTAGACTTGCACCCAGTGAAGGATCTCAGCAGGTAGGTTGTTCGATGTACATCTTGGAGGACTAAGCCCAGATCTTCTGTGGATGTCGGCCGCCTCCAGTCCTTCTGTCTCCTCATGTCATTCCAGACAGACTCCATGATGTTGAGATCAGGGCTCTGTGGGGGCCAAACCATCACCTCCGGGACTCCTTGTTCTTCTTTACACTGAAGATAGTTCCTAATGACATTGGCTGTATGTTTGGGGTGGTTGTCCTGCAGAATAAATTTTGGACCAATCACACACCTCCCTGATGGTATGGCATGATGGATAGGTATCTGCCTGCATTTCTCAGCATTGAGGACACCATTGATTGGGCAACGTTGAGGGGCGTATACGCAGTGATCGAATAACATTGAGTAACGTAGACACAGTGATCGAATAACATTGAGGAGCGTAGACGCAGTGGATGGTAACATTGAGGAGCGTAGACGCAGTGGACGGTAACATTGAGGAGCGTAGACGCAGTGCACGGTAACATTGAGGAGTGTAGACGCAGTGGACGGTAACATTGAGGAGCGTAGACGCAGTGGACGGTAACATTGAGGAGCATAGAGGCAGTGGACGGTAACATTGAGGAGTGTAGACGCAGTGGACGGTAACATTGAGGAGCGTAGACGCAGTGGACGGTAACATTGAGGAGCATAGAGGCAGGGGACGGTAACATTGAGGAGCGTAGACGCAGTGGACGGTAACATTGAG
Organism: Staurois parvus; assembly: GCF_062004578.1. NCBI lineage: Eukaryota > Metazoa > Chordata > Amphibia > Anura > Ranidae > Staurois > Staurois parvus. The sequence goes on along the minus strand of NW_028318762.1, from coordinate 341,197 downwards.
GAGTGTAGACACAGTGGACGGTAACATTGAGGAGTGTAGACACAGTGGACGGTAACATTGAGGAGTGTAGACGCAGTGGACGGCAACATTGAGGAGCGTAGACGCAGTGGACAGTAACATTGAGGAGCGTAGACGCAGTGGACGGTAACATTGAGGGGCGTAGAGGCAGGGGACGGTAACATTGAGGAGTGTAGACACAGTGGACGGTAACATTGAGGAGCGTAGAGGCAGGGGACGGTAACATTGAGGAGCGTAGACGCAGTGGACGGTAACATTGAGGAGTGTAGACGCAGTGGACGGTAACATTGGAGTGTAGACGCAGTGGACGGTAACATTGAGGACCGTAGACGCAGTGGACGGTAACATTGAGGAGTGTAGACGCAGTGGACGGTAACATTGAGGAGCGTAGATGCAGTGGACGGTAACATTGAGGAGCGTAGACGCAGTGGACGGTAACATTGAGGAGTGTAGACGCAGTGGACGGTAACATTGACGAGTGTAGACGCAGTGGACGGTAACATTGAGGAGTGTAGACACAGTGGACGGTAACATTGAGGAGTGTAGACGCAGTGGACGGTAACATTGAGGAGTGTAGACGCAGTGGACGGTAACATTGAGGAGCGTAGACGCAGTGGACGGTAACATTGAGGAGTGTAGACGCAGTGGACGGTAACATTGAGGAGTGTAGACGCAGTGGACGGTAACAGTGAGGAGTGTAGACACAGTGGACGGTAACGCTGAGGAGTGTAGATGCAGTGGACGGTAACGCTGAGGAGTGTAGATGCAGTGGACGGTAACGCTGAGGAGTGTAGATGCAGTGGACGGTAACATTGAGGAGAGTAGACGCAGTGGACGGTAACATTGAGGAGCGTAGACGCAGTGGACGGTAACATTGAGGAGTGTAGACGCAGTGGACGGTAACATTGAGGAGCGTAGACGCAGTGGACGGTAACATTGAGGAGTGTAGACGCAGTGGACGGTAACAGTGAGGAGTGTAGACACAGTGGACGGTAACGCTGAGGAGTGTAGATGCAGTGATTGGGTGACGTTGATGAGAGTAAACGCAGAGGATGGATAACATTGAGAATAGATGCAATGGTCAAGTAACATTGAGGAGCGTATTACTCAGCACTGAGGACACCACTGATCCTGACCAAATCTCCAACTCCAACTCCAACTCCCCTATATATATATATATATATATATATATATTCCTCACTCGGATTAATTACTCCAGGTCGGGTATCTTTAATGCTTCCCTTCAGGGTGGGCAGGTATCTGTATTCATCTATAGAATAAAAGAGCACCTGAGTATGTGGTTGCTTGTCCGTTTCTTTAATGGGTTAATCTTCAGCAGCTATTTCCTTGCTGCCTATGATCCATGGCAATATGGCGGCGATCGGGTGGCGCATGCGCAGTTTGATACTGCACAGCCGCGATCCACGGCAAGATGGCCGCTGTTCGCGCATGCGCAGTACCGCTTTTCACGATAGAGCGGGATTTTCGCGCATGCGCGAACAGCTTTTAAATGGAAGTCTGGCTGTCACACTGCTAGTGGCGTCCATCCTCTGAAGAAGTGCTTTTTGCACGAAAGGCCTCAGGAGGAGCCAAGTAGCAAGTGTGACTTCCAGACCACTGAGACCAAGAGGAGGTCTGGTGGTCTTCGTTTTTATGCCATTGCCGGGTTAGTACTACTATTTTCCTTTCATACCTACCTGTCCGTTATTGGCTTATGGTGTATGGATATATGTGTGCATATGACCCAGGCATTATTGCTCCAATAAAGTTTTTGATAGTACCACACTATTGGCGTTCCCCTTTTTCTTTGACTCTCCTGTTGGAGAGTGCAGATATACATCTTCCATTCTTGGGGTGTCTGGAACCAAAAAAAGGGGGATCTTTGTCTTTCTACCTCTGGATCTGGAGATATTGCTACACCCAAGGCGGACGAGAGTGTTGGAGAGGGAGGATCCGTGTGGTCTCTGGAGCTGTATACCTGGCTGGTCTTTTGGAATATATCATACACAGGCGCATTTTAAATGTGCGGTCGGTGAGTGCGCAATCTTGTTATTTTCCAGTCACCTAATGAGGAGAAGACCTGCACATATTCGACTATATTATCATGAGAAAGACTTTTATATATATATTTTATACATTTCAATTTATCACTTTTTCAGCGCTGCACTATATGTTTATATTGTCTTCATTATGAGGTTTAGTGATCCCTTGAAGTGTTCCAGCAGCTGGTTTTTCTGAGCGCTCGCTTTATTCATTATCCATTCTCAGTTAACATCACATCTTTAGCTTGAAGCGGCTCTCTCTCTCTTTTTGATAAAGACAACATTGTGTTTAAGCATTCATCACTAGAAATGGGAGATATCTTTGACTTTAGATTATCCCGAATAGACATCTCAGAAGATATATATACCTCAAATCAAGAGACGGAGGACCTGAGAGGTTTATTCGTCCAATTAAAGAATGTCACCACAGCAGAGATAAAAACCTTGTGGGATATTTCCTTTCTGGATAAATATCTGAAAGAACAAATGGTCCCGAGATCCTTAAGGTGGGATGTACGTCCAGACACAGAGGATAAGACCAATTTATTAGAATGGTACCAATTCTTTAACAATGCAGGATTGGACCTCCTAAAGTTTTTGGTAACCAGGAAGAGGAAGAAACTAACACGTCTGGATAGGGAAATTAACCTTATTAGGGAGAAATTAGTATCCCTTAAGGATAATGACAGATATAAAATCGAATCTGATAAGCTAAAATTACATCTAGAAGGAGTAGAGAAGGAACAACAAAGTAAGAAAAAGAAGAAGTTCCTTAGGGACTTTAACGATTATTCCAATCAGGTGGTTTTCGATTGGCAGAAAATCAAAGACACACTCCCCCCTGAGCAGGATTCTGGGCCTCAGATCCAGGATCCAAATCATAATACAAAAGGAAATCAAAATAGGAATAAAAAGAGGAAGAAGGGCCCCAATTCAGGGAGACAGGGCCCTTATGATAACCGAGGTGGTCCCCTCCAGGATCCAAATATAGGATCCAGAGAGTACTATCCTAATATCCCCATACATTTGACTAGGGATGGGATATATAGGAACAATAATGCCCTAAGGGACAATAATTATTACCAACACCCACTCCCTCCTAGGACCCCACAGAGACCTAGGGGTGATCCATATTACTATTATCCCTCACAGAGCTCTAGGGAATATTACCATAATGGGGGAGCTCACTCTTACCCTCCTCGGGAATATGGGTTTAATAATAATCAGAACCATCATCCAAATGATTATTATAACTATAATCAGAACCGGCCTTATTACCCTAAACGTCAGGACCATAACAGATCAGGTAATAACCAGGGTAGTACCAAACCTCCGACACATCAAAACCCCTCCCAACAACAAAATCAAACTAAACAGTCTTTTTTAGGGACAGGTCAACCACGAAAAAGGAGAGACATAGAAGGGGAAAGAGAGGAGGAAGGAGAACGAGAGGATACTCCAAAAAAGAGACGGGTATAAAAGGTCAGGGTATTTATAACCTGAGTGACGTTGAGCTGACTAAGGAGGAGCTTAACCTACTGGATAAAGGGTTAAAATATACCCCTGCTACACAGATGAATAAATTTAATACTTATGTGGATGTACATAAATTTATTAGACAAATTTCCCTCAAAAAATACTTTTTTAATAGACCAAGTTTAGTGAACCAGCCTTCTTTGGGCGTGGTTCATTCTAATTTAAAGAATGCATCCACTTTCAACCCCCCTCCACAATCGCATTCCTATTTGAACGTTTTCAAGGAGAAAGTCCTGAAGGATTTAGATAATATGCCTGTAAAACGGGCGTATGATAATTCCAGTGATAGGCTGGCCATAAAAACTCTTTTGGAGAAGAAAGATCTCGTGATCAGGCCAGCTGACAAGGGTGGTGGAGTGGTGGTTTGGAAGAAGGCTGATTATATGGGTGAGGTCAGCAAGTTGTTGTCAGATGACTCCACCTATAGACCACTCCCTAGCGATCCTCTCAGTGGCTATAAGAAGTCTCTTCTAGCCATTATCCAGAAAGGTTTTGTGGATGGAATTATAAATAAGAAGGAGAAGGCTTTTCTGTGCCCTGTGGCTCCAAAACTTCCCATATTGTATATCCTCCCAAAAGTACATAAAGACCCGGTACATCCTCCAGGTCGACCAATAATCAGTGGGATAGGATCATTACTTTCCAGGATTGGGGAGTACATTGATTTCCACCTGCAACCATTAGTTACTGAAACTCCCTCATACCTTAGAGACACCAAGCAGGTCCTTAATGAAGTTGACACAATACGTATATCACCAGATATGTTTCTGGTTACAGCTGATGTCAGTTCCTTATATACCAGCATCAATCACACAGATGGCATGGAAGCTACCGACTTCTATTTAACCAATTGCAGTCGTTTATCGGGAATACAGAGGGGCTTCATTCTGGACCTGCTGCATTTTTCTATGTGTCATAATTATTTTTGGTATAATCAATCTTATTATCTACAGGTCAAGGGTGTAGCGATGGGGGCGAAGTTTGCCCCTAGCCTAGCCAACCTCTTCATGTCCAGATGGGAGGAGGATGTCATCTATGCCAGAGATTGGCCGGAGCTGGTATTATACAAGCGGTACATTGATGACATCCTCCTCCTCTGGAATGGAGAGGAAAGTGCCCTCAATAACTTCTTTACAATGTTGAACAATAACACCCTCAATATTCATTTGACATATACTTATAGTCAACACCAGATAAACTTTTTGGACCTTACGCTTAAGAAAAATAATGGGAGGATAGTTACTGAGTCCTTCTTTAAGGGATCCGACCGTAACAGCTATATTCCTGTAAGTAGCTGTCACCATCCAAATTGGCTGAGAAACATCCCGAAAGGCCAATTCACTCGGATAAGACGTAACTGCACAGATCTTGAGACCTATTGGTCCCAAGCAAATATCCTTAAGAATAGATTCCTTGAAAAAGGATATAAAGAACCCGAACTTGAGGAGTCCTTGACAAAAGTTGCTGACCTGGATAGGAGTGGGATGCTTTCACATAAACCACATAAGAAAAATGAAAAGGTGTGTCCCTTTGTAACAACTTTTTCAATACAATATAAACAGGTGGGAAAACTTATAAGGAAGAATTGGGATATTTTGAGAATGGACCCTGTCCTTTCACAAATATTACCCAACAAGCCTGAAATTATGTTTAGGAGGGCTCCGGCTATGAGAAACCGTATTGCTCCTAATGTTGTAAATCCCCCTTCAAAAATCTCTTTCTTTGGGGATTTAAAGGGATTCTATCCATGCAACAAATGTATCATATGCAGATGTGACAAATCTCGTAAGAGGAAAATAGATATGTTTACTTCAACATCAACAGGGAGGTCCTACACTATCAAGCAGTGTATAACGTGTAACAGCAAGTACGTTGTCTACCTCCTCAGTTGTCCCTGCAATAAGCAGTATGTGGGGCGGACAACTAGACGCCTAAGGGACCGTCTGCGGGAGCATGTAGCCAACATTAGAAAAGGTTATAGGGATCATTCGCTATCTAATCACTTCAGACAGTTCCATAATAGTGATCCTACTTCTTTAAGGTTTGTGGGTATAGAAATGGTATCACCACATTGGAGGGGACTTCACAAGACCAGAACAGTCTCGCAGGCCGAGACTCGCTGGGTCTACGAATTACGCACCCTTTACCCTCATGGACATAATGTGGAGGTAGACATAAACTGTTTCATTGCCAATAGCTAGGACATGAAGACTTTGTTACGTAGTATAGCGCTGTGTTTTTATCGTAATTTTATTGATTTGTTTTAGTTCGTTTTAATAGCCCCATTCAAGGTGTTTGAGTTATGGTTCCGAACTATATAGAAAGTCGGAATTATTGTGATTAGGTTTACATTGGATCACTTGATCTTTACGTATTAGTCCATAGTATAAGACGTTGTGATCTAGAATTTTGACTATTATCTATTAAGCCCCTTTAGAATGTGACCGCTTTACTGAATGATTTTGGGGCGTTTAGAAGTTTTATATGTACTTAATTTTCAGAGTTCAGTTTATCATCATTTTTATCTCTGTATGATGATACATAAGCCCCTTTGCCATGGTGTTAGTGATTTTTTTGAGAGGGCTCTTGCGGCACTTATTTTGTGCATTTCTCTATATATATATATATATATTTCTCACTTGGATTAATTACTCCAGGTCGGGCATTTCCAATGCTTTCCTTCGGGGTGGGCAGGTATCTGTATCCATCTATAGAATAAAAGAGCACCTTAGTATGTGGTTGCTTGTTCGTTTTTTAATGGGTTAATCTTCAGCAGCAGCTATTCCTTGCTGCCTATGATCCATGGCAATATGGCGGCGATTGGGTGGCGCATGCGCAGTTTGATACTGCACAGCCGCGATCCACGGCAAGATGGCCGCTATTCGCGCATGCGCAGTACCGCTTTTCACGATAGAGCGGGATTTTCGCGCATGCGCGAACAGCTTTTAAATGGAAGTCTGGCTGTCACACTGCTAGTGGCGTCCATCCTCTGAAGAAGTGCTTTTTGCACGAAAGGCCTCAGGAGGAGCCAAGTAGCAAGTGTGACTTCCAGACCACTGAGACCAAGAGGAGGTCTGGTGGTCTTTGTTTTTATGCCATTGCCGGGTTAGTACTACTATTTTCCTTTCATACCTACCTGTCCGTTATTGGCTTATGGTGTGTGGATATATGTGTGCATATGACCCAGGCATTATTGCTCCAATAAAGTTTTTGATAGTACCACACTATTGGCGTTCCCCTTTTTCTTTGACTCTCCTGTTGGAGAGTGCAGATACACATCTTCCATTCTTGGGGTGTCTGGAACCAAAAAAAGGGGGATCTCTGTCTTTCTACCTTTGGATCTGGAGATATTGCTACACCCAAGGCGGACGAGAGTGTTGGAGAGGGAGGATCCGTGTGGTCTCTGGAGCTGTATACCTGGCTGGTCTTTTGGAATATATCATACACAGGCGCATTTTAAATGTGCGGTCGGTGAGTGCGCAATCTTGTTATTTTCCAGTCACCTAATGAGGAGAAGACCTGCACATATTTGACGATATTATCATGAGAAAGACTTTTATATATATATTTTATACATTTCATTTTATTACATTTTCAGCGCTGCACTATATGTATATATTGTCTCTATTATGAGGTTTAGTGATCCCTTGAAGTGTTCCAGCAGCTGGTTTTTCTGAGCGCTCGCTTTATTCATTATCCATGTATATAACCCATGCCCATTAATACTTTTGTTCTGGTGAGTGTAGACCAGTCCCAAGGGTGGATTATCTTTCACAAATTCATGCACTACTGTCCGTCACGGATATACCACACGTGCCATTAATAGGCACTCTCTGAGTTGGTACTCTCACACCAAGGACATTCCATTATTCAGGAATGATTAGAGGAACTTATTTTAGCACCATTTACCATTTTACATCATTATTGCAATTCTTTGCACTTTTTGGATTTTCCATGCATTCATTATTGATCACATGCATTTATAGCGCTGCACTATGACTGTAACATAGAATAGTTACATGATTACAGAGAAGGAAGATATGGAATTATATTGGGAACTTAGAACTAGACATTCCAAATTATTTGAGATATAAGTGTGAAAATGTTTAACATTTGAAAATAGAATGTATGACATTCATTAGTAAATGCATTAGTTGTCTGATCATTTTGGAGAAACAGAAAAAAAAAAATAAAATAAAATAAAAAATAATATAGGTGTACTAATTATGTTACAATCTAAGTATTCTCTTTTGCTAACAGGAAAACGCCAATGGTACAAAGCCCATGCTTGTGTGCCATCTAGTGAACATATCCGGTATTGCACCTAAAAATGTGCCAGACAGGATTCCACATTTACTAAAAGCAAAGTACACGTTCGTCAATGAGATTGCTAGACGCCACTCAGAGACTGACAGGTCTTCATTGATTTAACTTAGTCTGCCTGAAAGTTCAGAGTCTGATAGTAGACTCACGTCTTAGTAAATCAGGGCCTGTGTGTCATACGTCACATAAGTGGCAGCAGTGTGAACTGGAGCTTATAAAAAGCCCCATGATGGGAGTTAGTGGGAAGGGCCCAGAACCATAGGAAAGGGCACATGGACCAGTAGAAAGGATCCTGAGACCAATGGAAAGGGCCCCAGTGGTCAGAGAGACTCTTCATGGTTTCTTGCACAGGGGTCCTGAAGGTTATAATTACACCTCTGCTCTGGCTGGTGTGTCCATAGATTGGATGCTTCCACAATCCTCCAGTATTTCATGAGATATCTTCTGTTAGTATTTATACAACAGAGCTAGAAATATTATATTCTAACTATAAACCTGAAGAATGGAACCCTATCTCATGTGTGTATGAGGAATAAAATATTTTCTTTTCTCTCATAAAGACTTCAGAAAGGAACACAAAGTGTCTATGAAAGAGGAATTCCAGAAGATTAAAGAATATAATTCCTGTAGGGGGAAAGATGTTCATCTACAGGAAAGATACATCAAGTTACCAATGAGAAAAGGACCCCAGAATAAAAAGGGAAAAGAACAAGAACTAAGGAGTTCAGGCATAAGACATCTACAGACCATGGAGAAAAGACCTTCTGATGGATCCTCCCCAACCACAATCCAGGCCCTCTTTGACCCTGATGAAGTTGGTTGTATCCCTAAGATTGTGGTGTTAGAAGGACCTGCTGGGATTGGTAAAACAATGACCTCCAAGAAGATCATCCTGGACTGGGCCTCTGGGAATCTCTACCAAGACAAGTTTGACTTTCTGTTTTATCTGAGCTGTAGAGAAATCAACACCATCCCTGGAAACATAAGCCTTGCGGGACTTTTATCCAGAGCCTGCGGACCAGAGAGTTCATATGACCTGGTGTCTCTTCTAGAGGATCCTGAAAGTCAAAGAAAACTTCTCTTTGTAGTTGATGGGTTTGATGAGCTGAGTTTGACTCTGGAGGAGAAATCTGAGGTTTGTCATGACGTTTTAAAAGAAAACCACAAAGAAATAATTCTCCAAAGATTGCTCAGGAGACAGGTTCTCCCACATTCTTCTCTGATCATCACCACGAGGTCACTGGCCATGGAGAAACTTAACACATTCATTGATGATTACCGCAATGTGGAAATCCAGGGGTTTACAAGGAACGATCGAGAGGAATATGTCCGTCAATTCTTTGGAAATAAGGAAGATGCAGACAAGGTTCTCAGTATAATAAAAGACAATGAAGTTCTGTACACCATGTGTGCCGTCCCCATCACATGCTGGATTGTCTGCACTGTAATGAAACAAGAAATAGAAAAAGATTTGGGTGTAATTCAGTGTAAAACGACAACTTCAATTTACCTTCTCTACCTGGAGGTTCTAATAACCCATCACAGCAAGGAGCAGTCTGTACGCAGGAAACAAACCTGTCTGAAGAAGCTGTGTGCTCTGGCCAATCAGGGAGTTCTGCAGCAACAAATCTTATTTGAGAAGAAAGATCTAGAAAGACATGGACTTTCTCTGTCTGAGGTGGAGTCTGTATTTCTGAATGAGAACATCTTTCATTGGGACATCCGCACCCAGACCTGCTACAGCTTCATCCACCTGAGTGTACAGGAGTTCCTTGCTGCTCTGTATTATGGGCTGGATGATGGGTCTGGGTCTATGGAAGGTACTTTCCTCCCGGAGATCTGTAAAGGGGAATCACTCCGTGGCTTCAGTTCACGTTACTCACATTTATCATTAGCTGCACAATTCCTGTTTGGTCTCCTAAATGAAGATCAGGTGAAGACATTCTCAGAGATCACAGGAATCAACATCTCACTCCGAGCCAGACCTGCCATGATAAAATGGGCCATGAAGGACATTGATCGGGATCTCTATACTCTGACCATCTTCTGTCTGTATGAGACTCAGGATGAGGACTTCATTAGGAGCGTCATGTCTGGTTGTTCACGTCTGAGGTTGTGGGGCTCATATACTGATCACTTCTTGAAGAACAGTAATTATTCCAAGGAGCTGAGATATTGCTTGAAGGCTTTGAAGAGAGAAACTTTTCAGTCTTTATCTTTTGAATGGCTCCCTGTGGATCCGGAGTGCCAGAAAATGCTGTCTCCATTCCTACACAGGTGTCAGGAGGTCAGGTAAGTGAGTGTGAGGATATCCTAACTGAATGTAGAGAATGGGCAGGAACCTGCATACAGTATAACGGGGATTATCAGACATGTTCTCCATCTACCACACGTGTTAGAAGTCCTGGGAACTCATTCTTTCCTCAGTCCTCTGCCTGGGTCACACTGGTGGGATCTTTCCAGCGACATTCTGGTGACATGTAAAGTCGCAGGTGAAATGAAAACACACAGATTTTATGGGGTTCTCTCTTAATTGCATAAGAATGTATAAAAAAATTGACAATTGCACGGTTGTGCAGCGCTGCACCCAGATGAAATTTCCGTCCTTTTTTTTCCCCACGAATAGAGCTTTCTTTCGGTGGTATTTGATCCCCTGTGCAGTTCTTATTTGTACTATAAGCAAAAGAAAAATGAAAATTTTGAGGAAAAAAATATTTTTTACTTTTTCCTATTAAACATGTCCAGTACAAAAAGTAAAAAAAAAAAATCAAATTTTGTCATAAAATTACACTAAAATGTCCCCCGCTCCGTGTCCCCCGCTCCGTGTCTCCCGCTCCGTGTCTTCGCTGAGAAATCCTGATACGTGTAAATTAATTGGTTTATGTGAAAGTTATAGCATTTACAAATGGCGGGATAGATAATGGGATGTTATTTTTTACTAGTAATGGTGTCGATCAGTGACTTATAGTAGGACTGCGGCAGACATTCTGACACTAGGGGGGGAGGGAACTGACTTGGTGTCACTGACATCCCCAGTGACACCAGTACAGTCATCAGTGCTAAAAAAAAGCCCCGACACTTTACTAACGGCACTGGGGAGGAAGGGGTTAACATGAGGGGTGATCAAAGGGTTAACTGTGTGCTGGGTGTATGTTACTAGGGGGCGGGATGTGTGTTACTAGGGGGTGGGGGTTGTTCTAGGGGGTGGGGTGTGTGTTGCTAGGGGGTGGGGTGTGTGTTGCTAGGGGGTGGGGTGTGTGTTACTTTTGGTTGGGGGATGTTACTAATGGGTGGGGGAATGTTTCTAAGGGTGGGAGTTGTTCTAGGGGGTGGGGTGTGTGTTACTAGGGGTAGGGGGTGTTACTAGGGGGAGGGGTGTGTGTTACTAGGGGTGGGGGTGTTACTAGGGGGCGGTGTGTGTGTTAATAGGGGGTGGGGTGTGTTACTAGGGGGGCAGGGTGTGTGTTACTAGGGGTGGGGGTATTACTAGGGGGCGAATAATCACCTGCTGGGACCTGGTGATTGACGTCCATGGCCATGAATGGCTGCGTGTGTAGGGCGTGTGTGTGGCTCACGTGTCCCCTCCCGTACTCAGAACTCCAAAGTCCTGTGTATACATACATTATTTTGCACCCCCGTGTCACCCTGTAGCAGTATATCGGACATACGGCGGGGGGAGGCGGTTATAATGTTTCTGGTTACATTGATTGGAATGTATTTTTGGAGGGAACATGACATCATGGGGTGGGGCCATTTTCCTTCTCTCTGATTGGTGGATGGTTTTCTCCAGTCTCTGTCCCTGATGAAGGGGTCCTGCGTGACTCGGAAATGTCTCCTTGCTGGAACTATGTGATGGATCAATTAAACGTTTGGAGCCGTATTGGTGATCCTCGGTGTGCTGGTGACATTCTCCCTCGCTGATTCTATTGGCTTCCAGCCGACGGTCGCTGCCCCGCCCACTTATACACACCGCCATTTGTAACGCAGGAACGTGTGCGTTTGGATTGGACACTCGCATTTTGAAAAAACATGCCACACCCCATGACTGAAATGTTCTAGAGTGACTTTGGGGCATTTATTGCACGCAGGGCATCCCATTCAGGTGAAGGCCATGCGTGTTTATTCTTGAAAACACGCCAAACATACAAGTGAGAACACGCGTGTCTGCTATGCTCAGCTGTGAATGGAATGTGCTTGGGAGGAAGTTATTCGGCATGACCAGGGAGGAGAGGTGAGGGTTAAACAACAACAACCCTGACCCATCAAAGTCACTTGGGAAGGCTTCTTCTCAGTAAAGTGGCCCTGAAGTGGCCCCTGGTCACCGGGAAGTTGGAGAGCAAAGTGGAGCTGGAAGTCGCTGTGACTTTCATGTCAGGAGAGTGAGAACCAGAGCTAAATGGCCGATCCACAGATATCACCTGATACAGGACTTCTGGGAGAATTCCACCGTTTACATTGGATTAACCCTTTCCCTGCCCCTCCCCCAATTATACCATTCATCACATACATGATCACATGCCACCCACATGTACCCCATCCCCCAAAACTCTACATGTACTTGTAGCAGAGGATCTGGAGGATACAAAGATAGTCTTTGTGTGAAGGATTTACAATTTGTGCCGAAGTCACCAAAATTCTCGGCAATGTTTGTAATGTGTGAGATGTCAGCTTCCATCTGTGGCCTTTCACAGGGTGAATGTAACATTCCCTGACATTCCATCCTAAGAGAACATCGTCCTAAGAACATTCGACCAGAAGAGCGAATAATGTGTGGAAGAGCTGAGCTCCGTGTATGGAGATTCCTGAGCTCCCCACTGGCAGTGTCATAGATCCCATACTGCAGAGGAGACCGCCATACCGAATCCAGGAGATCGATCTCTGTGCATTGTATGTCCTGTATAGGAGATCGATCTCTGTACATTGTGTGTCCTGTATAGGAGATCGATCTCTGTACATTGTGTGTCCTGTATAGGAGATCGATCTCTGTACATTGTGTGTCCTGTATAGGAGATCGATCTCTGTACATTGTGTGTCCTGTATAGGAGATCGATCTCTGTACATTGTGTGTCCTGTATAGGAGATCAATCTCTGTGCATTGTATGTCCTGTATAGGAGATCTATACAGGACACACAATGTACAGAGATCGATCTCCTATACAGGACATACAATGTACAGAGATCGATCTCCTATACAGGACATACAATGCACAGAGATTGATCTCCTATACAGGACACACAATGTACAGAGATCGGAGATCGATCTCTGTACATTGTGTGTCCTGTAGAGGAGATCGATCTCTGTACATTGTGTGTCCTGTATAGGAGATCGATCTCTGTACATTGTGTGTCCTGTATAGGAGATCGATCTCTGTACATTGTGTGTCCTGTATAGGAGATCGATCTCTGTACATTGTGTGTCCTGTATAGGAGATCGATCTCTGTGCATTGTATGTCCTGTATAGGAGATCGATCTCTGTACATTGTGTGTCCTGTACAGGAGATCGATCTCTGTACGTTGTATGTCCCGTATAGGAGATCGATCTCTGTACATTGTATGTCCTGTATAGGAGATCGATCTCTGTACATTGTATGTCCTGTATAGGAGATCGATCTCTGTACATTGTATGTCCTGTATAGGAGATCGATCTCTGTACATTGTATGTCCTGTATAGGAGATCGATCTCTGTACATTGTATGTTCTGTATAGGAGATCGATCTCTGTACATTGTATGTTCTGTATAGGAGATCGATCTCTGTACATTGTATGTCCTGTATAGGAGATCGATCTCTGTACATTGTATGTTCTGTATAGGAGATCGATCTCTGTACATTGTATGTTCTGTATAGGGCAGGGGTCTGCAACCTTTAAGACATAAATAGCCACTTGGACCCGTTTCCGAGAGGGAAAAAAAGACTGGGAGCCGCAAAACCATTGCAACATTTAAAACAAATCCGACACTGCATATATTGCAAAAAGCGCTCTGGTCATGAAGGGGGTTTAAGGGCCCAGTAAGCAAAGGGTTAATCAGGGCCACAGTGTATCGTCATAATCACAATCATAGCCTTAGGTCAGTGGTGGGCAACCTTTTTTTTCAACTGAGCCAAATCTCGCCAAAACCACGATTGAAATTTATTTTGAGAGCCACATTTTTAAAACTGAAAATACATCCCCCATATAGTAATTCATCTCCCATATAGTAATTCATCCCCCATATAGTAATTCATCCTCCATAGTAATTCATCCCCCATATAGTAATGCATCCCCCATATAGTAATTCATCCCCCATATAGTAATTCATCCCCCATATAGTAATTCATCCCTCATATAGTAATTCATCCCCCATATTAATTCATCCCCCATAGTAATTCATCCCCCACATAGTAATTCATCCCCCACATAGTAATTCATCCCCCATATAGTAATTCATCCCCCATATAGTAATTCATCCCTCATAGTAATTCATCCCCCATTGTAATTCATCCCCCATATAGTAATTCATCCCCCATATAGTAATTCATCCCCCATATAGTAATTCATCCCCCACATAGTAATTCATCCCCCACATAGTAATTCATCCCCCACAGTAATTCATCCCACATAGTAATTCATCCCCCATATAGTAATTCATCCCCCATAGTATCTCATCCCCCACATAGTAATTCATCCCCCATATAGTAATTCATCCCCCATAGTAATTCATCCCCCATATAGTAATTCATCCCCCATATAGTAATTCATCCCCCATAGTACTATTCCCCCCCAAGTAGTAAGCCAAGTCCCCCCTGTGTCAATTCACTTACCTTTGCTCCGCGCGTTCCTCTCGCCGTTCCGGTCTTCAGGGCGGACTGTGAGAGGAGAGGAGTTTGTCACGCTGCCCCGCCTACATCCTGTCAGCCAATGTTTGCCACGCTCCGCGGGCCGGATTAAATATGTAAAGAGCCGCGGCTTGCCGACCACTGAGCTACGGCAACCCTATTGCCTGTCACCTGGTGGGCAGTGTGCTCCGGAGCCGCAGCAAAGGTGAAAAAAAGCCGCGGGTTGCCAACACCCGGTATAGGAGATCGATCTCTGTACATTGTATGTCCTGTATAGGAGATCGATCTCTGTACATTGTATGTCCTGTATAGGAGATCGATCTCTGTACATTGTATGTCCTGTATAGGAGTTTGATCTCTGTACATTGTATGTCCTGTATAGGAGATCGATCTCTGTACATTGCATGTTCTGTATAGGAGATCGATCTCTGTACATTGTATGTCCTGTATAGGAGATCGATCTCTGTACATTGTATGTCCTGTATAGGAGATCGATCTCTGTACATTGTACGTCCTGTATAGGAGATCGATCTCTGTACATTGTATGTCCTGTATAGGAGATCGATCTCTGTACATTGTATGTCCTGTATAGGAGATCGATCTCTGTACATTGTATGTCCTGTATAGGAGATCGATCTCTGTACATTGTATGTCCTGTATAGGAAATCGATCTCTGTACATTGTATGTTCTGTATAGGAGATCGCTCTCTGTATATTGTATGTTCTGTATAGGAGATCGATCTCTGTACATTGTATGTCCTGTATAGGAGATCGATCTCTGTACATTGTATGTCCCGTATAGGAGATCGCTCTCTGTATATTGTATGTTCTGTATAGGAGATCGATCTCTGTACGTTGTATGTCCTGTATAGGAGATCAATCTCTGTACATTGTATGTCCTGTATAGGAGATCGATCTCTGTACATTGTATGTCCCGTATAGGAGATCGATCTCTGTAGTAGACAATTCAGTACACTTAATATTTGTCTTCTGACCATCAGCTCCATCTAGTGGCCATAATGCAGTATTTTCCGGATTCACTCTCTTCTTATGACTGGAGATAAAATCTTCTCTAACTCTTCAGGTTGAATGTAATTGGGACGATTTCCTCTTCTGATCGAATGTTAGGGAATGTCACATTCACCCTATAAAAGGCAACATTCACACAGATTCCACACATCACTGAGATGATTTGTGACTTTTGTGTAAATATTGAGCCATTCACAGGGCCCTTCTATAAATCGCCCCGACAATGATTTCTAGGGCACACACACCATCCAATCTCCAATCTCTCCATTAAATCCAGTATAAAGGACGAGGCTGTGTGGAGATAATAAATCACAAATCTGTCCAAAGGTCGATCTCGTGAAATGGTGAGAAACTCGGCCGGACGGTTCCCTCTTCATTCCCCCTTTTCCTATCTTCCAATATACAGCACAGACCCCCAGAATGTGTTGATGAATGGAACCTCTTGTGTAGGTAGTCCGGAGATCCTGTATATACAGTACATATATATATATATATATATATATATATCAGGGACATCGAACGTTATATCTAGAGTGTGACTTCAAAGATCGGTCATAGCCACCAATGACATCAGGACCAGCATGAGAGTGTAGAGCCGGAGGGAAGGCAGCCATGTGGGAGGGAAATGTTGGGTGTTACAACCATGAAGCCCATTAGCTGTGCCCTGTGCACTCGTGAACTCAGCACACACACAGACCCCATTCCTGCAAGGGGACTGGAGGCAGAGAGAATTATATTTGCCGAGTCTGATACATGGTTGTAACCCCAATTAGATGGTTCCAGGATGTCTGATACACCCTTTCATCTGGCTGGGTTGTAGAACTATAACTCCTTCACTTGATATGAAACCTTATCTCAGAGTCGCTGTGAAACGTACATCCCACTTAACTCACTTTTTCATACAAATTCATAAATCCCGGCAGGAACAAGGTACAATAAAACAAAGCATATTCAGATAGGTCATTTTAATACGAGTTACCTGACACCTTACACCCCTATGTGGAGTCTACACAAGAGTAGAAAGCAATATCTTTTATTTCATCACAAAAAGATATGTCATATTTGGTGTCTGGACATTCATAATATGCTTCTGCATATTAATCTACCAATGTCTAGGCTGCTACAGGTACCTATGGAAGGTTATTGATAGAGATGAGCGAAGAAATGAAAAATTTGATTCGACTGATTCGGCAAATTCGTGGACAATATTCGATTCGAGTCGAATAAATTCGCTGTGAATTTAACTTCAAAAAGGGTGTTTCTAGGCTTCAGAGAGCCTTTATATTAGTGCAGAACACTGTACCTTTAATTTAAATGCCCTTGGAGTCTGCTGGGGAAGAGAAATAATACTGTCAGTCAGTATGACATGCAGATGAGTGCCGTCGATCTTAGAATCACTGCACACTTCACTCATTTGGCCAGTCACGGGGCCAAAACCAGAGTGTGGAGCCACAGTGTGGCGGTGGAGGCAGCAGCAATGGGAGGCCATACAGCAACATATGACAAAATGGAACCCAGCAGGAGTGTGAGGAGACCTGAAAGTGGCACATGGCAGAGTGGAAGCAATGGGAGGCCGTACAGGGACCCAGGTCACACTGTGGGCCCAGCAGCAGCGTGACCAGGCGGTACGGGGGCCCATGGCCGATATGGGGCCTGGCGGCACCTATGGGAGGCCGCTAATCTGCCAGCAACCTATGACAAAATGGACAACCGCAGGAGTGTGAGGAGATTTCAAAGTGGCACATGGCAGAGTGGAAGCAATGGGAGGCCGTACAGGGACCCAGGTCACACTGTGGGACCAGCAGCAGCGTGACCAGGAGGTACGGGGGCCCATGGCCGATATGGGGCCTGGCGGCACCTATGGAAGGCCGCTAATCTGCCAGCAACCTATGACAAAATGGAAAACTGCAGGAGTGTGAGGAGACCTCAAAGTGGCACATGGCAGAGTGGAAGCAATGGGAGGCCGTACAGGGACCCAGGTCACACTGTGGGCTCAGCAGCAGCGTGACCAGGCGGTACGGGGGCCCATGGCCGATTTGGGGCCTGGCGGCACCTATGGGAGGCCCGTAATCTGCCAGCACCCTATGACAAAATGGAACCCTGGGCTGGGGCAGGCAGAACCGCCGTATCTTTATCACGGTTTTCCCAGGCCACCGAATGGCGACGCTGCATATGCTGATGCAACGCTGTAGTCCCAACATGGGCCCCCTGGCCACGCTTGACTTTCTGGCCACATAGTCGACATACGGCTACGTTTACTTCCTTGGGCGGCTTGACGAAAAATTGCCACACCGCAGAGTAGGAAACTTTGCCTCCGCTACTCCTCACTGGCTGACTGCTACTTCCTCCGTGCGCACCGGCACCACTACTGGCCGTGGTGGTAGGCTGCAGTGGAGCTGGTGCTCTACTCCGTGGCCGTTTGCCTCCACTGACACTGCTGCGACCCTGCTGCCTCCTGGCAGCAGCAATGGGAGGCCGTACAGGGACCCATGAGACACTCTGGACCTGGCAGCAGCATGAAGAGGCGGTACAGGGGCCCATGGCAGATTAGGGGCCTGGCAGCAGCAATGGGAGGCCCGTAATCTGCCAGCACCCTATGTCAAAAAATTCAACACAACAGCAGTGTGAAGAGACCTGAATGTGGCACATGGCAGAGTGTGGCGATGGAGACAGCAGCAATGGGAGGCCGTACAGGGACCCATGAGAGACTCTGGACCTGGCAGCAGCATGAGGAGGCGGTATATAGGGGCCTATGGCAGATTAGGGGCCTGGCAGCAGCTATAGGAGGCCCGTAATCTGCCAGCACCCTATGTCAAAAAATTCAACACACCAGCAGTGTGAGGAGACCTGAAAGTGGCACATGGCAGAGTGTGGCGATGGAGACAGCAGCAATGGGAGGCCGTACAGGGACCCATGAGAGACTCTGGACCTAGCAGCAGCATGAGGAGGCGGTATATAGGGGCCCATGGCAGATTAGGGGCCTGGCAGCAGCTATAGGAGGCCCGTAATCTGCCAGCACCCTATGTCAAAAAATTCAACACACCAGCAGTGTGAGGAGACCTGAAAGTGGCACATGTTTGAGGCATGATTCATGGCGGATTTAGTCAGTTGTGTCAGGAACTGGTGGTTTGAAATCCAGACTAATCCACGCCTGATTCATTTTCACAAACGTGAGTCTCTCCACACTTTGGGTGGACAGTCGTGTCCTCCGCGGAGTTACAATACCTCCTGCCGCACTAAACACGCGCTCCGATGCCACGCTACTGGCCGGGCATGACAGCCTTTCAAGGGCAAATTCAGCTAGTTGGGGCCAAAGGTCAAGTTTCGTTGCCCAGTAGTCAAGGGGATTGTCTACCTTGGTTTGCAGGGTGCTGTCCAAGTAGGCCCAAGCCTGTTGTTTGAGCTCCTGCTCCAGGTCCACCTGATGCTGCTGCTGCTGCTGCGGCTGGTTAGTAGTTTCCTCACTGCGCTGGTGAAGAAAGCTACTCATCATCGACTGCAGACTGAGGCAGCCGCTGCTGGTGGAGCTGCCACTGCTCCTACCACCCCACCCCTCCCCTGCTGCCATGCCAGCGGAACGCGAGCGCACAGGGCCCACAGTGTCTGAGGATGGACGTTGGCGCACAAAGGCAGAGACCAACTGACTACATAGGTGGTTTTTATAGTACGTAATTTTGGCCTCCCTCTCAGCAGGTGTGAAAAAGGCCACCATTTTGGACCGGTAGCGAGGGTCCAACAAGGTGGACAGCCAAAAGTCATCCCTCTGTCTGATGGTTATTATTCGGCTGTCGCTACGCAAGCAACCGAGCATGCTATGGGCCATTTGTGCCAAGGAATGCGAGGGACTCCCTGCCTCCATCTCCACAGCATACTGCCACGGTGCGTCTGGGTCCTCTGTCTCCTCCTCCTCCTCCTCTACCAGATGCTCCTGCTCCTCCACTCCTGTCCGCTGAGTGGAAAAACCACCCATTTCACTCAATAATTCCTGAGCACAAATGTCCTCCTCTACCTCCTCCTCTTCTTCCTGTCCTGCCCCCACAGGGGTCATGTGGCGTTGAGATCTGTGCGCCACGTCTACCGCACCCTGACCAGCCATTGTTAACAGCATTTGTTCCAGGACGTGCAACAGAGGAATGACGTCGTTCATCCCATAGTCCTGCCGACTCACGAATAGCGTGGCCTCCTCAAAGGGCCTGAGCAAGCGGCAGGTGTCACGCATGAGCTGCCAATGGCTGACATCTAAGTTACACAGGGGAGTACCTTTTATCCGCTTGTAACATCAGGAAATCGGTGATGGCCTTTCGCTGCTCGTAAAGGCGGTCTAACATGTGTAGGGTTGAATTCCACCTTGTTGCAACGTCGCAGATCAGGCGATGCTGTGGAATTCCGTTCTGCCGCTGCAGCTCAATGAGGGTGTTCTTTGCGGTGTAGGAATGGCTGAAATGCATGCAAAGTTTACGTGACATTTTAAGGATGTCTTGCAGTGGGATGGTGGATTTTAGGAACCGCTTGACAACCAGATTGAACACGTGAGCCATGCATGGCGCATGGCACAACCTTCCTTGACGCAGAGCAGACACCATGTTCTTTCCGTTGTCGGTCAACATGGTTCCGATTTTCAGTTTGCGCGGAGACAGCCATCTGTCGATTTCTCTGTTCATTACACTCAGAAGTTCCTCCCCTGTGTGACTACGTTCGCCAAGGCATACCAGGTGCAGCACAGCGTGACACCGTTGTGCCCTGCACATGTGATATGCCGGTCGGGTAATGGGACTTGGCACGGGGGTGGCGGCTGAGGACACGGCGGAAGAAGAGGTGGTAGAGGCGGACATGTTTGCTGGACCAAGGACGTGCAAACGTGGAGGCAAAAGCGTCGTGACCTGTCCAAGTTGCTGGTGCGGCTGTGCCGGCACCACGTTCACCCAGTGGGCCGTAAATGACATGTACTGTCCCTGACCGTAGTTACAGCTCCACACGTCGGCGCTGCCGTGCACTTTGGCAGAGACCGACATGCTCAAAGACTGGCCCACCATCTCTTCTACATGTGAATGCAGGGCTGGCACTGCCTTTTGGGCAAAGAAATGACGGCTTGGCACTCTCCACCGCAGCGCGGCACAAGCCATCATTTCTCGGAAAGGTGCTGAGTCCACCAGTTGGAAAGGGAGGGACTGCAGCACCAGCAACTTGGACAGGAGGACGTTCAGCTTTTGCACCGTCGGGTGCGTGCTCGCAAACTGTTGTCTCTTGGAAACGGATTCCAAGAAAGACTGTTGACGGAATCCGAGAAGAGGAGTAGCAGGAGAAGGAGCATCTGAACAAGCGGAAGATGCCAACGAGCGACAACTCCCCTCAGCAGAGGTGTTGGAGCCTTGACTGGCTGATAGAGGGTGATTGACGACGTCGGGTGACGGAGCAAGTAACGGAGCGGGTGATGGAGCGGGGGCTGGGGCAGGCAGAACCGCCGTATCTTTATCACGGTTTTCCCAGGCCACCAAATGGTGACGCTGCATATGCTGACGCAACGCTGTAGTCCCAACATGGGCCCCCTGGCCACGCTTGCATTTCTGGCCACATAGTCGACATACGGCTACGTTTACTTCCTCGGGCGGCTTGACGAAAAATTGCCACACCACCAAGTAGGAAACTTTGCCCCCGCTACTCCTCACTGGCTGACTGCTACTTCCTCCGTGCGCACCGGCACCACTACTGGCCGTGGTGGTAGGCTGCAGTGGAGCTGGTGCTCTACTCCGTGGACGTTTGGCTCCACTGACACTGATGCGACCCTGCTGCCTCCTGGGCAACCCACCGACTGTTTCGCTCGCTGCCAAGCTGGCACCCTCTTCTCCTGATGATGCGGAAGAAATTGCCTGATGACGACGAGGCAGCCAAGTGCGATCAACCTCCTCATCATCAAGTACGGTCTCCGCCTCACTACTAGCCCCCTCGGCTGCGTCTGGGTCAGGAGACAGACCTGTCTCTAGACCGGCTACCGAGCCACTCTCCTCACCAGTACTTGTTCGCCTGGCTGCTGAAAAGGCCGATGTCTCCCCCCGTTCCTGACCGCCCTCTGTTAGCTCTTCCTCACTGTACAGTGGGGCTGAGCCCACAGCATGCGATACTTCGCTTGGTGAGGGAACAGCAAAGGACAGGGGCAGGTAGAGGACATGTGATTTCAGTGGGCTTGCTCCCGGGCCATGCCAACTAACGGTTGTGTCTGACGTACCCACCGACCGTTGGCTGTAGGTGTCAGAGGTGACCTGGGAAGAGGAAGACGACCGAGCCAACCAATCGATGACTGGGAAAACAACAGCAGTGAGCGCTAATCCTGATAGCGGCTAAGCACTCTAAGCAACCAATCAAACTTAAAAGCAATAACATAAAAATAGTGCAGCGCTGAAAAAAATGACAATATGACAGAAAAATAGTCCACTAAAAGTCTTAGTCAAATGAACGTATCCAGTGTCAGATGTAAATTCAGAATTGGTGATCCGTGTGGAAATGGCTGGAAAACGCACTCACCAGAAGTAAGACACATAAACGCAGTGTGCATTAAAGCTCGTGGATCATCAGTCCAGAGGGAAGTAAAGCTGGTCCGGTTACAGGAATGGTGGATCCCTCCTCCGTAAATGCAGCAACAGGTCTTCCTTCTCACGATTAGATGTAGAATTCCAAGACCCAGGTTCTGCAAGCAAAAGCTCCTCAAGGGAGTTTTAGGGAAGGACACCCATAGTGAAGTAGGTCATAAAAGGCAGCTTTATTCAAAACAATGATATCCGATTCAAAGCAGGCAGGTATCATACAGATGTGTCAGCAAGACAACTAACCCTGGCACTTTGAATAGTGGCCGCCGGGCCTCCACGTGGCTCCGGCGGCGTAGCGTCTCGACGTCCAGGCTCCTCCTTACGCGTTACGTGCGCACGCACATCTTCAGAGGTATGGAACCATTGACGTGTTGACGCGAATGGGCGCATATATATAGGCATAATGACGCATGCGCAGTAGCGTGTGCGCCAATGCGCAAAACCCAAGGCGCATGCGCGTGGCTCCGTCTTCCATTTTAATGGAGCTCGAAGACACAGGGTGGAAGGGCGGAAATGCCCTATAATTGACAAGTAAATGTCAAATGAAGTCAAGTTCAACAATGGTGTAAATTACACCCATATAAAAACAATCCGGTGTGGGTCTATGTAAAATATATGTAAAAAAGGCGCGATAGCGCCAATATGTTGAACTTATTTCCAATTAGATAGTATCTCAGTAAATATATCCATGCGTCATTGGTTGGATTGGTTGCTTAGAGTGCTTAGCCGCTATCAGGATTAGCGCTCACTGCTGTGCACTGGTGTGGGCCATGACCGAAAAGTTTGCGGAGTACCTGACCGGTGCAGAGGTGTTCGTGATGACTGACAACAACCCGTTAGCACATCTCGAAAATGCCAAACTCTGTGCACTTGAGCAGAGGTGGTTGGCTCGCCTCTCTAAGTACCAATACCGCATCAAGTTCTGGTTAGGTAGGGAGAACGGCAATGCTGACGCACTATCCCGAGTCCCTGTAGGGTTGTCGGCTCAGAGTGCCGATGAGGAGCTAGAGGACACTGAAACTCCTGACCTTGGTCGATTACCCATGTTCCAGGACGTGGCACATTCAAGTGGAATGGCTTCCGGGATGCCAATGGTGCTGGTAAAGACGTTGACCGATTGGGAGAGGGTCCAGGATAGCTGCCCGGACCTGTGAAAAGTGAAAGAATGGGTCCGGACCAAGATCTGGCCTCGGTCAGAAGAGCGGGCTCGTCTGACTCTCGAGGGCCAAAAGTTGCTGAGGCAGTGGGATAAGCTGACTGTTACCCAGGGTCTCCTGTGTTGGACCATATACTTGCAGTCAAAGTGGCAGTACCGGTGACAAATTGTCATCTCCATGTCATTGGGACCGGAGGCTGCCTGGGAAGCCCATGAGAGAGGTGCCCATTTTGGGAGCGATAAAACGCTCAAGTGGCTCCAACGGCTCATGTACTGTCCCGATTTGGCAGATATGGTGGCCGAGGCATGCCTTAAGTGTCGGCCTTGCGGGCTGAGTAAGAGTACTGAACAGCGGGCTCCTGTCCAGGCCATCCAGACATCAGCACCCCTAGAGCTCCTTATGATCGATTATGTACAGATTGGGCACTCTACCTCGGGACACTCGTACTGTCTAGTCATGACGGATCATTTCACAAAGTATGCGGTGGCTGTACCCACCAGAGACCAGACGGCAGAGTCGGCTGCTGAAGCGGTCTGCAAACACTTTATACAGCTGTTCGGGTGTCCACAGAGAATACATTCGGACCAGGGGGCATGTTTTCAGGGTACTCCAATGAATGAGTTGTACCAACTGTATGGGATCGAACGTTCCCACACCACCCCATATCACCCCCAGGCAAATGGGATGTGCGAGCGGTTCAACCGCACCTTGCTCCAGATGCTGCGGACTCTGGAGGACCGCCAAAAGGCTCAGTGGCCCGAATACCTACCTGAACTCATGTGGGCCTATAATAAAAGGGTACACAGTACCACCGGATACTCCCCACATATGCTCATGTTTGGGAGGGCTGGACAGGTGATTGAAGATCTCCACATGCCCAATCTGATGGAGCCACCACCAAGAAATACTACTGCATGGGTGCAAGAGCACCGCCGCCGGCTGAGAGCGATCCACAAGGTTGTGGGGGAGCATCTTAAACAAGTGGTACAGCCCAATCCAAGACCAGTGCAGAAGGAAGGGTATGCCCTGGGTGATCGAGTGATAGACAAAGCCAAGCGGCCCTCTGGAAAGTTGGATGGGCGGTGGGAGGCGGTCCCATAAACAGTGAAGAGGAGGGTAGACCCTGCCATCCTGGTCTATGAGGTAAAGCCAATAGGGACTGAGGGGCCCTCATGAAACTTGCATCATAACATGTTGAGGCGTTCTAATTTTGATGAACCAGTGTGCGTGGAGGGGATGGCTCCTCCTGCTCAGAGTACTGAGGAAATCCCCTTAGAGGAGGGGGAGGAATGGTGGGTTGTCCCTGCCACGGTATCCTCAGAGGCTCCAACCTTAGCAAGTTTGCCATCAAGGGAAAGTGTTGAGCAGTCAGCAGCTCCTCCCCCATTAAATGTGCCTGACATCCCCAGTGCTTCTGAGCCTGTCGCGCTACGAAGGTCAACAAGGCCCAGTGCTGGTGTGCCCCCACAGCGTTATGCCCAGAATGAGTTTGTATGGGGAGGGTTGCCGAGGACGACAACCTCTAGTGGGGTGGCATGTGAGATGGGGAAACAGCTTTCATTGTTTGAACACTGATTGAAGTAAATTAAAAATGTTCTGACTGACTTTCTGCAGTTTAGCCACAAGATGTCACTGTTTTGTTCTAACACAGCCTCAGACTGCATAGAGATTTATATATTCATGAAGGGGTGGGGTTTGACACTTGGAGAGTGAACAGGAAAAGGAGAGAGAGCAGCCATGCTTGAGAGAGAAAAGGGGGGCTGTGTGATCGGAGAATCTGTTGCCATCCAGCTGTGAAGACTGCCCTCCATAATCAGAAATCCCATTGAGTGAAGCTGATGGTGTTCAAGACGCTAATCCTGTCCAAAGAGGGGAAGATTTGCTGCCAGGAAGAGGCAGCAAAGAAACAGAGGAGCAAAGAAACATACATTGCTGATGACATCGCATGTTTATTGGAGAGACATTTGTTCTGTTCAGAGTCACCAGCGGCTGTAATACAGACCCGGGTCGGTAAGAATTGTGCACGCACCTCCATTCAGTGTTGGTGCCTATAAGACTGAGTCCAGGCCTATAGTTACTTAGTTGGGGTCTCTGTTTGTGTCAGGTCACAAGTGTTATTGCTGATCATTGGAAGAACTCCACAACTTAAAGTGACATTTCACATTGGAGAGCTGATAAAATCCTACAAACTCAAGCCAGACTGGTGTTTTGCTCAGAAGGAATACTCAGGCACGTGCTACAGGACCAGTTATGGGAGGGAGAATACTGTAGATTTGTGTAAGATTGTAAGCTGTTGTGCTGCACCGCAGGCTAGCCCATACCATACACCCCATACACTGATTCCTGCTCTGTAGGGTAATAACAGGTAAGGTGTGGCAGCTTAGTTGTGCCCCCCAGTAGGTAAATTACTACACTTTCTACCTCCATCCATCAGAAGGCACCATGCTGTGCAGCACAAGGGTTTCAGCCTTTGGGCTGGGTGTATGTAAATATATTGTATATTCCAGCATTTGGGGTTGTGTTTATTTGCCACATCTAAGTAAAATTCTGTTGTGACAAAAGCTGGTGTTGGGGTTGCTTTCCTCGTTCGTGACTTCACTGTATCCTGGGGAGCCTACCCCGATACATGGCTTACAACTGGACTTCCTGTGTGGAGTCCCGGGAATACAGAGGACAGGGACATCTCTCTGGTGGGTTC
This sequence comes from Staurois parvus, assembly GCF_062004578.1. NCBI lineage: Eukaryota > Metazoa > Chordata > Amphibia > Anura > Ranidae > Staurois > Staurois parvus. The sequence continues at coordinate 314,997 of NW_028318762.1, read as the reverse complement.
CCATTACTGGATCCATCCGGTGATGTGAGGGGCGGCCGGTCCTCCATCATGACGTCCTTGTAGAGATCCTTGTGTCCTTCTATATACTCCTCCATGGAGAAATAGACAGTGACACCCTGACACCTTATAGGAACCTCTCCCGTCAGCAGCTCAATGATCTTCTGGGTGAATCCTAGGATCTTCTGGTTTCTCTCAGGTGTCAGGGAGCATGTTTGAAGCTCCATCATGGGATTCTTGTCTCATAATGTTCCTGTCTCATAATTTTCTTAATGGCTTCGGGGACACGATATGGGGCATGTTGGAGGGGCCGGGTTCCCAGGGTCTCCACATGGTGAGTGGTGATTGTGGTTTTTTCAGGCCGTTTCAAAAAAGCGGAACTGCACTGGCCGAGGACAGCATTCATGGCCCTCTTTTGCCCCGGGCTCAGCTGCAGACTCAGGGGCATCTGGTGCACATCAGTTGGATGGCGTGCTGCTTCCAAGAGGTCTGGTACGGCCTCTTCCTCCTCAGAGGGTATTGGGCAGACGACCATAACAAGGGGGTTTCGGTCATGGTACTCCTTGATCATATTGACATGCACCGTTTTCTGCCATTTCCCCCGATCATCTAGTCCAAGAATATAGTTGGTGTCATTCACTTTCCTAATGACATGGAAGGGTCCCTCCCATGTGGTTTGCAATTTGTTCTGGGGATTTGGGACAATCATGAGGACCTGTTGGTTTTCAGTAAACTCCCGGGTGCGTGCCTTGCGGTCATACCATGTCTTTTGCCGGATCTGGGCTGCTTGGAGATGGTCAGCTGCTAGGCCGGCTAGTTGTCCCATCTTTTCACGCAGTTCCAAGACATAGGGCACCACAGGGACCCCAGTACCTGGTAGTTGACCAGTATTACTTTAGTAGGTTCAGGGGGCCACGGATTTTCCGCCCATTCAGCAGTTCAAAGGGGGAGAATCCGGTAGATTCTTGGGGCACCTCCCGGTAGGCAAAGAGGAGGTGGGGCAGATATCTTTTCCAGTCTGGCTCTAGGTCTACAAAGGCCCGTAGCATGGCCTTCAGGGTCCCGTTGAAGCGTTCACAAAGTCCATTGGTCTGGGGGTGATAGGGGCTTGTCCGGATGGCCCGCACTCCACAGGTCTGCCAGAGGGACTGAACAAGGCCTGACATGAACTGAGTCCCCTGATCTGACAGGATTTCAGCAGGGAAGCCCACTCGGGTGAAAACGGTAACCATGGCTTCTGCAACTTTGGGAGCTGTGATGCTGGACAGGGCGACTGCTTCGGGATAACGAGTAGTATAGTCCACGATGGTCAGGATGTACCGCTTTCCAGATTTGTTGTGGAAAGCTAAGGGACCTAGAATGTCAATAGCTACTCGTTGGAATGGCTCCTCAATAATGGGTAGGGGCTGTAGGGGGGCCCGCAGGCCACCTGTTCTTCCATGTCGCTGACAGATATCACAGGTACGGCAGTAGCGAGCTACCGATTGGGACATCCCAGGTCAATAGAAGGCCTGGGCCAACCTCCTTTCGGTCTGTAGCTTTCCCTGATGCCCAGCCATGGGAATATCATGAGCAGGGTGTAGCAGTTGGGTCCGGAATTGTTGGGGAACTATCAGCTGTTTAGCCACGGTCTGGGGCCCCCCTTCGGCGTTGACTCCACCACTCGGTACAGCAACCCATTTTCTTTTCACCGGTCCCCAGACCAGTCAGCCCTGCTCGGGCCCAGAAGCTTGTCAGAGTAGGGTCGGTGGCTAAGTCCCCTTGAAACTTGTCCCGGTCCCATGTCACCCCAGTATTGTCAGCAGTCAGAGTTGAGTCACTCACCGCGGGCAGCGGAGGTCCATCCACATGCTGGGGTGACTCCTTCCTCTCAGTGGTTTCCCGGCAGGCCTGACTTTGTGGGACGGCTCCCACAAAGTGGCATTGAAGATCGCCCACATCATTCCCAAGAAGCACATCTGCAGGCAGTCCTCCCATTACACCCACGTTGCAGCGTTTTAGGCCCCAAGCCATAGTCCAGATTGACAGTAGCAAGAGGGATGAAGCGTTTGGTGCCCCCTGCTAGTTGAATCACTATCCCAGGGCCAGGCTGTACAGCGTCAGGGTGCACCCCTCGGGGGTCCACAATGGTGAGGTAGGCCCCTGAGTCTCGGAAGCCCACCGCTTTTTGTCCATCCACAGTGACCTCTTGCAAGTGCTTTCCTTGGAGGCTCTGGGTAGGGGCCCCCACCGGCTGTAGGCCAAAGACTCCTGGGGGGGAGTCCTTGTCCGTGGGAGTGAGATCCCAGTCTGAAGGGGGTGGTGGCAAGTCCTCGGGAGCTTGGTACAGATCCACAGAATTCACTGGCTGGGGCAAGCTAGGCCCGATAGTCTGTTTTTTGGCGGGGCTGCTGGCCTGGTAGTGACCAATCTGTCCACAGCCAAAGCACCGCCTATCTAAGGCCGATCTGGGGCCCCTTTGTGAGGTGGCTGAACGAGGTGGTGTCAGGGCAGGAGTGGTGGAATGGGCAGGCAGGCCTTATGGTAAGGTCACACACCGACTGACGACAGCCACCGCCCACAGACCGGAGTCCCTCAGGGTGCGGAGTCTAAGCCCCAGGCTGCCTTTCACCAGGGCCCCTAATGGTGGGGATGGACTTGACACAGCCTGAGACCAGGTCGCGGCCCCTGAGTAACCCCAGCTGCAGAAACAGCTGCCGCCAATGGCGTATAGCTGGTGGGGCCAGATGGGAAGACATATAGCATGGTCAGACAGGCCGGGTTGATAACAGCAGAACAGACAGTACAAGACAGTAGGCAAGAATACTCAGGTCACGGGCCGGGTTCAGCAACGGGAAGTCAGGTAATGGAATAAGGCAAAGAATAGTCTTGTCAAGCCGAGTCGGTTTCCAGGAAAGTCACGAGAGCTGAACGAGAGCTTGCTGCAATGTACGATGGAGGACACGAATGCAAAGAGCAACTGCAGACAGCAGGCTTAAATGTGATCAGCCACATCATTCTGGAGCAGGAGCCGCAGAGGCCTGAAAGCATAAAGGCTCCCACCATGCATTGCAGAAACCTAAGATGGATGCCAGCACATGGAGCAACACAAGCTCTGAGGAAAGGTAGGACCTTGACAGTACCTCTTCCTCAAGGGCCCCTCCCCCTCCGTGGCTCAACATAAGGCTTCTGAGGAAAGTGGGCATGAAAAGCGCGGAGGAGGGCAGGAGCATGAACATCCACGGAAGGAACCCAGATACGCTCCTTGGGACCATAAACACGCCAATGGACCAGGAACTGCACCCAACCGAGAGTCCAGGATCCGGCTCACCTCATACTCCTTATGACCGTCAACCCGGACAGGACGAGGCCGAGGCGGGGAGGCAGTAAAGCGATTACAGACCAACTTCAACAGGGATACGTGGAAGACATTGGAGATACGCATCCCAGGAGGAAGAGCAAGGGCATAGGCAACCGGGTTCACTCTGTAGAGGATGCGGAAAGGAACCCCAAATTGGGGAGCCAGTTTGGGTGCGGGCACCCGAAGATTGGGTTTGCAAGTGGACAACTACACCCGATCTCTGACCTTGTATGAATGAGTGGGCAACCGTCTAAGATCAGCCTGGAGCTTCTGGCACTGCTTCTGGATCTGCCCCCACGAGGAATGCAGGGCAGCCAGATTGTTATCCACACCCGGAATGTTCTGTGGCGAGAATGACTCAGGCAATACAACGGGTTGGAACCCATAGTTGGCCATGAAGGGAGACATCCCGGAGGAGGAGTTGACAGCCGAGTTCCTCGCAAACTCTGCCCATGGCAGGAGATCGACCCAATTGTCTTGATGGACTGAGATATAGCAGCGAAGGAATTGTTCCAGGGCCTGGTTGGAACGCTCCGCAGCCCCATTGGACTGCGGGTGGTAGGCCGAAGAGAAGGAGAGCTTGATACCCAACTGGGAGCAGAAGGCGCACCAAAACCTGGACACAAACTGACTCCCACGGTCCGAGACAATCACCTTTGGCAACCCATGCAAGTGAAAGGTCTCCCTGGCAAAAACCGTAGCCAGTTCTTGCGCAGTCGGCAATTTCTTGAACGGAACACAATGGCACATCTTGGAAAAACGATCAATGACCATAAGAATGACCGTATGGCCTTGAGACGCAGGAAGGTCCACAATAAAATCCATGCCCAGGTGTGACCAGGGACGCTCCCCATTGGGAATGGGTTGCAGAAGACCCAATGGAAGATGCCGAGGAGATTTATTCTGGGCACAGACCGAACATGCCACTACATATGAGGCGATGTCGGAAAGGAGAGATGGCCACCAGAATAACCGAGAAATGACCCAGGACAACTGGTTCCTCCCCGGATGACCGGCAGTCTTGGAATTATGGTAGGTACGCAGCAAGCGGGTACGCAATCCCTCAGGTAGGAAACCTCTTCCAGCCGGTCTCTCAGGGGGTGCATCAGTTTGAGCCTCCAAAATCTGCTCCCCAAGGGGAGAAGTCAGGTTGGTATGAATGGCAGCCAGGATCTGGTCCGGAGGTATGACCGAGGTCGGCTCAGAGTCCTCCCTGAACAGCTCAGAGTATTGCCGCGACAAGGCATCAGCCCTGACATTCTTGGAGCCAGGCAAATAGGAGACCACATAGTTAAAACGCGACAAGAACAGAGCCCATCTGGCCTGACGGGCTTCAACCTCTTTGCTTCCGAGAGATACGTCAGGTTCTTGTGGTCAGTGAGAATGAGAACCGGAACCACAGAACCCTCGAGCAGGTGCCTTCACTCCTTGAGAGCCTGAATAATGGCCAACAACTCCCTGTCTCCAATCTGGTAGTTGCATTCTGCGGAAGAAAGCTTCCTGGAGTAGAACCCACAGGGAAGTAGGGGTCCATCAGGTGACCAACGCTGAGACAAGAGGGCTCCTACTCCCGTCTCAGAAGCATCAACCTCGAGGACAAAAGGCAACCCAGGATTGGGATGAGACAGTATCGGAGCCAAAGCGAAGGCGGATTTCAGAGCTTCGAAAGCTAAGATGGCCTCGGGTGACCACTCGTAAGGATTACTGCCCTTCTTGGTCAGATCTGAGAGAGGCTTGGCCAGCGTGGAGAAGTTCCTGATAAACTTCCGGTAATAGTTGAACAAGTCACAAATGACATCATTAATGAATTCCTGAAAGACCGCGGGCGCGTTACACAACCCGAAGGGCATAACCAGGGATTCATAGTGGCCGGTTCTGGTGTTGAAAGCGGTCTTCCACTCGTCGCCCTCCTTGATCCGTACGAGGTTGTACGCAGCCCTAAGGTCAAGTTTAGTAAAGACTGTTGCTCCCTTGAGACGGTCAAACAACTCGGTAATCAACCGAATGGGATAAGCATTTTTAATCGCGATTCGATTGAGGCCCCTAAAATCAATGCAAGGTCTCAACTCACCGCCCTTCTTTTTCACGAAGAAAAAGCCAGCTCCTGCTGGGAAGTAGACTTGCAAATGTGCCCCCGGAAAAGCGCATCCACAACGTACTCCTCTATGACCTGATTCTCTGCAACCGAAAGAGGATACACCCTGCCATGCGGAGGAGTGGCACCGGGTTGTAAGGTTATGGCACAATCGTATGGACGTTGAGGAGGCAGAGCACCGGCGCGCACCTTGTCAAACATGTCCAGGTACTCCCCATAGTCAGTGGGCAACACAGAGTCCGAGGAGGCACACAACACTTTAGCAGGTCCACGGATGCAATCAGCCCCACACTGTGGAGACCACGAGAGGATCTCGGCCGACCGCCAATTAAAGGTCGGATTGTGCTTCTGGAGCCTGGGATATCCCAAAACCACGGAGTAGTGCGGGGAAGAAATTACCTGGAAACAGGCCAATTCTCTGTGAACACCCAACAGCTACTTCAACCGGTAGGGTCTCGTGGGTAACCTGCGACGGTTGCAGGGGCCTGCCATCTATCGCCTCGAGGACCAATGGAGCAACTCGAGGCTGCAGAGGAATGGAGTACTGGGCAGCAAACGAACTGTCCATAAACAACCTACCAGCACCAGAGTCTACCAACGCCTGGGCCGTCACCGAGCCTCTCGCCCAAGAGAGGACAATGGTGATTAGCAGTTTATCTTTATGGGAAACCGGGGATGAGGAAACTCCACTCAAGATCTGCCCACCGACAGGATCGCAGGTGCGAGCGTTTTCCCGAACGGACCGGACAGGACTGCCGAAAATGCCCACTGAGACCACAGTACAGGCAGTGACCCTCCCGACGCCGAGAGGCCCCCTCAGAAAGGCGAGCAAACCCTGGCTGCATGGGCTCACCACCAGACAAGACATCCCCAGGAGGCGTGGGAGGAGAGGGAGGCACGGGTGGGACAAAAAACATAGGCGCCAATCGGTTGAAAGGCCTCCGCAGACGCTCCTTAAATGAAGACCTCTCCCTGAGCCTGGTGTCAATCAGGATTAGGAAGGAAATGAGTGCCTCTAACTCCACAGGCAGTTCTTTGGCTGCAATCTCGTCCTTCAACACATCTGAGAGACCATGAGAGAATGCAGCCATCAGAGCCTCATTGTTCCAACCCACCTCGGCCCCTGAGTAACCCCAGCTGCCGCCAATGGCGTATAGCTGGTGGGGCCAGATGGGAAGACGTATAGCGTGGTCGGACAAGCTGGGTCGATAACAGCGGAACAGACAGTACAAGATGGTAGGCAAGAATACTCAGGTCACGGGCCGGGTTCAGCAATGGGAGGTCAGGTAATGGGATAAGGCAAAGAATAGTCTTGTCAAGCCGAGTTGGTTTCCAGGAAAGTCACAAGAGCTGAACAAGAGCTTGCTGCAATGTAACATACAGGACACAAAACAGAAACCTAAGATGGGTGCCAGCACATGGAGCAACACAAGCTCTGAGGAAAGGTGGGATGTTGACAGGTGGTAGTAAGGGCCGTAGCGCTGGCACTGTTTGTGGGGCCATCCGGCGATGGGGAGGTGTGTAGGGCACTGGTGTAGGATGGGGCATCCTGGCCGCTTGGGGTGCCTCGGCCGCAGGCTTCTTCCATTGCGGGTTAATGAGGAGAGCCTCATCCGCTAAGGCTGCAACTTCTTCCATGGTGGCAGGTTTCCGCTCACGCACCCACTGTCAGAGCTCGGGGGGCACTTGAAAAGGAATTGTTCCTTCAGGATGGCCTGGATGATCTGCTCAGGGGAGGTTGCCTTCTCCCCTTCCAGCCACCGGCGGCAGGCTACTGACAACTTGTGTGCAAACATTTTGAAGGAGGCCTCTGGGAGGTGGGAGGTAGTTCGGAACTGGGCCCGGTATGACTCCGATGAGACCGCATAGTAGTCCAGTACGGCCCTTTTTATCTCCTCATAGTCTCGTCTCTTGAGGGGGTACATCATTCGGTAGGCTTCAGCAGCCCCTCCGTCAAGCAGCCCTACCACATGGCGAGTCCAGTTTGTGGGTGGGACCTCCAGTAGTTCGCACTGGTATTCAAAGTCCTGGAAGAACCCATCCACATCTCCGGTGTGCTCTTGGTAGGGCTTAAAGTCCTTCCTGCATATTCTCTGGGCCTCCACAGGACAGCCACAGGAGCAGCTGCTTGGTATTTTGCAGCTTCCCACTCTGTTTGTCTTTTTTGAGCCTTTTCCATGGCCGCCAGCTTTCTCTCTAGGGTGGCATCCTCCCCCAGAATGGCCATCTCTTCCTCATACCAGATGACCCAAGGGCTCTTGCCGCTTGTGCTTTGAAGCTCCAGTCCATCTCCTCTCAGGACCGCTTGGCTCCTGTCTGTGCCCGCATCTTCCCGTTGCTGTTGGCTGGCTTCCTCCAGCATCCAGACCAGTTGATCCTTGTTAAGTCCCTTGTAGTTGAGGCCCAAAGTTCTGGCCTTATCTTGTAAGCTGGTTACCATCCAGTGTTGATATTCCGGGGCCACCGCTTCAATTGTATGCAGACTCTCATCTGCCATCTCGAGTGCTCTTGTCCCGCCGCTGCCAACCAGTTGTCAAGAGAACCAGAGAGCACACAGAGACAGATTGCACAGAACCCAACGTGCTTTTATTGGGGAGGTTTTTGAGGCACAGACAACAGTTTCTTTAGTCCATAGGTCCACACCAGACACAGCAACACAGTACAGTTCTCTGGAAGGCAATATGGAACAACAGGGGTATGGTAATCCACAGGGTTAATCCACACAGGAGGCTCCAGGCAGGGAAGGGTTAAGTCCAGGCAGGTTCACAGAGAGCAAGGGGTTAAGTCCAGGCAGGGGATAGATCCAGCCAGAAATATTCCCGGGGACAGCAGAAGGTTCCTCCACAGGGCAGGGATTCCAGGCAGCACAGACAGTCCAGGAGATGAGGAGGAGGATGGGGGATGGTCGGATGAGAGGAGATGGCCCTCAGCACAGCCTTCCCTCACACACACAGCCAGGAGAACACAGGAGGGGTTTCCTGCTCACCCTTAAGTATAGAGCTGGTACTTCCTGTCGGGTTAAGGATGTGGATCTGGTCTTGGTCAAGGAAAATCCTCCCTCTAGGTGGGTGGTGTTGTCAGGAGCTCATGGAAGGTAAAGGGATTCAGCTGGCCAGAGTTCCCTTTTAAGGGATGGATGGGTGTAGATTCCTGCGTGTAGATGCCTGCTTACAGGAACTCCCTTCTCTGGATACTTAGGATGGCTGGATCAAGCGAGCTCTATAAATAAATAGCTCCTCAAGGGAGACCATAAAGAGTGCCCAGAGTGTAGTACGTAAATATAATTTATTAAGTCAATTAATTTGCAAATTCCTCAGTAGTTAAAATCAAACAGCATCAGGTATACAGCATAAATTAATTGTCCAGAAAGTAAGATGGCCGCCGGGCCTCCACGTGGCTCTGGTGGCGTGATGTCACAACGTCCTGGCTCCTCCTAACGTGTTTCGTGCGAACGCACATCTTCAGAGGCGGAGATTAATGACGCCATAACATTAATACAGTATATTTATAGGCAAAACGGCGCGTGCACATTTACATTGGCTCCATTTTGCCATAGCCAAAAAACACAGTATGTGCCATGGATTTTGGAAGGAATAGTAATCATAGATGCAGGAACGAAATGGGCAAAAAGATTGTAATAAGCCAGTTGCGTTCATCATAACGGAATCAATGTTATTTGTCACTAATATTCCAAGTAGAAGGATAAAAGTGGGCATAAGTAGAAGCTGCCAGGAAAATGAAGTATAAGGATGCCAAGGGAATCATTGCATATGTTGATACATTGTACCCTCAAGTGAATAATGTTTATTCAGAGAAGAGAAAAAATGATTGCCATATATTGTAAATATAAAATTAAAAATAGATAGATTAATAAATAATATGTTAAGATATTTAGAAAAATTCTTTAAAAACAAAAAAAAAATTATATCTATATTAAAGCAGCAGTAAAAATTATGATTATAATGTCTTGACGGACGCAAGGCAAATAAAAGAATATATATATATATATACCTAATTCGTAAATAAGTCTGGTCTCCAATTGGGAGACCGCTCTAGTCGTTTGGGTGCCCCTCCAATGTGGGGTTATCATGTCAATACCAGCAAATCTAAGAGCAGTTGGATCTGTATTATGATGCTGCCTATAGTGTAGAGATAAAGAGTGTTCCTTATAGCCTCTCTTGATATTATAGACATGTTCTCGCAGGCGGTCTCTTAACCTCCTAGTGGTACGGCCCACATATTGTTTGGAGCAGGGGCATTCGAGTAGATATACTACGTACCTGCTATTACAACAAATACATTAATCAATATTGTAAGACTTTCCTGTATGATGTGATCAATATGTAGTAACCTTCTTTTTCCTTTCATCATTACATCTGCAAGCAATGTACTTATTACAAGGGAAGAAACCATTAAGGTTAAAAAGCATAAGGGATTTGGTGGGCTAACCACGTTAGGTGATATCTTGTCCCTACGTGTTGTGGATTTGCGGAAGATGACTTCAGGTCTGTCCGGTAGTATTTCTGATAACACCGGATCTGCTTTTAAAATACCCCAGTTTGTTGTGGGTCTTTTGAATTTACATCTCAAAAACATGATTTTATCAAGGCATAATCCTATATAACAGCAAGTCCGCATAGCCGGACGTTAAGGGTTAATTTGTCTTGGTTGAAAAGTCGAATGACCATCCAGCTAGAGAAATGTAAACGATGGGTGAAGGGATTTTTCTTTTCCTCCTAGAGACAATATACTATTCGAATTTCTACAGGTGGTCAAACACCATTATTTAGACTTCGATGGCAGGTAAACATATACAAGGTCTGGACATGACAATAGAGGAACCAAACTGATTGTCTGAGAGCTCACACGGAACTTTGCAAAGTGTAATGAAACAACAAACCTGTCGAACTATCACAATATACTATTGTCCACCAAGGTTGAAAGTATTAATGGTTATTTACTCTGACTCCAATACAAGAGCCAGGCAAACAGAGAATCTTTTATTACCTATGGGAATGTTTGATTCTGAAACAGAAGTTAAATTCAGGACATTTAAGACTAAAAATTGAATGTATCTAACCACAAAAATATTACTACAAAAGCATAGTATCTAGAGATGTTATAAAGAATAAGTTTCACACACCACCAAATATTCAGCAATGGGAATTATATATCACTAACTTGAGTATTGAGATGATGAAAAGTAAGATATATTGTAAGTTAGCCTCAGTTGTATGTCTCATCAGGAAACAGACAAGATGGTATTTCAAGAAGGAATAACTGAATATACATATATATTCCATGGTCCCTATTTAGAATAATATAGGTATGATCACTTATATATCTGGAAAAAGACGTATATTTAATTCCTGAAATTACCTTAAATTCCACCCGAGGTGAGTCATCTCAAATACTCAAATTGTTCTATGATACATGACCGCCACCTGGCGGGCAGGTGAGAAATAGCTTATGTACACACATTTCTCAACTAGCCAATCAAGAAGCCTGGTGGGAAGGTATCTTAGAACAATGGATTAGTTGGTATAAAAGCCCTTATACCTTTAAGAAAAAAAGGTCATCAAAAGAAAAACCTGACTGAAGAAAGACCTCATTGGAAGAAAATCTGAAGACATCTGAAGAGACCTCTCTATAACCCCTCTTCCATCCTTTCAAACTTCCAAACTTTACTAAATTGCTAAACCTCTGTATTCCTAACTTCCTACATTCTCCCATACTAAACATCTATCACTTGCCCTATAATATCATTTCTAAAGGCGTTCCATTGCCAGCTGATCCACGGGAGAGTTTCATAGTCTGAATTCTGGGTGTGGTGAGACTATTAATTTAATTTTGCATTGCCTATCTTCTCTGTTGTGTAGAATCATAGAATTACCTTAGTGTATCACAACTATATTGGGTAGTTATATATATGTAGAGAGATCCTGTTTTACTGTTAAAATTGTTTGGTGTCATATTATAAATTTTTTTCATATTTCATAATTTATTGAATATTAATAATTAGAGTATATTTTATCAGAGAATATCTTCTTTCAATCCTATGGCCACGGTTTGTGAGAATATAACCTTTGAGACACTCGAAATTATTAATTATTAATAAATTTAATTAATAATCAGATCATTTAGAAATTGTGATATTGATTTCATTAGTTTGAAACCTTAGTATTGTGTATTACATTGATAGGGTATATCTTTGATTGTGTGTATCAATATTCATTTATCACCAGTCTTTTGCGTTTTGTGTTAATATATATATAATTTTTGTACATAAATAAATTTTTATATTTATCTATTATAAGGCAAATTTTGTGTGTATGGTACGAAATCATACTGGCTAAAAGAATTCAAGGTATAATAATAAGTGGTGATCAAATTATCAAGGTGTCCAAATTATTGGTTTACTAAATATTTGCCGTATTTTAATGGCTGGAGGCACTGTAATATTTCATCTAAGGGAAAGGGACACGCCCTTCATAAGTAGAATATATCCTTACATAAACCACCACAAGTTTTTTTGGATGATGAGGTGTATAGCTCTATGTTGAACAGAAAAGGTAGTTCTAAAAGGACATACCATGTTCTTAATTGGTCTGGTGTTATTATCCAGTAATTCTTCTCTGTCCATATTTGCCACCAACTTAAGAGTATTATTTAGGACCTCATTATTAGAGATGAGCGAATTTTTCAAAAATTTGATTCGCCTGATTCGCCGAATTTTCCGAAAAAATTTGATTCGATTCAAATTTATTTGCCGCAAATTTTACTTATAAAAAGGGTTTGTAGGCTTCAGAGAGCCTTTATATTAGTGCAGAACACTGTACCTTTAATTTAAATGTCCTTGGAGTCTGCTGGGGAAGAGAAATAATACTGTCAGTCAGTATGACATGCAGATGAGTGCCGTCGATCTTAGAATCACCGCACACTTCACTCATTTGGGCAGTCACGGGGCCAAAGAAGAAGAAGGAGAAGAAGAAGAAGAATGAAAAGAATGAGAAGAAGAAGAAGAATGAAAAGAAGAATGAAAAGAATGAGAAGAAGAAGAATGAAAAGAATGAGAAGAAGAAGAAGAAGAATGAAAAGAATGAAAATAAGAAGAATGAAAAGAATGAAAAGAAGAATGAAGAATGAAAAGAATGAAAAGAAGAATGAAAAGAAGAATGAAAATAAGAAGAATGAAAAGAATGAAAAGAATGAAAAGAAGAATGAAAATAAGAAGAAGAATGAAAAGAAGAATGAAAAGAATAATGAAAAGAAGAATGAAAAGAAGAAGAATAATGAAAAGAAGAATAATGAAAAGAAGAAGAATGAAAAGAAGAATGAAAAAAATGAAAAGAAGAATGAAAATAAGAAGAAGAATGAAAAGAAGAATGAAAAGAATGAAAAGAATAAAGAATGAAAAGAAGAATGAAAAGAATGAAAAGAAGAATGAAAATAAGAAGAATGAAAAGAAGAATGAAAAGAAGAAGAATGAAAAGAAGAAGAATGAAAAGAAGAATGAAAAGAAGAATGAAAATAAGAAGAAGAATGAAAAGAATGAAAATAAGAAGAATGACAAGAAGAATGAAAAGAAGAATGAAAAGAATGACAAGAAGAATGAAAAGAATGACAAGAAAAATGAAAAGAAGAATGAAAAGAAGAAGAAGAATGAAAAGAAGAATGGAAAGAATGAAAAGAAGAATGAAAATAAGAAGAATGAAAAGAAGAATGAAAAGAATGAAAAGAAGAATGAAAATAATAATAAGAAGAATGAAAATAAGAATAATTCCAGTAAAGCAAAAAGTGTTTCTGCAGAGTTCCTCTATTTCTGACAGTTCTCTGACAGTTCTTTCACATTTACAGCGATTGAAACATTGTATCTATTTGTTTCCTAATAAAAACATCTGTATCCTAAATGGAAACAAATACATACAATGTTTCAACCGCTGGAAATGTGAAAGAACTGTCAGACAGCTGTCAGAAATAGCGGAGCTCTCTGCAGGGACATTTTTGCCGGCTGTAGAAGGGATGAAAACGGCCGATCAGGAAAAATTTGATTCGACCATCCGAAGTCGGCAAAAATTCGGATTTGCCGCGAATCAAATTTTTCCTGAAATTCGAAACGAATTCCACTTCGCCTGATTCGATTCGCTCATCTCTACTCATTATCATAGCCCTTTTCAAGGAATCTATCCTTGAGTATTGAGGCTTGTAGATGGGAACGATCCAAATCAGCGCAGTTTCTCCTAAGTCTAAGGAACTGATCTTTAGGTATGTTAGCTAGCCAAATAGGGTGATGGCAGCTGTCTACTGGGATATAGCGGTTTCAATCAGTTGATTTGAAATAGGACTTAGTGGTAATTCTTCCATTACAATTCATTAACGTGAAGTCAAGGAACTTAATTTCTGTAGTACTATAGTTATAAGACAGGTTCATATTAATGCTATTATTGTATAATGTACCAAAGAAGTTAATTAAAGACTGTTCATTTCCACCACCGAGATTAAAACATTATGGGACATCTGTTTCCTCGAAAGATACCTTAAGGAACAAATGGTCCCTAGAGCATTACGGTGGGATGTCTCCCCCGACACTGAGGATAATTCCACTCTTACAGAATGGTATCAATATTTTAATACTGTTGGAATTGATTTATTGAAGTCTGATTGTCAGAAAGAAAAAGAAGCTCTCATATTTACACACTGAGATCAATCTCGTGCGGATAAGCTTGCCTCTTACAAAGTGAACGACGAATACATGGTAGAGTCAGACAAACTTAAAAAACATTTGGAGAGTGTAGAGGCTGAACAAAAGATCAAAAAGAGGAAAAAATACAACAGGGACTCAAATGATTATCAAGTCCAGCATGTTTTTAAATGGCAGAAAACTGCTGATAATCCTCAACAAGATCTTAATCAGATGTATTTGTCTCTGACATCAAAACTCCTCCCCCTAAACGTGTACCCCCAAAGGGGAAAGTTAGGCCATATACTAATACTGGTTATAATTTACCCACTAGAAATAGATTTGAACCATTGTTGGAGTTATCAGATGCCAACATAGGTTCTGGGGATTCAAGATGGCACCCCTATGAGGATAATGTACACAGGGGTCCAATTCCATCACATCATTATAACACACCTTATCAAATAAACTCCTATAGTTCCAATCAGCAAGGGAGACATACCCATGCTGGCTTTACCGGGAATTATCAACCTAACACCAATTATCGTTCCCCTCATACTCCAAGAGTACAACATAATTCCTATAGACCCCACGGAGGGACCACTATAATTCTAATCATCCCCAATGGAGAACTCCTCATGTTAACTATGCCCCTCCCTCTACACCGAGGGCCAATGTCACTCATAACAACCAACTTAACAATGGTAGTAATAATCCAGAATCATGTTTTAGGGAAAGGAAAAATAAGGAAAAGGAGCAACAACATAGAGACAAGAGAGGGGGAAGGAGAATCAATAGATGTCATGAAAAGAAGGAGATTTTAATAGGAAAATGTATTTTTAATCTTGGCAACCCTTATCTTACTGCAGGTGAACTCAAATTATTAGACAAGGGCCTCAAATATGCCCCCACTAAACAGATGAACAAGTTCCAAGACAATATCGATATACAGAAACTATCCGTTAAGAGACATTTCCTTAATAATCCCATCACACGAGATATCACTAACAATTATTCCAATCTGAGTAACGTCTCTTTGTTTAACCCCCCTCCACAGACTAATTCTTCTGTAGGACTTTTTAAGGAACAGGCTTTGAAAGATTTAAATAACCTTCATATCAAAAGGGCCTACTCCGATCCGCTTATTAACAGCGCTGTTAAATCTCTCCTTGAGAAGAAGGATCTTGTAGTCAGACCTGCTGACAAGGGTGGAGGTGTGGTCATACTTAATAAAAAGGATTACATGGAAGAAGTCTATAACGTTTTGGGTGATACCTCTACATACTCACTATTACCTAAAAATCCTGTGTTTAGTTACAAACAGTCCCTTAAAACAATCATTAAAACTGGTTATGAGAAGAATATCATTAACAAAAAAAGGTTTTTTTTAATGCCCTAAAGCAACAAGGTTACCTGTTTCATACAGTGGGGCAAAAAAGTATTTAGTCACCACCAATGGTGCAAGTTCTCCCACTTACAAAGATGAGAGAGGCCTGTAATTGGCATCATAGGGAGACCTCAACTATGAGAGACAAAATGAGAAAACAAATCCAGACAATCTCATTGGCTGATCTGGAAAGAATTTATCTGCAAATTATAGTGGAAATAAGTATTTGGTCGCCTACAAACAAGCAAGATTTCTGGCTCTCACAGACCTGGACCTTCTTCTTTAAGAGGCTCCTCTGTCCTGCACTCATTACCTGTATCAATGGCACCTGTTTGAACTTGTTATCAGTATAAAAGACACCTGTCCACAACCTCAAACAGTCACACTCCAAACTCCACTATGGTGAAGACCAAAGAGCTGTCGAAGGACACCAGAAACAAAATTGTAGACCTGCACCAGGCTGGGAAGACTGAATCTGCAATAGGCAAGCAGCTTGGTGTGAACAAATCAACTGTGGGAGCAATAATTACAAAATGGGAGACATGCAAGACCACTGATAATCTCCCTCGATCTGGGGCTCCACGCAAGATCTCACCCCGTGGGGTCAAAATGATCACAAGAACGGTGAGCAAAAATCCCAGGACCACACGGGGGGACCTAGTGAATGACCTGCAGAGAGCTGGGACCAACGTAACAAAGGCTACCATCAGTAACACACTACGCCGCCAGGGACTCAGATCCTGCAGTGCCAGACGTGTCCCCCTGCTTAAGCCAGTACATGTCCGGGGCCCGTCTGAGGTTTGCTAGAGAGCATTTGGATGATCCAGAAGAGGATTGGGAGAATGTCATATGGTCAGATGAAACCAAAATAGAACTGTTTGGTAGAAACACAACTCGTCGTGTTTGGAGGAGAGAGAATGCTGAGTTGCATCCAAAGAACACCATACCTACTGTGAAGCATGGGGGTGGCAACATCATGCTTTGGGGCTGTTTCTCTGCAAAGGGACCAGGATGACTGATCCATGTACAGGACAGAATGAATGGGGCCATGTATCGTGAGATTTTGAGTGCAAACCTCCTTCCATCAGCAAGGGCATTGAAGATGAAACGTGGCTGGGTCTTCCAACATGACAATGATCCCAAACATACCGCCCAGGCAACGAAGGAGTGGCTTCGTAAGAAGCATTTCAAGGTCCTGGAGTGGCCTAGCCAGTCTCCAGATCTCAACTCCATAGAAAACCTTTGGAGGGAGTTGAAAGTCCTTGTTGCCCAGCGACAGCCCCAAAACATCACTGCTCTAGAGGAGATCTGCATGGAGGATGGGCCAACATACCAGCAACAGTGTGTGCCAACCTTGTGAAGACTTCCAGGAAACGTCTGACCTCTGTCATTGCCAACAAAGGATAGATAACAAAGTATTGACATGAACTTTTCATATTCACCAAATTCTTATTTTCCACCATAATTTGCAAATAAATTCTTTCCAGATCAGCCAATGAGATTGTCTGGATTTGTTTTCTCATTTTGTCTCTCATAGTTGAGGTCTCCCTATGATGCCAATTACAGGCCTCTCTCATCTTTGTAAGTGGGAGAACTTGCACCATTGGTGGTGACTAAATACTTTTTTGCCCCACTGTATATCCTACTAAAAATACATAAGGACCCCGTCAAGCCTCCCTGCAGACCCATTCTCAGCGGGATAAATTCATTATGTTCTAGGATCGATGCATATATAGATCATGTTTTACAACCTCTTGTAACACATACGCCATCATATCTGAGGGATACAAAACAAGTTCTGAATGTTGTTAAAGATATTGTTACCACACCCACCATATTCCTCGTTACCGCCCATGTAGCAGCATTGTATAGTAACATCGACCACAATGAAGGAATGAGAGCAGCGGATTTCTATCTTAACCGCCTCCCACCCGCCCTATAGTACAATGACGGATGCAAGGCGGTTCTCTCGTTCTGATAGGACGTCATATGACATCCTACCATTCTCACTGCGCATGCACGGCTCAGCGAGCGCGCAGCGCGGCGATCGCCGCTGTGCTGTGTCCCTCAGACACAGTGGATCACGGAAAGAGCCGAAGATGTCGGCTCGGTCATGTGATCAGCTGTATCCAATCACAGCTGATCACATGTAAACACGGAAATGCCGGTTATTGGCATTTCTCTCCTCTCGAGCTATCACAATGACAGCTCGAGAGGAGAGGAGAGCCGGTAATCGGCTTTCCGCGAAGGGGACATGTACACTGATCATCAGGGCACTGATGATCAGTGTGGCCCCAGAAGTGCCACCTGTCAGTGCTCATCAGTGCCACGTGCCAGTGCCCATCAGTGCCATGTGCCAGTGCTCATCAGTGCCACATCAATGCCACATATCATTGCATACCAGTGCCCATCAATGCCACATATCAGTGCCCATCTGAGCTGCCTTTCAATGTCACCCATCAGTGCCAGTCAGTGCCACCTATCAATGCCAATCAGTGCCACCTATCAGTGCCACCTATCAGTGCCAGTCAGTGCCACATATCAGTGCCAGTCAGTGCCGCCTATCAGTGCCAGTCACTGCTGCCTATCAGTGCTGCCTATAAGTGTCATGTATCAGTGCCGCCTATCAGTGTCATGTATCAGTGCTGCCTTTCAGTGCCCATCAGTGATGCCTGTCAATGCCCATCAGTGCAACCTAGCAGTGCCTCATCAGTGCCCATCAGTGTCCATCAGTGCAGCCTATCAGTGCCCATCACTGCAGCCACATTAGCGCACATCAGTGAAGGAGAAAAATCTCTTATTTACAAAATTGTATAACAAAAACTAAGAAAAAAAACTTTTTTTTCAAACTTTTCAGTGGTTTTTGGCTTGTTTAAGAAAAAATAAAAATCCCTGAGGTGATTAAATACCACCAAAAGAAAGCTCTATCTGTCTCAAAACAATGATAAAAATTTCATACGGGTACAGTGTTGCATGACCGCGCAATTGTCATTCAAAGTGTGACAGCGCTGAAAGCTGAAAATTAGCCTGGACAGGAAGGGGGTAGAAGTGTCCTGTAGGCAGGAAGGGGGTAGAAGTGCCTGGTAGGCAGGAAGGGGGTAGAAGTGCCTGGTAGGCAGGAAGGGGGTAGAAGTGCCCGGTAGGCAGGAAGGGGGTAGAAGTGTCCTGTAGGCAGGAAGGGGGTAGAAGTGCCCGGGGGGCAGGAAGGGGGTAGAAGTGCCCTGTAGGCAGGAAGGGGGTAGAAGTGTCCGGTAGGCAAGAAGGGGTAGAAGTGCCCGGTAGGCAAGAAGGGGTAGAAGTGCCCGGTAGGCAGGAAGGGGGTAGAAGTGCCCGATGGGCAGGAAGGGGTAGAAGTGTCCTGTAGGCAGGAAGGGGGTAGAAGTGCCCTTTAGGCAGGAAGGGGGTAGAAGTGCCCGGGGGGCAGGACGGGGGTAGAAGTGTCCTGTAGGCAGGAAGGGGGTAGAAGTGTCCGGTAGGCAAGAAGGGGTAGAAGTGCCCGGTAGGCAAGAAGGGGTAGAAGTGCCCGGTAGGCAGGAAGGGGGTAGAAGTGCCCGATGGGCAGGAAGGGGTAGAAGTGTCCTGTAGGCAGGAAGGGGGTAGAAGTGCCCTTTAGGCAGGAAGGGGGTAGAAGTGCCCTGTAGGCAGGAAGGGGGTAGAAGTTCCCTGTAGGCAGGAAGGGGGTAGAAGTGTCCAGTAGGCAGGAAGGGGGTAGAAGTGCCCGGTAGGCAGGAAGGGGGTAGAAGTGTCCTGTAGGCAGGAAGGGGGTAGAAGTGCCCGGTAGGCAGGAAGGGGGTAGAAGTGCCCGGTAGGCAGGAAGGGGGTAGAAGTGTCCTGTAGGCAGGAAGGGGGTAGAAGTGCCCGGTAGGCAGGAAGGGGGTAGAAGTGCCCTGTAGGCAGGAAGGGGGTAGAAGTGTCCTGTGGGCAGGAAGGGGGTAGAAGTGCCCGGTAGGCAGGGAGGGGGTAGAAGTGCCCGGTAGGCAGGAAGGGGGTAGAAGTGCCCGGTAGGCAGGAAGGGGGTAGAAGTGCCCTGTAGGCAGGAAGGGGGTAGAAGTGTCCTGTAGGCAGGAAGGGGGTAGAAGTGCCCGGTGGGCAGGGAGGGGGTAGAAGTGCCCGGTAGGCATGGAGCGGGTAGAAGTGCCCTGTAGGCAGGAAGGGGGTAGAAGTGCCCTGTAGGCTAGTGGTTAAAAATGAGAGCTCATTGTCCCCACCACATATTGATTTTATACTAGACCTACTTAATTTTGCTATATGTGGTTTGATGACAAGTATTTTCTACAGACTAAGGGTATGGCTATGGGGGCAAAATTTGCCCCCAGCCTGGCAAACCTCTTTATGTCCTACCGGTAAGAGGACATTATCTATGCCAGGGACTGGCCCGAGCTGATGTTATGCAAGCGTTACACTGATGACGTCCTCCTACTATGGAATGGAAATGAACAGTCTTTAACTACTTGCCGACCAGCCACTGTAGAAATACAGTGGCAGGGCAGCACGGCTGCGTAAAAGCACGTTTTAAAATGTGCTGTTGCAAAACAGGTAGGGGGCGCCGTACCTGTGCAGCCAATTACGGCCACGGATTACAGTCGCCGGGTCACGGACGGTCATTACCGGCTGTTTCCCGGCTTTTAGTGGCAAACACTGAGAGAGAGCAGGGCTGCATTGTTTACATACAGCTCTGCTTTCTGTCAGTTCCCTGTCAGCTCCTGACATGCTGATCCAGACAGAAGAGTTTATCTCTCCGGATCAGTGTGTCTCCGTGCAGTACACACCCCTCCCCCTAGTAGAACACCCTCTTCACACAGTTAACCCTTTCATTGAATAAAAAAGTGAACCCCTTCCTCCCCAGTGCCATTAGTACAGTGTCAATATTTTTTTTTTTGCACTGATCACTGTATTGGTGTCACTGGGGATGTCCATTCCCCCCAGTGTCAGAATGTCCACCGCAGTCCCACAGTCCCGCCATAAGTCGCTGATCGCCGCCATAAGTCACTGATCGTCGCCATAAGTTGCTGATCACCGCCATTATTAGTATAAAAAAAATGTAAAATCCCCGTATCTTTCCCGCCATTTGTAGATGCTATAACTTTCACGTAAACCAATTAATTTACACGTATTGGGTTTTTTTAGCAGAGATATGTCGCAGAATGCATTTTGGACAAAATTTATGATGAAATTTTATTTTTCATTTTTTTTACTGGACATGTTTTATAGCAAAAATCCAAAATGTTGTTTTTTTTTCTCAAAATTGTCAGCCTTTTTTTTTATAGCGTAAAAAATAAAACAATCGCACAGGCGATCAAATACCTTCAAAGAAACCTCAATTTGTGGGAAAAAAAGGATGTAAATTGAATTTGGGTGCAGTGTTGCATGACCGCGCAATTGTCAGTTAAAGTAACGCAGCGCCGTAACACAAGCCACTTCTGTAACCGCTTCCTGACCGCCCTACAGCCGGAATACTGCTACAGAGCAGCATGGGTGCACAAAATCACACATATATATACACGTGATTCACACTCCTGTGGTTTTCACTCCCCTCCCAGATAGCATCAGATTGCCCGTCAGTACACCAGTCATCACATTTAACCCCTTGATTGCCAGGAGCACGCCCATGTACAATAAACCTCCATTGCTAGTATAGTGTCTGAAAGGGTCAATATCTTTGATCAGATCAGCACTATACCAGCATTCACATTAGTATAGCGTCCCCAAAAACGCAGCATTAGCGAGATCAGCCCCGGCACCTGCCAACACCTGCGTTTAGCCCCTACGCTTACCCCCCCCCTTCTCCCCCAGCAAGTGCAGTGTCAGTAGGTCACTGTCACTTGATATATTGCACACAAAACCGCAGTGTTGGCAGAATCAGGCCTGATCTCTGTTAGCACTTGTCGGTAAATTTTGATGACTCTCATATGCAGCAGAGTGCCAGTACTAGTGCCGCGCTACCTTTTGGTGAACTGGCGAGCACCAGCGGTCTAGTACATCCTGGTCTTTCACATACCTCCTTGATTTTTGGAGCTGTTTTTACGGAATATCTGCATGTGTTGATTGTGGATCAAAGCAGTTTATATGCACAACAATTTATTGCCGCCAACCCAAATTCAATCCTTGCCAGACCATTCGCATGGAAACTCATTACGGTTTCTGAATTTACTGAATTTTTTGGGCCAAACCCTCAACATGGGCATTACTACAAGAAATGAATTGCGGTTGTATTGGTCCGCAGACCCGATCCATCATATACCTGTGTTCTCTGCTGCCATGGCCAGGCATAGATATGAGAGTATAATGTGTTTTATGCATTTCAGTGACAACACACTCAGTCATCCTCGGGGTGACCCTGAATTTGACCGGCTCCACAAAATTCAGCCCCTCGCAAATCACCTAAACAAAAAATTTGCAGATGTCTATACTCCCCAGCAAAACATCTGCGTTGATGAGTCCCTCATTAATTTTTCTGGTCAAGATGTAGAAGACCTGTGAGAGGACAACAGGCTATACATATAATTTTTGGATTTACGAGGGAAAAGATAGTCACGTGGAGCCCCCCGGATGCCCAGACTACATGGGGAGTGGTGGCAAGATAGTTTGGGACTTGGTGTCATCATTTCTCCATATGGGGTACCACTTATACGTGGACAATTTTTATTCAAGCGTGCCACTATTTAGACATTTGTACAATCTTGGAACTGGCACTTGTGGCACCGTGTGACCTAATGTGTGCCCACCATTAGAAGTGGGTGGATGCAGGGCGGTATGATCTAATGGTGGGCATACCACACACTTTTTATGGCAGAGATTTCTTCTCTTTTTTTCATTCAGTCCACAGGCTGCATACAAAAATAAAAGAACATATCATATATATCCAACAAGGACCAGCGACGTACTGGTACATCACTGGATTTGAATGGTTATACCAGGATGATGCCTACAGCTGCAGCTGCATCATCCTGGTATCTTTTTTTCAGCCGGTGATCGGCTTTCATGTAAAAGCAATCCTAGTGGCTAATTAGCTGCAAGATTGCTTTTACAAGCAGTGGGAGATGATGCCCCCCTCCCCCGCTGCCTTCCACGGCCTTCTCTGGCAGTCCTGTGCCATCGGGGGAACCTGAGAATGCAGCCGGTGTTTCTGCCAGCTGAACATAGAGCTGATTGGAGACCGGAATGGTGCCAATCATCTCTATAATCTAATAAATCGGAAGCTACAAGCATTTCATCACTTCAGTTTTGCAGGATATAAACAGCGCCATTTGTAAATTGGGAAAGCATCTGATCACCAATCTTGGTGAGATTAGATAATGTAAGGGCAGAGGAGAGATCCAGAGTCTGATAGACCCAAGATTTCTCAAAAAAGAATATATGACAATGCCCATTGAAGTTATAGGAGATATTTGCATTCCCTGTTATAGCAATAAAAGTGATCAAAGCAAAAAAATGAAAAGTACAATGTAAAAATAATAAAAAAAAATCAAAATAACTAAAAAAAAAAAAACTTGCCCCTCCCATGCACGCACACCTGTGTGAACAAGCCTTGACCCTGTGCCGGTATGTAAACAGCAGTTGCACCATGCATGTGAGGTATCGCCGTGAACGTCAGATCAAGGGCAGTAATTCTAACACCAGACCTCCTCTGTAAATCTAAAATGGTAGCTTGAAAAGGCATTTAAAATGTTGCCTATGGATATTAAAAATGTATGCAGTTTGTCGCCATTGCATGGGGCATGCGCAGTTTTAAAGCATGTCATGTTTGGTATCTATTTACTCGGCATACCATTATCTTTTATATTTTACAAAATAATTGGCCAATATATTGTGTTTTTGTGCATTAAAAGTAAAAAAAGTGTGTTTTTTTTTTAAACTTGCATTTGAAAAATCGCTGCATGAGTACTATGTGCCATAAAAAATTGTAGTACCCACCATTTTATTCACTAGGGTGTCTCCTTTAAAAAAATATATAATGTTTGGGGTTTAAATTAATTTCCTAGCAAAAAATATGAATATTTTTCATGTGAACAAAAAGTGTCAGAAAAGGCTTGGTCTTCAGGTGGTTAGAAGAGTGAGTGATGTGTGGCATAAACTTCTAATGCTGGGCATAAAATGCCCCCACCCCCCAAAATGACCCCTTTTTGGAAAGTAGACACCCCAAACTATTTGCAGAGAGGAATGTTGAATCAATAGAAGAATTTATTTTTTTACCACTCGTTTTTGGAAAATGACAAAAAAATATATTTATTTTTTTTTACACAAAATTGTCACTTAAATGATTTATTGCTCACACAAGCCATGGGTATATGTGGAATTACTCCCCAAAATACATCTTTCTCCCTCTCCTGAGTATGGGGGTACCACATGTGAGAGACATTTTGGCAGTCTAGCCAAGTACAGGACCCCAAAATCCAATAAGCACCTTCAGGCTTTTAAAGGGCTTTATTTCCTCATTACACTTCCTGACTACCTATCACAGTTTCGGAGGCCCTGAAATGCCAGGATAGCACCAACCCCCCCCCCCCCCCCAAATGACCCCTTTTTGGAAAGTAGACACCCCAAGGAATTTGCTAATAAGCACGGTAAGCATTTTGCAGATCTCATTTGTTGCCACAAGTTTTTGGAAAATGAAGAAAAAAAACAAAAACATATTTTTTCTATTTTTTTTTATATTTCAAAACATTGTGAGAAAAAATGAGATCTGCAAAATACTCGCAATGCCTCTTCTTAAATTCCTTGGGGTGTCTACTTTCCAGAAAGGGGTCATTTGGGGGGGGGGGGGGGTGCTATCCTGGCATGTTTGGGCCTTTGAAACTGTGATAGGTAGTGAGGAAGTTAAATGAGGAAGTTACGCACCTTCAGGCTTTCAAAGTGGTCATTGGATTTCAGGCTCCTGTATGTGGCTAGGCTCCCAAAAAGTCTCACACATGTGGTATCCCCATACTCAGGAGAAGTAGCAGAATGTATTTTGGGGTGTAATTCCACATATACCCATGGCTTGTGCGAGAAATATATAATTTAAATGACAACTTTGTGCAAAAAAAAAAATGTTTTGTCATTTTCCAGAAACTTGTGGAAAAAAAATTAATCTTCCATGGACTCAATATGCCTCTCAGCAGATAGCTTAGGGTGTCTAATTTCTGAAAAGGGGTCATTTGGGAGTGTTTGTACTGTCCTGGTATTTGGGGGTGTTTGTACTGTCCTGGTATTTGGGGGTGTTTGTACTGTCCTGGTATTTTAGCACCTCAAGAAATGTGAGGGGCAGTCGGAATTTACAGCTTTTACTTTCTATTATCTATACCATAGTTTGTAGACATTTTAACTTTCACAAAAAGCAATCAATATACACTTATTGGGAATTTTTTAACCAAAAACATGGAGCAGAATACATTTTGCCCTAAATTTAGGACAAAATTTTAGTTTTTTTGGGATATTTTTATGACTGAAATGAGAAAATATTGTTTTTTTCAAAAAAAATTTTTTCTTCAAAACTTTTTCTGGTTATAGCACCAAAAGTGCACAGGTGATCAAATACCACCAAAAGAAAGCTCTATTTGTGTTAAAAAAGAGGACATACATTTAATTTATGTACCGTATTGCATGACCGCGCAATTGTCTGTTAAACTAGCGCAGCGCTGTATAGCAAAAAAATTGTGTAAGTTGCAGTATCTATCCCATAGTTTGTAGACGCTATAACTTCACACAAAGCAATCAATATACACTTATTGGGATTTTTTTTACCAAAAACATGGAGCAGAATACATTTTGGCCTAAATTTATAACCAACTTTGAGTTTACTATATATTTTTTATAACTGAAAGTAAAAAACATTGTTTTTCTTCAAAATTTTTGGTCTTTTTTTGTTTATAGCGTGAAAAATAAAAAGTGCACAGGTGATCAAATACCACCGAAAGAAAGCTTTATTTGTGTGAAAAAAAGGACATAAATTTTGTTTGGGTGCAGCATTGCATGACCGCGCAATTATCAGTTGAATTAGTGCAGCGCCGAGTAGCAAAAAAAAGGTGTGGTCATTAAGGGGGGTAAATCCTCAGGAGGGGGAGGGGTTAATTAACTTCTTTGGTACATTAAACAATAATAGCATTAATATGAACCTGTCTTATAACTATAGTACTACAGAAATTAAGTTCCTTGACTTCACGTTAATGAATTGTAATGGAAGAATTACCACTAAGTCCTATTTCAAATCAACTGATTGAAACCGCTATATCCCAGTAGACAGCTGCCATCACCCTATTTGGCTAGCTAACATACCTAAAGATCAGTTCCTTAGACTTAGGAAAAACTGCGCTGATTTGGATCGTTCCCATCTACAAGCCTCAATACTCAAGGATAGATTCCTTGAAAAGGGCTATGATAATGAGGTCCTAGATAATACTCTTAAGTTGGTGGCAAATATGGACAGAGAAGAATTACTGGATAATAACACCAGACCAATTAAGAACATGGTATGTCCTTTTAGAACTACCTTTTCTGTTCAACATAGAGCTATACACCTCATCATCCAAAAAAACTGGGGTATTTTAAAAGCAGATCCGGTGTTATCAGAAATACTACCGGACAGACCTGAAGTCATCTTCCGCAAATCCACAACACGTAGGGACAAGATATCACCTAACGTGGTTAGCCCACCAAATCCCTTATGCTTTTTAACCTTAATGGTTTCTTCCCTTGTAATAAGTACATTGCTTGCAGATGTAATGATGAAAGGAAAAAGAAGGTTACTACATATTGATCACATCATACAGGAAAGTCTTACAATATTGATTAATGTATTTGTTGTAATAGCAGGTACGTAGTATATCTACTCGAATGCCCCTGCTCCAAACAATATGTGGGCCGTACCACTAGGAGGTTAAGAGACCGCCTGCGAGAACATGTCTATAATATCAAGAGAGGCTATAAGGAACACTCTTTATCTCTACACTATAGGCAGCATCATAATACAGATCCAACTGCTCTTAGATTTGCTGGTATTGACATGATAACCCCACATTGGAGGGGCACCCAAACGACTAGAGCGGTCTCCCAATTGGAGACCAGACTTATTTACGAATTAGGTACTCTGCACCCAGCTGGACTTAATGTGGAAATAGATGTAAACTGCTTTATTGACAATAGTTAGCAGGGATTATGGCTTTTAGCGTCTAATATACCTTTTCCTGTTTTTTATATCTGTTTATACTTTATATCTATTTGGATATTTTTCCACATTTGTGATATTTTAGATATTTGTGTTTTATTTTTTATTTCCGTTTATTTTAATTCTTTGTATTGTACTCATTTGTTATTCGTAACATTCGTTTTTACATATGACCACTTTTTGCCATGGTTTTTTGATCTTTCTTATATGATATTTTTTTAGTCTGGGCTATATATATTCTTTTATTTGTCTTGCGTCCGTCAAGACATTATAATCAGAATTTTTACAGGTGCTTTAATATATATATATATATTTTTTTTTTAAAGAATTTTTCTAAATATCTTAACATATTATTTATTAATCTATCTATTTTTAATTTTATATTTACAATATATGGCAATCATTTTTTCTCTTCTCTGAATAAACATTATTTTTGCAACGGGATGTCACTTGAGGGTACAATGTATCAACATATGCAATGATTCCCTTGGCATCCTTATACTTCACACTGGATTATGGGAGCGGCATTGCACTATAAGCAATTTATACTAAAAGAGGACTGTTTATGAGCACGTGTTCATATATGTTTATACATCACTTTATATATTCACTAATACTATTAGCACAATATATGTTATTTATCTAAGATGGTACAGGCAGTACCACATACAAGTGTTTATATTATTTATAATCATTTATCCACTGTACTTGTTTTTTATTATTAATTTACATTATTCTTTTATTGTAATAGTAAACACACAGGAGCGCGGCAGAAAAGAAGCCATTGCTTTCACAGCAGAGGTGCAACAAATGTTTTATTGCTTTCTTGTCAGAGAAGACCATAGAGACTTTCTACCTTTTCTCTGGTATGAAGACAATAACATAGACAAGGAAGTTGTTGAGTACAGAATGAAAGTGCACGTATTTGGCAACAGGCCCTCTCCTGCTGTCGCTATATACTGCATGCAAAAGGCTGCCCAGAAAAATGTGGAGTTCTATGGACAAGAAGCCAAACACTTTGTATTGAGGCATTTCTTTGTGGATGATGGACTCGCTTCTGCTAGCACGCCTGAAGATGCAATTTCCATCCTCAGTAAAGCAAAGCAAATGCTGGCAGAATCCAATCTGCGTCTTCATAACATTGCTTCCAACAGCCAAAGAGTAATGGAAGCCTTCTCTGTAGCAGACAGTGCCAAGGACCTTAAAGATCTTTGCCTAGGTATGGATACCCTTCTTCTGCAGAGAAGCCTAGGCCTGAGCTGGGATCTAGAAACAGATAGTTTTGTTTTCCGAGTTTCTTCAGAGGAAAAGCCCTTTACACGTAGAGGAATTCTATCCACCGTAAATAGCCTCTATGATCCCCTAGGGTTTGTGTCACCTGTGACAATAAAAGGTAAGGCCTTAGTTCGGGAACTGTCATCTGGGAAAAGTGAATGGGATACATTGCTTCCAGAAGAGAGACTATGTGAGTGGGTTCAATGGACAGAATCCTTGCAAGCGTTGGAGCACCTAAAGATAGACAGCTGTTATGTTTCCATATCTCTATCAACAGCTCGCAGGAAAGAACTGTACATTTTCTCAGACGCATCCACCTGTCAAGGTCCTACCTTTCTTCAGAGCTTGTGCATCTCCATGAGCTGGCATCCATCTTGGTTTTCTGCAAAGCATGGTGGGAACCTTTATGCCTTCAGGCTTCTGCGGCTCCTCCTCAGAAGGGTGTGGTTGAGCACATTTAAATCTGCTGTCTGCAAGTGTGCTCTGCACTTGTGTCCTGTATGTTGCCCTGTTGCAAGCTCTTGTGTTGTTCCCATTGCTCTCCTGGTAACCGACTCGGCTTGGACAAGACTACTCTCTGCGTTAACCCTTTACCTGACCTCCCGTTGCTGAACCCGGCCCGTGACCTGAGTATTCTTTGCCTACCGTCTAGTACTGTCTGCTCCATTGTTATTGACCCGGCCTGTCTGACTACTCTACACGTGTTCCCATCTAGCTCCCACCAGCTGTACGCCATTGGCGGCAGTCGTTATCGCAGCTGGGGTCACTTGGGGGCCACGACCTGGTCTCAGGCTAGGTCAAGTCCATCCCCACCATCAGGGGCCCTGGTGAAGGGTAGCCTGGGGCTTAGACTCAGCGCCCTGAGGGACTCTGGTCTGTGGGTAGTGGCAGTCGTCAGTCGCAGCGTGACCGTACCATGGGCCTGCCTGCCCATTCCAGCGTTCCTGCCCTGACACCACCATAGCGATAGGTGCAGTGGCTTACTTGAAGGTAATTGCAGAAAATGTGTGCCATGTTGGATTTGTTATAGGAAAGTCCAAATTAAGCCCTAAACCCGCCCACGCAATTCCTCGTTTAGAGTTGTGTGCTGCTGTACTTGCAGTCGAAATGTCTGAGCTAATCATTTATGAACTAGACACTGACTTTGATGCTGTGAAATTCTTCACTGATAGCAAGACTGTCCTGGGGTACATTTGCAACACCACAAGGAGGTTCTATCTGTATGTCTCCAACAGAGTGAATAGAATCCGGCAATCTACACACCCAGATCAGTGGTTCTATGTATCTGCAGAGCAAAACCCCGCAGATTTTGCCACTAGACCTACTCAAGCAGCATGCCTGCAGGACTCTATATGGTTCTCAGGCCCATCCTTTCTGCACCAACCACACTGTGAGGATATAGACACTGCTAACGTTTATCCACTCATAGAGCCCGAAGCTGACTCTGAAATCAGATCGGAAATTACAAGTTTCAGTACCAAAGCTTCTGAAGCACTTCATTCACATTGCTTTGAGAGATTTTCTTGCTGGAAGATATTAGTTAAAACCCCAGCCAGACTCATCCACGTCGCTAAGACCTTCCAGAGGGAAACCAATAGCGATCGGGTCAGAAGGTGGGAATGTTTCCATGAACAGGTCAATCTAGAAGAACTTTCTCAGGCAAAGTCTGTTATAATTTCTTCTGTTCAAAACGAACATTTCCAGAAGGAAATTGACTGCATCACAAAACAAAAGACATTCCCAAAACAAAGCCATCTTAGGAAGCTCAGCCCCTTCGTAGACAAGAATGGGTTGTTGAGAGTGGGTGGACGTTTGTCTCTTGCCGAACTTCCAGAGGGAGAGAAACAGCCTATCATTATACCTCATGATCATCACATTGCTACACAGCTTGTTAGGTACTATCATGAACAAGTAGTTCATCAAGGGCGCCACATCACAGAGGGTGCAATCAGATCCGCAGGTTTCTGGATTCTTGGTAGCAAACACTTGATATCAGCAGTAATACACAAATGTGTCATCTGTCGCAAGCTGCGAGGGAGATTACAAAGTCAAAAGATGGCAGAACTACCAGAGGACAGAGTAATTGCTCAACCACCTTTCACCAATGTGGGCTTAGATGTGTTTGGTCCGTGGTCAGTTTTAACCCATCGTACTAGAGGAGGCAGTGCAGACAGCAAACGATGGGCAGTCCTTTTCACTTGTTTGTCCACCCGAGCTGCACACATAGAGCTAACTGAAGCCATGTCAACATCGAGCTTTATTAATGCCTTGAGGAGATTCTTCTCAATTTCGTGGCCCAGTAAAACTGCTCCATTCTGACAGAGGAACAAACTTTGTGGGAGCTTGCAAGGAACTTAACATTTGTGCCAGCGACTCAGTTGCAAGACTTTCTCCAAGACAGAGGAGGTACATGGGTCTTTAATCCTCCACACTCCTCACACAGGGGTGGGGTCTGGGAAAGACTTATAGGTATAGCCAGGCGAATCTTGGATGCTATGTTGCTACAAACTAAACCTGCTCGCTTGACCCATCAGACTTTAAGCACCTTTATGACTGAGGTTACAGCTATTGTGAATGGCAGGCCTTTAGTCCCTGTATCCTCAGACCCAGATGCACCTATGGTCCTTACCCCAGTAATGTTGTTGACTCAAAAGGGGAACTCTTTGTCTGCTCCACCTGGAAACATAAGTACAACGCAAGTTCATGCAAAGCAATGGAAGCAAGTGCAATGCTTGGCAGACACCTTTTGGAAAAGATGGAGGAGGGAGTATCTATCAACTTTTCAGAACCGTAGGAAATGGACTAAGGATCGCCCAAATGTAAAAGTGGGTAATGTCCTTCTGTTGAAGGACAGCCAAGAGAACAGGAATGAGTGGCCCATAGGACTTGTTGTAAATGCACTACCAAGCAGAGATGGCAAAGTTAGAAAGGTGGACGTCAAGATTATAAAAAATGGGACCACAAGAATTTATCTTAGATCTATAACTGACATTATAGTTTTAGTCTCAGATTAGCTAGGATTCCATTTTCCTGTTTGTGTGTTTTTTCTGCATAGCAGTTGTTACATAGGTAGTGTCATAATAAATTATGCCAGGCAGGGAGTGTTCTGCCCATATTGTTGAAAATAATACATGTAATATACTGCAATGTTATGTGATGTTGCTGCCATCTAGTGGTCAGAGTTAGTTATTATGCCTAGTTATATCAGGACTTGACAGGAAGTGGTCATTTTCACATACAGTAACCTTTAACCTGGAACTTCCTGTCCTCCATTTGGTGACTGCTTCTGGATCCAACAAGCACCATACAGTGAGCTCCAAGCTATTCCTGGACTTATGGTGGAATTGTCCGTGACTACACTCACTGATGTGATGAAGCTGTTGTATAATGTTTAATGTACTGACACATATGTTTTGTTTGTGCTTATGTTGTAGTTTTACAAAGTTATTCAGAACAAAGAATACATACAGATCTGATGTCTCACGTTTCTTGACTTCTGAACTATTGTTAGACTGTCTGACTAGTGTTATACAACAGTTCAATAATGCGAAGCAGAACAGTAGTTTAGGTTAAGCACTGGGTTCTTGAATCCATCTTATACTGGTACCTATATTTGATATTTTTAGCATTGCATTTCTTTGTTAAGCCATATGGTACAATTTTTGAACACATCCCCTACATGGTGGTGTAACCTATGTGTCAGTGCTGCATATGTAATAGACCATATGTCATTACATTTATAGCACTCCTTTCATATATGACCGGTCATGACATCTGGTTTTAATTGGTTTTAGGTCATACTTTGTTGTATTGTCTCATCTTGCGGTGATGGCTAACTGAGGTATTTACCTAAAATGTCTACACATGCAATTTTTTAATGAAGCATACTGTTTTAAGTAATGTCTGGTATCACTTTCTGTTCATAATGTAACCGCTTTCTTTGTGAATCTCTTTTCTTTTTGATGTTTGGTTTTTGGTTAGTTGGCAGATAGTGTAAGTTCAGTGATACGTTAAATTTATGGAGCCTCTTGCCCTTCATTTTTACTAGTCTGTTAGTCCTGAGGCTTCAAAATGATTGGGTGGGATAAAGCCTCTACTCCTGTGGCCGGGTCTTACCTTGCAGAGGCCTTAAGCCTGATGTTCCTTCCTGCTGCCTGGACCCATACTGTGCTGTCCATATCTCTGCCTGCTGCCTGTATGGACCCAGGACTTTTTATGGACCATGTTCCTACTTCCTACCTGAACCAGTACTTTGGCTGTGCTGACCATATCTCTGTCTGCTGCCTGTAATGACCCAGGACTTTTTTTGGACTATGTCCCTGCCTGCTGCCTGGACACCAAGTCCCAAACTATCTTGCCACTGATCCCCATATAGTCTGGGCATCTGGGGGGCTCCACATGACTATCTTTTCCCCCTGTGAATCTGAAAATGACATGTATAGCCTGTTGCCATCTCACAGGTCTTCTACATATTGACCCCAGATCTGGTACACTTGCTGGGGAGATACTGTTTGAATGCAAGGCGGCCAGAAAAATTAACGAGGAACTCATCCAGGCAGAAGTTTTGTTGGGGAGTATAGACATCATAAGGTGATTCACGAGGGGATACAATCAATTTCTGTCTGTCTGTAGCCCAACCTGTCCTCGTTTATCTCTTACCACCGGATCCGGGGAAATAAAGCTCTCCACACAGAAGTGTAAAAGAAGTATTTCTAAAAGTTTAATACAAAACAAGAGGAGATCTACAGAAACACAACAGGTGTTTCTAAATCAGGATAACCAATGAAACATTCTACTCTTCTCAGTATAGTTACGGGAAGAACAGAAACTGCAAATGGCTGAGAGGTGCCATATAAAGTGCATCCGCTTACAGAGAAATGAGAGTCATTCCTGAGAAATGAGACTTACTGCCTACATGTTGTAGGCATATAAAATGTGTGTATCATAGATATAACTATATATATATAATATGAGGAAATGTACTGTATATACATTCATGGATGTGAGGTTGGCATTCATAGTGGGCCAGACGAAGTGCATACTTTACACACCAAAAGGATAGTCAAGGACTCCTTACTATGTTAATATATGCACGCGGTAATGACTTTCCCTTGTTGTGTTGGGGTAACCTGTGTTTGGGTACATATGTGGAGAGTCGGGGGAAGTTTCAGAGCAGGTTATCTGCAAATAGATTGGGAAAGGTCTTACATATTCATGGTGTGCTTGTTTATGGTGGGGAGAGCAGATTTGCCATAAACAAGACAAGTAGTATCTATTTAACCTTGTAATTAAAATCTATGCATACAGCTGTTCTAGGTCTAGACACATGAGATCAAACATGCTACTAAAAGTGGCCAATCAGAGTACTTGCCATTGTACTGAATGGGAAAAATGTGTATAATAAGGAAGCTTCTTTTTGGTTAAGAGACACAGATGACAGGACACAGGAAGGTTCTCTGAAGGGTTCTAATGATTGCCTGTCATCTGCCTCGTCTGTACCTCCGCTGGGAGAGGAGCTTCTTCCTGTCATTAATATGGGAGGACAGGTATAGATCATAACTCCCATTATTGCATGCATGGAAGTGACCTCGGTGCATATTACAGATCGGACATATGATGGACGGTGTAGGATCTCTATGCTTGATATGAAGGCTCTTACATGGGACTCTGAGGGGTGTTGTTCATTGTAATATTTACAAATATTCAGCCGGATTTCTGTCATCTGTAACAAATATCTTTATCTGAATAAATGCATCTCTCTGGAATACAACTATTAGTTGCTGCAGGAAAAGTACATATATAAATGCACCCTGGTCCTCCGGAGAAGGGCTGGATCTCCATGTTTGATATGAACTATCTGTTGCAAATATCTTCATCCGCTCTGTTTTATGGATTGCTATAGTTGTCTTCATAATTTAGGACAACATTGGTGCCGTGACCCGGATTAGTTGTTACATTAATGTTAAGACAACACTGACCAAGTCCCCCTGAGTCCCCCTATGTCAGGCCTTGTCTGCTCCTGTTCAGTATCTGCTCATCATTTCTCTGTGTGATCTCTGAATGATATGGGAGACATTCTACTCCAGAGACAAGCTTCCTACAGAGTGAATGGACTGCTGGAGAGATTTACACCCCTCCCCCTTCCATGGGTCATCAGAAGGGGATTTACTGACTTTTCTCACCTTGATGATGGGACCCCATTATCTTCTTCCTTCTTTCTTTTCTATGAGTTTTATGATGACCATACCCTAAGAGTTGAATAAAAACAAACAAGGGCGCACTCTCATCGTGCATTACCGTGGCATAACATGTAATTTATTAAATAAAAAGGATGTATACTCACAAAGCAATGATCCGCATCATTAGACACATTTGCATTGCGACTGTTTTTGTGGACCACCTATACTGCTCATTATCACGTTGGTTTGTGAGTATACATCCTTTTTATTTAATAAATTACATGTTATGCCACGGTAATGCACGATGAGAGTGCACCCTTGTTTGTTTTTATTCATTAGTGGTCAGATTTCCTGATCTCAGAAGGGCAGCACCTCTTCGGTTGGCATTCTACAATTCCTTTGTTTGCATGAAGATTGGAGCGCTGGTTTCGTTTGTTTTTCTTTTGGAGTATACCCTAAGAGTTGTTGGTTCTTTCCCTAATATACTCTCATGTGTCTGTATTTGTCTCTGCAGGTTGGTGAGATGTGGTCTGACTTCCTCCTGCTGTGATGATCTCCACTCCATTCTCATCACTAACCGATCCCTCACCAGACTGAATTTATCACTTAATGATCTCCAAGACTCTGGAATGAGACGTCTGTGTGAGGGACTCCGACATCCTGGCTGTACTCTGCAGAAGCTGAGGTGAGAATTCTACTATAAATGATCTCATATTCTGCAGGACTCTGATATATATCTTCTATGTGAGGGACTCCGAGATCCAGGAGATGAGGGGAGAATTCTACTATAAATGATCTCATATTCTGCAGGACTCTGATATATATCTTCCATGTGAGGGACTCCGAGATCCAGGAGATGAGGGGAGAATTCTACTATAAATGATCTCATATTCTGCAGGACTCTGATATATATCTTCTATGTGAGGGACTCCGAGATCCAGGAGATGAGGGGGGAATTCTACTATAAATGATCTCATATTCTGCAGGACTCTGATATATATCTTCTATGTGAGGGACTCCGAGATCCAGGAGATGAGGGGGGAATTCTACTATAAATGATCTCATATTCTGCAGGACTCTGATATATATCTTCTATGTGAGGGACTCCGAGATCTAGGAGATGAGGGGGGAATTCTACTATAAATGATCTCATATTCTGCTGGATTTTGGGATAAATCCTTTGTGAGGGATCCAGACACGTTCCCTAGATGACAGTTATACAAAGACAGACTTCTTGGCAGGTTACACTGGGAGACGCCATCATAGTCCTTCAGGTCACTGGCTGTTATTGCCTTTCCTCCATTCCACCCTCCACTGACCATCAGAGATCAGACTTTATGTCTGTCGAGGTGGATTGTTGTTTGGATGATATAAAACACAATGAAGTTTATTTGGCCCATAGAGACGGAGTGATGACATTTCTTATCCAATAAAACACGTCCAGATCTATCCATCTACCAGACAAATGTTTCTTGTTTGTAGAACTTAGAACATCAGATGTGTACTGACTAGTAGGGATGAGTGACTCTGCTCGGCTTCAGATCCCTGCAGGGTCTCACTGAAGGGGGAAGAGTGAGCACCCCCCAAACCATACCAGGCCACATGACCTCAACTGGGGGAGGGTGCTTTTGGGCAGGGGGACTTCCTCCCAAAGCAGCTTGTCCTCATGTTGATGGGAACAAGGGCTTCTTCCCCACAACTCTTGCCCAATGGTTGTGGGGGTCTGCAGGTGGGGGGCCTATAGGAATCTGCAAACTGCCTTCAAAGGGGGCTCCCAGATCCCAAAAACCTCATGTGAATGAGTATGGGGTGCATAGTAACTCTACTCAAAAGAGAAAAACAAATAAAATGGAAACTGCGTGATTAAAAAAAATCCTTAATAATAATAATTTACCAAGCAATTGTCAAAAACTAAGTAAAAACACAAACCTAGTTTTTCACAAGTGCTTGATAAAAAGAGAAAAAAAATCACCCCAGTGCCATTAGTACAGTGTCAGTGGTTTTTTTTTTTGCACTGATCACTATTGGTGTCACTGGGGATGTCTGTGACCCCAAGTCAGTTCCCTCCCCAGTGTCAGAATGTCCACTGCCGTCCCACCATAAGTCGCTGATCGCCGCCATAAGTCGCTGATCGCCACTATTATTAGTATAAAAAAAATCCAGTATCTATCCCGCCATTTGTAGACGCTGTAACTTTCACATAAACCAAGTAATTTACACCAATTATTTTAGCAAAGACACGGAGCAGAATATATTTTGGCCTAAATTTATGACGAAATTTGATTTTTAAATTTTTTTTTACTCGACATGTTTTATAGCAAAAAGTCCAAATATTGTTTTTTTGCAAACTTGCCGGTCTTTTTTTTTTATGGCGCAAAAAATAAAAACCGCACAGGCGATCAAATGCCAAAGAAAGAAATCCCAATTTGTGGGAAAAAAAGGATGTAAATTTCATTTTGGTTCAGCGTTGCAGGACTGCGCAATTGTCAGTTAAAGTAACGCAGTGGACACTTCCGGTTCCGGCGCCACATGAGCTAGGGAGGGTATCCCACGGCTCCGGAACTTTTGGTATATAAAATCAGCCTCCTGCTCCGGAGGATATACCACAACGGCACGGGAGTGCCCCCTCCGTATCCCCCGCTCCTGATCCGCTATGGAGCGGTACCTACGACTGGCGACACCTGGCCAGGATCCCGCGGCTCCTGCATGGAGGGACAGGTCTCCCATCTGTGCAGCCAAGATGGCTGCCATCAACCACACTGCAGAGAGCAGCCCCATAATAACTGCTGAACAGCACAGCAGCTACGGTCTGAATCTACCATCTGACAATATGGAGACACAGCAGGTGCCAGACCCAGGACCAGGATCAAGTAGGAGAGAGGCACAGCCACCCCACACTCTTCTGACAGGGCATGCTGGGACTAGTAGTCCCACAGAACAATATGAAAAAATTGCACAGGCTGTTGCTTCTTTGCTGCTACCCACCATTGCTCAGGCTGTAGACAAAGCAGTATCCCAGGGTATAGAGCAGCTCAGAAGAGATCTGGGAGAAAACGCCAAATGCATAACCGATGCTGAACACCATCTTTCAGACTTTGAGGACGAGTTTCAAGCTATGCAGGCGAACTCTACACAATCCAAATGTGTACAACAGACCATCCTAGATAAATTGGATGACCTAGAAAATCGCTCTCGCAGGAGCAACCTCCATGTCGTAGGCCTTCCAGAATCATACAACTCAGGCCTGTTGTCAGATATCTGCTCTAAACGCATACCCGCAGCACTGGGACTCACGTCACCTTACCAGGTCGAAAAGGCGCACCTATTAGGAGCACCCTCAAATGATAGACGCACGCCGCAATCTACAATCGTCAAATATCTTAACTACACTGTCCGGGTAGCCATTCTTAATTCGTGTCGCAACTCACGTTCCCTACAACTGGACGGCCATAAGCTTTTACTCTTTGCTGACCACTCGCAAGAAGTCTCCCACAAACGCAAGTCGTTCCAACAAATTTGTGCTACACGATTTCAGAAAGGGGTCAAATTCTACACTTCACTACACCTTCAGGGGAACCCAAATCATTCACACATGCAGAAGAAGCCCATCTCTTCCTACAAAATAATTTACCTGAGATCATGGGCCCCCAGCAATTACAACAGTCAACACGAGACTCCGGCTCACGTGACCCACGAAATCAGCGCAGTCCACGAAAGGAACCTCCAAAGCGTCAACGCGTCAACTCTTCAGCAGCAAAGCAAAGACCACCCTGACAGTTGAGACCCATCTCATTCACATAATTATGAGCTGGTTCTTGGGCTCTCTCTCGCTCTCATTTAAACTGATGAAATCACATTGTTTATGCTGTGTCTTATTGCACTTTTGGCTACTGCACTACCGTTGATAATGGGGTGATTCGATCCCTCTTTTCCTGGTGGCCCATACCACTGTTGGAGGCCTTCCTTTCCTTTCCTCGTACCTGATAATGCAGTCCCTCGGTACAAGATCTACAACCAATCATATTCGGTAACACAGGCTAAGATTAGGAGACAACATGTGGAATAATGTGAAGTTCAGGATGACTATGCAGTTTATTGTTATTTTTACTTTTACAATAGACCCCTGTTGGGTCACCCTGTTATTTGTGTATTTCCCTTCCCTCCTTTCTCTCTTTTCCCTTTTTCTCCCTCTTACCCAGAGACCCCCCCATCGCCTTATCTTCCCATACAGCACCGAGAAAATAGGGAACATAATGCTAAGCTCACTTCAGAAAGGTACCAATTCTTCTCTAAAAACCCCCGCATCAACATATCCATGATTCGTGTGATTTCATGGAACGTTAAAGGTTTAAGATCGCCCCATAAACGTATGGCAATTCTTCGCCCCCTCAAGCATATGAAAACAGACATTGTGTTCCTCCAAGAAACCCACTTACACCAAACGGATTTTACGCGCATAAAAATATTATGTGTGGGGCAAGTGCCATCGTCATCGACACCTTCTGGTAAAGCAGGAGTGATCATACTCATACATAAGCGGCTTACACTCGACATTATAACAACAACCACGGATGAGGAGGGATGATATGTCGCTGCTCACATCAAATTGGACTCCTCCCCTTTGGTATTAGTTAATATCTACGCACCGAACTCCTCGCCTAAACCATTCTTCCAAGATCTGTCCTCGAAATTGTTGAATTTCATGCACCTTTCATTGTTGTTGGGAGGGGACTTTAATCAATGTATGAACATGCAGGAAGACAAACTAAAACCTTTTATTCTGAATTGCCCACCTAGCTCCACCCCCCCATCAACACACACACTATTGAACAACTTCACAGAGGCACTACAACTCATGGATGTTTGGCGGCTAACACACCCAGAAGGAAGAGGATTCACCTTCTTCTCTCCTGTACACCATTCCCTATCCAGAATTGATTACTTCTTCGTAAACAACATGCTTTTACAAAACATCAAGGATTCCACTGTACATGATATAGCAATCTCCGACCACTCCCCGATTTCCATATCCATACTACACACGCAAAACAACCAATCCTCACGCACCTGGCGTTTCCCATCTTTCCTCGCAAACAATCAGGACTTGCTCCGGGTATTAACTATTGTCAAGAGAACCAGAGAGCACACAGAGACAGATTGCACAGAACCCAACGTGCTCTTATTGGGGAGGTTTTTGGGGCACAGACAACACTTCCTTTAGTCCACAGATCCACACCAGACACAACAACACAGTACAGTTCTCTGGAAGGCAATATGGAACAACAGGGGTAAGGTAATCCACAGGGGTAATCCACACAGGAGGCTCCAGACAGAGAAGGGTTAAGTCCAGGCAGGTTCACTGAGAGCAAGGGGTTAAGTCCAGGCAGGTTCATGGAGAGAAAGGGGTTAAGTCCAGGCAGGTTCATGGAGAGAAAGGGGTTAAGCCCAGGCAGGTTCATGGAGAGAAAGGGGTTAAGTCCAGGCAGGTTCATGGAGAGAAAGGGGTTAAGTCCAGGCAGGTTCATGGAGAGAAAGGGGTTAAGTCCAGGCAGGTTCATGGAGAGAAAGGGGTTAAGTCCAGGCAGGGGATAGATCCAGCCAGGCAGATTCACGGGGACAGCAGAAGATCCCTCCACAGTGCAGGGATTCCAGGCAGCACAGACAGTCCGGGAGATGATGAGGAGGACGGGGGATTTTCGTATGAGAGAAGCTGGCCCTCAGTGCAGCCTTCCCTCACACACACAGCCAGGAGAACACAATGGGGGGTTTTCTGCTCACCCTTAAGTATAGAGCTGGTAACCGGATACTTCCTGTCGGGTTACCATGGCAACGGGCCCTGTCTCTCAGGTCTCCAGACCTGTCCAGGGAGCCCAGGAATTTGTGCATGAGGGGGAAGGGAGGAGATGGCCTGTTTGTGGATTCCTTCAGCAGGAGGCCAGGCTGCAAGCCAGGGGGGTGACGGGCTGCTGAGGGCTGCCTGTGTCAGGGAAAAGAGGACTAGAAGTCCCAGCATGGATGGGACAGAAGGGTGAGGGGTGGGAGGTGGCAGCTGGCAAACCTGGAGGATGGGGAAGGAAGGACCAGCTCCATGACAACTATTACCTGGGGTGAGTTCTGAAAACAAATGCATAACACCAAACAAACCCTAATCTCTTCTGGGAGACTGCAAGGCGGTCCTAGGGGGCAGAATCATAGCGTTCACTTCCAACTACAAGAAAAACCTTCTCCGAAACTACACAGTAGCAAGCCTTCACCTAAGACAAGCACAGAAGGACCTTGCAAATTTAAATTCCCACGGAAATAGGAAAGCATGGTGAGAGGCCAAACATTACTTTGATACATGGGCAGCTGCCCAAGAGGCAATACATCAATCACATACCGACCTGCAATTTTATAAATTCGGCAACAAACCGGGCAAGCTGTTATGTAAAAACCATACACACCCACTCTTTTTGCATCTCCGAGAGATGCACAGGGAACATTAAAAAGCGATCCTCTAGACATTATTTCCATTTTAGAAAACTTTTACCAAACTTTATATGGCTCAGATCCTATAGACACTACTAAAGCCACCTCTTTCCTAGAACATATCTCGTTGCCACGGTTAGACCCAACCTCACTCCAGGCCTTAAACACCCCCATTACTCACGCGGATGTATCTATAGCTATTAAATCACTCACAAATGGTAAAGCCCCGGGCCCTGATGGCTATACAGCCAAATTTTACAAACTCATGGCCGAAACCCTTTCCCCTACCTTACAATCGGTGTTTCAAGCCATTCAGGCAGGAGGAGACTACCTTCCCTCCAGATTCCAAGCCTACATTAAATTGATTGCCAAAAAAGATAAAAACCCGACGGAACCTGGATCGGATCATCCAATATCCCTGCTGAACCTCGACGCAGAACTACTGTCAAAAATTATCGCTTTTCGCCTAGCAAACATTCTGCCAACTCTTATTCATCCTTCCCAAGCGGGTTTTGTGCAGGGACATTCAGCGACATCAAATATTTGGAAGGTAATATCCTCCCTGAGTCAAGCCTCTAATGGCACACTTCAATAATCTCATTAGACGCCGAAAAGGCTTTTAACAACGTGAATTTTGATTGGCTTTTTTTAGCATTAAGGAATTTTGGATTTGAAGGCCCTTTTATGCATCTGATCCAAACCATGTATTCATCCCCAACAGCCCGAGTTATGGCAGAAGGTCACATATCCAACCCCATTCAACTCCACAAGGGCACTAGACAGGGTTGCCCTTTGTCCCCTTTACTTTTTAACTTGGCCCTAGAATCATTAGCACGCTTTCTCCTATTCCACTCTGACCTCCATGGCATCAAGATCGGGCAACAGGAGTTGATGCTTGTCTTGTTTGCAGATGACATTTTAATTTTTACCTCAAACCCATCCCTCGACCTACCGTATATTCAACATATTTTCTCTTTCTTCCGCCTTTGCTCAGGGCTCCGCATAAATTTCTCTAAAAGTGAAGTGCTTCCATTATTCCACTCCCACCTCCCGGACTGGGTGCAAAACTCAACGTTTAAAATTGCTACTAAATATATAACCTATTTAGGCATAAAGATAGGGAAACTAGCTTCATCTTTATATACGCTAAACTATAAACCCACGATCGACAAAATTTTTGGAGAATTAGAAATGTGCAAAGACTTAACGCTTTCCCTCCTGGGCAGATCTCATCTTTTTAAGATGGTAAGCTTCTCGAAACTTCTCTACCCGCTACAAACCATACCTCTTCTCCTTAAACACAGTGACATGACGTGGCTGAATCAGGCAATATCAACATTTTTATGGAAAGGCAAATGTCCCCGCATAGCACTTGCTAAACTATTCCTACCATGAAGCGAGGGAGGCTC
Organism: Staurois parvus; assembly: GCF_062004578.1. Classification (NCBI taxonomy): domain Eukaryota; kingdom Metazoa; phylum Chordata; class Amphibia; order Anura; family Ranidae; genus Staurois; species Staurois parvus. The sequence goes on along the minus strand of NW_028318762.1, from coordinate 273,024 downwards.
AAACCTCCCGAATGTTAGAATTTATAATCTCTCATGCCTGCTCTGTATAGGCCTCAACTGGATCACCCAATCTTCTAATTATTCTAATTACCACCTGGAATCTGCCCTAGTATATCCCTATGATCTTTCATCCTTACTGCACTCCAATGTCACTACCACCCCACCTAAAACATAATCTCCTCATCCGTGACACCCTTATTGCATGGAGGGAAGTCAGGCGTAAACTAGGGGTCTCTCTGTGGCTCTCTTTTTTCCTATTCACCATAACCCTTCCTTTCCTCCTCCAGAATCCTATGATGCTTATGAAACTTTGCGAGTTCAAAACCTAACTTTGGTACAACAATTATACAACACCTCTACGAGTTCCCGAAAACCTCTTAACAGTGTCCTACAAACCTACGGCCTTCTAGCACATCATTTCTTTTACTTGCTTCAAGCAAGGAACTTTGTCAACTCCATTGCACCCACTAAATCTACTAGATTTCAGTCGACATTTATTGATGTCTTGGTAAACTCTCGAAAATACAACATTTCAAACATATATAGACTGCTGAACTTTCTATATGCCAAACCTTTTGAGACATCCAATGCTGTGAAATCCTGGGTCACAGATTTCAATAACACATTCACAGCAGACCAATTATTATCAGGCTTCAATTCCACATGTGCCTTCAATAACAATGAATTCTGGCGTGAACAACAGTTGAAGATTCTACATCGTGCCTACATGCCCTGTCTATACTCCAAAACTGACCCGGCACTGTCCGCCTGCCCTTTATACAAAATTCAAAAACCATCAATACAACATAGATTCTGGCTCTGCCCTGCTATTTCCACATTATGGAAGCAAGTGGTCAATTTCATATTCGTTATCACCACATTCCGACTACCCATTCACCCTCTTCCGCTACTTTTCGGCTTTATGGAACAGCCAGTCATTGGTCTCTTTTCCTCAGAAATGTCCTCCTTCAGAAATAACAAATTTTGGATATCCACATGCCTCCTGATAGCAAGACGGGTCATTCTCCGAAAATGGGTCTCCAACTGCCCTCCAACTATGACGGACATCAAGCAAGAGCTCAACTCCCTTCTACGGCTGGACAGACTCAACCTAATTACCTCCCCGGCCACTTCAAAAGAATCCCACTATTTCCGAAAATGGAACTCCTATATTACAGGATCCTTTTCTGTACAGGAGCAGGCCTTCTTTACTCAGAATTCCAACCTTCTAACTCATCCAATGCAATCCCCCAACGAAGCTGGTGGATTCGGACCTTTTATCCAGCTGACTAGCTGACTACAGTTTCAACTACTCAGTTGGTCATGTGTAATTTTCTACTGTTGCTGATTTTCTCTTCTTCTCTCTTATACTCCCTCTCCATCCTCATCTCACTTCTATCTTGACCTTCTACTTCTTTATTCTCTTGACCTAGGCCTTATATACACGTTTGACATTATCACCACAACACAGACCCACATCAACCAATTGGAGGTTGACATTTTCCCCCATTACGCATGGTGCAACCAGTAGTTACTGATTGGTGATAGCTAATCGCTGGTTACCAGTTACTAAATATTAATCACGGACTTTTCTTCTCCATGTTCTTTTTCCCCCTCAGCCTTCTATCTCTCCTCATTCTACCTAGGCCCCCGGGTAAAATTCTCCCTATTTTTTTATGTTCCTTGACTCCAGCTGTTACACCATATTATCACCAATCTCCCGTAATCTCAACTACGCTGATTACCTTATCTGCTCATATTCTCCCCCTTTTCCTATTTTACTTCCCCTTTCTCTTTCTCCCCTACTCTCAACTCCCAAACTCTCACACAATTCTTTTTCACCTTCTTTTGGACATATTTTTGGTGGGTAACAGATGACATCTACGTACATCTTAACTATACAACAGCATTTACTGATAAATCACAACATTAGATCAAGTCTGGAACGCATCATTCCCACTGGCTATTACTCTTACCTTATGTACACACAACCTTCTGATCTACCATTTCAACATACTACTTTCTTTGTTACTCATCAATGCCAACTCGATACCTTAGTTTTATATCAATGCCCCTTCCTAACTGCTACCATCAGGCTAAGGTCATTTTATTTTATTTCACTTGCCGTACAATTAGATCTTTGCTTAAAAATGATGTAACATTAATGTCATAATTTGCCTCACCATTTTGTTCATGTTTCAACTTGTTAAAACCCAATAAATATTCTTTAAAAAAAAAAAAAAAAAAAAAAGTAACGCAGCGACCATAACACAAACTGCTTCTGTAATCGCTTCCTGACCACCCTATAGTAGAAATACTGCTACTGGGCGGCACGGGTGCGCAAAATCACATATATATATACGTGATTTGCACTCCCGCAGTTTTCACGCCCCTCCCAGATAGCGTCAGATTGCCCGCCAGTACACCAGTAATCACATTTAACCCCTTGATTGCCAGGAAAACGCTCATACACAATAAACCTCCATTGCTAGTATAGTGTCTGAATGGATCAATATCTTTGATCAGATCAGCACTATACCAGCGTTCACATTAGTATAGTATCCCCCAAAAATGTAGCGTTAGCAGGATCAGCCCTGGCACCTGTCAGCACCTGCATTTAGCCCCTACGCTTACCCCCCCCCCCCTTCTTCCACAGCAAGTGCAGTGTCAGTAGGTCCCTGTCACTTGGTACATTGCACACAAACCCGCAGTGTTTGCAGAATCAGGCCTGATCTCTGTTAGCACTTTCCGGTAAATTTTGACGACTCTCATATGCAGCAGAGTGCCAGTACTAGTGCCACACTACCTTTTGGTGAACTGGTGAGCACATGCGGTTTAGTACATCCTGGTCTTTCACATACCAGTACTGCAGTATCACTTGGTGACATGGCGAGTCCCATAAGTGCAGTACAAGCTGGTGAGGTGGCGAGCACAAATACTGTCCCGCAACCACCAAGAATTTGCACACAGGCCCGTAGAGCCCCTAGTATCCGTCTAGACATGCTTGCAAATTCCAATTGGAAGCCCACAAATTATGCAGCACTCGTACTTCCCCCATTCACTGCCCAACCCGGAATTCAGGTGGAAACAGCAAATTTAACTTCTCCCCTTGATTTTTTGTAGCTGTTTTTCACGGAAAATCTGTATGCATTGATTGTGGATCAAAGCAATTTATATGCGCAAAAATGTATCGTTGCCAACCCAAATTCAAACCTTGTCAGACCATTCACATGGAAACCCATTACAATTTCTGAATTAAAATTTTTTTGAGGCCTAACCCTCAACATGGGCATAACTAAAAATAACGAATTGTGGTTGTATTGGTCCGCAGACCCGATTCATCATATGCCGTGTTCTCTGCTGCCATGGCCAGGCATAGATATGAGAGTATAATGTGTTTTATGCATTTCAATGACAACACACTCAGTCATCCTCGGGGTGACCCTGAATTTGACCGGCCCCATAAAATTCAGCCCCTCGCAAATCACCTTAACCAAAAATTTGCAGATGTCTATACTCCCCAGCAAAACATCTGCATTGATGAGACCCTCATTAATTTTTCTGGCCGCCTTGCATTCAAACAATTTCTCCCCGGCAAGCGTGCCAGATATGGGGTCAAGATGTAGAAGACCTGTGAGAGGACAACAGGCTATACTTATAAGTTTCAGATTTTCGGGAAAAGATAGTCACATGGAGCCCCCTGGATGCCCAGACTACATGGGGAGTAGTGCCAAGATAGTTTGGGACTTGGTGTTATCATTTCTTCATATGGGGTACCACTTATATGTGGACAATTTTTATTCAAATGTACCACTATTTAGACATTTGTACAATCTTGGAACTGGCGCATGTGGCACCGTGCGACCTAATGTGTGCCCACCATTAGAAGTGGGTGGATGCAGGGTGGTATATTTTCTTGTTTGAACATTTTATTGGTTTTGAAACAAAGAGGTAAAGACATTAACAATTGGCATTAGACATTGTATTGACTTGTGAAATATAGGGGAAAATATACACAGTAGAAATGTCTTTGAACAAAGGGGGAGAGAAAGCGTCAAACAAACAGTGCAGCAAAGCTTATGGTTCTAGGTATACAGAAGATATTTTAGCAAGAGGTAAAAATATGCCAAAAAAAAAAAAATTGTTCAATGGGGATAAAGACTCTCCAGAGCTATGTGAGGAGTTAGGGGGAGACCAAGGGAGGGAAGGGAAGGGAAGGGGGAGGCAGGGATGACTCCATGACTAGTGAGAAGGAATATAAGTAATTTGTGAGATCAGTTAGAATTGGTACCAGTACTGCGCAAAAAATATTTTATATGAATATCAGGGAAGAAGGAGGGATTCGTCAAAATTTTCCAGAAGAAAACTCTCGACCCAGGGAGTCCAGACATTCAAGAACTTAGGGATTGTATCAAGAATTGTGGCTTCAATCTTTGCGTGTATCATAGCTTGCGTTTGCTCTAGTTTTAACAGCAGCAATGCTTAAGGCGGGGGTTTTCCAAGATTTTGCTATGACCTGCTTGGCTGCTGTGGTAACTTGCATGATGAGTTTGAATTGTGACGAAGTAACATTGGGAGGGCGCAGATTGAGAAGAGCCGTTATTGGGGTGGGTTGGAGCGCATTTGCACTAAGTCTGGATATCATAGTGAAAACATCCGTCCAAAAAGTTTTGGCTACCGGACAATCCCATCAGATATGATAGTATGTTCTCGGGTCTACACAGCCTCTGAAGCAGTTGGGGGAGTAGTTAGGGGTATATTTTCTGATTCTTGCTGGAACCATGTACCAGCGGGTCAGAACTTTATAGTTGGTTTCTAAGGCTACAACATTCTGTGAAGATGACTTTGTATTGGCCCATATGTGGTCCAGTCAGATTGATCTAATTGCCTATTCAGGTCTGAATCCCATTTGTGGGTATATGAAGGGGAGGATGTTGAGGCCGAATTTGCAATGAGGGAATATAGGTATGAAATGAGGCCGTGCATATGGTGATCTTTATAGAAAGCTCGTTCGAAGGGAGACATGGTGCTAGTTTGGTTGGGTATTTTAGTGTAGGGGCCGTAAAAGTGTTGTAGTTGTAAATATCTAAAAATTTCGGAGGCTGGGAGGCTATACGCCTCCTGTAGTGAAGCAAAGGATTTAAATTTGGTCCTCTGTAGGAAGTGATGAGTGTGGAGTAGGTTAGCTGAGGTCCATAATTTGAATGAGAGCAGCGACGACCAAGCCGGGGGAAAAGCTGGATTCTGGAGATGTGAGAGTAAGGGGTTATGTAATGATTGGAGAGAGTAGCGATTCTTAAGTTTGTCCCAAAATTAAAAAAAAGTCAGATGTGATCGGGATTGTTATCGTGCGGCAATCACTTGGTCTAAGCCAAAGTAAGTTAGCCATGGAAAGGGGGTCACAATCTGTAGATTCAAGAATGACCCATTGAGGTATTTCATGAGTCGCATGATATTTTGGTAATTGAGCCACGTGCGCTGCCTGATAATATTTACCAATATTGGGAAGACCTCCGTTGAGTTTGGAGCGGAAGAGGGTGGAGCGGGGTAAGTGGGGGCGGATAGTGCCCCATACATAAGATGAAATGCGGCGCTGTAATACACAAGATAGTGGGGAGGTACAGGGATTGGGAGAACTCTGAATAGATATAAAATATTTGGAAGTATGGACATCTTTATGACTGCTATTCTGCCAAGCCATGCGAGTGGTAAGGAGGACCACTTAGTCATAAGAGTGGTGAGATGCATTAGCATAGGAGTGTAATTAGCTGCATAAAGATCTGATATATTAGGGGTCAGTTTGATTCCCAGGAAAGGAATATGATTCTGAGACCAAGGAAATGGAAGTATCTGCTTCAAGTGTGCCAGCTCCATAGTGGGAAGGGAAATGTTCAGTGCCGTGGATTTGTGAGGGTTAATTATAAGGCCAGAGAATGATCCAAACCTCTCAAGAAGCCGGAGGAGGGGAGGTGAGGAAGTCAAGGGGGAAGTGAGAAAGAGCAGAACGTCATCTGCAAAGAGGCATAATTTATGGTGAGAGCCACCTATCTCAAGCCCCCGGACATCCGGATTAGCTCTGATTAGGAGGGCAAGCGGTTCTATGGCCAAAGCAAAGAGTAAGGGGGACAGAGGGCAACCTTGCCTTGTACCCCAGGAGATTGGAAAGTGAGCAGACCTATGCCCCAGGTATCTAATGCTGGCCGATGGCTCTCGATATAATGAGAAAACCCAGGTCAAAAAATGTGGGCCAAAGCCCCAGCGGCTCAGAATGTAGTGTAGATATGGCCATGAAACTGTATCAAATGCCTTCCTGATGTCCAGGGACAGGAAACCGGTAGGAATGTTATGGGATTTAGTTATATGCGCCAGAAGAGTTGTGCATCTAACGTTATCTCCAGCCTGTCGAGTTGGAATGAATCCCAGCTGATCATTATGGATTATGGAACCTATACACATATTGAGGTGCGTGGAAAGGATTTTGGCAAGCAGTTTAATATCAATATTGAGGAGGGAGATCAGCTTGTAATTGGACCATTGCGTATCATCCGAGTTAGGCTTTGGGATCATTGAGATGGTAGCTTGTACTGATTCTGAGTTAAAGGTATGGCCCGATAGTATGGAATTAAAAGCATTGGTAAGGATAGGCGTTAGAAGGTGGGCAAATGTTTTGTAATACGTGGCGGAAAAACCATTTGGTCCTGGGCATTTACGAAGCTTTAGATTTTTAAATGCATTTAAGGTTTCGATTGGGGCGATGGGTTGTTCTAAAGCTGCTAATTGGTGCTCGGAGAGTGTCGGGAAGGAGATGGGGGCCAGGAGAGCATCGGCCTGGGTGGGGTCGAAGGGTGTGGAGGTAGAGTAGAGTCGTGAAAGGTGCTTGTGAAAGGTTTGTAGGATGCGTTCCGGGTTACTAGTGAGGTTGCCAGAGGAAGTGCGTATTCGAATGGATCTACTTGTCTGATCAAGCCTACAAAGCGAAAGAGCTAGAAAGGTACTGGGTTTATTTGCTTTTGTATAATATTTGTGTCAGGATCTACGAAGTGAGAGCTCCGCCTGGTCCGTGAGAAATAGATCAATAGCTAATCGAGCTCGCTCAAGAGCTTCACGGTTGGCTGGTGTAGGGGTTGCTTGGAAGGCTTGATGGGACTGGTTGTATGTTCACTCGAGGGAGAGACGTCTTAGTCGTTTCGCTTTATTTAAATAGGACGCTTTACTAATGCAGAATCCCCGTAGGACCGGTTTATGTGCTTCCCAGCGGAGGAGAGGAGAAAAATCGGGTGTTTGGTTTAGAGATAAATAATCTTTGAGAGCAGCCTCAATTTCTAGACAGTGAGTTGGATTCGCTAGTAAGTTGTCATTAATGATCCAGGAGGGGTCAGAAGGGCATGGGGCTAGGGAGGCCATGGAAGTGAATACGGCGCTATGGTCTGACCAGGGAATTGGAAGTATTTCAGAAGCCAGGAGCCGGAAGGAGGAGCCGGCGGTTATGAAAATGTGATCTATCCTGGAGAAGGACTTATGAGGGTGTGAATAAAAGGTGTATTGACGCTTAGTTGGATTAAGTTCCCTCCAGGTATCAATCATGGAGTGAAGTTGTAACACGGCTTGGAAGGTTTGTTTGGGGGTAGGGAGGGGGGAAGGTTGGGGGGATTTGTCAAGAAAGGGATATAAAGTGCAGTTAGAGTCTCCGCAGACAAACAAAGTACCTCGCGTATGGTGGTCTATAACCGATAGTAGGTGGGAGAGGAATGGTAAGGGACCTTGATTTGGAGCGTAATATGTAGCTATGGTAACGTCCACGTCTAGGAGTTGACCTGTTAACAGGAGGTAACGACCCTCAGGATCTGTCAGGAACCGCCGCGGCTTGGGCTCGGCGCAGGCGCAGTGTGCCGACTCGCACTGGTGTGCGGGCACTAGGTCCTGGCCGGCCGTGGCGACGGAACATGCGCACTCGGGACCGCGGGTGCGCTCCTGGCACCAATGACAGCACAGGGCACCCTGTACTGTCACTGGTTGCCGTATGGTCTTTTCTGCATTCCTGCTCATGTACCTGTGTTATTTGGTTGTTACTGACCCGGATCTTTCTGATCTTGCTGATTTCTCCTGCCCTGACCCCTGGCTTGCCTGACCTCTCTCCTGCATGCCCCCTTGTGGATCTGATCTTTTGTTGCTGACCTGGCGTGTGACCCGACCATTCTCTGCCCACTGCTTTGTACTGCACAGATCCCACGGCTACCGACTCGGCTCGTCTGACCACGCATTTGCTCATCCATCCACCCACCTTGTCAAGGTATTCCTGCCTCTTCACATCAGGCTCTCACCCTGCAGGAACCTCTGGCGAGCTCCTCTACCACTGGTGGGTGTACTCAGGAGCCGCGACCTGGTCTCGGATCACTCCAAGTCCATCCCCACTATCAGGGGCCCTGGTGAACAAGTGAACCGGGACTTAGACTCCGCGGTCTGGGGAAACCTGACCAGTGGGCTGCTAGGGGTGCCGCCAGGTGGTTCCTTACAGGATCCTTGACTTCATTACATAATGTAAAGGGTGTTGTGCGATGGAAGGCGATGAGTACTCCTCTGCACTTTGCTGCGGCTGAGGCTCTGTAGACCTGCGGGTAACGGGGGCCAAAAAACTTGGGGGTGGAGTTAGGGGTGTAGTGCTTTTCTTGTAGGCAGACTACATGGGCTCTAAGTGATGCAAAGTAGCGGAAGGCTTTGTTGCGCTTCTGTGGTGTGTTGAGGTCCTGAACGTTCAGGGTGAGAATATTTAATGGGCCCATAAAGAAGGTGTATGATGCATCAGATGATAAAGTGTTGCTAGCTATGTGCAAGACTAGTAGGCACTATGTAAGATAGTCTGAGTGTATAAGAAACTGGGTGAAGTCATGGAGCCATATGAGGGGAAGAGTGAGGGAATATGAATAGGGAAGGATACCAGGGAGAGGTGGTGTGGGGCCATGCTAGGCCTAAGAAGCGGTCCCCGGGGGCCACCTAAGGTCAGGGTGGTTCGGGGAGCTGTGAGCAAGTGATGGCTAGTTCAAAGTGTGTGATATGAAAAGAGGTGAAGGACGTGGTTCAGTCCATGGTGTCTTGTGGAGGTGGGCCTGGTGATGAGAAGCATCCACATTTGTGGACAATGAGTTGACCATCAGCTGGGTGTGGAGGATAGGATTTCCGTGGCGAGCAGGATGTAGATCTGCGTTTGGTACCCTCTGACTGGCTCGAAGGGGAGTGTAGCTGAAGGTTCCGCAGGGTGTCAAGGAGATCTTCGGGGGTTTTGCAAGAGTAGTCCCGGGTCTGATATCGGAAACGCACTGCGAAGGGGAAGCTCCATTTATATGGTATCGCATGATGCTGAAGCACTTGCAGATGGGGTTTCATAGCCCTACATTTAGCGATTGTTGTTGGGCAAAGATCTTGGAACAATTGGTAGGTGTGGCCTTGGAATTGTAGGGATTCCGCGTTGCGGGCTGCCTGCAGGAGTTTTTCTTTAGTACGAAAAAAGTGGAGCTTGGTTACGATATCACGTGGTGGGCCATCGGGGCGCTGTGGGGCTAATGCCCTATGGACCCTGTCCATTTCTAATTGGTCAATAGGAATGGCTGGGGCAAGCTCCTGGAACAGCGCTGTTACAGTAGACATCGACGATCGATTCTGGAAGACCACGGATACGCAAGTTTGGGCGCCTTGCCCAATTTTTGAAGTCCTTGTGGCGCGCCAGCAACTTCGTCACGCAGGAGATCAAGATCATCAGCATGCGTCTGAAGTGAGGCGTCAAGATCATCTACTTTTTGTTCTAGGTCCGCCGTGCGTTGTCCCAGTTTGCGGATTTCTTTGGACAGCGTAGAAGTGATACGGTCAGAGGTTTGTTTCAGGGCTTTATGCAGCATCTTCTCAAAACGTGCCAGGAGATCGGGGGGTGTAAGGTCAGGTTTCTGGGTGTGTGTGTCTGGATCAACATCGGACTCACCCTCAGATGCGCTGGGATGGCTGGGCAGTGCGACCCTCAGAACTGCATAGGATCCTGTAGTCTGCTTGTTGCTTTGTAATGCAGCTGTGGCCATTTTGGATGAGGCTTTTGCTAGTGCCTCCTTTATGGGCTTCTGTTGCGGCAGAGCCTGATGGCGGGGTGTCCCTTTCACCATGTTTCTATCTGTCAGGAGGTGTTGCCCGGCAGAGTGGAGCCCCCCCTGACCCGTTTATGTCAGTAGTCAGGCTGAGATGCGGTCCAGTGAGAGGTGGGCGGGCCCTTGTGCGGCCTACAGAGGAGACGGAGCTACGGCTCCTTATGCCTATCGTGTTGACCGCCAGCTGTTTACCGAGCCGGATCGGATCTGGGGGGTGTCACTGTGGAGGTATGTACCTCTCTAGGTGCTGTGCTGTGCCGGCCGGGACCCGTGGGTGAACTTCCTTGTCACTCGACGGGCAGACAGAGCTCTAGTTCTCCATGTCCGTCCCGCCGGCCGCGCATGCGCACTCCTCCAGGGTGGTATATTTTAATGGTGGGCATACCACACACTTTTTCTGGCAGAGATTTCTTCTCTTTTTCATTCATCCCACAGGCTGCATACAAAAAAAAAAGAAAATAGCATACAGTGAAGGAAATGCATATTTGCTCCCCGGCTGATGCTGAATGTTCGCCCCTCACACAGAAATGATCGGTCTAAAAATTGAATGATAGATGTATTGTAACACTGAGAGACAGAATACAACAACAAATTCAGCAGAAATGCGTCTAACAAATGATAACTGATCTGCATGTTCATGAGGGAAAGAAGGATTTGATCCCCTTCACAAAACATGACTTAGTACTTGGTGGCCAATCCCTTGTTGGCAATCACAGAGGTCAGACGTTTCCTGGAGTTGGCCCCCAGGTTCGCACACATCTCAGGAGGGATTTTGGCCCACTCCTCTTGGCAGATCCTCTCCAAGTCATTAAGGTTTGGTGGCTGACGTTTGGCAGCTCGATTTTCAGCTCCCTCCAGATTTTCCATCGGATGAAGGTCTGGAGACTGGCTAGGCCACTCCAGGACCTTAATGTGCTTCTTCTTGAGCCGCTCCTTTGTTGCCTTGGCCGTGTGTTTTGAGTCATTGTCATGCTGGAACACCCATCCACCACCCATTTTCAATGCCCTGGCTGAGGGAAGAAGGTTCTCACCCAAGATTTGATGGTACATTGCCCCGTCCATCGTCCCTTTGATGCGGTGCAGTTGTCCTGTCCCCTTAGCAGAAAAACACCCCCAAAGCAGAATGTTTCCACCACCATGTTTCACAGTTGGGATGGTGTTATGGGGTCATAGGCAGCATTCCTCCTCCTCCAAACACGGCGAGTTGAGTTGATGCCAAAGAGCTGGATCTTGGTCTCCTCTGACCACAACACTTCCCACCAGTCCTCCTCGGCATCATTCAGATGTTCAGTGGCAGACTTCAGACGGGCCTGGACATGGGCTTTCTTGAGCAGAGGGACCTTGCGGCACTGCAGGATTTCAGTCCTTGTTGGCGTAGTGTGTTACCAATTGTTTTCTTGGTGACTGTGGTCCCAGCTGCCTGGAGATCATTGACAAGATCCTCACGTGTAGTTCTGGGATGATTCCTCACTGTTCTCATGATCATTGACACTCCACGAGGTGAGATCTTGCATGGTGCACCAGACCTAGGGAGACTGACACTTGTTTTGTGTTTCTTCCATTTGTGAATGATTGCACCAACTGTTGTCACCTTCTCACCAAGCTGCTTGGCCATAGTTTGGTAGCCCAGTCCAGCCTTGTGTAGGTCTACCATCTTGTCCCTGACCTCCTTGGACAGCTCTTTGGTCTTTGCCATGGTGGAGAGTTTGGAATCTGATGGTTTGATTGCTCCTGTGGACAGGTGTCTTTTATATAGGTAACACAATGAGATTAGCAGCACTCCCTTTAAGAGACTGCTTCTAATCTCAGCTTGTTACCTGTATGAGAGACACCTGGGAGCCAGAAATCCTGCTGAATGATAGGGGATCAAATCCTTCTTTCCCTCATGAACATGCAGATCCGTCATCATTTGTTAGACGCATTTCTGCTGAATTTGTTGTTGTATTCTGTCTCTCAGTGTTACACCGAACATTCCATTGTTAGACCGATCATTTCTGTGTGAGGGGCGAACATTCCATTGTTAGACCGATCATTTCTGTGTGAGGGGCGAACATTCCATTGTTAGACCGATCGTTTCTGTGTGAGGAGCGAACATTCCATTGTTAGACCGATCGTTTCTGTGTGAGGGGCGAACATTCCATTGTTAGACTGATCATTTCTGTGTGAGGGGCGAACATTCCATTGTTAGACCGATCATTTCTGTGTGAGGGGCGAACATTCACCATCAGCCGGGGAGCAAATACGCATTTCCTGCACTGTATGTGTGTATGTGCATATATATATACAGTGGGGATGGAAAGTTTGGGCACCCCAGCTAAAAATTTGTATTAATGTGCATAAAGAAGCCAAGGAAAGATGGAAAAATCTCCAAAAGGCATCAAATTACAGATTAGACATTCTTATAATATGTCAACAAAAGTTAGATTTTATTTCCATCATTTACACTTTCAAAATAACAGAAAACAAAATAATGGCGTCTGCAAAAGTTTGGGCCCCCTGCAGAATTTATAGCATGCACGGCCCCCTTTGCCAAGCTGAGACCTGCCAGTGTCATGGATTGTTCTCAATCATTGTCTGGGAAGACCAGGTGATGTCAATCTCAAAGGTTTTAAATGCCCGACTCATCTGACCTTGCCCCAACAATCAGCACCATGGGTTCTTCTAAGCAGTTGTCTAGAAAACTGAAAATAGTTGACGCTCACAAAGCTGGAGAAGGCTGTAACAATTTTCTAACAATTGATCCACCAGTTGATCTATTTTCACCAAGCTGCTTGGCAATTGCCCCGTAGCCCTTTCCAGCCTTGTGGAGGTCCACAATTTTGTATTTGGTGTCCTTTGACAGCTTGTTGGTCTTGCCCATGGTAGTAGTTGGCGTGTGATTGACTGTGGGGTGGACAGGTGTCTTTAAAGAGCTCAGACAGGTGCTACTAAGTGAGATGAATGAGTGGAGTAGAGGGGGACTTTATAAAGGCTCAGTAACAGGTCTTTGAGAGCCAGAATTCTTGCTGTTTCTTAGGTGTTCAAATACTTCTGTTCAGCCGTGCGAGACAAATACATTCTTTACAAATCATACAATGTGATCTCCTGAATTTTTTTTTAAATTCTGTCTCTCAGAGTGGGAATGCACCTACAATGTGAATGTCAGACCCCTCCATGATGGAGAAGTGGGAGAACTTGGAAAATCGCAGGGGGTTCAAATACTTTTGTTGCTCACTGTATATATAGTTTTGCCCGGTGAATGCTGAGGATCTCCGGTGGGGAGGAGAACTGTTTGTAAACAAAACAGTTCTCCTCCCTGTCAGCTTGTGCACACTGCTTTGGATGGTTCTGCACAGCACACAGTTAACCCTTTGATTGTCCCCAGATGTTGCCCAGTGTCACTAGTACAGTGTCAGACATTTTTATTAGCACTGATCACTGTATTGATGTCACTGGGGATGTCAGTGACACCAATTTAGTCCCCCCCCCCAGTGTCAGAATGCCCGCCGCAGACCCGCTATAAGTTGCTGATTGCTGCCATTGCTAATAAAAATAATTTAAAAAAATCCCAGTATATACAGGTGAAACTGGAAAAATGAGAATATGGTACAAAAGTTCATTTATTTCAGTGCAGCAACTTAAAAGGTGAAACTAATATATGAGACTCATTCCATGCAAAGCAAGATAGTTCAAGCCGTGATTTGTCATCATTGTGACATTTTTTTATTGTGCAAAAAATAAATAAAACACACAGGCGATCAAATATCACTGAAAAAAGCTCAATTAGTGAGGAAAAAGGACGTAAATTTAATTTAGGTGCAATGTTGCATGATCGTGCAATTGTCAGTTAAAGTAATGCAGCGCCATAATGCAAAAAATGGCCTGGTCAGGAGAAGGAATCCTCTGGAGGGCAGATCTTCTACCTCCTGATTGGCTGGATAAAGAACTTCAAACAAAACACAAATGTCACTGTGATGGGAGCGTAGGCAGGAGAGAACACACCAAGAGGATGGAGAACACACCAAGAGGATGGAGAACACACCAAGAGGATGGAGAACACACCAAGAGGATGGAGAACACACCAAGAGGATGGAGAACACACCAAGAGGATGGAGAACACACCAAGAGGATGGAGAACACACCAAGAGGATGGAGAACACACCAAGAGGATGGAGAACACACCAAGAGGATGGAGAACACACCAAGCTTTATTAAGACAACAAAATGACAGTCATTCAATGGGGAAATGGCAGGAAGGGTGATCCGTGCGCAAACTAGGGAAGAGTCCTGGCCAATAGGGGGATGACAGCAAGGAGGGGCTAAGATACTTGTGGTCCAGCACAAAGGGCAAAGGAAGAGTCTCTGTAGCAGATGGTAGTCCCACTGTGGTGGTTTATGTGAGAATTTATTCTACTTATGAAGGGCGGTGTCCTTTTCCCTTAAACAAAATATTGCAGTTCCTCCAGCCGTCAAAATACGGCAAATATTTAATGAACCAATACTTTGATCACCACTTATTAATATACCTTGAGTCCTTTTAGCCAGTATGATTTCGTACCATACACACAAAAATTGCCTTATAATAAATAAATAGATTTATTTATGTACAAAAATTATATATATATTAACACAAAACGCAAAAGACTGGTGATGAATGGATACTGGTACACACGATCAAAAATATAATATACCAATATATACACCAAACAATTCTTCTAGATAATAATAAAGATTAAAATCAAATTTAGTGATAAGTGGTAATTTATAGTACTTCAGAGATCATTTCTCCCAAAACATGGCCACAGAAATGTAAGAAAATATTCCCTGATAAATCGTACTCTAACCAATTAAAAATTAATTAATTATGCAATATGTATATTTCAATATTATATCAAATAATTCTTAGCAGTAATAATATGGATCTCTCTCTATATATATGAACACCCAATGCAATTACTATCACCCCAATGCAAGAGAGGAAATATAAAATACAATATTAATTCTTAATAGTCTTACCACACCCAGAACCTGGATTATGACGCCTCCCCAGTGGATTCAGCTGGCAATTGAAATTCCTGCAGAAGAAAGGCCGCAGGGAGCAAGTGAGAGTTGTAGGGTTGAGAAAAAGTGTAGGATGTAGAAATTCAGAAGTTTAGAAGTTTAGTAGAAGTTTTAGAAGTTTGAAAGGATTGAGTAGTATTAAAAGGTCTTTAAGTTTTTTAGATGAAATAGATTTCAGCCTCGTCAGATTTCTTCAGCTTTTCAGATCTCCTTCCGATTGTTGATTGGTTTTTCTTTAGTTTTTCTTATTTTCTTAGTATGAGTTTTTTTAGCATGAGTTTTTTTTTTTTTAGATGAGGTGCATGGCTTTTTTATACCATCCAAACCATTGTTTTAAAAGACCCTCCCAACAGGCTTTTTGATTGGCCGGTCGAGAAGTGTATGTACCTAAGATATCTCTCACCTGTCCACTGGGGGGCAGTCAGGGATCACAAAACAATTTGAGTATTAATGATGACTCGTGCCTTGATTGGACACCAAGGTAATTTTAGATATTAAATATACGTCTTATCCAGATATATTTGATTCTACCTCTAATGTTCTGGATAGGAACCATAGAAAGATATATGTGCATTCAGTTTTTCATTTCCCTGAGGTTCAAACTTGTGTGAAACATTTGCTTTCTGATGGAAACATACAACTGATACCAATTCACAAAATATCTTACTTTTCACCATTTCATACTTAATTTAGTGGTATGCAATCCCCAACTCTGCTGAATATATTTTTGTTTGAAAAAGTGTGAATAATGTGTCTCTTCTTTAATGTCTTTGTGGGTAGAAATATAAGTTCTAAGTTCAACCTTTTGGTTTTAGCAATGACGTTTCCCTGAGCAGGAAACCCTCTGTTTACCTGTCCATTGTTTAGGAATTAAGGTAAACAACCAGTTATCCTTGTAACCTTCCTTTGAGAAGTCTGTTGGTTCATCACATTCTCCAAGGTTTTATTTAATCTTCTCAGATCTACAAGTCTCCTCTCACCATTGTTATTTTGGTCAGGTGTGATGACTCCCTGTTTGGAAGTCCAAAGGTGGTATTTGACTTCATAATGAACTTTTTGCAGGTGAAATCTCCTCATTTTCAACAGACAATGGCAATTGTTGAGAAAACATACTTTGCCAGTCTTAGAGTCACCGACATCAGATCCCACCATTATCTTTCCTGGGACTTGTTTGACCACCTGTAGAGATTCAAATAGTATATTGTCTCTGGAATAAGTCTCTTCCACTCATTGTGTGTGTGATTTCACTAGAAGGTCATTTGAATTCTCACCAAGAAAGGTTAACCCTTAACAGACGGCTGGGCTTGTTACTGTTGGAATGAAATCATATTTTTAATAAATAGTCCCCCAAAAGTCACTACACCACAAGGGGCAAGGGTCATCAGAGGAACAGTTCGGGTAAAACAGGGGATCGTCCCAGAAGCAGTTCAGGTAAATGGGGGAAAGCATGTATCCACGGATCTGACAGGGTGTCTGGTCCCCCCGGGATAAGAAAGTAAGACACAGATACCTCTTGGAGATCCGGGACAGGTGAGAGGTCTCAGACAGGCTGGCTTGTGTGGTCTTCGGCAGCAGGCGAACAATCTCCCCTCTAGGCTGAGGCCTCCTGCGACAAGTAGGTAATCCACCCCTGGACTGGGGTCTTAGGCAGCCGGCGAACAATCTCCCCTCTAGGCTGAGGCCTCCTGCGACAAGTAGGTGATCCACCCCTGGACTGGGGTCTTCAGCAGCCGGCGAACAATCTCCCCTCTCACTGAAGTCTCTGGCGACAGGCAGGTGATCCACCCCTGGACAGGGGTCTCGGGCAACAGGTGGCAACCTACCACTGGGCAGGGGCCTCGGGCAACAGGAGGCAATCTACCCCTGGGCAGGGGTCTCAGGTGACAGGTGGCAATCTACCCCTGGGTAGGGGTCTCAGGCAACAGGCAGCAACCTACCACTGGGCAGGGGCCTCGGGCGACAGGCAGCAACCTACCCCTGGTGCTGGGGTCTCAGGCAAAAGGCGGAAACCTACCACTGGGCAGGGGCCTTGGGCAACAGGCGGACATCTACCCCTGGGCAGGGGTCTCGAGCAACAGGCGGCAACCTACCACTGGGCAGGGGCCTCGGGTGACAGGTGGCAGTCTACCCCTGGGCAGGGGTCTCGAGCAACAGGCAGCAACCTACCACTGGGCAGGGGCCTCAGGCAACAGGCGGAAATCTACCCCTGGGCAGGGGTCTCGAGCAACAGGCGGCAACCTACCACTGGGCAGGGGCCTCGAGTGACAGGTGGCAATCTACCCCTGGGCAGAGGTCTCGGGCAACAGGCGGCAACCTACCACTGGGCAGGGGCCTCAGGCGGCAACCTACCACTGGGCAGGGGTCTCGAGCAACAGGTGGCAACCTACCACTGGGCAGAGGCTTCGAGCAACAGGCGGCAATCTACCCCTGGGCAGGGTCTCGGGCAACAGGCGGCAACCTACCACTGGGCAGGGGCCTCGGTCAACAGGTGGCAATCTACCCCTGGGCAGGGGTCTCGAGCAACAGGCGGCAACCTACCACTGGGCAGAGGCTTTGAGCAACAGGCGGCAATCTACCCCTGGGCAGGGGTCTCGGGCAACTGCGGCAACCTGCCACTGGGCAGGGGCCTTGGTCAACAGGCGGCAATCTACCCCTGGGCAGGGGTCTCGAGCAACAGGCGGTTCCCCCTCGACTGGAGGGTCTCAGGTGGGGCCAAGCAGTCTACCCTTAGCTTGGGGGTCTCATGTAGGGACAGACAATCTCCCCCCCAGGCTTGGGGGGGTCCCAGGCAGAGCCTGGGCCACTAGAGTCCAGCTGGATCTCTCCGTGGCTGCCTAGCAGAATGGCTCCTCAGGAGAGACCAGCACTGACCTCTTAAACCCCCTGAGCAGGAAGAGAGGTGGAGGGGGGTCATTAGCAGGATAACAGTGGAGGGCCTGCCTTAATTGAGTTTAGGGACATTTTCGATGACAATGGAGAGAATGGACAGAAAAGGACATACAGTAATTGAATCTGTAGCTGTAAACGACACCCAAATCTACCTCTCCACCTCTCACCTCACCCCCACTATCTCCGCCCGCATCACTCACCTCCTAAATGACATCTCAGACTGGATGTCGCTACATTTCCTCAAGCTCAACCTCTCCAAAACCGAGCTCCTCGTCTTTCCCCCTGCCAACACCCCCCCCCCCATCCTATCCATCATCACCAACAACACCACTATCACTCCCGCCCCGCAAGCCAAAGTCCTTGGCGTCATTCTTGACGCGAACCTCTCCCTCCAACCGCATGTCAAATCACTTACAAACACATGCAGGCTCCATCTTCGCAACATTGCCAAGATCCGCTCCTTCCTCACCCCAGACACCACCAAACTTCTAGTACACTCCCTCATCATCTCACGCCTTGACTACTGCAACTCCCTCCTCACTGGCCTACCCCAGTGCAGGCTCTCCCCGCTCCAGACCATCCTGAACTCAGCTGCCAGACTCATCCACCTCACCACCCGCTCCAGCTCTGCCACCCCCCTCTGCCTCTCCCTCCACTGGCTCCCGATTGCCCAACGCATCAAATTTAAACTTCTAATCCTGACCTACAAAGCCGTTCACAACACTGCCCCTGACTACCTCACCAACCTGATCCCCAAGTACCACCCTACCCGTACCCTTCGCTCCTCACAGGACCTTCTTCTATCCTGCTCCCTGGTCTCCTCCTCCCATGCACGACTGCAGGACTTCTCCAGGTCCTCCCCCATCCTCTGGAACTCACTGCCCCAATCCATCAGACTGTCGCCTTCCCTATTCACATTCAGGCGCTCCCTCAAAACCCATCTCTTCAGGGAAGCCTACCCCACCCTCACCTAACGGCCATCCTCCCTCATTCCTCCCACCGCTTCATCCCCCTCAGCCACTTCCTACTGTACCTTTACCCCCTCCCACCTAGATTGTAAGCTCGAAAGAGTAGGGCCCTCTTACCCCTCGTACATTGTTTGTTGTTGTTGTAATGTGCCATGTATTGTCCCCCCTATTGTACAGCGCTGAGCAAACCCTTTGGCGCTATATAAACTCGTAGTAATAATAATAATAATAATAATAAACAGGAGGACATTAGGGAGGATATTATATTCAGAGGAAAAGACTGGTTGAACAGGATGGACAAGGAAACACAATAATTGAATTTTGTAGCTCTAAACAGGATAACAATGGGGAGAATACGCTAATTGAATTTGGGACCTTTTGTGGAGGGGGCACAGTAATTACAGCTAGGGGCCTTTGGCACACAGGAGTAGAATACTAATTGGAAGATGTATTTCCTCTAAACACAAGGGATTAATGAAGGAATTAATAATTGGGGACATTAATGAAAGGATTAAGTAAGAATTAATAATTGGCCAGGCCCCTATACCGTGACAGTCACCAATACTGAAGTACGTCCTTCAAAACAATTGTCTCTTTATTTACAATAAATGCTCTGACAAGCAATAATATGTCCGCCTATCCAGCACCCGATTGGACAGGAGATAATATCGCTCACCAGGACCACTTCCTGTGTAAGTTCCAGGCAGGAAATGACATCACTTGGCTCCGCCCGAGGGTGGATTGCCCAATTGATTCCTCGATATGGCGGAATATGATCATTGCTTGTCAGGGCATCTAGCAATCCTCATGGATTTTGCTGCATGGAGACGCAGGTCAAGTAGAAGTCCCATTATTTCCTATGTGGCCGGTTCCCATCTATGTGCCGCAGGGAATCTATATGGAGCCATTCCCCCTCCAATGTGTGCATCACCACGTACGCTGCAATGTGTCCATCCACACTAAGACTTCTCAGGTGGGTGACAACTCCCCTCCATCTCACAGGGGAGGTCCAACCAATATTCCATGAGATCATCTATTCAAATGGGCCAACATTTCATCTTCTAAGGCCCCGCCCACTGATTATCCATTGGAATGTGTCTACTTCTGCCCGTCACTGGAGAACATCTCACCTCTCTTTCCTGCTTCTCCCACCAGAATATTATGGTGTGGCGTGACATTCTCGTGCTGTGATGATCTCTGCTCCGTGATCTCCACAAACCGAACTCTGACCAGACTGGAGGTGACATTGGAGGATGAGGAGGATGAGGATGATGGTGAGAAGATCTCGGACTCAGAAGTGGATTGTCGTTGTCAGGTCCTCCGGAATGCCGGCTTCACTATGGATGGACGGTAAGATCTGTTCTATTGGGGGGAACACACATACTGGGGGGATTTACTAAAGCTGGTTCCCTCAGAATCTGGTGCAGCTGTGCATGGCAGCCAATCAGCTTCTCCCCTCAGCTTGTCCAATGAAGCTTTGGCAGTAAAAGTGGTAAGCTGATTGGTTCCCTCACAGACGTGCACGAGATTCTGAGGGATCCAGCTTTAGTAAATACACCCCACTAAGCCTGATGATGGCAGTCACACAGGATGGGTCCATGAGCCCCAGCAACTGTACTGTATGATCATCATGATGGCAGTCACACAGGACAGGTACAGGACCCCCAGCAACTGTACTGTATGATCATCATGATGGTAGTCACACAGGACAGGTACAGAAGCCCCAGCAACTGTACTGTATGATCATCATGATGGCGGTCACACTCACACAGGACAGGTACAGGAGCCCCAGCAACTGTACTGTATGATCATCATGATGGCAGTCACACTCACACAGGAGCCCCAGCAACTGTACTGTAGGATCATCCTGATGGCAGTCACAAAGGACAAGTACAGGGCCCCCAGCAACTGTACTGTATGATCATCATGGTGATAATGATGATCATTGAAGGAAGGACAGTGAAATGTAAGCTGGCCACAGATGGTTCAGATCTCAGCCAGTTCAGCGGGGACCAGCCAAGATTTGAACCATGTATGGGCAGGCTGATTGTACCTATGACGGAGGTGTAGGTGGGACAGAATGCACACAGAGACCAGTGGGCACACAAGGTTTTTATTGAGGGATTTGGGACACTTGACTGGGGCGACAAGGGTTAAAACCGGGGCACACAACAGAGGGACAGTTCGGGCAGGTAATGGGTGATCCAGTCACACACCAGGGGGGGCAATTCAGGCAAAGATAATCCAGGCACACAGCAGGGAGCAGTGGTGGGAAAGAGAGTCTGAGCATAGCAGAGGGCAGTTCAGGCAGACAAGGGGCAATCCGGGCACACAGCAGAGGGGCTTGCAGGGACACTCAGTGGCAGGCATCTTCCAGGGATACTCAGCAGCAGGCGGCTTGCAGGGACACTCATGGCAGGCGGCTTGCAGGGACACTCAGTGGCAGGCATCTTCCAGGGATACTCAGCAGCAGGCGGCTTGCAGGGACACTCATGGCAGGCATCTTCCAGAGACACTCATGGCAGGCGGCTTGCAAGGACACTCATGGCAGGCATCTTCCAGGGATACTCTGCAGCAGGCGGCTTGCAGGGACACTCATGGCAGGCATCTTCCAGGGACACTCATGGCAGGCGGCTTGCAGGGACACTCATGGCAGGCGGTTTGCAGGGACACTCATGGCAGGCATCTTCCAGGGATACTCTGCAGCAGGTGGCTTGCAGGGACACTCATGGCAGGCGGTTTGCAGGGACAGTCATGGCAGGCATCTTCCAGGGACACTCATGGCAGGCGGCTTGCAGGGACACTCACGGCAGATGGCTTGCAGGGACACTCACGGCAGGCGGCTTGCAGGGACACTCACGGCAGGCGGCTTGCAGGGACACTCACGGCAGGCGGCTTGCAGGGACACTCACGGCAGGCGGCTTGCAGGGACACTCACGGCAGGCGGCTTGCAGGGACACTCACGGCAGGCGGCTTGCAGGGACACTCACGGCAGGGTCATGGCTGTGGGGTCTGGCCACAACTCAGACCTCTCACAGCACTCTGTACAGAGCAGGGGATGAACTAACTGCTTGGGTCCTGCACTGGTCTTTTATAGCCGGAGCAGGACGCTTCTTTGTTACCCCGGCAATGGCCAGCCCTGCGTCGAGTTTCCGGGGCAACAAGCCCTGCCCCCTCACTCCCTGTGCATGGCCTTTGTCTCTGGTGGGCACAGACAGCGGGAACCTCGGGGCCTTGCTGTGTGTGCCGAGACAAGGGGAGGGGGCACGCAGAGACAACCAGGTGGCCTGCACATGGGGAATCCACATGCAGGCACAGCAGGGTGGCAGACTCCACGGTGTCCGGCCGAGGAGAGGTGCAAAACCTCACTGCAGGGGGCAGATCCCTGGCGCCTGGAACACCACTTTGTGTGCGCTATGTGCGGGCGCAGGGACATGTAATGGGGAAGGAAGGGGGGAAGCGCAGGACTGAGAGGGGGGACCTTGACAGTACCCAAGTCAATGGTTGAATGGCTTGTGTACTCCAGCCTGTGGGATTTTACATGTGATTATTACTAGCAGCTAGTATGGCCACCAGCAGTAATCATTGTGTTGTCCAGGCAGGGATGGTCCCCCCCGAGATGTTTACCATCGTCAGTTATACAGTCGCTCGGCAAGCAGGTAGACACAGACAGAGCATGCTCTGCTCTATGGGCGGTTGGGTGTAAATGGACTCCGCTGGTCATTACACCCGACTGCCCTCCAATTTGATGGAGGAGGACGGATCCCCTTTCCTTTTTTCGCTGACCGGACCAGATTGGAGGTAAGCGGGTGTAAGCAGACACAAGTCCCTCTACATCTGCCACTCCATAGAGGTGAATGGAGGGTCCACCTGAAAAACGGACAAGCAGATCCAATCTGACCGATCGTGTGAAAGGGGCCCTAGGACTCATGTGTTTAGGGGTATGGTACAAATGTGCAGCTCAGCTGTGAATTCTTACCGCCCCCAAATGCTCCCACATATACTGCAAAGCAGTGGAGGGGGAATAGTATACACCATGGCCCTGATGATTTATTATCACCGCTGTTCTGTTGGCCCTCAGCCCGCTCCTGTTTTCCCAGGCTGTCCTGCTGTACGTGGAGGAGTTGGCAGCATACAGAGTGGGGGGAGGGGGACATCCGTGTCCCCTGCCCCCCCCCAGTGATGAATGAAGCCAGAAGCTACAAGGATTATGTCACTTCTGGGTTTAATTCTGTGTTTACCTGGCTGGTACCGGCCAGGAAGGCAGCCAATCAAATCAATCTGTGTATGATCAGGTGCCTTAGAGGGCAGGGGAGGGGTCAGGGGTCTAATAGACCCCATATATCTCCATAAAGAAGACCTGTCACTGCCCCATCTATCACAAGGGATGTTATTCATCACCTGTCATAGCAATAAAATTGAACAAAAAATTCCCATAAAAAAGCAATAATTCTGGCACCAGACCTCCTGCCTAACTGTAAACTGGTAACCTGTAAAGGCTATTAAAGCGCCCCCTATGGACAATGTTAGGTACGGTACTTTGTCACCATTTACCAGATGTGCACAATATTTCATCTTGGCAAGTTTGGTATCTATTTACACAACACATCATATGCTGTACTATTGCTGGGAAGACTGCAAATGCTAAACATAGAATATTTCAAACCAACACATTGCCAAGAATACAAAATTCAAGGGGATTCATGGAGAACAGGCCTGGGGGCTTAGGTGGTTAAAGAAACACTTTGCCATTCTCCTCTTCCACCGCGTGGAAATGTTTGTGTAACCCCCCCTCTTACTGTGCTGGTGTATCCACAATGACCATACATGCCCAGCATTGTTCTGATTGGCTGCCCCACTGCCACTTGCCAGGTCTGGGGTTGCCGCCTTCTCTTCTCTTTCTTGCAGCCGACACCTGATGATACACCGCTGTATGTCCCTGCTGCCGCAGTCTCCTGGAATATGTGACGGGTTACATCCCAGGAGGCTACAGGAGCCGGGAAATGTCATATTTGTCTAGGGAAGAAAACCACAGAAAAGGAAAATGACTTTACAGCTAAGAAGTGTCTTAAAGTCATTGGAAAGATTTTTGTTTAACTGCTTCCCGTCCTCCCCATAGCAGAAATAGTGGTTTAGGGCGACACGGGTGCAAAAAATTACATATATATACACATGATTTTGCAGTTCTGGGTAGGCGGCGTGCATGAGCTGTGTGCGCCCTACAAGCACCACCATTTGTGGCCGCGGCTGTCAATCACCGGGTCCCAGCCGGTAATTACTCATTGGGGCCCGGTGATTCCCAAGATCTCCAAAGGGGAGGACGATTGTTTTGACCACTGATGTACATTGTACGGCTGCAGATTTGTACATTACACATCGCACACATTTCCAGGAAGACAGAAGAATACTTCCCATTAGTGTGTATAAAATGTCCATCATTTCTTCCAGAGCTCAGCACCAGCTCCCCCTTTTCCATCATCACAGCAACATTTCCTCCTCTAACACTCTCATGTTATTCTTCATAGATGGGATAGAGGATGGTTTGTATCTATACACAGATGAAGATTAGAGAATGGTCTGTGGGAAGTCCCCCCCCCTCCCCCTGCAGGTAATACACAGATCCTGATATGATGAGAATGTCTGAATGGAATTATATCAGATTCTCCTGTTCATGGCTCTGATTATTCATCATTTTCCTTCACATTCACTTACAGGTTGTTCCATCGTCTGATATCTGCTGACCGTTATTCCGGAATGATCTGAGCGGGGATCTGTCCTTCCTCCCATTCCTCCATTGTATATTGTATTGTTACTCCTCAATGTATTCATTACTACAAAATAAAAATGTGACTTTTGGATCTTCACACCAAAACTGCCACCACTGGTGAGACCAGCATGCTGGGAAATTCCTGTTCATGGCATGAAGATTCCTCCTACACAAGTAGAAGACACTGAACACACGGTGACAGTGCGGGGAGGACAGTGGGGGGCGCTCTCCATAACATATAAAGGAACAATGGGTGGACAGGAGAGTCCGTACCACAAGGACAGAGGTTACCTTCAGAGACTAAGTGGCAAAAATACTGAATATTTTTGTTATAAAAATAAAATTTATATATTTTTTGTGTAAAAAAATATATTTTCAAATATAAAACCACAGAAATAAAAAACACATGTATCCCCATTAACCCAAGACAGTGTTGTCTTCCCACATTACTTCAGACATCCAGATGTGGCCACATCCAATGGGTGGGTCACCTAGACAGTGGGGTGACCCCCTACTGTACCGGCTTCCCCTCCCCCCATATAATAAATGACCTCTCAGGAAAACAACAACTGCTATATAAGGCCAGCTGAGGCTATGCTATAGAGCGTGTTTATGAGCTGCAACAAGTAACAGACAAAACAAAGCAATCCATGTATAAAGGAACACATCTAGTGTCATCTTCCAGGATTACAATAAGAATTGTCTCTGATATTGTTCCATCTGCAGATAAGGAGACTAAAGCCGACAGGGAGCAGAGTCCATATGAAAGTCCAGCCGGTGCAGTGTCCCCCTTTTCAGCATTTCCATCGATCGCTCAGCATGGAATCGGCTGTAGAAATGGAAGCTGACAATTGGTGTAGCGACTCTTAGGTCACGCAATGCCCCTAAAGTTCCAATTGTAGCTCTAGTGATCGCTCAGCAGGGTGCACTACAATGTCCAGCAAGCACAGTCATAGCAGAACTATCAGAAGATAGAGCAGGACAAGCCATAGAGTTCCAGCAGTTCCAGTCCACATGAGATCTTATGCCCCATGAATGGTGACACACGTTAGATTGCAATGACCAATTGGCACTGTCATGGCGGAGCAATTGTGAGAGCGAGCAGAGCAAGCCGCAAGATGTGACAGTCAATGTTCATGTATGAGCCGCAGCGGTCTGGGTGTCGGGTCGAATACTGGCCCATAGTTGCCAACATTTCCAAAATGCCAATGTAGGTGGAGCCTGTACTTTAGGGGTGTGGCATTCATTGATTATGGGCGTGGTCCTACATGAACATGACTTCTTTGTGGCAGGCATATATAGTCAGCGCCTCCAATGTACGCAGTGCTGTACATCCTGTACATGACATTTCATTGTTAGGAATGTTTCTACAGGAAGATTTCTCATCAGGACAGAAACAGCTAAGAAGATATTGGGAACTGGGAACATTATTCCCCCATTTGTTTGGCTACAACAGCACTGACTGTAAAGTGCAGCAACCCGACAGCTCTTGCAGAGAATCCAGTGATAGACACCAATGACACATTTTATTTCATTATTACAGGTGCTTATATAGCGCCATCAATGTACACAGCACTTTCCATACAGTATATATTGTACATTCACATCAGTCCTCAACCAGCGGACAATCTAAGGTCCCTAATCACATCCATACACATACTAGGGCCAATCTACCTACCAGCATGTCTTTGGAGTGTGGGAGGAAACCTGCACAGGGAGAACATGCAAACTCCAGGCCGGTGGTGCTGTGGTTGGGGTTTGAACCGATGACCCTAGTGCTGCCGATTGGAAGTGCTCACCACTTAGCCACTGTGCTGCCTGATAATATGGTACAAAATATTCTGGAAACATCATGTGACTCTGACCGTTCTGCTGAGTCCTGCAACTCCTGCTGTGGCTGCTGATAGGTAGAAGGTTTTGGGGGGTGGTAAAACAATCCTGTGTGATAAAGCTAGTAAGGAGGCATCCCACTGTGGAAAGCTGGAATCCTAGAACCAAGCTGGAAATCTTTAGTGAACTAAAAGACAGAAGCAGATGCTAGTAGATCCTGAGAAACGTGCAAAGAAGCAATTATCCATCACCATTTATTGGGGGGGGGGCACTGAAATCAAGGCGAGAACAGTGACCTGTACTGCTGCATACCTCCAGCCAATGGGGGGGATTTACTAACACTGGAGCACTCCCAATCTGCTGCAGCTGCTCTCTGTCACTGCTGCCCTGCTGTGCTGATCTGCTGAATATCTCCAGTATATCTGTGTGACTCCGTCTATAGAAATCTTCCTGCTCAGCAGCTCCCTCCTCTCACAGAGACCGCTGTTAGGCAGTTGGGCAACGCAGGGCAGCGACTACAGAGAGTAGCTTCAGCCGCTGTTCTTCTCTCTCTCCATTCTGGCTACATGTACAACAAATGCCGGACATCAATGGCAATATCAAACATATGTACAAAGCCGAGTGCAGTGCAGGAAATGGACTGAAAATACAGACTTGTAGACGGCCTTAAGCAACCAATTCCCTCTTGTGTTTTCAGTCCAGGTCTTCAGAGATCAGTACATGTGGGGGGTTATTGCCTTCATCCCATATCTTGGCAGATGGTCACTATTTTACTTGGAGTATTAGAAGCTATAAGTGTTCTGGACATTAATACTGAAACTTTATAGACAGGCAACTCCTATCCTCATATTGATGTGAAATGAAAGTGCTTCGTGCTCAAAAGTTCTGGAGTAAAAGTGTTCGGGTGCAAACAGTGCTTCTCAAGCCAAAGGGCCTCTTACCAACCAGGAATGATCTGGGATTACAGAGATCAGATGCGTCTTCTCTATCCAAGGATGGCCAACACTCTCACCATCAGACCCCCAGGTGGCTCCGTGATCCCATCAATGGGATATGGTGATATGGTCCCCACACAAGGAAATCACGCCTTGGCCACGCCAAACAGCGCCGACCACCAATCAGATGTATAAAGTGCAAACAGGGAGGAGCCTCATAGTGCAGTGAGATCAAATCTTTTGTATTAAATATTACATTTATATTTGGGTGAATAGGAACATGTGATGTACAATACCAAAAGTACTGCCGCGGGACCAGCTGACATGCCTGCACGTGATGACGTCACACCCTAGCTCCGCCCAATGTGGTTCTCCATAATTGGCCTCCTCTGGGATTGGAGGATAGTGTGATACGTCATTACTCCTCATGTAAAGCGAAGTGACATCGGAAGAGCTCGGTGCATTAATGTGACCCCAGGAAGGAGATCAATGATCACACAAAGCAGTATATCTAGTGACTCTCTGCTCAAAATATATCAAAATTAAATGTACATATAAAAAATGTATACAAAAAAAGTTTAAGTATGAAAAACAGAAATATATATACAAAAAAGATTGTATCCTCCATTATTTGTAAGATGAATTGGCCAGTTACTGAAGGAACAGACCTCAAGGAGAGACAGCGTCCTCTAGTGGTTCTATGTATGAGCAACTGGTTATTCCACATAAAAATCATAGGAGCGCGTAGACCCAAAAATGTATTTACAGAAATATAAAAAAATATTAACCCCTCCCCCTCCAGAGGATTTACCCCCCTTAATGACCACGCCTTTTTTTGGTACTCGGCGCTGCAATAATTCAACTGATAATTGCGCGGTCATGCAATGCTGCACCCAAACAAAATGTACGTTCTTTTTTCACACAAATAGAGCTTTATTTCGGTGGTAATTGATCACCTGTGTGCTTTTTATTTTTTGTGCTATAAACAAAAAACGAACAAAAATTTTGAAGAAAAACTATATTTTTTACTTTCGGCTATAAAACATATATAGTAATCTCAAAGTTAGTTATAAATTTAGGCCAAAATGTATTCTGCTCCATGTTTTTGGTAAAAAAAAATCTTAACTATATATTGATTGGTTTGTGTGAAGTTATAGCGTCTACAAACTATGGTATAGATCATGGAATTTACACCATTTTTTGCTATGCAGCGCTGCGCAAGTTTAACGGACAATTGCACGGTCATGCAATACGATACATAAATGAAATTTACATCCTTTTTTTTCGCACAAATAGAGCTTTCTTTTGGTGGTATTTGATCACCTGTGCGCGTTTTATTTTTGGTGCTATAAAATAAATTTTGGGGGGCGCATGCGCGGCCGGCTCCTAGATGGATGCGGCTTGAGTCTCGCTCCGTCCCAGCACCAGCATCTCTGCGGCACACACTGACCCTGAGGCTCCAAAGCAGCACAGCCACGTAGATGAAGGGTGTACAACCCTCAAGAGCTATGCCACGTCATCGCAAAACCCCTGGATCACCAGGGAAATTAACTAGTTTCTTCCCGGCCGGCTCAGCAGACTCCCAAGATGGCGCCAGTCCCATCACAAGCAGACACAGTGGCCGTGAGGGAGAAAGCACAGCCCAGCATCCAGACTCTTGGCTGAGAGCAGCTTTATACCCTGGGGATCCAGGTGAGTCATCCCCCCCCACTATCTCCTACCACACACAGTCCTGCAAAGTCAAGACCATGTTTAGAGGGCGATTCCCCCTTTGATATTACACCATCTACCCCAATAGCTCCTCAAATCAATGCGGAACCCTCAGTAATTGAGTCATTCCCAGCATCTGATCAGCCCATAACAGAAATATGCATGAAAAACATGCTGCTTTCATTACACCAAACGTTACACAGTGATAGGACAGCATCCATATCCCAGCTCTCCAATCTGGTTCAACATCAAGATCATAGAATATGCCATATTGAAGCGAAAATGGGAGAATTAGTCTCGGCCCATAATGACCTGATTGACGCACATGCAGATCACTCCGCTGATATCGAACAAATAAATCTGAAACTTGCAGATTTAGAGGATCGCTCCAGATGCAACAATATTAAACTAAGGGGCATACCTGAAAATATCTCAAATGCGGCATTGCTCCCATATATCCAGCAGTATGTGAAACACCTACTCCCGTCTATCTCAGACCTAGAACTCGCTGTGGATTGAGCACATTGAATTCCCAAACCATCCTTTCTCTCTGCTTCTATCCCGAGAGATGTTCTGACCCGCATCCATTTGTTCCATGTAAAGGAAAAAATTATGTCTGCAGCCAGAAACCCTCCACCTCTTCCACCATCCCATACTAACATCAGATTATACGCTGATCTATCAAAAGCGACGCTTATGAATCGCAAAAAGCTGGTCACCGTAACTAAGGCCCTCCGCAATCACGGCATAAGTTCCCAATGGGGTTTCCCTACAAAACTAACCATCAAACAACATGGCAGAATTTACACCATCAAAACCCTAGAAGCGGGCATTGATTTGTTAAAATCCTGGAAGATAATACCTGTGGAACCGCACGCTCCACCTTTAATGCTAACCAGCAAATGGAGGCGGAATGACCCACCCAGTACACCCTCAAGCCTTTTAACTGAATTGCCTCCGGCACTGTACCTGAACCTACCTAGTTCTGGCATACGGCCTTCCTCAATTACACTCATGATCCAAGATCACGTTCGGCAAGACCTTCACTATGGTCACAGCCAAGTTGCACCCCCACGTTCTGAAATAGCATACACTGCTATCCATTTTGCTTGCATTTTTTGCAAGTTTTTTTTTCCCCTCTTTTCCCCCTTACCTTCCTCCACCACCAGTCTTCAACCTGGAACATCTCTTATACAGCAACATGCAAGACATATTGGAACATACTCTCCGAAACCTCCACCAAACCACCATCACCCAATCATCCCTATGGGAATTTTGTGCTCAAGACCGCTCATCCCTAATGCCTATCAACATCTCCAGAAACAATTAACCTACCTCACCAACCAACTGAAAGATCCCCAAGATGATTCATTTCACATCTCCTAACGTTCGTGGATTAAACTCTCCGTTTAAGAGATCAATGCTTCAGAGAGAGTCTCGCTCTTCCCAGGCTGATTCTCTCTTCCTACAGGAGACACATTTCTCGTCTGTCAAGACTCCAAAGCTGATCTTATATCAATTCTCCCACATATTTATGGCTAATAATTCCAAAAAAAAGAATGGCGTCCTCACAGCTATCAGAGATTCTACACAACTCCAGACCATCTCCGACACAGCGGACCCTCATGGTCGTTTCCATATCCTAGTATGTAAAATTAACGAGATCCCATATACCCTAGTCAATGTATATGGCCCTAATAATAAACAGATGAAATTCTACAAGAAACTTTACTCTGCCATCTCCTCTCGAAAACAAGGTAGACTCATTATCGGAGGAGATTTTAACATCGTCGGAAACCCGATCCTGGACTCTTCCTCGAGCAAACGACCCCCTAAACAGGGCTTTAACAGCTTCTTACATACCCACGATCTCTATGATATTTGGTGATGTCCACACGGCACAGAAAGAAACTACACATACTACTCCCCTGCCCATCTCTCCTACTCCAGAATTGATTTCTTTCTCCCAGATAAATGGACTCTACAACATACAACCTCATCCAAGATCGGCAGTATAACCTGGTCAGACCACGCTCCAATCAACATAACCCTAGACGACCATCAACGCTCACCATTCCCTCGCATTTGGAGACTGAACTCAACGATGCTGAAGAATCCAGACAACCAAAAATGCCCAGCAGAAACCCACAAAGTTTTTTTTGACTGTAACGATACTCCTGATATATCTATCACTACGCTATGGCCCACTTACAAAGCACATATGAGAGGTATTCTTATCCAACTTATCTCACACATAAATAGGACCAGATCACAGCAAACTGACAAACTCCTAACATCCATAAAACGGAAGGAACAATCCAATAAAAAGAATCCCACTCCCTCTACACCAACATCCCTCGCCTCAGATAGAAACAAACTCTGCGTACTTCTACTGCATGATTATGATCTTAACCATTTCAATACCGGGCAATTTTACCCCTTCCTGCCCCCCGGCCATTTATCACGTTTCAGCGCTCTCACACTTTGAATGACAATTGCGCGGTCATACAACATTGTACCCAAACTAAAATTTTATCATTTTCTTCACACAACTAGAGCTTTCTTTTGGTGGTATTTAATCACCGCTGGGGTTTTTATTTTTTGCTAAATTAACAAAAAAAGACCAAAAATTTGGAAAAAAAACACATTTTTCTTTGTTTCTGTTATAAAAGTTTACAAATAAATAATTGTTCTTCGTAAATTTAGGCCGAGATGTATTCTGCTACATGTCTTTGGTGAAAATAACCCAAATTAGGATGTATTATTTAGTTTGTAGGAAAGTTATAGAGTTCACAAACTATGGTATAGATCTGAATATTGATCAATCCTGAAGTACTGACAGCCAATCTAATTTCTAGAGGTCCAAGAATGTCAGAACAGGACAGATATCCCCCAAATGTCAGGACAGTACAGATATCCCCCAAATGTCAGAACAGTACAGATATCCCCCCAAATGTCAGAACAGTACAGATATCCCCCAAATGTCAGAACGGTACAGATATCCCCCAAATGTCAGAACAGTACAGATATCCCCCAAATGTCAGGACGGTACAGATATCCCCCAAATGTCAGGACGGTACAGATATCCCCCAAATGTCAGGACGGTACAGATATCCCCCAAATGTCAGAACAGTACAGATATCCCCCAAATGTCAGAACAGTACAGATATCCCCCAAATGTCAGGACAGTACAGATATCCCCCAAATGTCAGGACAGTACAGATATCCCCCAAATGACCCCTTTTTGCAGAGTAGACAGTCCAAAATACTTCATAAGAGGAATGGCGAGTTTTTTTGAAGTTGTATTTTTTTGGTCATAATTTTTCGGAAAATAAAAAAATGTAAAAAATTATTTTCACTATTTTTTTTTTACATACTGTCACCAGTGCAGTACAGCGTCATCATATAACTGGCATGGCGGTGATCAGGGACACTGACTGGTGACAGTATGAAAAAAAAAATATATATATATTTTTTTTTTTTTTAATTTTTTATTACATTTTTTTAATTTTTTTTCAGATTTTTTTTTCATATTGTACTATGACCAAAGTAGTACAATGTTACCATAGTAACATTGTACTACTTTGGGGAAGTGATCAGTATTTTTTTTTTTTTTTACACAATTTGCTTATAGCAAAGAATTACTTTGTTATAAGCAAGCATCTACCTGAATGACATCGATTCATTCAGCTTTTTTTTTTTTTCTGCTTAGCTGTGATTTGGTCACAGCTAATCACATGACATGTGCATGTGATTAGCTGTGACCATTCACAGCTAGGCAGTAGTATACAATGGATGGCATGAATGAAGCCATCCATTGTATACAACTGTCATGTGACCTGCTGTGATTGGTCACAGCAGGTCACATGGTACCAGCAACAGGGGCCGGTACTCAGATCTGTCATCGGCCGTGTCCGAGGTACACGGCTGGTGACAGATCGCGCCGCTGCGAGGCTCTGCATTACCGCAAACTGCGCATGTGCGGGAGGACGCCAAATGGCGTGCACCCGGAATGCCGCAGCACTTCTGAAGCCGCCAAGCGGCCATTGGCCGGGCGGCTAATGGTTAACCTACAAAAAATAAAAGGACGTTTCTATTCCTTAGCTAACAAGGCGAACTCACTCCTATCCAAAACGATTAAACAAAAGCGTATTAAATCTAAAATTCCCATAATCCATCACCCTACAACACACTCAGCTCTTACAAACCTGCAAGATATAGCTAATGCATTCACAAC
Source organism: Staurois parvus (assembly GCF_062004578.1). Taxonomy (NCBI): domain Eukaryota; kingdom Metazoa; phylum Chordata; class Amphibia; order Anura; family Ranidae; genus Staurois; species Staurois parvus. The sequence continues at coordinate 239,521 of NW_028318762.1, read as the reverse complement.
TTACTACACATTATACAACATTAAGGATGATCCGAATACGATTCAACCAACACTTACTTCCATACAAATGTTTTTAGACAAAACAAACCTTCCTCATATCACATTGATGCAGCTTAAGTCAATATCCGATTTCCATGAAGGAAATAGAGGACAATATTAAATCATTACCTCTCAGTAAATCCCCAGCCAATGACAGCTTCACCAATGAATTTTATAAAACCTTTGCCCCAACATTGGCTCCATATCTCACTACTCTTTTTAACCATGTTGCCTCAGCAGGTGCATTTCCGGAAGAAATGCTACAATCCATAATAACAACCATCCCAAAACCAGGCAAAGACCCCCAACTAGTCCAAAACTACAGACCAATTTCGCTATTAAATACAGACATCAAAGTTTACGCCAAAATAATAGCTCAAAGACTACTTCCCCTCTTGCCTAAATTAATCAACCCAGACCAAGTAGGATTCATCCCAGGTCACCAAGCTCCAGACGCAACCAGGAGACTCTTATCCCTCCTCCACAAAATAGACACCACCAAACAACCATCTACAGGTGAAACTTGAAAAATTAGAATATGGTGCAAAAGTTCATTTATTTCAGTGCAGCAACTTAAAAGGTGAAACTAATATATGAGACTCATTCCATGCAAAGCAAGATAGTTCAAGCCGTGATTTGTCATCATTGTGATGATTATGGCTTACAGCTCATGAAAACCCCAAATCCACAATCTCAGAAAATGAGAATATTGTGAAAAGGTGGAATAATCTCGGCTCAAAGTGTCCCACTCTAATCAGATAATTCAGCCATAACACCTGCAAAGGGTTCCTGAGCCTTTCAATGGTCTCTCAGTCTGGTTCAGTAGGAATCACAATCATGGGAAAGACTGCTGACCTGACACCATCACTGACACCCTCCAGAAGGAGGGAAAGCCTCAAAAGGTCATTGCAGAAGAAGTTGGATGTTCCCAAAGTGCTGTATCAAAGCACATTAATAGAAAGTTATGTGGAAGGGAAAAGTGTGGAAGAAAAAGGTGCACAAGCAGCAGGGATGACCGCAGCCTGGAGAGGATGGTCAGGAAAAGGCCATTCAAAAGTGTTGGGGACTTTCACAAGGAGTGGACTGAGGCTGGAGTCAGTGCATCAAGAGCCACCACACACAGACGGATCCTGGACATGGGCTTTAAATGTCATATTCCTCTTGTCAAGCCACTCCTGAACAACAAACAACGTCAGAAGCGTCTTACCTGGGCTAAAGAAAAACAGACCTGGTCTGTTGCTCGGTGGTCCAAAATCCTCTTTTCTGATGAGAGCAACTTTTGCAGTAGAATGGAGAGGCCCAAGGACCCCGAGTATGGAGGAAGAATGGAGAGGCACAAGGAGCCGAGTATGGAGGAAGAATGGAGAGGCCCAAGGACCCCGAGTATGGAGGAAGAATGGAGAGGCCCAAGGACCCCGAGTATGGAGGAAGAATGGAGAGGCCCAAGGACCCCGAATATGGAGGAAGAATGGAGAGGCCCAAGGACCCCGAGTATGGAGGAAGAATGGAGAGGCCCAAGGAACCCGAGTATGGAGGAAGAATGGAGAGGCACAAGGACCCCGAGTATGGAGGAAGAATGGAGAGGCACAAGGACCCCGAGTATGGAGGAAGAATGGAGAGGCACAAGGACCCCGAATATGGAGGAAGAATGGAGAGGCCCAAGGACCCCGAGTATAGAGGAAGAATGGAGAGGCCCAAGGACCCCGAGTATGGAGGAAGAATGGAGAGGCACACACTGCAAGATGCTTGAAGTCCAGTGTGAAGTTTCCACAGTCGGTGTTGATTTGGGGAGCCATGTCATCTGCTGGTGTTGGTCCACTGTGCTTCATTAAGTCCAGGGTCAACGCAGCCGTCTACCAGGAGATTTTGGAGCACTTCATGCTTCCTTCCGCAGACGAGCTTTATGGGGATGCTGACTTCATTTTCCAGCAGGACTTGGCTCCGCCCACACTGCCAAAAGCACCAAAACCTGGTTCAATGACCGTGGAATTACTGTGCTTGATTGGCCAGCAAACTCTCCTGACCTGAACCCCATAGAGAATCTATGGGGCATTGCCAAGAGAAAGATGAGTGTTGTGTATTCTTCCCAAACAACTCAATCTTGGTGTCATCTGTCCACAGTATATTCTGCCAGTAGTGCTGTGGAACATCCAGGTGCTCTTTTGCAAACTTCAAACGTGCTGCAATCTTCTTTTTGGACAGCAATGGCTTCCTCCGTGGTGTCTGTCTTACCGTGGACACATGAACATCAAGGCTCAAGGAGATACTTTTGTAACCCTTTCCAGCTTCATGCAAGTCAACAATTCTTGATGGTAGGTCTTCTGAGAGCTCTTTTCTGCGAGGCATGGTTCACATCAGACAGTGCATCTTGAAACCAGTAAACCCAAAACAGGTGTCAGCAACACATCCAATATCATCACACTGATCGGAGTCAAGGTTGGCTCACTCCTGGCTCCAATTAGCTCTGGGAGAAGTCATTAAGCTAGGACCTCACATACTTTTTCCTCCCTGCACTGTGAATGTTTACATGTTATGTGCAATGAAACCATGGCAACATTTAATGTTTGTGTAGTATTATGTTCAGCAGACTGTGTTCTTCTATTGTTGTGACTTAGATGACGTTCAGAGCACATTTTATGCCCAATTCATGCAAAACTCCACCTAATCCCAAGGGGTTCACATACTTTTTCTTGCAACTGTAACTGTCAGGGTGCCGCTGCTGTCTACAGGTACGCATTCTGAGCCCGATTCTGTCAGTGAGTCTTCCCCTTCACTCTCACCTGACATACTCAGAATCTTGTAGGCCTCTTCACTAGAGTACCTTTGGTTGGACATTTTGTCCACTAAATGTATAGGTCCCTAGTGCGACTCACGGGAAAAAGAGCTCCTGGCTGTCAGGGACTGCTTGAACTGCTACAAAAAAATTTGCTAACAAGTGCTAACAGAGATCAGGCCTGATTCTGCCAATACTGTGGTTATGTGTGCAATGTATCAAGTGACAGGGACCTAATGATGCTGCACTTGCTGGGGGAGAAGGGGGGGGGGTAAGCGTAGGGGCTAAATGCAAGTGCGTGGGAACCACCGGCCCGCGAAAACAGCGGGAGCGTGAATCACATTTATATCCTGCACACAGGGGCCACCTTGTTGCAGTATATGTACTGTGGGTGGTTCCCTAGTGGTTAAAACCCAATCTGCTATCCCATTTCTGCCCATAATGCTCTTCTTGTCTATAAATGGTCTTCCAATCAGTGCCCACGGGGCCAGTTTTCTGCCCGGTGACATTTTCTGCAGGCATTAGAGCAGCATACACATGTGACAGCAGTGATGGCAGACTGGCCAATAACTAATCTTCCTACACAGGGGAGGAGCCATGACCACCTGTACACAGACATCTAGGTTGAGGCTGGGTGTCCATTCATTCTGGAAGTGGGGCAGAAGATGTTGACCACTGTACTAATAGTCGGAAAAAAAATCTCCTGAGGAGGTGTCACGGATCCAACCCCACATGCACACACCCACAGCGACTAGCTAACCGAAGCACGCATGTGTGGCCGTGACTTGGGGTAAGAGGGAATAAAGGGGACTTAATCTGAATATATATAAGTATGGCCGGGATATACTTTCACAGCCTGCACTACCTCTGGCCACCACTAGAGGGAGACTCCACACACACAGGCAGACACAAATCTTATATACAATCTGGTGCACACTAAGGGTTGTCTTGGAAATTCGCCTTTAAACGAATTTCTCCTTACCGTGAGTACTCGCAGTTGGATGCGCAGAAATCCCCCATAAAGCTGTGCGAATCTCGCTTACCACGACTGCAGCTAAACTACACGATTCCTGCCCATCCAACTGCTTTAGCTCTGTTGAGATGTGGGGAATGGAGCTCCCTATACCTGGAAATGATCACACGACACTCACAGGTTGCTGTTGGAATTCACATAGAGCAAGTTTTCATTCTCAGCCTTTGGTTTTATTACAAACACATACGCCCCCCACATGAATAAGGTCAATCCCCTCCCACAGAACAATGCAATGGGGAGTGCCTATACACAGGATGTACATTCCGATTGGAGCATAGTCTCTCCTTTTATCTATCACTGGTCCTCCCCCATGAGCCCTCTATGGAGAGCATACTTCCTGTCCTAGCTCCTAGTGATATGTAAATTCTCTGTACAGGCATCCCCTAGATTAAACAGTGCCAGTCTGTACCTGGATGGGCCCGATACGATCTTTATTAAAACACATCCATCCAGATACAGTTCAGGTTGGTAATGGTTTGTAAGATATACATGAGCCTACACGCGGAGTTCACACTGCTTGGCGCCTTGCGGTACAGAGTCCATATGGTACTATGCTGCTGATATGTGGATACAGGCCCGCGGCCTACCGCTGGTGGCATTCGCATCAAATGCCGTGGTGGTATACACGCCGGTCTATAAGCGCAGATCTGCCATCTCATCCATTACCGAGCTGAGTACTGTAATACATACATTGTACATGGCATGGCCCAATTGCAGCCTTCAGAGCTTTAATTATACACACCAGAGACATATGAATAACACGAATATATGACACATTTATAGGACAACCAACAATACAAAATTTCCATGACATTCCCTCCTGTTTTATCATATTCTCCTCGTGTCCCTTCTTGATCTTCTTCAGCTTGATGGGTGTAGTCTCAAAACCTCAAAGAGTTGGTCTTAGACCAGAGTTCCTGAAGTTGTCCCTGAGAATAAAGCTCCACGGGGTACCTGAAACAACAAGACCCGACGCAGACTCGACGCAAACGGGCTTGATTGAAGCGATGATCCTCAAGAGCGTTGGAACTAGAGATGAGCGAATCGAAGTAGGCGAAGTGGAATTTGTTTCGAATATTGGAAAATTTTTTCCTAAAATGGCGGCGACATGTGCGGCGACGGAGCGGGGATGTCTGGGAAGGCGCGCAGACAAGGCGCGCTGACCCATAATGCATTCATTAATGACATGTGATCGCATTAGCCAATCAGCAGCCAGCCAGCCAGCACTGTGTAATGGTCGAGCTATAAATGGCGGCCATTTTAGAATTCTCCATTTGCCTCCAGTCATTCAAGAGTGGCAGACCTCTCTGTATTAGGGACAGAGTTAGGGCCACAGAAACGTTACTTAGGGACACAGAAACGTTACTTAGGGCCACAGAAACGTTACTCAGGGCCACAGAAACGTTACTCAGGGCCACAGAAACGTTACTTAGGAACACAGAAATGTTACTTAGGGCCACAGAAACGTTACTTAGGGCCACAGAAACGTTACTTAGGGACAGAGAAACGTTACTTAGGGACAGAGAAACGTTACTTAGGGCCACAGAAACGTTACTAAGGGACAGAGAAACGTTACTTAGGGACAGAGAAACATTACTTAGGGCCACAGAAACGTTACTTAGGGCCACAGAAACGTTACTTAGGGCCACAGAAATGTTACTTAGGGCCACAGAATCGTTACTTAGGGCCACAGAAACGTTACTTAGGGCCACATAATCGTTACTTAGGGCCACAGAAACGTTACTTAGGGCCACAGAAATGTTACTTAGGGCCACAGAATCGTTACTTAGGGCCAAAGAAACGTTACTTAGGGCCACAGAAACGTTACTTAGGGCCACAGAAACGTTACTTAGGGCCACAGAAACGTTACTCAGGGACAGACACATAATTGTTACTCAGGGACAGACACAGAATTGTTACTGAGGGACACAGAATTGTTACTGAGGGACACAGAATTCTTACTCAGGGACAGACACAGAATTCTTACTCAGCGACAGACAGAATTGTTACTGAGGGACACAGAATTGTTACTGAGGGACACAGAATTGTTACTGAGGGACACAGAACTGTTACTCAGGGACACAGAACTGTTACTCAGGGACACAGAACTGTTACTCAGGGACAGACACAGGATTGTTACTGAGGGACACAGAATTGTTACTCAGGGACAGACACAGAATTGTTACTGAGGGACACAGAACTGTTACTCAGGGACACAGAACTGTTACTCAGGGACACAGAACTGTTACTCAGGGACAGACACAGAATTGTTACTGAGGGACACAAAATTGTTACTGAGAGACACAGAACTGTTACTCAGGGACACAGAACTGTTACTCAAGGACACAGAACTGTTACTCAGGGACAGACACAGAATTGTTACTGAGGGACACAGAATTGTTACTGAGGGACACAGAACTGTTACTCAGGGACACAGAACTGTTACTCAGGGACACAGAATTGTTACTGAGGGACAGACACAGCATTGTTACTGAGGGACACATAACTGTTACTCAGGGACACAGAATTGTTACTCAGGGACACAGAATTGTTACTGAGGGACACAGAATTGTTACTCAGGGACACATAATTGTTACTCAGGGACAGACACAGAATTGTTACTGAGGGACACAGAATTGTTACTGAGGGACACAGAATTGTTACTGAGGGACACATAATTGTTACTCAGGGACACAGAATTGTTACTCAGGGACACAGAATTACTGAGGGACACAGAATTGTTAGTCAGGGACACAGAATTGTTACTCAGGGACACAGAATTGTTACTCGGGGACAGACACAGAATTGTTACTGAGGGACACAGAATTGTTACTGAGGGACACAGAATTGTTACTCAGCGACACAGAATTGTTACTGAGGGACACATAATTGTTACTCAGCGACACATAATTGTTACTCAGGGACAGACACAGAATTGTTACTGAGGGACACAGAATTGTTACTGAGGGACAGACACAGAATTGTTACTCAGGGACAGACACAGAATTGTTACTCAGGGACACAGAACTGTTACTCAGGGACACAGAACTGTTACTCAGGGACAGACACAGAATTGTTACTGAGGGACACAGAATTGTTACTGAGGGACACAGAATTGTTACTGAGGGACACAGAATTGTTACTGAGGGACAGACACAGAATTGTTACTCAGGGACAGACACAGAATTGCTACTGAGGGACACAGAATTGTTACTCAGGGACACAGAACTGTTACTCAGAGACACAGAACTGTTACTCAGGGACACAGAACTGTTACTCAGGGACAGACACATAATTGTTACTGAGGGACACATAATTGTTACTGAGGGACACAGCATTGTTACTCAGGGACACAGCATTGTTACTCAGGGACACAGAATTGTTACTCAGGGACAGACACATAATTGTTACTGAGGGACACATAATTGTTACTGAGGGACACAGAATTGTTACTCAGGGACACAGAATTGTTACTGAGGGACACAGAACTGTTACTCAGGGACAGACACAGAATTGTTACTCAGGGACAGACACAGAATTGTTACTCAGGGACAGACACAGAATTGTTACTGAGGGACACAGAATTGTTACTGAGGGACACAGAATTGTTACTCAGGGACAGACACAGAATTGTTACTGAGGGACACAGAATTGTTACTGAGGGACACAGAACTGTTACTCAGGGACACAGAACTGTTACTCAGGGACACAGAACTGTTACTCAGGGACAGACACAGAATTGTTACTGAGGGACAGACACAGAATTGTTACTGAGGGACACAGAATTGTTACTGAGGGACAGACACCGAATTGTTACTGAGGGACACAGAACTGTTACTCAGGGACACAGAATTGTTACTCAGGGACACATAATTGTTACTCAGGGACACAGAATTGTTACTCGGGGACACAGAATTACTGAGGGACACATAATTGTTACTCAGGGACACATAATTGTTACTCAGGGACACAGAATTGTTACTCGGGGACAGACACATAATTGTTACTCGGGGACAGACACATAATTGTTACTGAGGGACACAGAATTGTTACTCAGGGACACAGAATTGTTACTGAGGGACACATAATTGTTACTCAGGGACACAGAATTGTTACTCAGGGACACAGAATTGTTACTCAGGGACAGACACAGAATTGTTACTGAGGGACACAGAATTGTTACTGAGGGACACAGAATTGTTACTGAGGGACAGACACAGAATTGTTACTCAGGGACACAGAACTGTTACTCAGGGACACAGAACTGTTACTCAGGGACAGACACAGAATTGTTACTGAGGGACACAGAATTGTTACTGAGGGACACAGAATTGTTACTGAGGGACAGACACAGAATTGTTACTCAGGGACAGACACAGAATTGTTACTGAGGGACACAGAACTGTTACTCAGGGATACAGAACTGTTACTCAGGGACACAGAACTGTTACTCAGGGACAGACACAGAATTGTTACTGAGGGACACAGAATTGTTACTCAGGGACACAGAACTGTTACTCAGGGACACAGAACTGTTACTGAGGGACACAGAATTGTTACTGAGGGACACAGAATTGTTACTGAGGGACAGACACAGAATTGTTACTGAGGGACACAGAACTGTTACTCAGGGACACAGAATTGTTACTCAGGGACACAGAACTGTTACTCAGGGACACAGAACTGTTACTCAGGGACAGACACAGAATTGTTACTGAGGGACACATAATTGTTACTGAGGGACACAGCATTGTTACTCAGGGACACAGCATTGTTACTCAGGGACACAGCATTGTTACTCAGGGACAGACACAGAATTGTTACTGAGGGACACATAATTCTTACTCAGGGACACAGAATTGTTACTCAGGGACAGACACAGAATTGTTACTGAGGGACACAAAATTGTTACTCAGGGACACAGAATTGTTACTCAGGGACACAGAATTGTTACTCAGGGACACATAATTGTTACTGAGGGACACAGAATTGTTACTCAGGGACACAGAATTGTTACTCAGGGACAGACACAGAATTGTTACTGAGGGACACAGAATTGTTACTGAGGGACAGACACAGAATTGTTACTCAGGGACACAGAACTGTTACTCAGGGACAGACACAGAATTGTTACTCAGGGACACAGAACTGTTACTCAGGGACACAGAACTGTTACTCAGGGACAGACATAGAATTGTTACTGAGGGACACAGAATTGTTACTGAGGGACACAGAATTGTTACTGAGGGACACAGAATTGTTACTGAGGGACAGACACAGAATTGTTACTCAGGGACAGACACAGAATTGTTACTCAGGGACAGACACAGAAATGTTACTGAGGGACACAGAATTGTTACTGAGGGACACAGAATTGTTACTCAGGGACAGACACAGAATTGTTACTGAGGGACACAGAATTGTTACTGAGGGACACAGAACTGTTACTCAGGGACACAGAACTGTTACTCAGGGACACAGAACTGTTACTCAGGGACAGACACAGAAATGTTACTGAGGGACAGACACAGAATTGTTACTGAGGGACACAGAATTGTTACTGAGGGACAGACACAGAATTGTTACTGAGGGACACAGAACTGTTACTCAGGGACACAGAATTGTTACTCAGGGACACATAATTGTTACTCAGGGACACAGAATTGTTACTCGGGGACACAGAATTACTGAGGGACACATAATTGTTACTCAGGGACACAGAATTGTTACTCAGGGACACATAATTGTTACTCGGGGACAGACACATAATTGTTACTCGGGGACAGACACATAATTGTTACTGAGGGACACAGAATTGTTACTCAGGGACACAGAATTGTTACTGAGGGACACATAATTGTTACTCAGGGACACAGAATTGTTACTGAGGGACACAGAATTGTTACTGAGGGACAGACACAGAATTGTTACTCAGGGACACAGAATTGTTACTCAGGGACACAGAACTGTTACTCAGGGACACAGAACTGTTACTCAGGGATACAGAACTGTTACTCAGGGACACAGAACTGTTACTGAGGGACAGACACAGAATTGTTACTGAGGGACACAGAACTGTTACTCAGGGACACAGAACTGTTACTCAGGGACACAGAACTGTTACTCAGGGACAGACACAGAATTGTTACTGAGGGACACAGAATTGTTACTGAGGGACACAGAATTGTTACTCAGGGACAGACACAGAATTGTTACTGAGGGACACAGAACTGTTACTCAGGAACAGACACAGAATTGTTACTGAGGGACACAGAATTGTTACTGAGGGACACAGAATTGTTACTCAGGGACAGACACAGAATTGTTACTGAGGGACACAGAACTGTTACTCAGGGACACATAACTGTTACTCAGGGACACATAACTGTTACTCAGGGACAGACACAGAATTGTTACTCAGGGACTCAGAATTGTTACTGAGGGACACAGAATTGTTACTGATGGACACATAATTGTTACTGAGGGACACATAATTGTTACTGAGGGACACATAATTGTTACTCAGGGACAGACACATAATTGTTACTCAGGGACAGACACAGAATTGTTACTCAGGGACAGACACAGAATTGTTACTGAGGGACACTGAATTGTTACTGAGGGACACAGAAGTGTTACTGAGGGACACAGAATTGTTACTCAGGGACACAGAATTGTTACTCAGGGACACAGAATTGTTACTCAGGGACAGACACAGAATTGTTACTCAGGGACACAGAATTGTTACTCAGGGACACATAATCGTTGAATTAAAGAGTATGTCAGACAACATGCAGAGGAGTGGCAGAGGAGGCAATGTTTTAGGAGCGAGCAGACGTGGCAGCAGAGGAAGGGGTCGAGGCAGCACTAGTCGCAGCCAGAGGCCAGTGCTCCCGGTGTCATCCAGCGGTCGTGTCTCCACCGACAACCCTGCCATCATCGATTGGTTGGCTCGGTCGTCTTCCTCTTCCCAGGTCACCTCTGACACCTGCAGCCAACGGTCGGTGTGTACGTCAGACACAACCGTTAGTTGGCATGGCCCGGGAGCAAGCCCACTGAAATCACGTGTCCTCTACCTGCCCCTGTCCTTTGCTGTTCCCTCACCAAGCGAAGTATCGCATGCTGTGGGCTCAGCCCCACTGTACAGTGAGGAAGAGCTAACAGAGGGCGGTCAGGAACGGGGGGAGACATCCGCCTCTTCAGCAGCCAGGCGAAGAAGTACTGGCGAGGAGAGTGGCTCGGTAGCCGGTCTAGAGACAGGTCTGTCTCCTGACCCACACGCAGCCGAGGGGGCTAGTAGTGAGGCGGAGACCCTAATTGATGATGAGGAGGCTGATCGCACTTGGCAGCCTCGTCGTCATCAGGCAATTTCTTCCGCATCATCAGGAGAAGAGGGTGCCAGCTTGGCAGCGAGCAAAACAGTCGGTGGGTTGCCCAGGAGGCAGCAGGGTCGCAGCAGTGTCAGTGGAGGCAAACGGCCACGGAGTAGAGCACCAGCTCCACTGCAGCCTACCACCACGGCCAGTAGTGGTGCCGGTGTGCACGGAGGAAGTAGCAGTCAGCCAGTGAGGATTAGCGGGGGCAAAGTTTCCTACTCGGCGGTGTGGCAATTTTTCCTCAAGCCGCCCGAGGAAGTAAACGTAGCCGTATGTCGACTATGTGGCCAGAAAGTCAAGCGTGGCCAGGGGGCCCATGTTGGGACTACAGCATTGCGTCAGCATATGCAGCATCGCCATTTGGTGGCCTGGGAAAACCGTGATAAAGATACGGCGGTTCTGCCTGCCCCAGCACCTGCTCCATCACCCGCTCCGTTACTTGCTCCGTCACCCGACGTCAATCGCCCTCTATCAGCCAGTCAAGGCTCCAACACCTCTGCTGAGGGTCCACGTCCTTGGTCCAGCAAACATGTCCGCCTCTACCACCTCTTCTTCCGCCGTGTCCTCAGCCGCCACCCCCGTGCCAAGTCCCATTACCCGACCGGCATATCACATGTGCAGGGCGCAACGGTGTCACGCTGTGCTGCACCTGGTATGCCTTGGCGAACGTAGTCACACAGGGGAGGAACTTCTGAGTGTAATGAACAGAGAAATCGACAGATGGCTGTCTCCGCGCAAACTGAAAATCGGAACCATGTTGACCGACAACGGAAAGAACATGGTGTCTGCTCTGCGTCAAGGAAGGTTGTGCCATGCGCCATGCATGGCTCACGTGTTCAATCTGGTTGTCAAGCGGTTCCTAAAATCCACCATCCCACTGCAAGACATCCTTAAAATGTCACGTAAACTTTGCATGCATTTCAGCCATTCCTACACCGCAAAGCACACCCTCCTTGAGCTGCAGCGGCAGAATGGAATTCCACAGCATCGCCTGATCTGCGACGTTGCAACAAGGTGGAATTCAACCCTACACATGTTAGACCGCCTTTACGAGCAGCGAAAGGCCATCACCAATTTCCTGATGTTACATGCGGATAAAGGTACTCCCCTGTGTAACTTAGATGTCAGCCATTGGCAGCTCATGCGTGACACCTGCCGCTTGCTCAGGCCCTTTGAGGAGGCCACGCTATTCATGAGTCGGCAGGACAATGGGATGAACGACGTCATTCCTCTGTTGCATGTCCTGGAACAAATGCTGTTAACAATGGCTGGTCAGGGTGCGGTAGACGTGGCGCACAGATCTCAACGCCACATGACCCCTGTGGGGGCAGGACAGGAAGAAGAGGAGGAGGTAGAGGAGGACATTGGTGCTCAGGAATTATTGAGTGAAATGGGTGGTTTTTCCACTCAGCGGACAGGAGTGGAGGAGCAGGAGCATCTGGTAGAGGAGGAGGAGGAGACAGAGGACCCAGACGCACCGTGGCAGTATGCTGTGGAGATGGAGGCAGGGAGTCCCTCGCATTCCTTGGCACAAATGGCCCATAGCATGCTCGGTTGCTTGCGTAGCGACAGCCGAATTATAACCATCAGACAGAGGGATGACTTTTGGCTGTCCACCTTGTTGGACCCTCGCTACCGTTCCAAAATGGTGGCCTTTTTCACACCTGCTGAGAGGGAGGCCAAAATTACGTACTATAAAAACCACCTATGTAGTCAGTTGGTCTCTGCCTTTCTGCGCCAACGTCCATCCTCAGACACTGTGGGCCCTGTGCGCTCGCGTTCCGCTGCCATGGCAGCAGGGGAGGGGTGGGGTGGTACCAGTGGCAGCTCCACCAGCAGCGTGGGTCCCTGTACGGCCTCCCATTGCTGCTGTCTCCATCACCACACTCTGCCATGTGCCACTTTCAGGTCTCCTCACACTGCTGCTGGGTTCCATTTTGTCATAGGGTGCTGTATGGCCTCCCATTGCTGCTGCCTCCACCGCCACACTGTGGCTCCAAACTCTGGTTTTGGCCCCGTGACTGCCCAAGTGAGTGAAGTGTGCAGTGATTCTAAGATCGACGGCACTCATCTGCATGTCATACTGACTGACAGTATTATTTCTCTTCCCCAGCAGACTCCAAGGGCATTTAAATGAAAGGTACAGTGTTCTGCACTAATATAAAGGCTCTCTGAAGCCTAGAAACACCCTTTTTATAAGTTAAATTCACAGCGAATATATTCGACTCAAATCAAATTTTTTCCACGAATTCGCCGAATCAGTCGAATCAAATTTTTGAATACTTCTCTCATCACTAGTTGGAACCTTCACTACAGGAAGGCTCTTGCAAAAACCACAAACAGACTTGTGGTATGAATAAGGCTTGTGATCCCATGGTGGTCTGGGGAGATCCAGCAACAGATTCTCAAATTGCCCCTGCAGACGGGGCCACACAAGGCTGGTCTCGACCCAGACAGTTTTCCAAATCGCAGACACAAACCATGATGAGGCTTGAAGCTTGCTTGGAGGTCTTGGAGAATGTGGTCTTCAGGGAGATAAATTAGAGGGAAGCCAGGACGTAATCTGCAGAGAAGGTGGTTGATTGGTGAGGTCTTCCTCCGATCAGTGGTTGGAGTGGGATCCCAGGAGCGGGCATGGAGATGTGGTCGTCTGCCCGAGCTTGGCTTACACGGCTGATGAGGCAACGGGAACATCTCACCGCGGCATATAAGAGGCAGAGGAAAAAGAGAAGCATCAGGACTAGAGATGAGCGAATCGAACTAGGCGAAGTGGAATTCGTTTCGAATATTAGGAAAATTTCGATTCGCGCCGAATCCGAAAATAAGCAGACTTCGGATGCGCGAATCAAAATTTTTCCTAAAATGGCGGCGACATGTGCGGCGACGGAGCGGGGATCTCTGGGAAGGCGCGCAGACAAGGCGCGCTGACCCATAATGCATTCATTCATGACATGTGATCGCATTAGCCAATCAGCAGCCAGCCAGCCAGCACTGTGTAATGGTCGAGCTATAAATTGCGGCCATTTTAGAATTCTCCATTAGCCTCCAGTCATTCAAGAGAGGCAGACCTGTCTGTGTAACAGAATCATTACTTAGGGACACAGAACCGTTACTTAGGGCCACAGAATCGTTACTTAGGGACACAGAACCGTTACTTAGGGCCACAGAACCGTTACTTAGGGACACAGAACCGTTACTTAGGGCCACAGAACCGTTACTTAGGGCCACAGAACCGTTACTTAGGGACACAGATTTGTTACTCAGGGACAGACACAGAATTGTTACTCAGGGACAGACACAGAATTGTTACTCAGGGACAGACACAGAATTGTTACTCAGGGACAGACACAGAATTGTTACTGAGGGACACAGAATTGTTACTCAGGGACAGACACAGAATTGTTACTCAGGAACAGACACAGAATTGTTACTCAGGGACAGACACAGAATTGTTACTCAGGGACAGACACATAATTGTTACTGAGGGACACAGAATTATTACTGAGGGACACAGAATTGTTACTCAGGGACACAGAATTGTTACTCAGGGACAGACACATAATTGTTACTGAGGGACACAGAATTGTTACTGAGGGACACAGAATTGTTACTCAGGGACAGACACATAATTGTTACTGAGGGACACAGAATTGTTACTGAGGGACACATAATTGTTACTCAGGGACACAGAATTGTTACTCAGGGACACAGAATTGTTACTCAGGGACAGACACAGAATTGTTACGGAGGGACACAGAATTGTTACGGAGGGACACAGAATTGTTACTCAGGGACAGACACAGAATTGTTACTGAGGGACACAGAATTGTTACTCAGGGACAAAGAATTGTTACTGAGGGACACAGAATTGTTACTGAGGGACACAGAATTGTTACTCAGGGACAGACACAGAATTGTTACTGAGGGACACAGAATTGTTACTCAGGGATACAATTGTTACTCAGGGACACAGAATTGTTACTCAGGGACACATAATTGTTACTGAGGGACACAGAATTGTTACTGAGGGACACAGAATTGTTACTGAGAGACGCAGAATTGTTACTCAGGGACACATAATTGTTACTCAGGGACAGACACATAATTGTTACTGAGGGACACAGAATTGTTACTCAGCGACAGACACAGAATTGTTACTGAGGGACACAAAATTGTTACTCAGGGACACAATTGTTACTCAGGGACACAGAATTGTTACTCAGGGACACATAATTGTTACTCGGGGACAGACACAGAATTGTTACTGAGGGACACAGAATTGTTACTGAGGGACACAGAATTGTTACTGAGGGACACAGAATTGTTTCTCAGGGACAGACACAGAATTGTTACTGAGGGACACAGAATTGTTACTGAGGGACACAGAATTGTTACTCAGGGACACAGAATTGTTACTCAGGGACAGACACCGAATTGTTACTCAGGGACAGACACAGAATTGTTACTGAGGGACACAGAATTGTTACTGAGGGACACAGAATTGTTACTGAGGGACACAGAATTGTTACTCAGGGACACATAATTGTTACTCAGGGACAGACACATAATTGTTACTGAGGGACACAGAATTGTTACTGAGGGACACAGAATTGTTACTGAGGGACACAGAATTGTTACTCAGGGACACAGAATTGTTACTCAGGGACAGACACAGAATTGTTACTGAGGGACACAGAATTGTTACTGAGGGACACAGAATTGTTACTGAGGGACACAGAATTGTTACTCAGGGACACAGAATTGTTACTCAGGGACAGACACAGAATTGTTACTGAGGAACACAGAATTGTTACTCAGGGACACAGAATTGTTACTCAGGGACACAGAATTGTTACTCAGGGACAGACACAGAATTGTTACTCAGGGACACAGAATTGTTACTCAGGGACACAGAATTGTTACTCAGGGACAGACACAGAATTGTTACTCAGGGACACAGAATTGTTACTGAGGGAAACAGAATTGTTAGTCAGGGACAGACACAGAATTGTTACTGAGGGACACAGAATTGTTACTGAGGGACACAGAATTGTTACTGAGGGACACAGAAGTGTTACTGAGGGACACAAAATTGTTACTCAGGGACACATAATTGTTACTCAGGGACAGACACAGAATTGTTACTCAGGGACACAGAATTGTTACTCAGGGACACATAATCGTTGAATTAAAGAGTATGTCAGACAACACGCAGAGGAGTGGCAGAGGAGGCAATGTTTTAGGAGCGAGCAGACGTGGCAGCAGAGGAAGGGGTCGAGGCAGCACTAGTCGCAGCCAGAGGCCAGTGCTCCCGGTGTCATCCAGCGGTTGTGTCTCCACCGACAACCCTGCCGTCATCGATTGGTTGGCTCAGTCGTCTTCCTCTTCCCAGGTCACCTCTGACACCTACAGCCAACGGTCGGTGTGTAGGTCAGACACAACCGTTAGTTGGCATGGCCCGGGAGCAAGCCCACTGAAATCACGTGTCCTCTACCTGCCCCTGTCCTTTGCTGTTCCCTCACCAAGCGAAGTATCGCATGCTGTGGGCTCAGCCCCACTGTACAGTGAGGAAGAGCTAACAGAGGGCGGTCAGGAACGGGGGGAGACATCCGCCTCTTCAGCAGCCAGGCGAAGAAGTACTGGCGAGGAGAGTGGCTCGGTAGCCGGTCTAGAGACAGGTCTGTCTCCTGACCCACACGCAGCCGAGGGGGCTAGTAGTGAGGCGGAGACCGTACTTGATGATGAGGAGGTTGATCGCACTTGGCAGCCTCGTCGTCATCAGGCAATTTCTTCCGCATCATCAGGAGAAGAGGGTGCCAGCTTGGCAGCGAGCAAAACAGTCGGTGGGTTGCCCAGGAGGCAGCAGGGTCGCAGCAGTGTCAGTGGAGGCAAACGGCCACGGAGTAGAGCACCAGCTCCACTGCAGCCTACCACCACGGCCAGTAGTGGTGCCGGTGCGCACGGAGGAAGTAGCAGTCAGCCAGTGAGGAGTAGCGGGGGCAAAGTTTCCTACTCGGTGGTGTGGCAATTTTTCGTCAAGCCGCCCAAGGAAGTAAACGTAGCCGTATGTTGACTATGTGGCCAGAAAGTCAAGCGTGGCCAGGGGGCCCATGTTGGGACTACAGCGTTGCGTCAGCATATGCAGCGTCGCCATTCGGTGGCCTGGGAAAACCGTGATAAAGATACGGCGGTTCTGCCTGCCCCAGCCCCCGCTCCATCACCCGCTCCGTTACTTGCTCCGTCACCCGACGTCAATCGCCCTCTATCAGCCAGTCAAGGCTCCAACACCTCTGCTGAGGGGAGTTGTCGCTCGTTGGCATCTTCCGCTCGTTCAGATGCTCCTTCTCCTGCTACTCCTCTTCACGGATTCCGTCAGCAGTCTTTCTTGGAATCCGTATCCAAGAGACAACAGTTTGCGAGCACGCACCCGACGGTGCAAAAGCTGAACGTCCTCCTGTCCAAGTTGCTGTTGCTGCAGTCCCTCCCTTTCCAACTGGTGGACTCAGCACCTTTCCGAGAAATGATGGCTTGTGCCGCGCCGCGGTGGAGAGTGCCAAGCCGGCATTTCTTCGCCAAAAAGGCAGTGCCAGCCCTGCATTCACATGTAGAAGAGATGGTGGGCCAGTCTTTGAGCATGTCGGTCTCTGCCAAAGTGCACGGCAGCGCCGACGTGTGGAGCTGTAACTACGGTCAGGGACAGTACATGTCATTTACGGCCCACTGGGTGAACGTGGTGCCGGCACAGCCGCACCAGCAACTTGGACAGGTCACGACGCTTTTGCCTCCACGTTTGCACGTCCTTGGTCCAGCAAACATGTCCGCCTCTACCACCTCTTCTTCCGCCGTGTCCTCAGCCGCCACCCCCGTGCCAAGTCCCATTACCCGACCGGCATATCACATGTGCAGGGCGCAACGGTGTCATGCTGTGCTGCACCTGGTATGCCTTGGCGAACGTAGTCACACAGGGGAGGAACTTCTGAGTGTAATGAACAGAGAAATCGACAGATGGCTGTCTCCGCGCAAACTGAAAATCGGAACCAGGTTGACCGACAACGGAAAGAACATGGTGTCTGCTCTGCGTCAAGGAAGGTTGTGACATGCGCCATGCATGGCTCACGTGTTCAATCTGGTTGTCAAGCGGTTCCTAAAATCCACCATCCCACTGCAAGACATCCTTAAAATGTCACGTAAACTTTGCATGCATTTCAGCCATTCCTACACCGCAAAGAACACCCTCCTTGAGCTGCAGCGGCAGAACGGAATTCCACATCATCGCCTGATCTGCGACGTTGCAACAAGGTGGAATTCAACCCTACACATGTTAGACCGCCTTTACGAGCAGCGAAAGGCCATCACCGATTTCCTGATGTTACAAGCGGATAAAGGTACTCCCTGTGTAACTTCGATGTCAGCCTTTGGCAGCTCATGCGTGACACCTGCCGCTTGCTCAGGCCCTTTGAGGAGGCCACGCTATTCGTGAGTCGGCAGGACTATGGGATGAACGACGTCATTCCTCTGTTGCACGTCCTGGAACAAATGCTGTTAACAATGGCTGGTCAGGGTGCGGTAGACGTGGCGCACAGATCTCAACGCCACATGACCCCTGTGGGGGCAGGACAGGAAGAAGAGGAGGAGGTAGAGGAGGACATTGGTGCTCAGGAATTATTGAGTGAAATGGGTGGTTTTTCCACTCAGCGGACAGGAGTGGAGGAGCAGGAGCATCTGGTAGAGGAGGAGGAGGAGGAGACAGAGGACCCAGACGCACCGTGGCAGTATGCTGTGGAGATGGAGGCAGGGAGTCCCTCGCATTCCTTGGCAAAAATGCCCCATAGCATGCTCGGTTGCTTGCGTAGCGACAGCCGAATAATAACCATCAGACAGAGGGATGACTTTTGGCTGTCCACCTTGTTGGACCCTCGCTATCGTTCCAAAATGGTGGCCTTTTTCACACCTGCTGAGAGGGAGGCCAAAATTACGTACTATAAAAACCACCTATGTAGTCAGTTGGTCTCTGCCTTTCTGCACCAACGTCCATCCTCAGACACTGTGGGCCCTGTGCGCTCGCGTTCCGCTGCCATGGCAGCAGGGGAGGGGTGGGGTGGTAGGAGCAGTGGCAGCTCCACCAGCAGCGGCTGCCTCAGTCTGCAGTCGATGATGAGTAGCTTTCTTCACCAGCGCAGTGAGGAAACTACTAACCAGCCGCAGCAGCAGCAGCAGCAGCAGCATCAGGTGGACCTGGAGCAGGAGCTCAAACAACAGGCTTGGGCCTACTTGGACAGCACCCTGCCAACCGAGGTAGACAATCCCCTTGACTACTGGGCAACGAAACTTGACCTTTGGCCCCAACTAGCTGAATTTGCCCTTGAAAAGCTGTCATGCCCGGCCAGTAGCGTGGCATCGGAGCGCGTGTTTAGTGCGGCAGGAAGTATTGTAACTCCGCGGAGGACACGACTGTCCACCCAAAGTGTGGAGAGACTCACGTTTGTGAAAATGAATCAGGCGTGGATTAGTCTGGATTTCAAACCACCAGTTCCTGACACAACTGACTAAATCCGCCATGAATCATGCCCCTGCCATGTGCCACTTTCAGGTCTCTTCACACTGCTGCTGTGTTCCATTTTGTCATAGAGTGCTGGCAGATTACGGGCCTCCCATAGCTGCTGCCAGGCCCCTAATCTGCCATGGGCCCCTGTACCGCCTCCTCACGCTGCTGCCAGGTCCACAGTGTGTCATGCCATGTGCCACTTTCAGGTCTCCTCACACTGCTGGTGTGTTCCATTTTGTCATAGGGTGCTGGCAGATTACGGGCCTCCCATAGCTGCTGCCAGGCCCCTAATCTGCCATGGGCCCCCGTACCGCCTCCTCACGCTACTGCAAGGTCCACAGTGTGTCATGCCATGTGCCACTTTCAGGTCTCCTCACACTGCTGCTGTGTTCCATTTTGTCATAGGGTGCTGGCAGATTACGGGCCTCCCATAGCTGCTGCCAGGCCCCTAATCTGCCATGGGCCCCCGTACCGCCTCCTCACGCTGCTGCCAGGTCCACAGTGTGTCATGCCATGTGCCACTTTCAGGTCTCCTCACACTGCTGCTGGGTTCCATTTTGTCATAGGATGCTGGCAGATTACGGGCGTCTCCCATTGCTGCGGCCAGGCCCCTAATCTGCCATGGGCCCCTGTACCGCCTCCTCACGCTGCTGCCAGGTCCACAGTGTCTCATGGGTCCCTGTACCGCCTCCCATTGCTGCTACCTCCATCGCCACACTCTGCCATGTGCCACTTTCAGGTCTCCTCACACTCCTGCTGGGTTCCATTTTGTCATAGGATGCTGGCAGATTACGGGCCTCACATTGCTGCGGCCAGGCCCCTAATCTGCCATGGGCCCCTGTACCGCCTCCTCACGCTGCTGCCAGGTCCACAGTGTGTCATGGGTCCCTGTACTGCCTCCCATTGCTGCTGTCTCCATCGCCACACTCTGCCATGTGCCACTTTCAGGTCTCCTCACGCTCCTGCTGGGTTCCATTTTGTCATAGGATGCTGGCAGATTACGGGCCTCACATTGCTGCGGCCAGGCCCCAAATCTGCCATGGGCCCCTGTACCGCCTCCTCACGCTGCTGCCAGGTCCACAGTGTGTCATGGGTCCCTGTACCGCCTCCCATTGCTGCTGTCTCCATCGCCACACTCTGCCATGTGCCACTTTCAGGTCTCCTCACACTCCTGCTGGGTTCCATTTTGTCATAGGTTGCTGGCAGATTACGGGCGTCTCCCATTGCTGCGGCCAGGCCCCTAATCTGCCATGGGCCCCTGTACCGCCTCCTCACGCTGCTGCCAGGTCCACAGTGTCTCATGGGTCCCTGTACCGCCTCCCATTGCTGCTGTCTCCATCGCCACACTCTGCCATGTGCCACTTTCAGGTCTCCTCACACTCCTGCTGGGTTCCATTTTGGCCTAGGGTGCTGGCAGATTACGGGCCTCCCATAGCTGTTGCCAGGCCCCTAATCTGCCATGGGCCCCTGTACCGCCTCCTCACGCTGCTGCCAGGTCCACAGTGTCTCATGGGTCCCTGTACGGCCTCCCATTGCTGCTGTCTCCATCGCCACACTCTGCCATGTGCCACTTTCAGGTCTCCTCACACTCCTGCTGGGTTCCATTTTGTCATAGGATGCTGGCAGATTACGTGCCTCCCATTGCTGCGGCCAGGCCCCTAATCTGCCATGGGCCCCTGTACCGCCTCCTCACGCTGCTGCCAGGTCCACAGTGTGTCATGGGTCCCTGTACCGCCTCCCATTGCTGCTGTCTCCATCGCCACACTCTGCCATGTGCCACTTTCAGGTCTCCTCACACTCCTGCTGGGTTCCATTTTGTCATAGGATGCTGGCAGATTACAGGCCTCCCATTGCTGCGGCTAGGCCCCTAATCTGCCATGGGCCCCTGTACCGCCTCCTCACGCTGCTGCCAGGTCCACAGTGTCTCATGGGTCCCTGTACGGCCTCCCATTGCTGCTGTCTCCATCGCCACACTCTGCCATGTGCCACTTTCAGGTCTCCTCACACTCCTGCTGGGTTCCATTTTGTCATAGGATGCTGGCAGATTACGTGCCTCCCATTGCTGCGGCCAGGCCCCTAATCTGCCATGGGCCCCTGTACCGCCTCCTCACGCTGCTGCCAGGTCCACAGTGTCTCATGGGTCCCTGTACCGCCTCCCATTGCTGCTGTCTCCATCGTCACACTCTGCCATGTGCCACTTTCAGGTCTCCTCACACTGCTTCTGGGTTCCATTTTGTCATAGGTTGCTGGCAGATTACGGGCCTCACATTGCTGCGGCCAGGCCCCTAATCTGCCATGGGCCCCTGTACCGCCTCCTCACGCTGCTGCCAGGTCCACAGTGTCTCATGGGTCCCTGTACGGCCTCCCATTGCTGCTGTCTCCATCGCCACACTCTGCCATGTGCCACTTTCAGGTCTCCTCACACTGCTGGTGTGTTCCATTTTGTCATAGGGTGCTGGCAGATTACGGGCCTCCCATAGCTGCGGCCAGGCCCCTAATCTGCCATGGGCCCCTGTACCGCCTCCTCATGCTGCTGCCAGGTCCACAGTGTGTCATGCCATGTGCCACTTTCAGGTGTCCTCACACTGCTGCTGGGTTCCATTTTGTCATAGGGTGCTGGCAGATTACGGGCCTCACATTGCTGCGGCCAGGCCCCTAATCTGCCATGGGCCCCTGTACCGCCTCCTCACGCTGCTGCCAGGTCCACAGTGTCTCATGGGTCCCTGTACGGCCTCCCATTGCTGCTGTCTCCATCGCCACACTCTGCCATGTGCCACTTTCAGGTGTCCTCACACTGCTGCTGGGTTCCATTTTGTGATAGGGTGCTGGCAGATTACGGGCCTCACATTGCTGCGGCCAGGCCCCTAATCTGCCATGGGCCCCTGTACCGACTCCTCATGCTGTGACATTGCAACAAGGTGGAATTCAACCCTACACATGTTAGACCGCCTTTACGAACAGCGAAAGGCCATCACCGATTTCCTGATGTTACAAGCGGATAAAGGTACTCCCTGTGTAACTTCGATGTCAGCCATTGGCAGCTCATGCGTGACACCTGCGCTTGCTCAGGCCCTTTGAGGAGGCCACGCTATTCGTGAGTCGGCAGGACTATGGGATGAACGACGTCATTCTTCTGTTGCACGTCCTGGAACAAATGCTGTTAACAATGGCTGGTCAGGGTGCGGTAGACGTGGCGCACAGATCTCAACGCCACATGACCCCTGTGGGGGCAGGACAGGAAGAAGAGGAGGAGGTAGAGGAGGACATTTGTGCTCAGGAATTATTGAGTGAAATGGGTGGTTTTTCCACTCAGCGGACAGGAGTGGAGGAGCAGGAGCATCTGGTAGAGGAGGAGACAGAGGACCCAGACGCACCGTGGCAGTTTGCTGTGGAGATGGAGGCAGGGAGTCCCTCGCATTCCTTGGCACAAATGGCCCATAGCATGCTCGGTTGCTTGCGTAGCGACAGCCGAATAATAACCATCAGACAGAGGGATGACTTTTGGCTGTCCACCTTGTTGGACCCTCGCTATCGTTCCAAAATGGTGGCCTTTTTCACACCTGCTGAGAGGGAGGCCAAAATAAAGTACTATAAAAACCACCTATGTAGTCAGTTGGTCTCTGCCTTTCTGCGCCAATGTCCATCCTCAGACACTGTGGGCCCTGTGCGCTCGCGTTTCGCTGCCATGGCAGCAGGGGAGGGGTGGGGTGGTAGGAGCAGTGGCAGCTCCACCAGCAGCGTAGGTCCCTGTACGGCCTCCCATTGCTGCTGTCTCCATCGCCACACTCTGCCATGTGCCGCTTTCAGGTCTCCTCACACTGCTGGTGGGTTCCATTTTGTCATAGGGTGCTGTATGGCCTCCCATTGCTGCTGCCTCCACCGCCACACTGTGGCTCCACACTCTGGTTTTGGCCCCGTGACTGGCCAAATGAGTGAAGTGTGCGGTGATTCTAAGATGGACGGCACTCATCTGCATGTCATACTGACTGACAGTATTATTTCTCTTCCCCAGCAGACTCCAAGGGCATTTAAATTAAAGGTACAGTGTTCTGCACTAATATTAAGTCTCTCTGAAGCCTAGAAACACCCTTTTATAAGTTAAAATCGCAGCGAATATATTCGACTCAAATCAAATTTTTTTCACGAATTCGCCGAATCAGTCGAATCGAATTTTTGAATACTTCGCTCATCTCTAGTGATAATTTTACAATATAAATATCTCATTCAAAATAAATAAATAAATACATACCGTATTTTCCGGCGTATAAGACGACTTTTCAACCCCTGAAAATCTTCTGAAAAGTCGGGGGTCGTCTTATACGCCGGTGCGAGCCGGTGTCAGGTCGGCACTTTTTCAAAGGGGCTGCGTGGCGCCGCCCCCCCTCCTCCTCCAATGGACACTAAGTACAGGGGTATGCAGAGGGGCTGCTGTACCTTACCTGGCTCCGGTCCCACGAGGATCCAGTCCAGGAAGCGCGACTGCTCCTTCTTTCAGTTTGGCCGCTCGATGGTCACGCGGCCGCTCGGCTCCGCCTCCTCACCGGTGATTGGACGCCAGCACTGGAAAGGCACACAGGCGACCAATCACTGGCGAGGAGGCGGAGCCGAGCGGCCCCGCGAAAATCGAGCGGCCGAACTGGAAGAAGGAGCAGCCGCTCCTCTCCCCCACTGACACTAACGATGGGGCACTGTTCCTCCCCCACTGACACCAACAGTGAGGCACTGTTCTCCCCACTGATACCAACGATGGGGCACTATTCCTCCCCCACTGACACCAATGATGGGTCACTATTCTCCCCACTGACACCAATGATGGGGCACTATTCTCCCCACTGATACCAATGATGGGGCGCAATTCCTCCCACTGACACCAATGATGGGGCGCAATTCCTCCCACTGACACCAATGATGGGGCGCAATTCCTGCCACTGATACCATTGATGGTGTGCTATTCCTCCCACTGACACCAATGATGGGGCACTATTCCTCCCACTGACACCAATGATGGGACACTATTCCTCCCACTGATACCAATGATGGGACACTATTCCTCCCACTGACACCAATGATGGGGCACAATTCTTCCCACTGACACCAATGATGGGGCACTATTCCTCACACACTGACACTAATGATGGGGCACCATCATTGGTGTCAGTGGGAGGAATAATGCCCCATCACTGGTATCAGGGGGAGGAATAGTGCCCCATCATTGGTATCAGTGGGGGGAATAGTGCCCCATCATTGGTATCAGTGGGAGGAATAGTGCCCCATCATTGGTATTAGTGGGAGGAATAGCACCCCATCATTGGTGTCAGTGGGAGGAATAGTGCCCCATCATTGGTGTCAGTGGGAGGAATAGCACCCCATCATTGGTGTCAGTGGGGGAATAGTGCCCCATCATTGGTGTCAGTGGGAGGAATAGTGCCCCATCATTGGTATTAGTGGGAGGAATAGTGCCCCATTATTGGTGTCAGTGGGAGGAATAGCACCCCATCATTCGTGTCAGTGGGAGGAATAGTGCCCCATCATTGGTGTCAGTGGGAGGAATAGCACCCCATCATTGGTGTCAGTGGGAGGAATAGTGCCCCATCATTGGTGTCAGTGGGAGGAATAGTGTCCCATCATTGGTGTCAGTGGGAGGAATAGTGCCCCATCATTGGTATCAGTGGGATTAATAGTGCCCCATCATTGGTATCAGTGGGAGGAATCATGCCCCATCATTGGTGTCAGTGGGAGGAATAGCACCCCATCATTGGTGTCAGTGGGGGGAATAGTGCCCCATCATTGGTATCAGTGGGAGGAATAGTGCCCCATCATTGGTGTCAGTGGGAGGAATAGCACCCCATCATTGGTATCAGTAGGAGGAATAGTGCCCCATCATTGGTGTCAGTGGGAGGAATAGCACCCCATCATTGGAATACCATATTGAAATCAAATCTGATGTTTTTTCATTTTTATTTGGTGTGTGTTGGAGGAGGGGTAGTCTTATACGGCGAGTATAGCTCAAACCCTATATTTTAACAGGAAAAGTAGGGGGTCGTCTTATACTCCGGAAAATACGGTACGTAAAGTCCAATGTGCAAATTGTGCAAAAAAAAAAAAAATTATATATACCGTATTTTTCGCACCATAAGACGCACTTTTTTCCCCCCAAAAAAAGGGGGGAAAATGTCAGTGCGTCTTATAGAGCGAATATAAAGCGGCCGGTCCGGTATTTTTGCGGCCACCATGTCAGAATACCGGGCCGGCCGCTCAGCTGTTGTCTCCTGCAGGGCCTTACCTGTTCCTCGCTCCAGCGCTGCACAGTCTTCCCGCGCTGGCTTCTGTGACAGCCGGGTGCCCACTGCGCATGTGCTGCGCTTTGTGAATGATCCGGTGTCTTCTGGGACACATGAAAGGTCCCAGAAGGCGCCGGGCCATTCACAAAGTGAAGCGCTTCTCGCACCTGCGCAGTGGGCACCCGGCTGTCACAGAAGCCGGCCCGGGAAGAAGAGGGAAAGGCAACTCCGCGGAAGTGGGAGCGGGTACCTGTCAAATTCAGGTACCCGCTCCCCCTCCCTCCCCAAAGGTCAGCAGTCCTGGTCATCCCCTTCACTGTCCGCAGTCTCTGGTCATCCCCTGCACTGTCTGCAGTCTCTGGTCATTCCCTGCACTGTCCGCAGTCTCTGGTCATCCCCTGCACTGTCTGCAGTCTCTGGTCATCCCCTGCACTGTCTGCAGTCTCTGGTCATTCCCTGCACTGTCCGCAGTCTCTGGTCATCCCCTGCACTGTCTGCAGTCTCTGGTCATTCCCTGCACTGTCTGCAGTCTCTGGTCATTCCCTGCACTGTCTGCAGTCTCTGGTCATTCCCTGCACTGTCTGCAGTCTCTGGTCATTCCCTGCACTGTCTGCAGTCTCTGGTCATTCCCTGCACTTTGT
Organism: Staurois parvus; assembly: GCF_062004578.1. Lineage (NCBI taxonomy): Eukaryota > Metazoa > Chordata > Amphibia > Anura > Ranidae > Staurois > Staurois parvus. The sequence goes on along the minus strand of NW_028318762.1, from coordinate 212,833 downwards.
CCGCAGTCTCTGGTCATCTCCTGCACTGTGTCCGCAGTCTCTGGTCATCTCCTGTACTGTGTCCGCAGTCTCTGGTCATCTCCTGTACTATGTCCGCAGTCTCTGGTCATCTCCTGTACTGTGTCCGCAGTCTCTGGTCATCTCCTGCACTGTGTCCGCAGTCTCTGGTCATCTCCTGTACTATGTCCGCAGTCTCTGGTCATCTCCTGCACTTTGTCCGCAGTCTCTGGTCATCTCCTGCACTGTGTCCGCAGTCTCTGGTCATCTCCTGTACTATGTCCGCAGTCTCTGGTCATCTCCTGCACTGTGTCCGCAGTCTCTGGTCATCCCCTGTACTATGTCCGCAGTCTCTGGTCATCCCCTGTACTGTGTCCGCAGTCTCTGGTCATCCCCTGTCCTGTGTCCGCAGTCTCTGGTCATCTCCTGTACTGTGTCCGCAGTCTCTGGTCATCCCCTGTACTGTGTCTGCAGTCCATTGGTTCAGAATATTTTTTTTTCTTGTTTTTCACCTCTAAAACCTAGGTGCGTCTTATGGAGCGAAAAATACGGTATATAAAAAAATTAATTGAAATAAAAAAATTTAAAAAAATATATATAAATATATATGTAGTTCAACAGAAGAAAATTTGCAAAAAAGTTTTTTTGAAGTTCAGCAGGGAAAAGATGATAATAATATATTGTCCTTTCAAGCTGCTTATGGTTGTGTAGCTGGAAACATGCGGCTTCTCTTCTGAGCCTGTATAGGTATAAGGATTTCTCCCTCCTAGAGCCTCTCCTCACTCCAATGCTCAATGTATCCTCATATGACCCATAGGAAAAAAGGAATGAGAATATGGTGACAGCTCTTTGGATCTCATCTTGAGAATTGACAGCAACAGATTCCAAATGCAAATAGCACACTTGAAATGAACTCTGGACCTTTTATCTGCTCATTGTAATTGGGATAAGGAGGGAATAACACACACCTGGCCATGGAACAGCTGAGAAGCCAATTGTCCCATTACTTTTGGTCCCTTAACAAGTGGGAGGCACATATGCAAAGTGTTGTCATTCCTACACCGTTCACCTGATTTGGATGTAAATACCCTCAAATTAAAGCTGACAGTCTGCAGTTAAAGCACATCTTGTTCGTTTCATTTCAAATCCATTGTGGTGTATAGAGCCAAAAATGTTAGAATTGTGTCCATGTCCCAATATTTATGGACCTGACTGTATATATATTGGAATTTACGCAGATTTTACTTTCTGACCGCCCATCACATTTCTCAAGGTGCTAAAATACCAGGACAGTACAAACACTCCCCCCCCCCCAATGACCCCATACAGGCCCTCAAAATCCAATGACCACCTTTAGGCTTTCAAAGAGCACATTTCCTCCTATCACTTCCTCATTACCTATCACAGTTTCAGAGGTTCTAAAATGCCAGGACAGTACAAACACCCCAAATGACCCCTTTTTGGAAAGTAGACACCCCAAGGAATTTGGTAAGAGGCATTGTGAGTATTGTAAGATCTCATTTTTGTCACAGGGTTTTGAAAAAGAAAAGAAAAAAAAAATGTTTGTTTTCTTTCTTCGTATTCCAAAAACATGTGGCAACAAATGAGATCTGCAAAATACTCACCATGCCTCTTATCAATTTCCTTGGGGTGTCAACTTTCCAAAAAGGGGTCATTTGGAGGGGGAGGGGTGCCTTTACTATCCTGGAATTTCAGGGCCAACATCAGAACTTTCTGCCCCACATCACCCATTCTTGAAGGCCGAGCCTTTACTGACACTTTTTGTTTACATTAAAAATATGTTTTTTTTTGCTGGAAAATTACTTTGAACAAAATATTATATATGTTTTAAAGCAGATGCCCTAAAGAATAAAATGGTGGGTGTTGAAATTTTGTATGTTACACAGTATATGCGCAGCAATTTTTCAAACGCAAATCTTTTGGGAAAAATACACTTTTTCAAATTTTAATGCACAAAAACACAATATATTGTTTGATAAAATATAAAAGATGATGTTATGCCGAGTAAATAGATACCAAACATGTCATGCTTTAAAATTGCGACAAAGTACATACATTTTTATTATCGATAGGCAACGCTTTAAAAGCCTTTACAGGTCACCAATTTATATTTACACAGGAGGTCTACTGCTAGAATTACTGCCCTCGATCTGACGTTTGCGGCGATACCTCACATGCATGGTGCAACTGCTGTTTACATACTGGCACGGGGTCAACACTTGCGCATGCAGGTGCGTGGTGGTGAGGATGCTTTTTTATTTCTTAGTTGTTTTGATTTTTTTAAATTATTTTTTCACTGTCCCTTTCATTTTTTTTTATCACTTTTATTGTTATCCCAGGGAATGTAAATATCCCGTGACTGCAATAGGCAGTGACAGGTACTCTTTTCTGAGAAATCTGGGGTCTATCCAACTTTAGATCTCTCCTCTGCCCTTCCATCATCTCATCTCTCCAAGATCGCTGTGATCAGAGGCTTTCCCAATTTACAAATGGCGCTGTTAAAGTGCGGTGAAAGGGAAATGACAAAATGTTCATAGCTTCCGGTTCCTTAGAACATAGAGATGATTGGAGGCATTCTGGTCTCTGATCAGCTCTATGGTCAGCCAGCAGAACTGCCGGCTGCATTCTCAGATTCCCCTGTGGGACAAGGGAGCCCAAGAACACTGTGGGAGGGGGTGATGTCTCATCCCACTGCTTGTAAAAACATTTCAACAGCTAGTTGGCCACTAGGATTGCTTTTACATGAAAGCCGCTCGCCAGCTAAAAAAAACGGTCCCAGGATGACGTCTGTAGCTGCAGCCATCACTCCGGTATAACCACTCAAAGTCCAGTGCCGTACCAGTACATTGCTGGTCCATGTTGGACATATATGTAACAGCAGAGAACACGGACATACGATGAATCGGGTCTGTGGACCAATATGGCCGCCATTCATTCTTTTCTGTAATGCCCATGTTGAGGGTTCGGCCCAAAAAAAGTTTTAAATTCAGAAGCCGTGATAGGTTTCCATGCGAATTGTCCAGCAAGAGCTGAATTTGGGTGGCGGCCATGTTTTGTTGTGTATAAATTGCCTTGGCCCACAATCCATTGCTACAAATCTTCCAGAAAAACAGCGGAGGGGCTAAGCACTAGTGCTGGCCGGGGTGATGGCTGCAGCTACAGACGTCATCCTGCGATCGTTTCTTTCATCTGGCGGTCGGTTTTCATGTAAAAACAATCCTAGCCGCTAATTAGCCGCTGGATCACTTTTACAAGCAGCGGGATGGGACTCCACCACTCCTTCGGCTGCCTTCCAAGGTTTTCTTGGGCTCTCCTGTCCTACAGAGGAATCTGAGAATGCAGCCGGCAGTTCCACTAGCTGACCATAGAGCTGATCAGAGACCAGAATGGCTCCAATCATCTCTATGGTCTAAGAAATCTGAAGTTACGAACATTTCATCATTTCTGTTTTGCCGAATATAAACAGCACCATTTGTAAATTGGGAAAGCATCTGATCACAGCGATCTTGGTGAGATGAGATGATGGAAGGGCAGAGGAGAGATCTAGAGTCTGATAGACCCCAGATTTCTCAGAAAAGAGTACCTGTCACTGCATATTGCTATCACAGCATTCCCTGTGATCGAAAAAAAAATGAAAGGGTCAGTGTAAAAATAACTAAAAAACCCCAAAAAATTAAAAAAAAAATTCACACAAGCGTCACTCCAATGGCGGTATGTAAACAGAGATTGTACCATACATGTGAGGTATCACCGTGAACTGAATATTGTTTTTTAACATTCTTTGCATTGGTATATGTTCCCCCCGGCAATGCCCCGCCCCCTTTCCCCCCATGCCCTTTATGTGACCATCTCTCTATTAGCCTTAGAAAATGGGTTCAATTAACTCCCAGAAGGTGCCCCCCACAGATGTGATTGGGGTTCAGGAAATGTGACACTCCCTTCAAATATTATTTCTTTGCTGACTTTTTATATTTTAGATGTAACATTTGTTGTCTTGCTTTTGTAGCGCTTACCCCACAGGAGCCGCTATTGATGACGGATCCTCTGTTCTGCCACGACTCTTAGAGCTGCTTGGTCCCCACTGACACACCCGGTTGTAGGTTGGAGCCCGTGTAACCCATGCGTTAGTAAGCTGCCACTCTATGACACTACACAGAGAGTAGGCCAAGCAACTGGAGTAGGTGAGATGAATGTAGTAAAGCAATGCTGATAAATATTTCATAACTCAATGAACAAGCAAGCACACAGGGTTACAGATGCTGTACTAGATTGGCAATGCCTGATAGGCCGCCCTATAACCGGAACAATGTTATACCAAATTATAATGGACACAAACAGGGCTACAGTATTGCCATCAATGACACCAAGAAAATAAAGGTCCTCATGTGTACTCCATGCATACAGCCCCAATAGTGGCCGGACATATGTGCTCCTGACAAAGTTGTACCCCTGGAGGTGGCTATGAAGTATTGGTGCCTAATTGCCAGTTTTGGCTAGCTTTAGTTGGGGCCCTTCTGAAGGTGGTGTACATGTAGCTGTCCCTTTTAGAGTGTGCAGTAGATAACTAGTGGGTTGCTGAATAAAGAGCCGTCTCTATTGCCCTAACTATGTTAATGTTGGGATAAACACGGATGGTCAGCTCACCCCTCCTGGCACACAGAAATCCAGTCCAGATCACTTGGCAGTCTGCAGTTCTATGAAGTCAGGTCCCAGAATCTCAGCTCTGGTGTAGGCACTCACACCAGCAGCAGGTCTCTCCAGCCTTGGGTTCTGTCATGGCAGGAGACCTCTCAGCCTCTCAGTACATTGAACCTTGGGTGGGCACAGACACCCCAGCGATGGGTCTGCACTTCTCCAGGTCCCGGCACACAAGAAGCTCACAGTGGCTCAGGCTCTTGGCACTGTGGTGTGGGGGTGTATATAGAGAATGTGTCAATGGAATGGAAGGGTTTTTTGAGGCACAACTCACACAAAATATATTATATTACCATTTCAGATACTTTATTCCAGAAGAATCATGAAGTTATAAATTCATTGAGAACAAAGCTTTCAGATAACCTCCATTTGTCATCATTATTTGTACATAATGTATCCATTTCCAGAACGTATGGTCATCTCCACCCCCACACATTCATTTCTACAAACTCCTCCCATTTTTATTCTATGACTGAACTCGACACGTTTCCTGGATTGGGATCCACTTCTTCAGGGAGAAGAATAATGGAGGATTGTTTAAGAATCAACACAACAAAATGTTCCAAAAATGAAGAAAACACAGAAATGTATAGATTGCTACATTTGTATACAACAATGTCAGAGTGCCCATGCTGTGGCTGCAGATACCTGGAAACCACCAGGGGAGGTGCTACACCATGATAGGAAATTCTATTGGGGGGACCAACACGGGGCCGAGGCTAGCCCCGCCCTCTAAGATGATCCTTCTCTTCCATAGAAATGCTGGAAGGAGCCCCCTTCCATAGCTATCTTGTGTAACACGGCAAGTACTAGAAAGAGGAGAATTCTAAGATGAAAGCAGAGATAGATTCAGAACATCCATGTCCTCCATCTCTAAAGACCATTTCCAATATCTCATAGAATCCAACATCGTTTCTTCACGACTTCCCGCCCACACCAATTCTCACATTCCCCCTACATGTACCAATCACCATTGTTTTACTAGAAAAAGACTTAGAACCCCTAAATATTATATATATATTAAGAAGAGACCCGAGAGAATAAAATGGTGGGTGATGCAATTTTTTTGTCACACGGTATGTACACTGCAATTTTTCAAACGCAATCTTTTGGGAAATAATACACTTTAATGAATTTTAATGAAAAAAACACACAATATATAACCCGTTTTTGGTGACATAACAAGTAAATAGATACCTAACATGTTACGCTTTAAAATTGCGCACATCTGTAAAATGGCAACCAAACTACGGAACTTTAAAATCTCCATAAGTGAGGATTTAAACATTTTTAGGGGTTACCAGTTTGGAGTTACAGAGGAGGTCTGGAGCCGCCATCATTGCTCTTGTTGTAACGTTTGTGGTGATACCTCACATGTGTGGTGGGAATGCTGTTTACATATGTAGGTGAATGAAGGAGATGTTCTATTACAGTCCATGCCAAGACAAAGACTTGATTTCTAGTTGTGGATGGTGTGGGGAAGGAGGAGAACCCCGGCTGGCTTTTCCTACTATAGGGGGTTCTTGGACAAGGAGTGAGGGCCAATCTGTACCAGGGACACAGACATAGAAAGATCTGACAGGGGCCCCAAACCTTCCCCTTCTTTACTCCACTAAACATAGGATTCTTATTTCACTCTGTGTTTCTGTTGGAGAGTTCCCCTCATTTCCTGTCTAGGAAAATGTTGTCGCCGGGACAGGAAGTGAGGAGAAATCTCTCTATTGGAGCCCCAGATAGGAAACACCTGACCGGGGATCTAATCCTGACCCACTCGGCCTACAAACTAAGTCTTCAGTCCCACTGGATCCCACTTTGTAATCTGGAAACGTCACTTGAAGTCGCTCGATTCCAAAGTCGGATGTCAGTGCGACTTCAGGTGCGACTTGCAGGACATCTGTGTGACTTTATATACAAGTCTATGCAAGTCGCAGCTGAACTTGGAATAAGTAGTGCAGGAAGAACTTTCATAATCGGTGCGACTCGGATGGAGGGGGATTTGTACCGGTATGACCGCTTCCATTGTGGACAATAGAGTGCCACTTGTCATGTGATGAGAAACTATCAACTCACATGACGAGTCGCACCGCTGTGACCGGGGACTAAGAAACACAGTCTGGGCTCTCTGGTACATCAGATTATTTCTTTCAGTAGTAAATCTGTAGAAGACGTCTTCATATATTTCCTCTCAGATTGTTACATTTATTTCCATCTCTTTGTAGTATAGATTGTATGGAGGAGGGGGAGGGGCAGAGAGAAGAGGGAGGAGAGGTGACCTCATCCTAACCCATCACAGTGACCGCACCCCACCCTCTATGTCTGATCATGGTTCCACCCCACACAGAGGGGCTACATGGGGGAGGGGCAGGAAGCAGGGGGATGGACAGAGAGAAGAGGGGGGGGGGTAGCTTCATCCTATCCCATCACAGTGACCACACCCCACCCTCTATGTCTCATACCCCATACAGAGGGACCAAGTGGGGGGAGGGACAAAGAGTAGGGGGAGGGGAAGAGTGGAAAGGAGATCCCATCCTATCCCATCACAGTGACTGCACCGCACCCTCTATGACTGATCATGGTGCCACCGCACACAGAGGGACCACATGAGGGGAGGGGCAGAGAGGAGGGGGAGGGGCAGAGAGGAGATGTCTGGTGTCATACACTGTGATAACTTAAAAATTAAGTAATTTGTCAGATTGTCAATGGATAGATAGATTGCATCATCGCTGACCATTAGGACCAATGTTATTGTGACTCCAGTAATTGGACAGAAATTCCACCCAATCACAGAGATCGGTGACAGAGGGAGAAATCTCACATTTATTTATAATACAAAAACTTTCAGGAAGCCCCGCCCACCTCTATATACTATTGGGTGAATATAAAATTAATTCCAATTCTTCATCTGACATCAACAGACTGTGGGCGGAGTTCTCACATCCCCCCCCCCTCCCCCCACCTATCTTTATACAACCTTCCCATACATATACCCCAGCATGGAGGGGCTCAGTGAAGGTGGTGGTGAAGGTGTGGAGGTGTCGGATCGGGTCACACAGATCATAGAAGGAGATCCGCCCGGCCTCATAATCCAGATATATCCTGACTCTGTTACTGGAGGGATTGGGGGGTAATGGGGTCTCATCATAATCATGTATCACTGCATACTGATCACCTTCCCTGTCCAAACCCCAGGACTTGTTATTCCATCCAATCTCTGACCCCCCTCCTCTCCGGTCTATACTGGGGTAACACATCCCGACTGTCCAGCTCTCTGACCCCCCGACATCCACTTCCCAGTAATGTCTCCCTGAGGAGAACCTCTGACTGCTCATCACCTGAGGACAATCTTGAAATCTCTCTGGTGTTTCTGGACAATTCTGGTCTATATCTGACCTGGATACAGTTTTCCCGTCATCTGATATCTGTAGATCATTACCAGCTGTGTTTCCATCCAGTAATATGTCTGCAGGTTCCTGTATATAGAAGGATACATTTCCCCCTGTTATTATATCAGATAAACCTGTGTGTAAGACCCCCGCCACATCCAGCCCCCCTCCATCATGGAGGAGTTCCTCATGTCTCTCTCTGTCCTCATCATCTCCATCCTCAGTATAACACAAGTCACCTGTGTCTGATTCCTGTAGGACAGTCAGTGGATCCGTCATGTTACACATCTCCTCAATGTCACGCATCTTCCTGGACAGCTCCTCCTTCTTTATTTCCAGATCCCGGATGAAGATGGAGACCCGCTCTGCCCTCCCGGAGATGTCCCTCAGGACTCTCTTCTCCAGGTCTTCCAGACGTCTCCTGAGGTCTATAAACAGGGCAGTGACTCTCTCAGTGTCACCAGCTTCTTCTTCTTCTACTTTCCTTCTGTGTTCCTGCAGACTCTGGACTCTTTCCTCCATCTCCTCTCTCTTTGTCAGAAGTTTCTGCAGAACGTTCCTCAGTGTCTCCTTCTTCTTCTCAGAAGCCCCATCCAGTGACACCATCTTATGTCCTGTGTGTTCTCCAATCAGACAACAAGACACACAGATACAGGTCTCATCCTCAGTGCAGAAATACTTCAAGACTTCCTTATGGACGGAGCATTTCCTGCTCTCCATGGACAAGGTGGGGTCACATAAGATGTGTTCTGGGGACTTTTTGTGGACTTTCAGGTGTTTATCACACAGAGAAACCTCACAGTGTAGACAGGATCTAACAGCAGGTACAGGAGACTCCACACAGTAAGTACAGAAGACCTTGGAGTCCTCCTGACCTGGCTGAGCAGATGAGAAGTTCTCCGCTATGTTACGTAGTTTCATGTTCTTCTCCAGTGTAGGACGACCCGGAAACTTGTCTCTGCATTCAGGACAGGAATATCCTCTGGATCCCTCCTGTGTATCCAGCACACGATCAATACAGAGCCGGCAGAAGTTGTGTCCACATTTCAGGGTCACAGGATCGGTATAAATGTTCAGACAGACGGAACATTCCAGCTCAGCTCTCAAAGCAGAAGACGCCATCGCTGAGAGCAGAAGAGAAACGAAACTGAAAGTCTCTGACACCGAGAGGAATGCAGTGGAGGAGGGGTGACACCCTCCTACACAGGGTGAGGCTGTACTGGGTGAGTATTATAGGACACGGAGATCAGAGTACAGGAGGAAGAAGCTTTTATTTGCAGTAGTCATGATAATCGCACCTCCCAACATTGCAGGACAGAGAACGAGGGAAAGACGGATGTGGGGAGACGTGAGGAGCACTAAGTGCATTGAGATGGGAAGTGGAGGTGACTACATGATGCTGAAAAGGGATTCGGTTCTATAGAGTCTGAGTTCACACTATACACTGCGTATACTGCAGCCTGTGTACCCCCAAAACATGTCTTCATTATTGCACCAACACCCCAACATGCAGAGAGTAATGGTGGTAGTCACCCCATCTAGGCAGGTGCAGTCTGTACTCCCCACTGCAGGTGGCGCTTGACTGAAGTGGCAATGCAGAAGGGGAAGGAAGTTGTGAGGAACTTGGTTCCTCTATGACTTCCTGCAGTCACAGGGAGATATTTGTCTGATTGGACATTGGTGCCCCATGTGATCCTAGCGACCATCTTGGGTCAGGCAGAAGCAGAACCTATTTAAGACTCCAGCTTTTGGGTTTGGCACACTTTATGTGAATGGCTAGTGTAGGGACAGGATCCCCGTCTGACATGATCAATGTGTCACAAATTCACCCACATGCCACGCCCTGTCAGGGCTCCCGGGTATGACCAGAGGTGTGTGACTGACGCAGGGAAACGCAGACTTCAGTTATGTTATAAATATAATTTATTAACACTAACAATACAAACATAAACGCAGTGCAATACTAAAACATAACACAGTGCAAACAAACCAAACCAACCACCCACAGATAACTGTACATACAATGCAAGCGTCGTCAGGCAGGCCGGGTCAATATCAATCGGGCAGGTAGGTACAGGGGGAGCAAGCGGAGAATGGTCGGGGTCACAAGCCAGGTTCAGTAGGTAGCGGGCAGCGTGGTACAGAGGGTCAGGCAGAGGGATGGTCAGGAACGAGCCGGGGTCAGAGCAGGAGAAGTCAGCAGAGGTCCAGATCAGGCAGGGTCAGCAACAAGACAGGAACAGGAATAGGATGCAGGAACAAGATACAGGGCCCAGGAAAAACACACACCAAGGCAGAGACTGCAGGTCTGGCCATCCCTTAAATACACCAGTATAAGCAGTTTCAGGTGTTTGGCTGGCTGCAAGGTTGAGTCTCTGATTGCTGGGAGCACCCGCTGGCCAGCCCTGGTACTGCAGTCCATAAGGCAGGTGAGTCCCACCATTGTTGGCCAGTCCATTCCTGACAGTACCCCCCCCTCAAGGAGCAGCCTCAGGATGCTCCAAACAGTCCTAGCTGGGCAAAATGTTCCACCGCCCGGGTCTGGTAACTGGCGGGATATTAAAGACTGGCACACCGGGCAGGACTCCGGGCAGCGGCACACCGGGCAGGACTCCGGGCAGAAGCCCATCGGGCAGAGGCACACTGGGCAGAGGCACATCGGGCTGGACTCCGGGCAGAGGCACATCGGGCTGGACTCCGGGCAGAGGCACATCGGGCTGGACTCCGGGCAGAGGCACATCGGGCTGGACTCCGGGCAGAGGCACATCGGGCTGGACTCCGGGCAGAGGCACATCGGGCTGGACTCTGGGCAGAGGCACATCGGATCACCAGGCGACGCAGCAGGCACCGGGCCACCAGGCGGAGCAGCAGGCAGCAGGCCACCAGGCGGAGCAGCAGGCAGCGGGCCACCAGGCGGAGCAGCAGGCACCGGGCCCCCAGGCGGGGCGACAGGCATCGGGCCCCCAGGCGGGGCGGTGGGCGCCGGGCCCCCAGGCGGAGCAGCGGGCGCCGTGCCCCCAGGAGGGGCGACAGGCATCGGGCCCCCAGGCGGAGCGGCGGGCGCCGGACCCCCAGGCGGAGCGACAGGCCTCGGGCCCCCAGGCGGAGCGGCGGGCGCCGGACCCCCAGGCGGAGCGACAGGCATCGGGCCCCCAGGCGGGGCGACAGGCATCGGGCCCCCAGGTGGGGCGACAGGCATCGGGCCCCCAGGAGGGGCGACAGGCATCGGGCCCCCAGGCGGAGCGGCGGGCGCCAGATCCCCAGGCGGAGCGACAGGTCTCGGGCCCCCAGGCGGAGCGGCGAGCGCCGGACCCCCAGGCGGAGCGACAGGTCTCGGGCCCCCAGGCGGAGCGGCGGGCGCCGGACCCCCAGGCGGAGCGACAGGTCTCGGGCCCGCAGGCGGAGCGGCGGGCGCCGGACCCCCAGGCGGAGCGACAGGTCTCGGGCCCCCAGGCGGAGCGGCGGGCGCCGGACCCCCAGGCGGAGCGACAGGCACCGAGTCGCCGGGCACAACAGTGGGCTCCGAGTCAACTGGCATCACCGCTGGCACTGGGTCAGACATTGGATCGTCTGGCTGGACAGCGGGCACCGCGTCATCTGGCAAGTCAGTGGGCTCTGAGTCAACTGGCATGACTGCGGGCACTGGGTCAGACATTGGATCGTCTGGCTGGACAGCGGGCATCGGGTCACCAGGCATCAGGTCATTTGGCTCGACAGCGGGCACTGCGTCATCTGGCAAGGCAGTGGGCACCACGTCACCAGGCACGACAGTGGGCTCTGAGTCAATTGGCACGACAGCGGGCACCGGATCAGGTACCGGATTGTCTGGCTCGACAACGGGTATCGGGTCACCAGGTATGACAGCGGGCACTGGGTCACCAGGCATCAGGTCATCTGGCAAGGCAGTGGGCACCGAGTCACCAGGCACGACAGCGGGCTTTGAGTCAATTGGCACGACAGCGGGCACCGGATCAGGTACCGGATTGTCTGGCTCGACAGCGGGTATCGGGTCACCAGGTATGACAGCGGGCACTGGGTCACCAGGCATCAGGTCATTTGGCTCGCCAGCGGGCACCGCGTCATCTGGCAAGGCAGTGGGCACCGAGTCACCAGGCACAACAGCGGGCTCTGAGTCAATTGGCACGACAGCGGGCACCGGATCAGGTACCGGATCGTCTGGATCAACAGCGGGCATCGAGTCAACTGGCCTAATAGGATCATCAGGCTGGATCAGTTCATCAGGCTGGGTAGAGGCATCAGGCTGAGTGGAGGCATCAGGCTGAGTGGAGGCATCAGGCTGAGTAGAGGCATCAGGCTGAGTAGAGGCATCAGGCTGGGTACAGACATCAGGCTGAGTGGAGGCATCAGGCTGAGTAGAGGCATCAGGCTGGGTACAGACATCAGGCTGAGTGGAGGCATCAGGCTGAGTGGAGGCATCAGGCTGAGTGGAGGCATCAGGCTGAGTAGAGGCATCAGGCTAAGTAGAGGCATCAGGCTGAGTAGAGGCATCAGGCTGGGTACAGACATCAGGCTGAGTAGAGGCATCAGGCCGAGTAGAGACATCAGGCTGAGTAGAGGCATCAGGCTGAGTAGAGGCATCAGGCTGAGTAGGGGCATCAGGCTGAATACAGGCATCAGGCTGGGTAGAGGCATCAGGCTGGGTAGAGGCATCAGGCTGAGTAGAGGCATCAGGCTGGGTACAGGCATCAGGCTGGGTACAGACATCAGGCTGGGTAGAGACATCAGGCTGAAGTGCGGGTGCCGAGGCACCAGGCTGAACCACGGAAGGCAGGTTCTCAGACGGCAGGCTCACCGGTTTGGATACTGGCAGGATGGTATTGGTTGGAAAGAATTTTCGCTTTTTTCTGGTTTTAACTACTGGAGCACCGTAAGTAAACGCAGGTCTGCAAACGAATGGAGCAGCTGAGGACAGAGAAGAGCTGGAGGATGGAACAGAGGAGGGAGCAGTTGCTACAGAGGACTTCTTTACAGGGTTAAAGGCAGGATAGGTGCAGCGAGTGGGAACAGGGTACTGACATGCGGTAGATAGCAGGGCAGGAGGAGCTGTTGGGAATGCAGGAATAGAGCTTTGAGGAAATAGATTAGAAGCAGGACTGGGTCTTTGTAAGCTGACTGAGGCTGGGTGCAACAAGTCTGTCCATGTCTGCAGTATGGGTTGAACAAAGCTGAGCTTACACAAAGCCTGTCTGGTCAATGACTGCACTGCGTTTATACAATCTCTTAGTGTCTGTGGCGAACATGTGGAATAACGCTCCAGAAAGTAACCCACATCATCCTCTAATAACCACACCAGGGACTCTACCTGGTCGGCACTAAATGGCGGCAAAAATTCATCCCTGCATTCGGGGGAACCAGATGAAACCAACTCAGCACAAACCTCAAAGGCTGCACCTCAGAGAACTCTGTGCCCTGATCTACTAGAACATGAGCGAGCCGTATACATTCTAGCAGTTCATCCCGGGGATACTCCTTCAGAGTCTGATAAGCATACTCTCTGTCATCAAACACTAGCAGATATAAATACACAACCTCATCCAGATCCATCCTTCCCAGCAACAAGCCAAGATGGCTTCCCTGTGCAGCCACTTCTGGTCAGGATTGGCCTTGGTGTAATGTCAGGGCTCCCGGGTGTGACCAGAGGTGTGTGACTGACGCAGGGAAACGCAGACTTCAGTTATGTTATAAATATAATTTATTAACACTAACAATACAAACATAAACGCAGTGCAATACTAAACATAATACAGTGCAAACAAACCAAACCAACCACCCACAGATAACTGTACATACAATGCAAGCTTCGTCAGGCAGGCCAGGTCAATATCAATCGGGCAGGTAGGTACAGGGGGAGCAGGCGGAGAATGGTCGGGGTCACAAGCCAGGTTCAGCAGGTAGCGGGCAGCTTGGTACAGAGGGTCAGGCAGAGGGATGGTCAGGAACGAGCCGGGGTCAGAGCAGGAGAAGTCAGCAGAGGTACAGATCAGGCAGGGTCAGCAACAAGACAGGAACAGGATGCAGGAACAGGATACAGGGCCCAGGAAAAACACACACCAAGGCAGAGTCTGCAGGTCTGGCCATCCCTTAAATACACCAGTAAAAGCAGTTTCAGGTGTTTGGCTGGCTGCAAGGTTGAGTCTCTGATTGCTGGGAGCACCCGCTGGCCAGCCCTGGTACTGCAGTCCATAAGGCAGGTGAGTCCCACCATTGCTGGCCAGTCCATTCCTGACAGTACCCCCCCCCTCAAGGAGCGGCCTCAGGACGCTCCAAACAGTCCTAGCTGGGCAAAATGTTCCACCGCCCGGGTCTGGTAACTGGCGGGATATCAAAGACTGGCACACCGGGCAGGACTCTGGGCAGCGGCACACCGGGCAGGACTCCGGGCAGAGGCACATCGGACAAACACACACCAAGGCAGAGTCTGCAGGTCTGGCCATCCCTTAAATACACCAGTATAAGCAGTTTCAGGTGTTTGGCTGGCTGCAAGATTGGGTCTCTGATTGCTGGGAGCACCCGCTGGCCAGCCCTGGTACTGCAGTCCATAAGGCAGGTGAGTCCCACCATTGCTGGCCAGTCCATTCCTGACACGCCCACAGCGACTAGCTAACCGAGGCGCACGTGAGGCCGTGACTTGGTGTAAAAGGGAATAAGGGGGACTGAACTTTCAATATATAAAACCGTATGTAAGACTGGACCTGATATACTTTCACAGTCTGCACTACCTCTTGGGAGACTCCACTCCAATCCAGCTGGTGGACCACACACTGGCAGATACAAATCTTACATACAATCTGGTGCACACTAAGGGATGAGGAGCAGATTAGCAATCACACCCTTCTAGGATTCCTACAGCTGAGTGTCCTTAGAAGGAAGTGGGCGTGGTGCTACACAGACAGTGTGTGCTGTGTGAGGTCCTGCTAGGCCTCAGTCTGAGCCAGGGACTAAATTTCTGGCACTACCCAGGAGAGGATGGCAGAGCCCGGCCATGATCCGGGAGGAGGGACCCCTGGGGCTCCTAGTACCGGTCCTGACCTGCCAGCTATTGAGGACCTGGGAAAAGGCCCTAAAGGTGGGGAATCGTATGCGGCTTATCGGGGCCATGTGGCCCCCCATGTGGCAAGGATTGGGAAGGAGGAAGACAAGCTGGTCAGAATGAAAAATGACCTCCGGAAGTTCAAGTCATCTTATGATCCTGTGTGGAGCACAAAGCGGCAGTCTATGAAGCCTGAGCTGAGTGTATGGAGCAGGCAGTGCGCCAGCAATGTGATCTAGTGGAGGCCCAGAAAGCATCCAGCGGGTTCATGTGGGAGAAATACATGAATGAGGAGCGTTTCAGGCAAGCCCGTGACAGATCCTTAGCGGCCGCGAGGGGCCAGATCAGAGAGGCGGTGTCATCCGGGGACCTGTCAGACCCCCCAGGTGAGGTTGGAGAAAGCAGCAAAGTTACTTCTCAGTGTGCTGGAGAATGTTTGATACCGGAGGGTGAGTCGGAACCCATCCCTCCTCAGCAACAGCGGCTAGATTTGGGATCCCAGGTGGAGCAGTAGGAGGAGGTTGGTGCCATGGAATTTGTGACTGCATTAGACTCCCCCCTGCATGGACGGTGAAAGGTTGTCGCTAGCCCCTGGCTATCTGTCTTGATCAGTCTGTTGAAGGTATGGACATCCAGAAGACTGACTTCACCTCAGGGAGTAGACAAGTGCACACAATGATAGGTGAAATCAATCTACAATTTTGTATTAGCGGGAAGAGGATTAATATAACAAGAAACAAAGGTGGGGGGCACAGAGTATCTGGGAAACACTTAATTGTCAGTAATTGATTGGCTGAATACAGATACAAGCATTGACGTCAATCCTGAATAATGATGAGAAGCAAAATTGAACTTTCCCAGGAATAAGGAATGTGTCTACAATATTTCAAAACACTTATCTGCTACATACAATAGAATCTGGCTAGATACTTGTCAAGGCTGTGAACATGACTTTCTCAGGCATTGTAATCAGTTACAAGTAACAAACAATTATTTTCTCATGAAACAGAAATATTTGACATTTAATTGTATCATAACAGAAACAGGTGCTTGTTAATACCAAGAAATAATTGGATACTATCAGCGCCTCTACCAAGGCTAAGCTAAGATAAGGAATAGAAGAATATTGTGAGGACAGTTCTGTAACACATAACTGACAGCATATTTTCATTAACTCATTCTGGTTATAATTAGAGATGAGCGAATCGAAGTAGGCGAAGTGGAATTCGAGTCGAATATTGGAAAATAGCCTACTTCGGACGCGCAAATCAAAATTTTTCCTAAAATGGCGGCGGACATGTGCGGCGACGGAGCGGGGATGTCTGGGAAGGCGCGCAGACAAGGCGCGCTGACCCATAATGCATTCCTTAATGACATGTGATCACATTAGCCAATCAGCAGCCAGCCAGCCAGCACTGTGTAATGGTCGAGCTATAAATAGCGGCCATTTTAGAAATCTTCATTTGCCTCCAGTCATTCAAGAGAGGCAGACCGCTCTGTATTAGGGACAGAGTTAGGGACAGAGAAACGTTACTTGGGGAGAGAGAACCATTACTCAAGGACACAGAATTGTTACTGAGGGCCACAGAATCGTTACTTAGGGCCAAAGAAACGCTAGTTAGGGCCACAGAATTGTTACTCAGGGACAGACAGAATTGTTACTGAGTGCCAGAGAATTGTTACTTAGGGCCACAGAAACGTTAGTTAGGGCCACAGAATTGTTACTCAGGGACAGACACAGAATTGTTACTGAGGGCCACAGAACTGTTACTTAGGGCCACAGAAACGTTATTAGGGCCACAGAATTATTACTCAGGGACAGACAGAATTGTTACTGAGTGCCAGAGAATTGTTACTTAGGGCCACAGAAACGTTAGTTAGGGCCACAGAATTGTTACTCAGGGACAGACACAGAATTGTTACAGAGGGCCACAGAACTGTTACTTAGGGCCACAGAAACGTTAGTTAGGGCCACAGAATTGTTACTCAGGGACAGACACAGAATTGTTACTGAGGGCCACAGAACTGTTACTTAGGGCCACAGAAACGTTAGTTAGGGCCACAGAATTGTTACTCAGGGACAGACACAGAATTGTTACTGAGGGACACAGAACTGTTACTTAGGGCCACAGAAACGTTAGTTAGGGCCACAGAATTGTTACTCAGGGACAGACACAGAATTGTTACTGAGGGCCACAGAATTGTTACTTAGGGCCACAGAAACGTTACTCAGGGACACAGAATTGTTACTGAGGGCCACAGAACTGTTACTTAGGGCCACAGAAACGTTAGTTAGGGCCACAGAATTGTTACTCAGGGACAGACACAGAATTGTTACTAAGGGCCACAGAATTGTTACTTAGGGCCACAGAAACGTTACTCAGGGACACAGAATTGTTACTGAGGGCCACAGAACCGTTACTTAGGGCCACAGAAACGTTACCTTAGGGACACAGAATTGTTACTGAGGGCCACATAACCGTTACTTAGGGCCACAGAAACGTTACTCAGGGACACAGAATTGTTACTGAGGGCCACATAACCGTTACTTAGGGCCACAGAATTGTTACTCAGGGACAGACACAGAATTGTTACTGAGGGCCACAGAACCGTTACTTAGGGCCACAGAACTGTTACTCAGGGACAGACACAGAATTGTTACTGAGGGACACAGAATTGTTACTGAGGGCCACAGAACTGTTACTTAGGGCCACAGAAACGTTAATCAGGGACACAGAATTGTTACTGAGGGCCACAGAACCGTTACTTAGGGCCACAGAATTGTTACTGAGGGACAGACAGAGAATTGTTTCTTGAGGGACACAGAATTGTTACTGAGGGCCACAGAACCGTTACTTAGGGCCACAGAAACGTTAATCAGGGACACAGAATTGTTACTGAGGGCCACAGAACCGTTACTTAGGGCCACAGAATTGTTACTCAGGGACAGACACAGAATTGTTTCTTGAGGGACACAGAATTGTTACTGAGGGCCACAGAACCGTTACTTAGGGCCACAGAAACGTTAATCAGGGACACAGAATTGTTACTGAGGGCCACAGAACCGTTACTTAGGGCCACAGAATTGTTACTCAGGGACAGACACAGAATTGTTACTGAGGGCCACAGAACCGTTACTTAGGGCCACAGAATTGTTACTCAGGGACACAGAATTGTTACTGAGGGCCACAGAACCGTTACTTAGGGCCACAGAATTGTTACTCAGGGACACAGAATTGTTACTGAGGGCCACAGAACTGTTACTTAGGGCCACAGAATTGTTACTCGGACAGACACAGAATTGTTACTCAGGGACACAGAATTGTTACTGAGGGCCACAGAACCGTTACTTAGGGCCACAGAAACGTTAATCAGGGACACAGAATTGTTACTGAGGGCCACATAACCGTTACTTAGGGCCACAAAATTGTTACTCAGGGACACAGAATTGTTACTGAGGGCCACAGAACTGTTACTGAGGGCCACAGAATTGTTACTCGGACAGACACAGAATTGTTACTCAGGGACACAGAATTGTTACTGAGGGCCACAGAACCGTTACTTACGGCCACATAAACGTTAATCAGGGACACAGAATTGTTACTGAGGGCCACAGAACCGTTACTCAGGGACACAGAATTGTTACTCAGGGACAGACACAGAATTGTTACTGAGGGACACAGAATTGTTACTGAGGGCCACAGAACCGTTACTTAGGGCCACAGAAACGTTAATCAGGGACACAGAATTGTTACTGAGGGCCACAGAACCGTTACTTAGGGCCACGTAAACGTTAATCAAGGACAGACACAGAATTGTTACTGAGGGACACAGAATTGTTACTGAGGGCCACAGAACCATTACTTAGGGCCACAGAATTGTTACTCAGGGGCACAGAATTGTTACTGAGGGCCACATAACCGTTACTTTGGGCCACAGAATTGTTACTCAGGGACAGACACAGAATTGTTACTGAGGGCCACAGAACTGTTACTTAGGGCCACAGAATTGTTACTCGGACAGACACAGAATTGTTACTCAGGGACACAGAATTGTTACTGAGGGCCACAGAACCGTTACTTAGGGCCACATAAACGTTAATCAGGGACACAGAATTGTTACTGAGGGCCACAGAACCGTTACTTAGGGCCACAGAATTGTTACTCAGGGACAGACACAGAATTGTTTCTTGAGGGACACAGAATTGTTACTGAGGGCCACAGAACAGTTACTTAGTGCCACAGAAACGTTAATCAGGGACACAGAATTGTTACTGAGGGCCACAGAACCGTTACTTAGGGCCACATAAACGTTAATCAGGGACAGACACAGAATTGTTACTGAGGGACACAGAATTGTTACTGAGGGCCACAGAACCGTTACTTAGGGCCACAGAATTGTTACTCAGGGACACAGAATTGTTACTCAGGGACACAGAATTGTTACTCAGGGACACAGAATTGTTACTCAGGGACAGACACAGAATTGTTACTCAGGGACACAGAATTGTTACTCAGGGACACAGAATCTTTGAATTAAAGAGTATGTCAGACAACATGCAGAGGAGTGGCAGAGGAGGCAATGTTTTAGGAGCGAGCAGACGTGGCAGCAGAGGAAGGGGTCGAGGCAGCACTAGTCGCAGCCAGAGGCCAGTGCTCCCGGTGTCATCCAGCGGTCGTGTCTCCACCGACAACCCTGCCATCATCGATTGGTTGGCTCGGTCGTCTTCCTCTTCCCAGGTCACCTCTGACACCTGCAGCCAACGGTCGGTGTGTACGTCAGACACAACCGTTAGTTGGCATGGCCCGGGAGCAAGCCCACTGAAATCACGTGTCCTCTACCTGCCCCTGTCCTTTGCTGTTCCCTCACCAAGCGAAGTATCGCATGCTGTGGGCTCAGCCCCACTGTACAGTGAGGAAGAGCTAACAGAGGGCGGTCAGGAACGGGGGGAGACATCCGCCTCTTCAGCAGCCAGGCGAAGAAGTACTGGCGAGGAGAGTGGCTCGGTAGCCGGTCTAGAGACAGGTCTGTCTCCTGACCCACACGCAGCCGAGGGGGCTAGTAGTGAGGCGGAGACCCTAATTGATGATGAGGAGGCTGATCGCACTTGGCAGCCTCGTCGTCATCAGGCAATTTCTTCCGCATCATCAGGAGAAGAGGGTGCCAGCTTGGCAGCGAGCGAAACAGTCGGTGGGTTGCCCAGGAGGCAGCAGGGTCGCATCAGTGTCAGTGGAGGCAAACGGCCACGGAGTAGAGCACCAGCTCCACTGCAGCCTACCACCACGGCCAGAAAGTCAAGCGTGGCCAGGGGGCCCATGTTGGAACTACAGCGTTGCGTCAGCATATGCAGCGTCGCCATTTGGTGGCCTGGGAAAACCGTGATAAAGATACGGCGGTTCTGCCTGCCCCAGCCCCCGCTCCATAACCCGCTCCGTTACTTGCTCCGTCACCCGACGTCGTCAATCGCCCTCTATCAGCCAGTCAAGGCTCCAACACCTCTGCTGAGGGGAGTTGTCGCTCGTTGGCATCTTCCGCTCGTTCAGATGCTCCTTCTTCTGCTACTCCTCTTCTCGGATTCCGTCAGCAGTCTTTCTTGGAATCCGTTTCCAAGAGACAACAGTTTGCGAGCACGCACCCGACGGTGCAAAAGCTGAACGTCCTCCTGTCCAAGTTGCTGGTGCTGCAGTCCCTCCCTTTCCAACTGGTGGACTCAGCACCTTTCCGAGAAATGATGGCTTGTGCCGCGCCACAGTGGAGAGTGCCAAGCCGTCATTTCTTCGCCAAAAAGGCAGTGCCAGCCCTGCATTCACATGTAGAAGAGATGGTGGGCCAGTCTTTGAGCATGTCGGTCTCTGCCAAAGTGCACGGCAGCGCCGACGTGTGGAGCTGTAACTACGGTCAGGGACAGTATATGTCATTTACGGCCCACTGGGTGAACGTGGTGCCGGCACAGCCGCACCAGCAACTTGGACAGGTCACGACGCTTTTGCCTCCACGTTTGCACGTCCTTGGTCCAGCAAACATGTCCGCCTCTACCACCTCTTCTTCCGCCGTGTCCTCAGCCGCCACCCCCGTGCCAAGTCCCATTACCCGACCGGCATATCACATGTGCAGGGCGCAACGGTGTCACGCTGTGCTGCACCTGGTATGCCTTGGCGAACGTAGTCACACAGGGGAGGAACTTCTGAGTGTAATGAACAGAGAAATCGACAGATGGCTGTCTCCGCGCAAACTGAAAATCGGAACCATGTTGACCGACAACGGAAAGAACATGGTGTCTGCTCTGCGTCAAGGAAGGTTGTGCCATGCGCCATGCATGGCTCACGTGTTCAATCTGGTTGTCAAGCGGTTCCTAAAATCCACCATCCCACTGCAAGACATCCTTAAAATGTCACATAAACTTTGCATGCATTTCAGCCATTCCTACACCGCAAAGCACACCCTCCTTGAGCTGCAGCGGCAGAACGGAATTCCACAGCATCGCCTGATCTGCGACGTTGCAACAAGGTGGAATTCAACCCTACACATGTTAGACCGCCTTTACGAACAGCGAAAGGCCATCACCGATTTCCTGATGTTACAAGCGGATAAAGGTACTCCCCTGTGTAACTTAGATGTCAGCCATTGGCAGCTCATGCGTGACACCTGCCGCTTGCTCAGGCCCTTTGAGGAGGCCACGCTATTCGTGAGTCGGCAGGACTATGGGATGAACGACGTCATTCCTCTGTTGCACGTCCTGGAACAAATGCTGTTAACAATGGCTGGTCAGGGTGCGGTAGACGTGGCGCACAGATCTCAACGCCACATGACCCCTGTGGGGGCAGGACAGGAAGAAGAGGAGGAGGTAGAGGAGGACATTGGTGCTCAGGAATTATTGAGTGAAATGGGTGGTTTTTCCACTCAGCGGACAGGAGTGGAGGAGCAGGAGCATCTGGTAGAGGAGGAGGAGGAGGAGACAGAGGACCCAGACGCACCGTGGCAGTATGCTGTGGAGATGGAGGCAGGGAGTCCCTCGCATTCCTTGGCACAAATGGCCCATAGCATGCTCGGTTGCTTGCGTAGCGACAGCCGAATAATAACCATCAGACAGAGGGATGACTTTTGGCTGTCCACCTTGTTGGACCCTCTCTACCGTTCCAAAATGGTGGCCTTTTTCACACCTGCTGAGAGGGAGGCCAAAATAAAGTACTATAAAAACCACCTATGTAGTCAGTTGGTCTCTGCCTTTGTGCGCCAACGTCCATCCTCAGACACTGTGGGCCCTGTGCGCTCGCGTTCCGCTGCCATGGCAGCAGGGGAGGGGTGGGGTGGTAGGAGCAGTGGCAGCTCCACCAGCAGCGGCTGCCTCAGTCTGCAGTCGATGATGAGTAGCTTTCTTCACCAGCGCAGTGAGGAAACTACTAACCAGCCGCAGCAGCAGCAGCAGCAGCAGCAGCAGCAGCAGCAGCAGCAGCATCAGGTGGACCTGGAGCAGGAGCTCAAACAACAGGCTTGGGCATACTTGGACAGCACCCTGCCAACCGAGGTAGACAATCCCCTTGACTACTGGGCAACGAAACTTGACCTTTGGCCCCAACTAGCTGAATTTGCTCTTGAAAGGCTGTCATGCCCGGCCAGTAGCGTGGCATCGGAGCGCGTGTTTAGTGCGGCAGGAGGTATTGTAACTCCGCGGAGGACACGAATGTCCACCCAAAGTGTGGAGAGACTCACGTTTGTGAAAATGAATCAGGCGTGGATTAGTCTGGAATTCAAACCACCAGTTCCTGACACAACTGACTAAATCCGCCATGAATCATGCCCCTGCCATGTGCCACTTTCAGGTCTCCTCACACTGCTGGTGGGTTCCATTTTGTCAAAGGGTGCTGGCAGATTACGGGCCTCCCATTGCTGCTGCCAGGCCTGTAATCTGCCATGGGACCCTGTACCGCCTCCTCATGCTGCTGCCAGGTCCAGAGTGTCTCATGGGTCCCTGTACGGCCTCCCATTGCTGCTGTCTCCATCGCCACACTTTGCCATGTGCCACTTTCAGGTCTCCTCACACTGCTGGTGCTGTCCATTTTGTCATAGGGTGCTGGCAGATTACGGGCCTCCCATTGCTGCTGCCAGGCCTGTAATCTGCAATGGGCCCCCGTACTGCCTCCTCATGCTGCTGCCAGGTCCACAGTGTCTCATGGGTCCTTGTACCGCCTCCCATTGCTGAAGTCTCCATCGCCACACTCTGCCATGTGCCACTTTCAGGTCTCCTCACACTGCTGGTGTGTTCCATTTTGTCATAGGGTGCTGGCAGATTACGGGCCTCCCATAGCTGCTGCCAGGCCCCTAATCTGCCATGGGCCCCTGTACCGCCTCCTCATGCTGCTGCCAGGTCCACAGTGTGTCATGCCATGTGCCACTTTCAGGTCTCCTCACACTGCTGGTGTGTTCCATTTTGTCATAGGGTGCTGGCAGATTACAGGCCTCCCATAGCTGCTGCCAGGCCCCTAATCTGCCATGGGCCCCTGTACCGCCTCCTCATGCTGCTGCCAGGTCCACAGTGTCTCATGGGTCCCTGTACCGCCTCCCATTGCTGCTGTCTCCATCGCCACACTCTGCCATGTGCCGCTTTCAGGTCTCCTCACACTGCTGCTGGGTTCCATTTTGTAATAGGATGCTGGCAGATTACGGGCCTCCCATAGCTGCTGCCAGGCCCCTAATCTGCCATGGGCCCCTGTACCGCCTCCTCATGCTGCTGCCAGGTCCACAGTGTGTCATGCCATGTGCCACTTTCAGGTCTCCTCACACTGCTGGTGTGTTCCATTTTGTCATAGAGTGCTGGCAGATTACGGGCCTCCCATTGCTGCTGCCAGGCCTGTAATCTGCCATGGGCCCCTGTACCGCCTCCTCATGCTGCTGCCAGGTCCACAGTGTCTCATGGGTCCCTGTACGGCCTCCCATTGCTGCTGTCTCCATCGCCACACTCTGCCATGTGCCACTTTCAGGTCTCCTCACACTGCTGCTGGGTTCCATTTTGTCATAGGGTGCTGGCAGATTACGGGCCTCCCATTGCTGCTGCCAGGCTTGTAATCTGCCATGGGCCCCTGAACCGCCTCCTCATGCTGCTGCCAGGTCCACAGTGTCTCATGGGTCCCTGTACGACCTCCCATTGCTGCTGTCTCCATCGTCACACTCTGCCATGTGCCACTTTCAGGTCTCCTCACACTGCTGCTGGGTTCCATTTTGTCATAGAGTGCTGGCAGATTACGGGCCTCCCATAGCTGCTGCCAGGCCCCTAATCTGCCATGGGCCCCTGTACCGCCTCCTCATGCTGCTGCCAGGTCCACAGTGTGTCATGCCATGTGCCACTTTCAGGTCTCCTCACACTGCTGCTGGGTTCCATTTTGTAATAGGATGCTGGCAGATTACGGGCCTCCCATAGCTGCTGCCAGGCCCCTAATCTGCCATGGGCCCCTGTACCGCCTCCTCATGCTACTGCCAGGTCCACAGTGTGTCATGCCATGTGCCACTTTCAGGTCTCCTCACACTGCTGGTGTGTTCCATTTTGTCATAGAGTGCTGGCAGATTACGGGCGTCCCATTGCTGCTGCCAGGCCTGTAATCTGCCATGGGCCCCTGTACCGCCTCCTCATGCTGCTGCCAGGTCCACAGTGTCTCATGGGTCCCTGTACGGCCTCCCATTGCTGCTGTCTCCATCGCCACACTCTGCCATGTGCCACTTTCAGGTCTCCTCACACTGCTGGTGTGTTCCAATTTGTCATAGGGTGCTGGCAGATTACGGGCCTCCCATAGCTGCTGCCAGGCCCCTAATCTGCCATGGGCCCCTGTACCGCCTCCTCATGCTGCTGCCAGGTCCACAGTGTCTCATGGGTCCCTGTACGACCTCCCATTGCTGCTGTCTCTATCGTCACACTCTGCCATGTGCCACTTTCAGGTCTCCTCACACTGCTGCTGGGTTCCATTTTGTCATAGAGTGCTGGCAGATTACGGGCCTCCCATAGCTGCTGCCAGGCCCCTAATCTGCCATGGGCCCCTGTACCGCCTCCTCATGCTGCTGCCAGGTCCACAGTGTGTCATGCCATGTGCCACTTTCAGGTCTCCTCACACTGCTGGTGTGTTCCAATTTGTCATAGGGTGCTGGCAGATTACGGGCCTCCCATAGCTGCTGCCAGGCCCCTAATCTGCCATGGGCCCCTGTACCGCCTCCTCATGCTGCTGCCAGGTCCACAGTGTGTCATGCCATGTGCCACTTTCAGGTCTCCTCACACTGCTGGTGTGTTCCAATTTGTCATAGGGTGCTGGCAGATTACGGGCCTCCCATAGCTGCTGCCAGACCCCTAATCTGCCATGGGCCCCTGTACCGCCTCCTCATGCTGCTGCCAGGTCCACAGTGTGTCATGCCATGTGCCACTTTCAGGTCTCCTCACACTGCTGGTGTGTTCCATTTTGTCATAGAGTGCTGGCAGATTACTGGCCTCCCATTGCTGCTGCCAGGCCTGTAATCTGCCATGGGCCCCTGTACCGCCTCCTCATGCTGCTGCCAGGTCCACAGTGTCTCATGGGTCCCTGTACGGCCTCCCATTGCTGCTGTCTCCATCGCCACACTCTGCCATGTGCCACTTTCAGGTCTCCTCACACTGCTGCTGGGTTCCATTTTGTCATAGGTTGCTGGCAGATTACGTGCCTCCCATTGCTGCTGCCAGGCCTGTAATCTGCCATGGGCCCCTGAACCGCCTCCTCATGCTGCTGCCAGGTCCACAGTGTATCATGGGTCCCTGTACGGCCTCCCATTGCTGCTGTCTCCATCGTCACACTCTGCCATGTGCCACTTTCAGGTCTCCTCACACTGCTGCTGGGTTCCATTTTGTCATAGGGTGCTGGCAGATTACGGGCCTCCCATAGCTGCTGCCAGGCCCCTATTCTGCCATGGGCCCCTGTACCGCCTCCTCATGCTGCTGCCAGGTCCACAGTGTGTCATGCCATGTGCCACTTTCAGGTCTCCTCACACTGCTGGTGTGGTCCATTTTGTCATAGGGTGCTGGCAGATTACAGGCCTCCCATAGCTGCTGCCAGGCCCCTAATCTGCCATGGGCCCCTGTACCGCCTCCTCATGCTGCTGCCAGGTCCACAGTGTCTCATGGGTCCCTGTACCGCCTCCCATTGCTGCTGTCTCCATCGCCACACTCTGCCATGTGCCACTTTCAGGTCTCCTCACACTGCTGCTGGGTTCCATTTTGTCATAGGATGCTGGCAGATTACGGGCCTCCCATAGCTGCTGCCAGGCCCCTAATCTGCCTTGGGCCCCTGTACCGCCTCCTCATGCTGCTGCCAGGTCCACAGTGTGTCATGCCATGTGCCACTTTCAGGTCTCCTCAAACTGCTGGTGTGTTCCATTTTGTCATAGAGTGCTGGCAGATTACGGGCCTCCCATTGCTGCTGCCAGGCCTGTAATCTGCCATGGGCCCCTGTACCGCCTCCTCATGCTGCTGCCAGGTCCACAGTGTCTCATGAGTCCCTGTACGGCCTCCTATTGCTGCTGTCTCCATCGTCACACTCTGCCATGTGCCACTTTCAGGTCTTCTCACACTGCTGCTGGGTTCCATTTTGTCATAGAGTGCTGGCAGATTACGGGCGTCTCCCATTGCTGCTGCCAGGCCTGTAATCTGCCATGGGCCCCTGTACCGCCTCCTCATGCTGCTGCCAGGTCCACAGTGTCTCATGGGTCCCTGTACGGCCTCCCATTGGTGATGTCTCCATCGCCACACTCTGCCATGTGCCACTTTCAGGTCTCCTCACACTGCTGCTGGGTTCCATTTTGTCATAGGTTGCTGGCAGATTACGGGCCTCCCATTGCTGCTGCCAGGCCTGTAATCTGCCATGGGCCCCTGTACCGCCTCCTCATGCTGCTGCCAGGTCCACAGTGTCTCATGGGTCCCTGTACGGCCTCCCATTGCTGCTGTCTCCATCGCCACACTCTGCCATGTGCCACTTTCAGGTCTCCTCAAACTGCTGCTGGGTTCCATTTTCTCATAGAGTGCTGGCAGATTACGGGCGTCTCACATTGCTGCTGCCAGGCCCCTAATCTGCCATGGGCCCCTGTACCGCCTCCTCATGCTGCTGCCAGGTCCACAGTGTCTCATGGGTCCCTGTACGGCCTCCCATTGCTGCTGTCTCCATCGCCACATTCTGCCATGTTCCACTTTCAGGTCTCCTCACACTGCTGCTGGGTTCCATTTTGTCATAGGTTGCTGGCAGATTACGGGCGTTTCCCATTGCTGCTGCCAGGCCTGTAATCTGACATGGGCCCCTTTACCGCCTCCTCATGCTGCTGCCAGGTCCACAGTGTCTCATGGGTCCCTGTACGGCCTCCCATTGCTGCTGTCTCCATCGCCACACTCTGCCATGTGCCACTTTCAGGTCTCCTCACACTGCTGCTGGGTTCCATTTTGTCATAGGTTGCTTGCAGATTACGGGCGTCTCCCATTGCTGCTGCCAGGCCCCTAATCTGCCATGGGCCCCTGTACTGCCTCCTCATGCTGCTGCCAGGTCCACAGTGTCTCATGGGTCCCTGTACCGCCTCCCATTGCTGCTGTCTCCATCGCCACACTCTGCCATGTGCCACTTTCAGGTCTCCTCACACTGCTGCTGGGTTCCATTTTGTCAGAGGATGCTGGCAGATTACGGGCCTCCCATAGCTGCTGCCAGGCCCCTAATCTGCCTTGGGCCCCTGTACCGCCTCCTCATGCTGCTGCCAGGTCCACAGTGTGTCATGCCATGTGCCACTTTCAGGTCTCCTCACACTGCTGCTGGGTTCCATTTTGTCATAGGTTGCTGGCAGATTACGGGCGTCTCCCATTGCTACTGCCAGGCCTGTAATCTGCCATGGGCCCCTGTACCGCCTCCTCATGCTGCTGCCAGGTCCACAGTGTCTCATGGGTCCCTGTACGGCCTCCTATTGCTGCTGTCTCCATCGCCACACTCTGCCATGTGCCACTTTCAGGTCTCCTCACACTGCTGCTGGGTTCCATTTTGTCATAGGTTGCTGGCAGATTACAGGCGTCTCCCATTGCTGCTGCCAGGCCCCTAATCTGCCATGGGCCCCTGTACCGCCTCCTCATGCTGCTGCCAGGTCCACAGTGTCTCATGGGTCCCTGTACCGCCTCCCATTGCTGCTGTCTCCATCGCCACACTCTGCCATGTGCCGCTTTCAGGTCTCCTCACACTGCTGCTGGGTTCCATTGTCATGGAAATTTTGTATTGTTGGTCGAACTTTAAATGTGTCATATATTCGTGTTATTCATATGTCTCTCGTGTGGCTTAATTAAAGCTCTGAAGGCTGCAATTGGGCCATGCGCATGTACAATGTATGTATTACAGTACTCAGCTTGGTAATGGATGAGATGGCAGATCTGCGCTTATAGACCGGCATGTATACCACCACGGCATTCCATGCGAATGCTGCTGTCAGTAGCACGCGGGCCTGTATCCACATATCAGCAGCATGGTACCACGTGGGCTTCATAACGCAATGCGCAAGCGGTGTGAACTCCACGTGTAGGCTTATGCATATCTTACAACCCATTACTAATCTGAACTGTACTTTGGATGGATGTGTTTTAATAAAGATCGTATCGGGCCCATCCAGGTACAGACTGATATTTTTAGGGAGTGCTTGTGCAGAGAATTTTACATACCAATAGAAGCTAGTAGGACAGGAAATATGACCTCAGATGGCTCATAGGGGGGAAGGGGAGGAAGTCTGCTGACCTCAGAAGGTTCATGGGGGAGGACCAGTGATAGATAATAGCAAAGGCTATGCTCCAATTGGAATGTACATCCTGTGTATAGGTACTCCCCATTGCATTGTTCGGTGGGAGGGGTTTGACTTTATTCATGTGGGGGGCGTGTGTGTATTTTTAATAAAACAGAGAGCTGAGCCTAAAGCCGGCCCTTATGTGAGTTGCAACCAGCCTTAGAGTGTCGTGTGATCATTCCAGGGTAACGGAGCTCCATCACCCACAAATTCAACAGAACCAAAGTATTTGGATGGGCAGGAATCGTGTAGTTTGGCTGCAGTCGTGGTAAGCGAGATTCGCACAGCTTTATGGGGGATTTCTGCGCATCCAACTGCGAGTACTCACGGTAAGGAGAAATTCGTTAAAGCGAATTTCCAAGACAGTTTGGCGAGCCAGGTGGATACTAACGCGTATTCTTGCGTAGCTAACCTAGAACGAGGGGGGAATGGCCATCATGAACTAGCAAAAAGTATGCCGGCACATTTCAGGTCTCTCTGCCATTAAGAGGATCGCTTTTTGCGTGTTCGTGTGGCTGATTTCGCTCTCTGTTAGCTAACAAGAAATACCGCTTAACAAGGACCTCGTTTTTTGTCCTAAACTCTTGATTTGTGGGTGAAAGACAAGGGTTTTCAGCAGAGGGGGGGGTTTTGGTTGGCTGGATTTGGTCAAGTTTAAAAATCTTCCAACCAAAAATTAAACGGGTATATGTTTTAGTGGGTAAAAGTTGTTGCATAGTGTTAGGTAAGTATTTGTGGGCTGTAGGTACTGTGGTGATTGCTTTACCCCCCTCCACGTGAGGTAATTATTACAGTGCTGAAAGGCTTAGGTTAATTGTTAACTGTTGTAAGATCTGTGTTATGTGGTCCGTACAATGTTTTGTGGTACTACTGCTCCCAGCAAGCATGCAGCAGGGGGTCCTTTTTGTTACATGTGCATGTTAGTGTGATATGTTGGTGTTTTATGTCCGTTCTGTGATTGTGCCCAAATTGTGTTGTATGTGTACTTCATATTGTTGTGTAATTGTCCAGTGTATGTTCTGTCCAAACGTCTGTTTTATGTAAGAGGCAATTTTGAGGCTAGAGGCTGCCGTGTGCTTCCCTGTGGGGGGCCATTCTAGCGTTACCATGTGCTTCCCTGTGGGGGGTCATTCTAGTATCTGCCATGTGCTCCTCTGTGGGGGGTCATTTTCTTGACTAAACCACATGGACTCCTTTTGTTTGGTGGCCATTTTGTTGGCTACCAAATGTGCAGTAATCTCTATGCAATGTGCATGAAGTTTCCTATATGCATTTGACCCATATTGTGTTTTTAATCTAAATTTTTTACAGTTTCATTTGTTTGCTTTTAGCTTTAAATTTGCGTATTGCCAGCCAATTTAAAGTGTGTTAAGCGAGTTTTCCCTTCACGTGTTCCACATTTAATGAGCGCGGTGTAGTCTGGGTTTTTGCACATAGATTTCTTGTATAGTGATTATGTTTTTCTTGTGTTTTTCCTGTTAAAAGTAGTTCCTTATTGTAAAGCGGGTTTGTTTTAAGCTGCTGTGTCGCGTGTTTCACGTCCAGCAGACTTTTTGTGTAAACGGTTCTAGGTGGTTGCAGTAAAGATTGCGTGTATAACGTGGATCGTTTAGCGGTGCTGATAGGAGTGATTTTTGAGTCAGCAACAAGGTTACTTTTGGCGCAGTTTTTCGGTTTACCTCGGTGTAATTGTTTTACTGTGAAACGTCCCGTGTTTTTCATAAGGATCCACTTTGTCCTTTTTAACAGTTTTTCAGGTTGAAAAGAGTTTTTTTTTCTGTGTGTATTAGGAAAGTTTTTTTCTTTACACAAATTTCCTAAAGGTCAGTTAGCAGGTTTCTGCCCAACCAGTGACCCCTAAGTAACATCCAAGAACCCCTCTTTTTGTTTTGACTTGTGTTAGCTACTGTGTGCAGGGAGAGAAAAGCCACTTTCATCATTGTGCGGTGTGGCCTGCCAAACACAGTGGGTGATGAGAACCACATAAATTACGCTGTGCGAGTGGGCGGTCCAGGGAAGTCCTGGTTACCACAAACACTTCGGGTGGTCAGGATCACACAAATTGCGCTGTGGGAGTGGGAGGTGTGCTCTCAGTCTGACCGCCACTTGATGCGCTTCGGGTGATCGATAAGTATCACATAAATTACGCTGTGCTGGGAAAGTGGTGGAATCAGGCCTCTCGGTAGGATCCCACCGAGTGCTCCAGGGGGTAAACAGGTACCCGGACGCGGGATATATACCAGTGACTAGTCACGATGGGCAGTAGTCAGTCCATGAAGAGAGAGGGGGAACCAGCCCTCTTCAGGGTAAGGACAGCTGCACAACTGATGAAGGTGAGTTTGGGGGGGAAGTCTACAGAACCCCTCAAAAGGTGGAATAAATGGTCGAAGGGTACCAGATGGGAAATTCCCCGGGAAGGTACATTTGACGCATGGAGGTGGGAAAAATTCATCTCTGAATTTGAACCACGGATGCAGGCGTCAGAACTAGAGATCGCACAGCTATGGCTTCACAGGTCAATCCGATTAGGGAGGCAGGGCATACATAAACTGGTGTCTGTCCGGAAGAACCAGGTGATGTATACCTGGCCTCCAGAGGGAATAAAACAGGAGGATCCAGTGTCAGAGGTGGAGGAAGCTCTTTCAGGGCTGACTCTACTAAGGCAGGCAGGATCAGGGTCTACTGGGGTCCCCCAACAACCAACAGTGGCTGAGATAAGTATAACTGCACCTGTCTCTTCTGTTAGTGACGTCACTCTTGACATACCTTCTGTGTCTTCTGTCTCTATGCCTCAGCCTCTGCCTCTACCTCTCCCTTCTCCCTGCTTCACCCCAGCTCCTTCTGTTTCCAACTATGAAGCCTTCTCAACAACCGATTTGCAGACCATCTGTGAATCAAGGGGAATAGACACCCGGTTAAAAAACAGGGCGGATTGCATCAAAGCGCTACGAACCACTGATCAGACCCCTGCCCCCCAGCTATACCCTGATCTGAGGGACCTCAAACCTGAAGGTGCAGTAAGCGAGGTGGTTAATCTAAGCCCACCGATGATGCTGGGTCAGCCCTTGCACTCTTCCCGGACCGAGGCCTATCCAGTCAGGGTGCAGCAATTTGAAGGTCCTCCCAATGCACGGGGGGAACGGACTTTAGGGGAACGGGTAGTTTGGCATGTCCCCTTCACCCCGGCAGAGATCCGCACTATTCTGGCTGAGCTCCCGGACTATCGAGTCAATCCGAGAGGATTTGCTCGAATGTTTGGACAAAACCAGTTCAGCTATGGTATGAGCGGGTCAGATTGTGCACAGATCCTACGGGCAAAGGTGGGCATGGAAGTGGCCAGTACAGTGATTGCAGGGTGCTCTATAACCACGCATGAGGAGATGACTTCAGGGGGCAAAGAGTTCTGTACACAGCTAAAGGCAAAGCTTCCAGAAATGTATGGTGCTACCTCTACTACGGACATGATGAAGCTCACCCAGGGTCCTAATGAGGAAAGCGCCTGCTTCTGGCGCCGTCTCAAGCAGACGGCACTGGATGCGGATCTGGAAGTTGGACCTGATGCTCCAACTGAAGGGGTAAAGGTGACCGCGACGCACATTCTGTTGCGGGCCAAATTTTTGGAAGGCATCGATACTAAAATTCGGGAAAGGCTGGTTCTGGCCCGACCCGAATATAATGAGATGTCTATCCCTGCTATCCTTTCCACTCTTGCGGCAATAGAGAGGGAAATGGATAGAAGAAAACAAGACAAGGCCAAAGTTCTTATGTCCCAGACCCCACACGAAAAACCAAGGGATCTGGGTCACAGGAAGGATAGGCCCCCACCCAGGTGCTTCCAGTGCCACCAAACGGGGCACATGAGGAGGAGCTGTCCCCAATTACCTAAAGGTCGGTGGCAGTTCATTCCTGATGAGTCCTCCGCCCCTATGACCACCATGGTAAGTAACTCCTATGAATTCTCATAGGAAGTTGACAAATCGGTGTCGGCCCAGATCCATCTTTTTCTAGAGGAATTAAAATATCCCCTCCCTTGCCTCACTGACACCGGTGCAGCAAGAACGGTCCTGCGAAAACAGGACATCCAAGGCAAGGTACCCCTCTCAGGGGAAAGCCCTCCTAACCCCTACTAACCTCACTATCAAACGATGCACTATTCTTAACCCAGCTTCTCTTCTTCCTGTGTCGGAAGATGAGAAGGGGGGGGAGGACAGCAATGACAGTGCTGAATTTTGCAACACGACTAACAATACTAACACCTCTTCTGCTAACATGTCTTCTTTGTCCACTACTAATCTCTCTTCCAAAGGACACGACTGCATTTCTTTGGTGGAACTGGAGTCAGCGGCGACACACCCCATATCACCCCGAGAGTAGCGGTAAGGTTGAACGTCTTCCAATACCCAAAAACCTTGGCCTAAGTGTCTCCCCATTGCCCCCTATTCCATCCGGAATGCCCCTCGGCAACCACATGGGCTGTCACCCTACGAGGTGTTGTTTGGGGGACCTCCCAAAACAGGGTTGTACTTTCCTCAACAGTTGTCGTCTTTGCATTCACAGCTTACAGGTTATGTGCAATCTCTGCAACGGGAGCTGCAGAAGATACACCATCGGGTTCGCGAATCGCTCCCCGATCCAAATACAATAACAGGTGTTCTTTCTATTGAGCCAGGTGATTGGGTCGTCCTAAAGAAACATCAAAGAACCGGACTCGAGCCACGGTTCACCGGACCATACCAAGTCCAGCTGACGACACCTACCTCACTCAAACTCGAGGGACGAGACAACTGGGTGCACGCAAGCCACTGCAAGAAGCTTTTCAGCTACACCAGAGAATGAGGGGTGTCATTTTCCTTTTTCTTTTTGTTTGTATGTCATACATGTGTGTGAACGGAGGAAAAGACGGCAGATACCCCAACCTTTTATTTAAAATGCACCTGCGTTTAGCCAGAACCGCCAACAAAACCAACTGTTGGGTATGCTCAAAGCCCCCACCCAGTCATCACATGTCCGCAATGGCCGCTGTTCATGCCCTATATGACATCCGCGTCGGCATGAAAAAGCAAGGGACCCCTGGTCAGCCCCCACGTAGACATTTGTCGGTAGAACTTAATGACACATTTTTAGCAGGTAACATCAGTTTCAGCACCAATATTAGCTCTAGCTCCTGTAGGGCCCTCACCAGTCCATTATGGGTAACTGGACAGCTAGGCAGCCCTCAGGTGTGCTTTAACATCAGCTTTGGCACAGGTAACAAGTTTGTTGGGACTACCACCTGTGAGGGAGGTATAACTGTCAATCTGACTAACCAGACTTCCCTTCTGAGTAACCACACTGACCGACCAGACCACGTGTGTTGGAAGGACGGATGTGATGTGCAGACTGAGGGAGCAATCCCCCAGTCTGTGCAACTGTTGCTCAGTGCCAGAGGCCGAACGAGGAACTCCTCCTGTTCTGCTCTGACAGGTCCATACTATTTTCTGTGTGGTTCGGCAGCCTATAGAACATTTCCCCAGAACGCGAAAGGTTCGTGTGCCCTCA
This sequence comes from Staurois parvus, assembly GCF_062004578.1. Lineage (NCBI taxonomy): Eukaryota > Metazoa > Chordata > Amphibia > Anura > Ranidae > Staurois > Staurois parvus. The sequence goes on along the minus strand of NW_028318762.1, from coordinate 178,342 downwards.
TAAAGCTAGTCCCCGCATCCTATGTAGTGATGGACCATGAAGAGTTGATGGTCCACAAGAAGGTAAGGATGGCAGGGAGAGTTCGCAGGGAGCTGTTCTCTGAGGGCGACCAGGCATGGGCTTGGTTCCCCTCATGGACAGGATGGGGAATAGAACTTATGAAGCGCCTGAACAATTTTTCTGTCATCGTGGATAGTATGTTTAACGAGACCGTAGAGGCTGTCAGAGAAATTGCCCAAGAACAACGGCAGATGGGAATTTTAGTGCTTCAGGAGAAGATGGCCCTCGATTATCTTTTAGCCGCCAAAGGGGGGTTCTGTGAGTTCATCGGAGAGGATTGTTGTACTTGGATAGAAGACACCGATGACAAGGTCCAGGCCCATATGGACAAAGTTAGTGAACTACAGGGAAAAGCTAGAGCTATAGCTAGTGAGGGTTGGAATCCGTTCAAGGGTTTGGGAGGATTGGGAGATTTCCTGTTCTCCATCGGATCTTGGTTGAAGGAAGTGGGAGTGTATATCCTGATGCTTCTCTTTTTCATCTGCCTTTTATATGCCGCGGTGAGATGTTCCTGTTGCCTCATCGACCGTGTAAGCCAAGCTCGGGCAGACGACCACATCTCCATGCCCGCTCCGGGGATCCCACTCCAACCACTGATCGGGGGAAGACCTCACCAACCAACCACCTTCTCTACAGATTACGTCCTGGCTTCCCTCTAATTTATCTCTCTGAAGACCACATTCTCCAAGACCTTCAAGCAAGCTTCAAGCCTCATCATTGTTTGTGTCTGCGATTTGGAAAACTGTCTGGGTCGAGACCAGCCTTGTGTGGCCCCGTCTGCAGGGGCAATTTGAGAATCTGTTGCTGGATCTCCCCAGACCACCGTGGGATCACAAGCTTTATTCATACCACAAGTCTGTTTGTGGTTTTTGCAAGAGCCTTCCTGTAGTGAAGGTTCCAACGCTCTTGAGGATCATCGCTTCAATCAAGCCTGTTTGCGTCGAGTCTGCGTCGGGTCTTGTTGTTTCAGGTACCCCGTGGAGCTTTATTCTCAGGGACAACTACAGGAACTCTTTGAAGTTTGAGACTACACCCATCAAGCTGAAGAAGATCAAGAAGAGACACGAGGAGAATATGATAAAACAGGAGGGAATGTCATGGAAATTTTGTATTGTTGGTCGAACTTTAAATGTGTCATATATTCGTGTTATTCATATGTCTCTCGTGTGGCTTAATTAAAGCTCTGAAGGCTGCAATTGGGCCATGCGCATGTACAATGTATGTATTACAGTACTCAGCTTGGTAATGGATGAGATGGCAGATCTGCGCTTATAGACCGGCATGTATACCACCACGGCATTCCATGCGAATGCTGCTGTCAGTAGCACGCGGGCCTGTATCCACATATCAGCAGCATGGTACCACGTGGGCTTCATAACGCAATGCGCCAAGCAGTGTGAACTCCACGTGTAGGCTTATGCATATCTTACAACCCATTACTAATCTGAACTGTACTTTGGATGGATGTGTTTTAATAAAGATCGTATCGGGCCCATCCAGGTACAGACTGATATTTTTAGGGAGTGCTTGTGCAGAGAATTTTACATACCAATAGAAGCTAGTAGGACAGGAAATATGACCTCAGATGGCTCATAGGGGGGAAGGGGAGGAAGTCTGCTGACCTCAGAAGGTTCATGGGGGAGGACCAGTGATAGATAATAGCAAAGGCTATGCTCCAATTGGAATGTACATCCTGTGTATAGGTACTCCCCATTGCATTGTTCGGTGGGAGGGGTTTGACTTTATTCATGTGGGGGGCGTGTGTGTATTTTTAATAAAACAGAGAGCTGAGCCTAAAGCCGGCCCTTATGTGAGTTGCAACCAGCCTTAGAGTGTCGTGTGATCATTCCAGGGTAACGGAGCTCCATCACCCACAAATTCAACAGAACCAAAGTATTTGGATGGGCAGGAATCGTGTAGTTTGGCTGCAGTCGTGGTAAGCGAGATTCGCACAGCTTTATGGGGGATTTCTGCGCATCCAACTGCGAGTACTCACGGTAAGGAGAAATTCGTTAAAGCGAATTTCCAAGACACCATTTTGTCATAGGATGCTGGCAGATTACGGGCCTCCCATAGCTGCTGCCAGGCCCCTAATCTGCCATGGGCCCCTGTACCGCCTCCTCATGCTGGTGCCAGGTCCACAGTGTGTCATGCCATGTGCCACTTTCAGGTCTCCTCACACTGCTGGTGTTTTCCATTTTGTCATAGAGTGCTGGCAGATTACGGGCCTCCCATTGCTGCTGTCTCCATCGCCACACTCTGCCATGTGCCACTTTCAGGTCTCCTCACACTGCTGCTGGGTTCCATTTTGTCAAAGGTTGCTGGCAGATTACGGGCCTCCCATTGCTGCTGCCAGGCCTGTAATCTGCCATGGGCCCCTGAACCACCTCCTCATGCTGCTGCCAGGTCCACAGTGTCTCATGGGTCCCTGTACGGCCTCCTATTGCTGCTGTCTCCATCGCCACACTCTGCCATGTGCCACTTTCAGGTCTCCTCACACTGCTGCTGGGTTCCATTTTGTCATAGGTTGCTGGCAGATTACAGGCGTCTCCCATTGCTGCTGCCAGGCCCCTAATCTGCCATGGGCCCCTGTACCGCCTCCTCATGCTGCTGCCAGGTCCACAGTGTCTCATGGGTCCCTGTACCGCCTCCCATTGCTGCTGTCTCCATCGCCACACTCTGCCATGTGCCGCTTTCAGGTCTCCTCACACTGCTGCTGGGTTCCATTTTGTCATAGGATGCTGGCAGATTACGGGCCTCCCATAGCTGCTGCCAGGCCCCTAATCTGCCATGGGCCCCTGTACCGCCTCCTCATGCTGCTGCCAGGTCCACAGTGTGTCATGCCATGTGCCACTTTCAGGTCTCCTCACACTGCTGGTGTGTTCCATTTTGTCATAGAGTGCTGGCAGATTACGGGCCTCCCATTGCTGCTGTCTCCATCGCCACACTCTGCCATGTGCCACTTTCAGGTCTCCTCACACTGCTGCTGGGTTCCATTTTGTCAAAGGTTGCTGGCAGATTACGGGCCTCCCATTGCTGCTGCCAGGCCTGTAATCTGCCATGGGCCCCTGAACCACCTCCTCATGCTGCTGCCAGGTCCACAGTGTCTCATGGGTCCCTGTACGGCCTCCCATTGCTGCTGTCTCCATCGTCACACTCTGCCATGTGCCACTTTCAGGTCTCCTCACACTGCTGCTGGGTTCCATTTTGTCATAGAGTGCTGGCAGATTACGGGCCTCCCATAGCTGCTGCCAGGCCCCTAATCTGCCATGGGCCCCTGTACCGCCTTCTCATGCTGCTGCCAGGTCCACAGTGTGTCATGCCATGTGCCACTTTCAGGTCTCCTCACACTGCTGGTGTGTTCCATTTTGTCATAGGGTGCTGGAAGATTACGGGCCTCCCATAGCTGCTGCCAGGCCCCTAATCTGCCATGGGCCCCTGTACCGCCTCCTCATGCTGCTGCCAGGTCCACAGTGTGTCATGCCATGTGCCACTTTCAGGTCTCCTCACACTGCTGGTGTGTTCCATTTTGTCATAGGGTGCTGGCAGATAACGGGCCTCCCATAGCTGCTGCCAGGCCCCTAATCTGCCATGGGCCCCTGTACCGCCTCCTCATGCTGCTGCCAGGTCCACAGTGTCTCATGGGTCCCTGTACGGCCTCCCATTGCTGCTGTCTCCATCGCCACACTCTGCCATGTGCCACTTTCAGATCTCCTCACACTGCTGCTGGGTTCCATTTTGTCATAGGTTGCTGGCAGATTACGGGCCTCCCATTGCTGCTGCCAGGCCTGTAATCTGCCATGGGCCCCTGTACCGCCTCCTCATGCTGCTGCCAGGTCCACAGTGTCTCATGGGTCCCTGTACGGCCTCCCATTGCTGCTGTCTCCATCGCCACACTCTGCCATGTGCCACTTTCAGGTCTCCTCAAACTGCTGCTGGGTTCCATTTTCTCATAGAGTGCTGGCAGATTACGGGCGTCTCACATTGCTGCTGCCAGGCCCCTAATCTGCCATGGGCTCCTGTACCGCCTCCTCATGCTGCTGCCAGGTCCACAGTGTCTCATGGGTCCCTGTACGGCCTCCCATTGCTGCTGTCTCCATCGCCACACTCTGCCATGTTCCACTTTCAGGTCTCCTCACACTGCTGCTGGGTTCCATTTTGTCATAGGTTGCTGGCAGATTACGGGCGTTTCCCATTGCTGCTGCCAGGCCTGTAATCTGACATGGGCCCCTTTACCGCCTCCTCATGCTGCTGCCAGGTCCACAGTGTCTCATGGGTCCCTGTACGGCCTCCCATTGCTGCTGTCTCCATCGCCACACTCTGCCATGTGCCACTTTCAGGTCTCCTCACACTGCTGCTGGGTTCCATTTTGTCATAGGATGCTGGCAGATTACGGGCGTCTCCCATTGCTGCTGCCAGGCCCCTAATCTGCCATGGGCCCCTGTACTGCCTCCTCATGCTGCTGCCAGGTCCACAGTGTCTCATGGGTCCCTGTACCGCCTCCCATTGCTGCTGTCTCCATCGCCAAACTCTGCCATGTGCCACTTTCAGGTCTCCTCACACTGCTGCTGGGTTCCATTTTGTCAGAGGATGCTGGCAGATTACGGGCCTCCCATAGCTGCTGCCAGGCCCCTAATCTGCCTTGGGCCCCTGTACCGCCTCCTCATGCTGCTGCCAGGTCCACAGTGTGTCATGCCATGTGCCACTTTCAGGTCTCCTCACACTGCTGCTGGGTTCCATTTTGTCATAGGTTGCTGGCAGATTACGGGCGTCTCCCATTGCTACTGCCAGGCCTGTAATCTGCCATGGGCCCCTGTACCGCCTCCTCATGCTGCTGCCAGGTCCACAGTGTCTCATGGGTCCCTGTACGGCCTCCTATTGCTGCTGTCTCCATCGCCACACTCTGCCATGTGCCACTTTCAGGTCTCCTCACACTGCTGCTGGGTTCCATTTTGTCATAGGTTGCTGGCAGATTACAGGCGTCTCCCATTGCTGCTGCCAGGCCCCTAATCTGCCATGGGCCCCTGTACCGCCTCCTCATGCTGCTGCCAGGTCCACAGTGTCTCATGGGTCCCTGTACCGCCTCCCATTGCTGCTGTCTCCATCGCCACACTCTGCCATGTGCCGCTTTCAGGTCTCCTCACACTGCTGCTGGGTTCCATTTTGTCATAGGATGCTGGCAGATTGCGGGCCTCCCATAGCTGCTGCCAGGCCCCTAATCTGCCATGGGCCCCTGTACCGCCTCCTCATGCTGCTGCCAGGTCCACAGTGTGTCATGCCATGTGCCACTTTCAGGTCTCCTCACACTGCTGGTGTGTTCCATTTTGTCATAGAGTGCTGGCAGATTACGGGCCTCCCATTGCTGCTGTCTCCATCGCCACACTCTGCCATGTGCCACTTTCAGGTCTCCTCACACTGCTGCTGGGTTCCATTTTGTCAAAGGTTGCTGGCAGATTACGGGCCTCCCATTGCTGCTGCCAGGCCTGTAATCTGCCATGGGCCCCTGAACCACCTCCTCATGCTGCTGCCAGGTCCACAGTGTCTCATGGGTCCCTGTACGGCCTCCCATTGCTGCTGTCTCCATCGTCACACTCTGCCATGTGCCACTTTCAGGTCTCCTCACACTGCTGCTGGGTTCCATTTTGTCATAGAGTGCTGGCAGATTACGGGCCTCCCATAGCTGCTGCCAGGCCCCTAATCTGCCATGGGCCCCTGTACCGCCTTCTCATGCTGCTGCCAGGTCCACAGTGTGTCATGCCATGTGCCACTTTCAGGTCTCCTCACACTGCTGGTGTGTTCCATTTTGTCATAGGGTGCTGGAAGATTACGGGCCTCCCATAGCTGCTGCCAGGCCCCTAATCTGCCATGGGCCCCTGTACCGCCTCCTCATGCTGCTGCCAGGTCCACAGTGTGTCATGCCATGTGCCACTTTCAGGTCTCCTCACACTGCTGGTGTGTTGCATTTTGTCATAGGGTGCTGGCAGATTACGGGCCTCCCATAGCTGCTGCCAGGCCCCTAATCTGCCATGGGCCCCTGTACCGCCTCCTCATGCTGCTGCCAGGTCCACAGTGTCTCATGGGTCCCTGTACGGCCTCCCATTGCTGCTGTCTCCATCGCCACACTCTGCCATGTGCCACTTTCAGGTCTCCTCACACTGCTGCTGGGTTCCATTTTGTCATAGGTTGCTGGCAGATTACGGGCCTCCCATTGCTGCTGCCAGGCCTGTAATCTGCCATGGGCCCCTGTACCGCCTCCTCATGCTGCTGCCAGGTCCACAGTGTCTCATGGGTCCCTGTACGGCCTCCCATTGCTGCTGTCTCCATCGCCACACTCTGCCATGTGCCACTTTCAGGTCTCCTCACATTGCTGCTGGGTTCCATTTTGTCATAGGGTGCTGGCAGATTACGGGCCTCCCATTGCTGCTGCCAGGACCCTAATCTGCCATGGGCCCCTGTACCGCCTCCTCATGCTGCTGCCAGGTCCACAGTGTGTCATGCCATGTGCCACTTTCAGGTCTCCTCACATTGCTGCTGGGTTCCATTTTGTCATAGGTTGCTGGCAGATTACGGGCCTCCCATTGCTGCTGCCAGGCCTGTAATCTGACATGGGCCCCTGTACCGCCTCCTCATGCTGCTGCCAGGTCCACAATGTCTCATGGGTCCCTGTACGGCCTCCCATTGCTGCTGTCTCCATCGCCACACTCTGCCATGTGCCACTTTCAGGTCTCCTCACACTGCTGCTGTGTTCCATTTTGTCATACGTTGCTGGCAGATTACGGGCGTCTCCCATTGCTGCTGCCAGGCCCCTAATCTGCCATGGGCCCCTGTACCGCCTCCTCATGCTGCTGCCAGATCCACAGTGTCTCATGGGTCCCTGTACGGCCTCCCATTGCTGCTGTCTCCATCGCCACACTCTGCCATGTGCCACTTTCAGGTCTCCTCACACTGCTGGTGTGTTCCATTTTGTCATAGGGTGCTGGCAGATTACGGGCCTCCCATAGCTGCTGCCAGGCCCCTAATCTGCCATGGGCCCCTGTACCGCCTCCTCATGTTGCTGCCAGGTCCACAGTGTGTCATGCCATGTGCCACTTTCAGGTCTCCTCACACTGCTGGTGTGTTCCATTTTGTCATAGGGTGCTGGCAGATTACGGGCCTCCCATAGCTGCTGCAAGGCCCCTAATCTGCCATGGGCCCCTGTACCGTCTCCTAATGCTGCTGCCAGGTCCACAGTGTCTCATGGGTCCCTGTACGGCCTCCCATTGCTGCTGTCTCCATCGCCACACTCTGCCATGTGCCACTTTCAGGTCTCCTCACACTGCTGCTGGGTTCCATTTTGTCATAGGTTGCTGGCAGATTATGGGCCTCCCATTGCTGTTGCCAGGCCTGTAATCTGCCATGGGCCCCTGTACCACCTCCTCATGCTGCTGCCAGGTCCACAGTGTCTCATGGGTCCCTGTACGGCCTCCCATTGCTGCTGTCTCCATCGTCACACTCTGCCATGTGCAGCTTTCAGGTCTCCTCACACTGCTGCTGGGTTCCATTTTGTCATAGGTTGCTGGCAGATTACGGGCCTCCCATAGCTGCTGCCAGGCCCCTAATCTGCCATGGGCCCCTGTACCACCTCCTCATGCTGCTGCCAGGTCCACAGTGTGTCATGCCATGTGCCACTTTCAGGTCTCCTCACACTGCTGGTGTGTTCCATTTTGTCATAGGGTGCTGGCAGATTACGGGCCTCCCATAGCTGCTGCCAGGCCCCTAATCTGCCATGGGCCCCTGTACCGCCTCCTCATGCTGCTGCCAGGTCCACAGTGTGTCATGCCATGTGCCACTTTCAGGTCTCCTCACACTGCTGGTGTGTTCCATTTTGTCATAGGGTGCTGGAAGATTACGGGCCTCCCATAGCTGCTGCCAGGCCCCTAATCTGCCATGGGCCCCTGTACCGCCTCCTCATGCTGCTGCCAGGTCCACAGTGTCTAATGGGTCCCTTTACCGCCTCCCATTGCTGCTGTCTCCATCGCCACACTCTGCCATGTGCCACTTTCAGGTCCCCTCACACTGCTGCTGGGTTCCATTTTGTCATAGGGTGCTGGCAGATTACGGGCCTCCCATTGCTGCTGCCAGGCCCCTAATCTGCCATGGGCCCCTGTACCGCCTCCTCATGCTGCTGCCAGGTCCAGAGTGTGTCATGGGTACCTGTACGGCCTCCCATTGCTGCTGCCAGGAGGCAGCAGGGTCGCAGCAGTGTCAGTGGAGGCAAACGGCCACGGAGTAGAGCACCAGCTCCACTGCAGCCTACCACCACGGCCAGTATTGGTGCCGGTGTGCACGGAGGAAGTAGCAGTCAGCCAATGAAGAGTAGCGGGGGCAAAGTTTCCTACTCGGCGGTGTGGCAATTTTTCCTCAAGCCGCCCGAGGAAGTAAACGTAGCCGTATGTCGACTATGTGGCCAGAAAGTCAAGCGTGGCCAGGGGGCCCATGTTGGGACTACAGCGTTGCGTCAGCATATGCAGCGTCGCCATTCGGTGGCCTGGGAAAACCGTGATAAAGATACGGCGGTTCTGCCTGCCCCAGCCCAGGGTTCCATTTTGTCATAGGGTGCTGGCAGATTACGGGCCTCCCATAGCTGCTGCCAGGCCTTAATCTGCCATGGGCCCCTGTACCGCCTCCTCATGCTGCTGCCAGGTCCACAGTGTCTCATGGGTCCCTGTACCGTCTCCCATTGCTGCTGTCTCCATCGCCACACTCTGCCATGTGCCACTTTCAGGTCTCCTCACATTGCTGCTGGGTTCCATTTTGTCATAGGGTGCTGGCAGATTACGGGCCTCCCATTGCTGCTGCCAGGCCCCTAATCTGCCATGGGCCCCTGTACCGCCTCCTCATGCTGCTGCCAGGTCCACAGTGTGTCATGCCATGTGCCACTTTCAGGTCTCCTCACACTGCTGGTGTGTTCCAATTTGTCATAGGGTGCTGGCAGATTACGGGCCTCCCATAGCTGCTGCCAGGCCCCTAATCTGCCATGGGCCCCTGTACCGCCTCCTCATGCTGCTGCCAGGTCCACAGTGTGTCATGCCATGTGCCACTTTCAGGTCTCCTCACACTGCTGGTGTGTTCCATTTTGTCATAGGGTGCTGGCAGATTACGGGCCTCCCATAGCTGCTGCCAGGCCCCTAATCTGCCATGGGCCCCTGTACCGCCTCCTCATGCTGCTGCCAGGTCCACAGTGTCTAATGGGTCCCTTTACCGCCTCCCATTGCTGCTGTCTCCATCGCCACACTCTGCCATGTGCCACTTTCAGGTCTCCTCACACTGCTGCTGGGTTCCATTTTGTCATAGGGTGCTGGCAGATTACGGGCCTCCCATTGCTGCTGCCAGGCCCCTAATCTGCCATGGGCCCCTGTACCACCTCCTCATGCTGTTGCCAGGTCCAGAGTGTGTCATGGGTACCTGTACGGCCTCCCATTGCTGCTGCCAGGAGGCAGCAGGGTCGCAGCAGTGTCAGTGGAGGCAAACGGCCACGGAGTAGAGCACCAGCTCCACTGCAGCCTACCACCACGGCCAGTATTGGTGCCGGTGTGCACGGAGGAAGTAGCAGTCAGCCAGTGAGGAGTAGCGGGGGCAAAGTTTCCTACTCGGCGGTGTGGCAATTTTTCCTCAAGCCGCCCGAGGAAGTAAACGTAGCCGTATGTCGACTATGTGGCCAGAAAGTCAAGCGTGGCCAGGGGGCCCATGTTGGGACTACAGCGTTGCGTCAGCATATGCAGCGTCGCCATTCGGTGGCCTGGGAAAACCGTGATAAAGATACGGCGGTTCTGCCTGCCCCAGCCCAGGGTTCCATTTTGTCATAGGGTGCTGGCAGATTACGGGCCTCCCATAGCTGCTGCCAGGCCTTAATCTGCCATGGGCCCCTGTACCGCCTCCTCATGCTGCTGCCAGGTCCACAGTGTCTCATGGGTCCCTGTACCGTCTCCCATTGCTGCTGTCTCCATCGCCACACTCTGCCATGTGCCACTTTCAGGTCTCCTCACATTGCTGCTGGGTTCCATTTTGTCATAGGGTGCTGGCAGATTACGGGCCTCCCATTGCTGCTGCCAGGCCCCTAATCTGCCATGGGCCCCTGTACCGCCTCCTCATGCTGCTGCCAGGTCCACAGTGTGTCATGCCATGTGCCACTTTCAGGTCTCCTCACACTGCTGGTGTGTTCCATTTTGTCATAGGGTGCTGGCAGATTACGGGCCTCCCATAGCTGCTGCCAGGCCCCTAATCTGCCATGGGCCCCTGTACCGCCTCCTCATGCTGCTGCCAGGTCCACAGTGTCTCATGGGTCCCTGTACCGCCTCCCATTGCTGCTGTCTCCATCGCCACACTCTGCCATGTGCCACTTTCAGGTCTCCTCACACTGCTGGTGGGTTTCCATTTTGTCATAGGGTGCTGTATGGCCTCCCATTGCTGCTGCCAGGCCCGTAATCTGCCATGGGCCCCCGTACCGACTCCTCATGCTGCTGCCAGGCCCGTAATCTGTCATGGGCCCCTGTTGTCGCTTGTTGGCATATTCCGCTCGTTCAGATGATCCTTCTCCTGCTACTCCTCTTCACGGATTCCGTCAGCAGTCTTTCTTGGAATCCGTTTCCAAGAGACAACAGTTTGCGAGCACGCACCCGACGGTGCAGAAGCTGAACGTCCTCCTGTCCAAGTTGCTGCTGCCAGGCCCCTAATCTGTCATGTGCCCCTGTACCGCCTCCTCATGCTGCTGCCATGTCCAGAGTGTGTCATGGGCCCCCGTACCGACTCCTCATGCTGCTGCCAGGCCCGTAATCTGTCATGGGCCCCTGTACCGCCTCCTCATGCTGCTGCCTGGTCCACAGTGTGTCATGGGTCCCTGTACGGCCTCCCATTGCTGCTGCCAGGCCCGTAATCTGCCATGGGCCCCCGTACCAACTCCTCATGCTGCTGCCAGGCCTGTAATCTGTCATGGGCCCCTGTACCGCCTCCTCATGCTGCTGCCAGGTCCACAGTGTGTCATGGGTCCCTGTGCGGCCTCCCATTGCTGCTGTCTCCATCGCCACACTCTGCCATGTTCCACTTTCAGGTCTCCTCACACTGCTGGTGGGTTCCATTTTGTCATAGGGTGCTGTACGGCCTCCCATTGCTGCTGCCACACCCGTAATCTGCCATGGGCCCCCGTACCGACTCCTCATGCTGCTGCCAGGTCCAGAGTGTGTCATGGGTCCCTGTACGGCCTCCCATTGCTGCTGCCAGGCCCGTAATCTGCCATGGGCCCCCGTACCGACTCCTCATGCTGCTGCCAGGCCCGTAATCTGTCATGGGCCCCTGTACCGCCTCCTCATGCTGCTGCCAGGTCCAGAGTGTGTCATGGGCCCCCGTACCGACTCCTCATGCTGCTGCCAGGCCTGTAATCTGTCATGGGCCCCTGTACCGCCTCCTCATGCTGCTGCCAGGTCCAGAGTGTGTCATGGGTCCCTGTACGGCCTCCCATTGCTGCTGCCAGGCCCGTAATATGCCATGGGCCCCTGTACCGACTCCTCATGCTGCTGCAAGGCCCGTAATCTGTCATGGGCCCCTGTACCGCCTCCTCATGCTGCTGCCAGGTCCAGAGTGTGTCATGGGCCCCCATACCGACTCCTCATGCTGCTGCCAGGCCCGTAATCTGTCATGGGCCCCTGTACCGCCTCCTCATGCTGTTGCCAGGTCCAGAGTGTGCCATGTGTCCCTGTACGGCCTCCCATTGCTGCTGCAAGGCCCGTAATCTGCCATGGGCCCCCGTTGTCGCTTGTTGGCATATTCCGCTCGTTCAGATGCTCCTTCTCCTGCTACTCCTCTTCACGGATTCCGTCAGCAGTCTTTCTTGGAATCCGTTTCCAAGAGACAACTGTTTGCGAGCACGCACCCGACGGTGCAGAAGCTGAACGTCCTCCTGTCCAAGTTGCTGCTGCCAGGCCCGTAATCTGTCATGCGCCCCTGTACCGCCTCCTCATGCTGCTGCCAGATCCAGAGTGTGTCATGGGCCCCCGTACCGACTCCTCTTGCTGCTGCCAGGCCCGTAATCTGTCATGGGCCCCTGTACCGCCTCCTCATGCTGCTGCCAGGTCCAGAGTGTGTCATGGGTCCCTGTACGGCCTCCCATTGCTGCTGCCAGGCCCGTAATCTGCCATGGGCCCCCGTACCAACTCCTCATGCTGCTGCCAGGCCCGTAATCTGTCATGGGCCCCTGTACCGCCTCCTCATGCTGCTGCCAGGTCCAGAGTGTGTCATGGGTCCCTGTACGGCCTCCCATTGCTGCTGCCAGGCCCGTAATCTGCCATGGGCCCCCGTACCAACTCCTCATGCTGCTGCCAGGCCCGTAATCTGTCATGGGCCCCTGTACCGCCTCCTCATGCTGCTGCCAGGTCCAGAGTGTGTCATGGGCCCCTGTACCGACTCCTCATGCTGCTGCCAGGCCCGTAATCTGTCATGGGCCCCTGTACCGCCTCCTCATGCTGCTGCCAGGTCCAGAGTGTGTCATGGGCCCCCGTACCGACTCCTCATGCTGCTGCCAGGCCCGTAATCTGTCATGGGCCCCTGTACCGCCTCCTCATGCTGCTGCCAGGTCCAGAGTGTGTCATGGGTCCCTGTACGGCCTCCCATTGCTGCTGCCAGGCCCGTAATCTGCCATGGGCCCCCGTACCGACTCCTCATGCTGCTGCCAGGCCCGTAATCTGTCATGGGCCCCTGTACCGCCTCCTCATGCTGCTGCCAGGTCCAGAGTGTGTCATGGGCATCCGTACCGACTCCTCATGCTGCTGCCAGGCCCGTAATCTGTCATGGGCCCCTGTACCGCCTCCTCATGCTGCTGCCAGGTCCAGAGTGTGTCATGGGTCCCTGTACGGCCTCCCATTGCTGCTGCCAGGCCCGTAATATGCCATGGGCCCCCGTACCGACTCCTCATGCTGCTGCCAGGCCCGTAATCTGTCATGGGCCCCTGTACCGCCTCCTCATGCTGCTGCCAGGTCCAGAGTGTGTCATGGGCCCCCGTACCGACTCCTCATGCTGCTGCCAGGCCCGTAATCTGTCATGGGCCCCTGTACCGCCTCCTCATGCTGCTGCTAGGTCCAGAGTGTGTCATGGGTCCCTGTACGGCCTCCCATTGCTGCTGCCAGGCCCGTAATCTGCCATGGGCCCCCGTACCGACTCCTCATGCTGCTGCCAGGCCCGTAATCTGTCATGGGCCCCTGTACCGCCTCCTCATGCTGCTGCCAGGTCCAGAGTGTGTCATGGGCATCCGTACCGACTCCTCATGCTGCTGCCAGGCCCGTAATCTGTCATGGGCCCCTGTACCGCCTCCTCATGCTGCTGCCAGGTCCAGAGTGTGTCATGGGTCCCTGTACGGCCTCCCATTGCTGCTGCCAGGCCCGTAATATGCCATGGGCCCCCGTACCGACTCCTCATGCTGCTGCCAGGCCCGTAATCTGTCATGGGCCCCTGTACCGCCTCCTCATGCTGCTGCCAGGTCCAGAGTGTGTCATGGGCCCCCGTACCGACTCCTCATGCTGCTGCCAGGCCCGTAATCTGTCATGGGCCCCTGTACCGCCTCCTCATGCTGCTGCCAGGTCCAGAGTGTGTCATGGGTCCCTGTACGGCCTCCCATTGCTGCTGCCAGGCCCTTAATCTGCCATGGGCCCCCGTACTGACTCCTCATGCTGCTGCCAGGCCCGTAATCTGTCATGGGCCCCTGTACCGCCTCCTCATGCTGCTGCCAGGTCCAGAGTGTGTCATGGGTCCCTGTACGGCCTCCCATTGCTGCTGTCTCCATCGCCACACTCTGCCATGTGCCACTTTCAGGTCTCCTCACACTGCTGGTGGGTTCCATTTTGTCATAGGGTACTGTATGGCCTCCCATTGCTGCTGCCTCCACCGCCACACTGTGGCTCCACACACTGGTTTTGGCCCCGTGACTGCCCAAATGAGTGAAGTGTGCGGTGATTCTAAGATCGACGGCACTCATCTGCATGTCATACTGACTGACAGTATTATTTCTCTTCCCCAGCAGACTCCAAGGGCATTTAAATTAAAGGTACAGTGTTCTGCACTAATATAAAGGCTCTCTGAAGCCTAGAAACACCCTTTTTATAAGTTAAATTCGCAGCGAATATATTCGACTCGAATCAAATTTTTTTCACGAATTCGCCGAATCAGTCGAATCGAATCTTTAAATAATTCGCTCATCTCTAGTTATAATATTATTTACATCAGCATACATCTGTTCCTGTCCATCAAACATCATATGTATAGCATCCCTTCCTTATATGAAATGGCTTTGCTAAGCAGTAATAATTTCCATAGAAGGTATTAAGATCACTAACTATGACGTAAATTTGCCTCTTAAAAGACCATGAGACAACGGACATGAGAGACTCTCACTCACACGCTAATACTGACACTCTTATACATAACACACACATACATACAGGACTGAGAAGCTGCAACAGGTGCAAGCTGCTAGATCATCAATTCCGTCTACTTCCGGCTTTTTTACAAAGTCTAGAAGGACAGCATGAAGGACATGGATAACTGCACATGGCAAGGACAGCCATGACAAATAATGGTGACTTTATCATTAAACTTTTGCTTGTTATTTAGGCCAGTAGTTTTATCTACATGGAACTGTTCATGATACGCTTTACATTGTTATTTTACACCATTGTGTGATAGAATAAAATCACACTTCATTTTTTATTTCAATGGCTCTTCATTCATAATCACCTCAAGACACTAAAAGAAGTATTATATGTATCTAAAATCTAACAAGGATAAAAAGGAAGCTTCCTCTTTTCTGCAATAGATGAACATTCATGGTATATTGGAACACAGGGGAGCCGGAATTTAGAAACAAAACATGAACTTCGCCTTTAACCTGATTGTAGGGAGTTGGTACAGCCGAGTCCTTGACAACCAATGACAGGAATGGCAATATTTGCTTACATGGCCGTGTAATCATGGGATAGAAAAAATGGTGCAACTCATATCTGGCCCTTCTGGTTTTGTAAGGATTTTAAGGGGGAACCCCCAAGCTAAAATAAAAAAAAGAAGTGTGGGGTCCCCTAAAAAATGTATACTAAACACTTATCCAAACATGGAGCCTGGGGCAGACAATGAAAGGGGGGGTCCCCTCCTCTGAACCATACCTGACCACATGCCCTAAACATGGAGGGGTACCTTTCCAAGGGGGGGGTCTCTTGGCAAAGCACCCTTTCCCATGTTGATGAGGACAAGGGCTTCTTCCCCACAACCTGGGCCTGGTGGCTGTACATAGTACTCATTCACAAAGAAAACATGTACACAGGTATTGACAAGTCCTTTACTCATCAACAGAAGTCCCATTGATGTACATTAATCATCAATCACATGGTCCCGTCATGTAGATCCACTTCAATCATGATGTCCAATGCCGGCCAACTGGGAAAAAGACGAAAACTCTGCTTGCCAATCCACGTCTGGTCCTATCTATTCCCTCCCTCTGACAGGTGAAAGCCCAAATATACAGGGGGGCGGGGTCTCCTATATGACATCACTGAACAACTATGGAGGGAACTATATTTGGTCAATAGAAAATTCCTCCTGCGCTTCAATGGATAATCCCTAACCTAAGCTGCTCACTCCCTACTCCTTATACCAATAAGAGAACACAAAAAGAAATAACTAAATGGTGTAGTGATAATAAATATCTACATATCTGTGCAGAACACAAACATAACAAATACATAAAATAAATAAATGAATGAATAAATAAATCACTTGTGATACACAAACAAGTGAAAAAAACCTGTGAAGAGAATACACAGGCGAGAACCCCCCCATCCCCAACTGGGGGATCAAATACAAATGTGATATCAGTGAGTAAATGTCAGTGAATAAAAGTCACCCCCTATATTTAAGGGAACATAATAAACATTTAAATATAAAGTGCAACCCCTAATGGGGAACAATGAGTACAAAGTGATGTGTGTAGCAAACCTCATAATCACAGCAAACAAACAATACGTCATATATAAGGTCAGTCCATAAAAAAGTCCCCTCTGACTTCAGGGTACCCTGAAGAAGTCACGTGATCATCGTGACATAACACGCTGGTACGCCGTGACAGGACTTCCGGTGCGCGGTGACGTCACTTCCAGTGTGGGCGCCATATTGGGACACCAGGAAATCATGCAGTACACCCATTACATGAGGTGAAAGGCTGATTTGAATTCATGTAAATGTGATGGGAATTCTCTGGCATTTTTTACTTTAATAAAGCTGACTTACACTATGGAGGATCTTTATTGTTTCTATTCTGATCCTCTGATGTGAGCGACATTGCAAGATTATCCAGCGGTTGGAGGGAGTTCAGGAGGAATCCTGACACTGCTGATGCTATCCAGTGCGGTCATCTTTCATATGACGCGGTAGTTCCTGTGAGGAACGTGGTTGATCCATTAAGTGAGCTGGCCTGTGTGGTCACTGTAAGGAGGGGAGGGGGCACTCAGGACATTTAAGGATTTTTCACGATTGCTGTTTATTCGTGTTCACAAGAGTTTGTCAGAGGGGACTTTTTTATGGACTGACCTTATATATGACGTATTGTTCGTTTGCTGTGATTAAGTGGTTTGCTACACACATGACTTTGTACTCATTGTTCCCCATTAGGGGTTGTACTTTATATTTAAATGTTTATTATGTTCCCTTAAATATAGGGGGTGACTTTTATTCACTGACATTTACTCACTGATATCATATTTGTATTTGATCCCCCAGTTGGGGATGGGGGGGGGGTTCTCGCCTGTGTATTCTCTTCACGGGTTTTTTTCACTTGTTTGTTTATTACGAGTGATTTATTTATTCATTCATTTATTTATTTATTTTATGTATTTGTTATGTTTGTGTTCTGCACAGATATGTAGATATTTATTAGCGCTACACCATTTAGTTATTTATTATTCATATTTGGTCAATGATGTCATGGGCGCCCCCCAGACATGTCATGTAATGGAGTTTTGAATTATTAATGTTTCTCTATAAATATTACTGAAATCGCTGCTCCCAGCCACACCAAATGTTTGTATTTTTGTGCTTTGGTCCATTTTATCCGCCATGTTATTAGTCTGACAATTCCAGCAAATTTTACCATTCTTTGCATTGGTATATATATATGTTCCCCCCAGCAATGCCCCGCCCCCGCTCCCCCCATGCCCTTTATGTGACCATCTCTCTATTAGCCTTAGAAAATGGGCACAATTAACTCCCAGAAGGTGCCCCCCACAGATGTGATTGGGGTTCAGGAAATGTGACAATCCCTTCAAATATTATTTCTTTGCCGACTTTTTATATTTTAGATGTAACATTTGTTGTCTTGCTTTTGTAGCGCTTACCCTGCAGGAGCCGCTGGTGATGACGGGTCCTCTGTTCTGCCACGACTCTTAGAGCTGCTTGGTCCCCACTGACACACCCGGCTGTAGGTTGGAGCCCGTGTAACCCATGTGTTAGTAAGCTGCCACTCTATGACACTACACAGAGAGTAGGCCAAGCAACTGGAGTAGGTGAGATGAATGCAGTAAAGCAATGCTGATAAATATTTCATAACTCAATGAACAAGCAAGCACACAGGGTTACAGATGCTGTACTAGATTGGCAATGCCTGATAGGCCGCCCTATAACCGTAACAATGTTATACCAAATTATAATGGACACAACAGGGTTACAGTATTGCCATCAATGACACCAAGAAAACAAATGTCCTCATGTGTACTCCATGCATACAGCCCCAATAGTGGCCGGGCATATGTGCTCCTGACAAAGTTGTACCCCTGGAGGTGGCTATGAAGTATTGGTGCCTAATTGCCAGTTTTGGCTAGCTTTAGTTGGGGCCCTTCTGAAGGTGGTGCACATGTAGCTGTCCCTTTTAGAGTGTGCAGTAGACGGCTAGTGGGTTGCTGAATAAAGAGCTGTCTATATTGCCCTAACTATGTCAATGTTGGGATAAACACGGATGGTCAGCTCACCCCTCCTGGCACACAGAAATCCAGTCCAGATCACTTGGCAGTCTGCAGTTCTATGAAGTCAGGTCCCAGAAGCTCAGCTCTGGTGTAGGCCCTCACACCAGCAGCAGGTCTCTCCTGCCTTGGGTTCTGTCATGGCAGGAGACCTCACAGCCTCTCAGTACTTTGAACCTTGGGTGGGCACAGACACCCCAGCGATGGGTCTGCACTTCTCCAGGTCCCCGTACATAAGAAGCTCACAGTGGCTCAGGCTCTTGGCACTGTGGTGTGGGGGTGTATATAGAGAATGTGTCAATGGAATGGAAGGATTTTTGAGGCACAACTCACACAAAATATATTATATTACCATTTCATATACTTTATTCCAGAAGAATCATGAAGTTATAAATTCATTGAGAACAAAGCTTTCAGATAACCTCCATTTGTCATCATTATTTGTACATAATGTATCCATTTCCAGAACGTATGGTCATCTCCACCCCCACACATTCATTTCTACAAACTCCTCCCATTTGTATTCTATGACTGAACTCGACACGTTTCCTGGATTGGGATCCACTTCTTCAGGGAGAAGAATAATGGAGGATTGTTTAAGAATCAACACAACAAAATGTTCCAAAAATGAAGAAAACACAGAAATGTATAGATTGCTACATTTGTATACAACAATGTCAGAGTGCCCATGCTGTGGCTGCAGATACCTGGAAACCACCAGGGGAGGCGCTACACCATGATAGGAAATTCTATTGGGGGGACCAACACGGGGCCGAGGCTAGCCCCGCCCTCTAAGATGATCCTTCTCTTCCATAGAAATGCTGGAAGGAGCCCCCTTCCATAGCTATCTTGTGTAACACGGCAAGTACTAGAAAGAGGAGAATTCTAAGATGAAAGCAGAGATAGATTCAGAACATCCATGTCCTCCATCTCTAAAGACCATTTCCAACATCTCATAGAATCCAACATCGTTTCTTCACGACTTCCCGCCCACACCGATTCTCACATTCCCCCTACATGTACCAATCACCATTGTTTTACTAGAAAAAGACTTAGAACCCCTAAACATTATATATATATTAAGAAGAGACCCGAGAGGATAAAATGGTGGGTGATGCAATTTTGTGTCACATGGTATTTACGCTGCGATTTATCAAACGCAATCTTTTGGGAAATAATACACTTTAACGAATTTTAATGGAAAAAAACACAATATATAACCTGGAACTTAAAAATCTCCATAAGTGAGGATTTAAACATTTTTAGGGGTTACCAGTTTGGAGTTACAGAGGAGGTCTGGAGCCGCCATCATTGCTCTTGTTGTAACGTTTGTGGTGATACCTCACATGTGTGGTGGGAACACCGTTTACATATGTGGAAGTTACCTACATATACATGTGAGCACGGGGGATGGGGACACGTTAAAAAAAGTATTTTTTTCATATTTTTACAATGTCCCTTTATGTATTTATTTATTTATTTTTATCACTTTTATTGCTGTCATAAGAAATGTAAACATCCTCTACCCTGGAAAGGAGGAGATAAACAAACATCGATCTCTGCATTCCACGAAAAAATGTCAGTGTTCACATCTGCCGGAACCTGAAGTGACGTCCGGCCTCCCAGGACCATAGAGATGGCCAAGGACCATCCAGCCCACAGCCAGCTCTATGGTAATCATGCAGTACCTCCGGTTTAGGTACTGGGCTCCCTGATCACACAGGAGATGGTTGAGAGACCCCAGTGGGTGGGGGAGGGGGGGTTCCCCTCCAGCTGCCTATAAAAGCAGTCCAGCAGCTAATCAGCCACTAGGATGGCTTTTCCATGACAAGGAATCTCCATCCTGGAGCTGCAGTCATCATCCCAGTACATCCTACA
Source organism: Staurois parvus (assembly GCF_062004578.1). Lineage (NCBI taxonomy): Eukaryota > Metazoa > Chordata > Amphibia > Anura > Ranidae > Staurois > Staurois parvus. Next base: position 158,381 of record NW_028318762.1, on the reverse strand, counting down.
GGCAGGAAGGGGCTAAAGTCTAAACCATCAATGAGGTGGATAGTACACGGTACTGCAGAGTGTGAGAGCCGGAGCAACCAATCAGAGGGGGGAGTGCAGGCAGCACTGTGATGTCTATTACTGATCAGCATGTTCCCCGCTCTCACCCTCTTCATCTTCCCGTCTATTCTACATATTAGCAGCCTGATGTATGACGGCTCTCTGTAGAATATCGTCTTCTCTGGTGGGGAAGATGAGGAGGGTGAGAGCGGAGAACACGCTGCACAGCAACATCCATCTCAGTGCTGCTTCCACTGACACCGACACCCACACTGCTCCAATTCTAGGAAGGAGATGTTCTATTACAGTCCATGCCAAGACAAAGACTTGATTTCTAGTTGTGGATGGTGTGGGGAAGGAGGAGAACCCCGGCTGGCTTTTCCTACTATAGGGGGCTCTGGGACAAGGAGTGAGGGCCAATCTGTACCAGGGACACAGACATAGAATGATCTGACAGGGGCCCCAAACCTTCCCCTTCTTTACTCCACTAAACATGGGATTCTTATTTCACTCTGTGTTTCTGTTGGAGAGTTCCCCTCATTTCCTGTCTAGGAAAATGTTGTCACCGGGACAGGAAGTGAGGAGGAATCTCTCTATTGGAGCCCCAGATAGGAAACACCTGACCGGGGATCTAATCCTGACCCACTCGGCCTACAAACTAAGTCTTCAGTCCCACTGGATCCCACTTTGTAATCTGGAAACGTCACTTGAAGTCGCTCGATTCCAAAGTCGGATGTCAGTGCGACTTCAGGTGCGACTTGCAGGACATCTGTGTGACTTTATATACAAGTCTATGCAAGTCGCAGCTGAACTTGGAAAAAGTAGTGCAGGAAGAACTTTCCTAATCGGTGCGACTCGGATGGAGGGGGATTTGTACCGGTATGACCGCTTCCATTGTGGGCAATAGAGTGCGACTTGTCATGTGATGAGAAACTATCAACTCACATGACGAGTCGCACCGCTGTGACCGGGGACTAAGAAACACAGTCTGGGCTCTCTGGTACATCAGATTATTTCTTTCAGTAGTAAATCTGTAGAAGACGTCTTCATATATTTCCTCTCAGATTGTTACATTTATTTCCATCTCTATGTAGTATAGATTGTATGGAGGAGGGGGAGGGGCAGAGAGGAGGGGGAGGGGCAGAGAGAAGAGGGAGGGGAAGAGTGGAGAGGAGGCCCCATGCTATCCCATCACAGTGACCGCACCCCACCCTCTATGTCTGATCATGGTTCACCCCACACAGAGGGACCACATGGGGGGAGGGGCAGGAAGAGGGGGGCATAGAGGAGATGGCTGGTGTCCCACACTGTGATAACTCTCTGCCTAAAAATGTGTCAGATTGTCAATAGATAGATGGATGGAGGAATGGATAGATCGATCGCATCATCATCATCATCACTGACCATTAGGACCAATGTTATTGTGACTCCAGTAATTGGACAGAAATTCTACCCAATCACAGAGATCGGTGACAGAGGAGAAATCTCACATTTATTTATAGTACAAAATCTTGCAGGAAGCCCCGCCCACCTCTATATACTATTGGATGAATATGAAATGAACTCCAATTTTTTGTCTGACATCACCAGGCTGTGGGCGGAGTTCTCACATCTCCCCCCTCCCCCCACATATCTTTATACAACCTCTCCCTACACATACCCCAGCATGGAGGGGCTCAGTGAAGGTGGTGGTGAAGGTGTGGAGGTGTCGGATCGGGTCACACAGATCATAGAAGGAGATCCGCCCGGCCTCATAATCCAGATATATCCTGACTCTGTTACTGGAGGGATTGGGGGGTAAGAAGATCGGATGTCTGTTATGTCTCACTGAATACCAATCACCAGACCTGTCCAAACCCCAGGACTTGTTATTCCATCCAATCAATGACTCCTCTCCTCTCCTGGCTATACTGGGGTAACACATCCCGACTACCCAGCTCTCTGACCCCCCGACATCCACATCCCAGTAATGTCTCCCTGAGGAGAACCTCTGACTGCTCATCACCTGAGGACAATACAGGAATCTCTCTGGTGTTTTGGGGCGATTCTGGTTTCTCTCTGACCTGGACACAGTTTTCCCGCCATCTGATATCTGTAGATCATTAGCAGCTGTGTTTCCATCCAGTAATATGTCTGCAGCCCCCTGTATATAGAAGGATACATTTCCCCCTGTTATTATATCAGATAAACCTGTGTGTAAGACCCCCGCCACATCCAGCCCCCCTCCATCATGGAGGAGTTCCTCATGTCTCTCTCTGTCCTCATCATCTCCATCCTCAGTATCACACAAGTCACCTGTGTCTGATTCCTCATCATCTCCATCCTCAGTATCACACAAGTCACCTGTGTCTGATTCCTGTAGGACAGTCAGTGGATCCGTCATGTTACACAGCTCCTCAATGTCACGTATCTTCCAGGACAGCTCCTCCTTCTTTATTTCCAGATCCTTGATGAAGATGGAGACCCGCTCTGCCCTCCCGGAGATGTCCCTCAGGACTCTCTTCTCCAGGTCTTCCAGACGTCTCCTGAGGTCTATGAACAGGGCAGTGACTCTCTCGGTGTCACCAGCTTCTTCTTCTTCTACTTTCCTCCTGTGTTCCTGCAGACTCTGGACTCTTTCCTCCATCTCCTCTCTCTTTGTCAGAAGTTTCTGCAGAACGTTCCTCAGTGTGTCCTTCTTCTTCTCAGAAGCCCCATCCAGTGACATCATCTCATGTCCTTTATGTCCTCCAATCATACAACAAGACATACAGATACAGGTCTCATCCTCAGTGCAGTAATACTCCAGGATCTTCTTATGGACGGAGCATTTCCTGCTCTCCATGGACAAGGTGGGGTCAGATAAGATGTGTTCTGGGGACTTTTTGTGGACTCTCAGGTGTTTATCACACAGAGAAACCTCACAGTGTAGACAGGATCTAACAGCAGGTACAGGAGAGTCCACACAGTAAGTACAGAAGACCCCGGAGTCCTCCTGACCTGGCTGAGCAGACAGGAAATTCTCCACTATGTTACGTAGTTTCATGTTCTTCTGCAGTGGAGGACGACCCGGAAACTTCTCTCTGCATTCAGGACAGGAATATCCTCCAGACCCCTCCTGTGTATCCAGCACACGACCAATACAGACCAGGCAGAAGTTGTGTCCACATTTCAGGGTCACAGGATCGGTATAAATGTTCAGACAGAGGGAACATTCCAGCTCAGCTCTCAGAGCAGAAGACGCCATCGCTGACCACAGAAGAGAAACTAAACTGAAAGTCTCTGACACCGGAGAGGAATGCAGTGGGGGAGGGGTGACACCCTCCTACACAGGGTGAGGCTGGGCTGGGTGAGTATTATAGGACATGGAGATCAGAGTACAGAAGGAAGAAGCTTTTATTTGCAGTAGTCATGATAATCGCACCTCCCAACATTGCAGGACAGAGAACGAGGGAAAGACGGATGTGGGGAGACGTGAGGAGCACTAAGTGCATTGAGATGGGAAGTGGAGGTGACTACATGATGCTGAAAAGGGATTTGGTTCTATAGAGTCTGAGCTCACACTATACACTGCGTATACTGCAGCCTGTGTACCCCCAAAACATGTCTTCATTATTGCACCAACACCCCAACATGCAGAGAGTAATAGTGGTAGTCACCCCGTCTAGGCAGGTGCAGTCTGTACTGAGTGCCCCCTTCAGTCTGAGGATGGGATATGTGGTTCCTTTGGTGTAATATTACTATAGGGAAATGCCTTGTGGGTAAACAGCGCCCCTAAATTAGTGCACTGCTGAATAGCAAACAATGTCCAGGTCATGAAGGGGGTGGTTAGGGAATGCCCTCCAAACACTCCAGCACTATGATATGGAGATTTATCACATGAAGTAAATGAGTAGTCCTTGTGGCACTGAGGATCCTATATTCCCATAATACCCGGAGATGCTGGAAAATCCTGGTTCTTGAACACAATGACTGAGAGGGCTCCCCACCCCCACCAGGGTCTGATGGCAGACAAGGTGCCCTGTCACTGGGGTTTGGCATGAGGCTGGAAAGGAACAGAACAGCACAGGGGCAGGTTGGGCAGGAACAGCTGTCATGGAGACATATTAGACTGGTACATCTGGCAGAGACAGGCTCACTTAGAACTGCTGGCACAGAGGCAGGATTGATTGGGACTGGTGGTGCAGAAGCTGGTTAGACAGGAACTACTGGTGCACAGTCTCTACTGGAACTGCTAGCATGGAGGTTGAATTGACTGGAACTGCTGGCGCAGACACAGGCTCACTTGGAACTGCTGGCACAGAGACAAGTTCACTTGGAACTGCTGGCATAGAAACAGGCTCACTTGGAACTGCTGGCACAGAGACAGGCTCACTTGGAACTGCTGGCGCAGAGACAGTGTCAGGAAAGGCCTGCCCATAGTACAGGTAAAGTTCCACGGCGCACAAATATGTGCAGGGTCCTGGCAAGCTGAGCAGATGTGCAGGCACTTGGGCAGAGGCGCATGCAGTTGTGCTCACATTGGAAGAGGACCCTCTCCCCTGGATGAAATATGTCATCACCTGGCAGCGCTCACTCAAGCAGTTAAGACTCTACAGGATGGATATGCGCACCTGAACCCCGTGTACCTACTCCTGAGCGGTTTAATGGAGACCGAAGCAAGTTTAGAGCGTTCCGCAACGCATGTCAACTTTACTTCAATCTCCAGCCAAGAACCTTCACTGTCAAGGTGGGGTTCATTATTTCCCTGCTTCAAGGTGAACCACAAACGTGGGCATCACCCACATTTAAACACTATGACCACTCTCTTTGACGCAATGGCTCAACTATATGATGACCCACAACAAACCACTACCACTGAAGCAGCATTACATGCGCTCCAACAAGGTCACCGAGCGGCCGAGGACTACGTCACGGACTTTAGACGTTGGAGTGGGGATACCAATTGGAAAGATGCTGCCCTGCGTCACCAGTTCCACTTGGGTCTGGCTGAGCCCCTCAAAGACGAACTTGCTTAAGTTGGCATACCAGACTCTCTGGAGGATTTGATCACGCTAGCCATTCAGATCGATCGTCGCCTATGTTAACGCAGCTTAGAAAGGTCCAACCAAATTCCTAGGCCTACATGGATGCTACCTAAGATTCCAGCCTAATCCTCCTGTTGGAAACTTTGATCCTGAGACATCAGACACACCCGAACCCATGCAACTTGGGCTGATTCGTCTATCACTAACTCCGGAAGAATGCCAGCGCTACCGAGTCAATAACCTCTGCCTATACTGTGGAGAAACTGGCCATTATGTGCGTTCCTGTCCAGCTAAGCTTCATAAGCGCATCTCCATCTCTTCTGATGTTCCTCCACCATGTTCTACCAGCACAACTCACATGGCTGTACCTATGTCCTTTTAGCTCCCTGGAAGAACCGTGTCGGTAACCGCAATTATTGATTCTGGAGCTTGTAGCTGCTTCATTGACCTATCCTTTGCAGCCCAACAACACATCCCTTTACAGCTGAAGGAACAAGGGCTGAACATATTTCTTGCTGATGGGTCTCGTATCAAGTCTGGATTAGTAAACAAAGAGACCCCACCACTCAAATCAACTGGAAGACCGGCAGGATTCAGTTTTCTTCTCCATACTGCCAAGAACACTGCTTACCCATGGCACCTTCACCCATACCTACATTACTTTGCATGGACTCTGATGCTGAGCTTGCCCAAATAGTTCCACCAGTCTATCATGGCTATTTGGATGTCTTTAGTAAACGAGGAGCAGATACCCTTCCTCCTCATCGATCTTATGACTGTCCGATTGATCTACTCCCAGAATCTGAAATCTCCTGTGGGCACATCTTTCCCCTGTTGGGGAAATGGGAATTAGGAGTTTTAAAGGAGTATATTGATGAAAACCTTCAAAAAGGATTCATTCGTCCCTCCACATCCTCAGCCGGAGCCGGAATATTCTTTGTAGAAAAGAAGGACCAATCCTTACGGCCTTGTGTGGACTACCGTGAACTAAATAAAATTACGGTGAAAAACCGTTACCCCCTTCCTTTGGTTCCCAAACTTTTTCAAAGACTCAAGACTGCAACCATTTTTACGAAGTTAGACTTAAGAGGAGCATATAACTTGGTTCGTATCCGAGAAGGGGATGAATGGAAAACGGTTTTTCTCACCCAATTTGACCAATTTGAATATTTAGTTATGCCATTTGGATTGTGCAATGCACCTGCTACCTTCCAGCATTTCCGTAACCTCCCTGGCGGTATTCCCGAGTGTAGCTCGGGGTAAAGTTTCAGTACCACAAGCGGTAACCCCCCCGAGCTACACTCGGGCTTACCATGCGGCGCTGCTCCGGGATCCCTCGATCACTTACCTTGTCTTGTGTGACAAACTGTCCCTCTGTGATAACATTTTGCCCTTTCTGTTCTGGTTTTCTCCTGTTTGTAAAGCTGGACATGTTTCACAGACATTCTACACTGTTTGTTTAGGGAGATGTGACCTTGTAGTCTTTCACTTCTAATAGAGTTCATACTATATTGTTGTGTTGTAGAGTTTAGTTGTGGGTGGGGAAAACCCAGTGCCAGGCTGTCTGGTGGGGGTGGGAGTGAACCTGTATATACTGAGCTGTGTTTAATAAAGAGTGTATCATTTTCACCCTACACGAAGTTCTGACTCGTGGTTTGGGATATCAGGGAAGGGAGTGTTTTGAGCTCCTATACATGCCTTGGCAGAGCACTGGAAGCCTTGCTGGAAAAGGGGACCATTGGGTGAGACGCACTGCCCCTCATGAGGAAATCCAGGCGGAACGGTTCCGCCACATCCTGCGCTCCCGCAATGTCCCCCCTGCAGTGTCCCCTGTAATGTCCTCCGGCGGATGCCGGCATCCGTCTTCTGGGTTCCGTTCCCTGCGACGTCGGGACGTACGGGGGACGGAACGGCGGGAAATTTGAAAATGACAAAAAGTGACATTCACTAAAATCACTAAAATCTCATAATATAACATTCCTGTATCAAACCATTTCACATACATTTTGTCCCGAGTTCTTTGTCCGGCGCCCTGCCTGCATTTTTACTGTTCTTTCTGCCTGGACACTGAGAAACGTCCATGGCGTCCAAAAAGCGTCCCTTTGGGTCAGACGCGGTTTTAGACCGGCTAGAGAACAGCGATAGTAAATCAGAACCACTTGCAGAATTGAGTGATAATGATTTGTGGGGGAAATTCCTCATCAGACACTGAAAATGATTCTGCGACTGAGCTCAGCGATGGGCCAACTTGGCGCTCTATTTCACATTTCAGTGTTTTTGGTTTGATTATATTTAGAGATGAGCGAATTATTCAAAAATTTGATTCGGCTGATTCGCCAAATTTCAGGAAGAAATTTGATTCGATGCGAATTTATTCGCTACGAAGTTAACTTATAAAAAGGGTTTCTAGGCTTCAGAGAGCCTTTAAATTAGTGCAGAACACTGTACCTTTAATTTAAATGCCCTTGGAGATGAGGAAGGAGAAGGATGAGAAGAAGGAGAAGGAGAAGGAGAAGGATGAGAAGAAGGAGAAGGAGAAGGAGAAGGATGAGAAGAAGGAGAAGGAGAAGGAGAAGGATGAGAAGAAGGAGAAGGAGAAGGAGAAGGATGAGAAGAAGGAGAAGGATGAGAAGATGGAGAAGGAGAAGGATGAGAAGAAGGAGAAGGAGAAGGATGAGAAGAAGGAGAAGGATGAGAAGAAGGAGAAGGAGAAGGAGAAGGATGAGAAGAAGGAGAAGGATGAGAAGATGGAGAAGGAGAAGGATGAGAAGAAGGAGAAGGATGAGAAGAAGGAGAAGGAGAAGGATGAGAAGAAGGAGAAGGAGAAGGATGAGAAGAAGGAGAAGGATGAGAAGAAGGAGAAGGATGAGAAGAAGGAGAAGGATGAGAAGAAGGAGAAGGATGAGAAGAAGGATGAGAAGAAGGAGAAGGATGAGAAGAAGGATGAGAAGAAGGAGAAGGATGAGAAGAAGAAGGATGAGAAGAAGAAGAAGGATGAGAAGAAGGAGAAGGATGAGAAGAAGGAGAAGGATGAGAAGAAGGATGAGAAGAAGGAGAAGGATGAGAAGAAGGATGAGAAGAAGGAGAAGGATGAGAAGAAGGAGAAGGAGAAGGATGAGAAGAAGGAGAAGGAGAAGGAGAAGGATGAGAAGATGGAGAAGGAGAAGGATGAGAAGAAGGAGAAGGAGAAGGATGAGAAGAAGGAGAAGGAGAAGGAGAAGGATGAGAAGAAGGAGAAGGAGAAGGATGAGAAGAAGGAGAAGGATGAGAAGAAGGAGAAGGATGAGAAGAAGGAGAAGGAGAAGGAGAAGGATGAGAAGAAGGAGAAGGATGAGAAGATGGAGAAGGAGAAGGATGAGAAGAAGGAGAAGGAGAAGGATGAGAAGAAGGAGAAGGATGAGAAGAAGGAGAAGGAGAAGGAGAAGGATGAGAAGAAGGAGAAGGATGAGAAGATGGAGAAGGAGAAGGATGAGAAGAAGGAGAAGGAGAAGGATGAGAAGAAGGAGAAGGAGAAGGATGAGAAGAAGGAGAAGGAGAAGGATGAGAAGAAGGAGAAGGATGAGAAGAAGGAGAAGGAGAAGGATGAGAAGAAGGAGAAGGATGAGAAGAACGAGAAGGATGAGAAGAAGGAGAAGGATGAGAAGAAGGATGAGAAGAAGGAGAATGGATGAGAAGAAGGATGAGAAGAAGGAGAAGGATGAGAAGAAGAAGGATGAGAAGAAGAAGAAGGATGAGAAGAAGGAGAAGGATGAGAAGAAGGAGAAGGATGAGAAGAAGGATGAGAAGAAGGAGAAGGATGAGAAGAAGGATGAGAAGAAGGAGAAGGATGAGAAGAAGAGAAGGAGAAGGAGAAGGATGAGAAGATGGAGAAGGAGAAGGATGAGAAGAAGGAGAAGGAGAAGGATGAGAAGAAGGAGAAGGAGAAGGAGAAGGATGAGAAGAAGGAGAAGGAGAAGGATGAGAAGAAGGAGAAGGATGAGAAGAAGGAGAAGGATGAGAAGAAGGAGAAGGAGAAGGAGAAGGATGAGAAGAAGGAGAAGGATGAGAAGATGGAGAAGGAGAAGGATGAGAAGAAGGAGAAGGAGAAGGATGAGAAGAAGGAGAAGGATGAGAAGAAGGAGAAGGAGAAGGATGAGAAGAAGGAGAAGGATGAGAAGATGGAGAAGGAGAAGGATGAGAAGAAGGAGAAGGAGAAGGATGAGAAGAAGGAGAAGGAGAAGGATGAGAAGAAGGAGAAGGAGAAGGATGAGAAGAAGGAGAAGGATGAGAAGAAGGAGAAGGAGAAGGATGAGAAGAAGGAGAAGGATGAGAAGAAGGAGAAGGATGAGAAGAAGGATGAGAAGAAGGAGAAGGATGAGAAGAAGAAGGATGAGAAGAAGAAGAAGGATGAGAAGAAGGAGAAGGATGAGAAGAAGGATGAGAAGAAGGAGAAGGATGAGAAGAAGGATGAGAAGAAGGAGAAGGATGAGAAGAAGGAGAAGGAGAAGGATGAGAAGAAGGAGAAGGAGAAGGAGAAGGATGAGAAGATGGAGAAGGAGAAGGATGAGAAGAAGGAGAAGGAGAAGGATGAGAAGAAGGAGAAGGAGAAGGATGAGAAGAAGGAGAAGGATGAGAAGAAGGAGAAGGAGAAGGATGAGAAGAAGGAGAAGGATGAGAAGAAGGATGAGAAGAAGGAGAAGGATGAGAAGAAGGATGAGAAGAAGGAGAAGGATGAGAAGAAGAAGGATGAGAAGAAGGAGAAGGATGAGAAGAAGAAGAAGGATGAGAAGAAGAAGAAGGATGAGAAGAAGGAGAATTCCAAGCCGGCAAAAAGTGTATCTGCAGAGCTCCGCTATTTCTTAGCGGAGCTCTGCAGATACACTTAGCGGAGCTCTGCAGATACACTTTTTGCCGGCTTGGAATTCTTCTTATTTCATCCTACTTCTTCTTCTTCTTCTTCATCCTCATCCTCATCTTCTTCTTCTGAGGATGAATGGAAACAAATAGATACAATGTTTCAACCGCTGTATGGAGGGAATGTCACAGAACTGTCAGAAATAGCGGAGCTCTGCAGATACACTTAGCGGAGCTCTGCAGATAGATACAGCGGTTGAAACATAGGCTATGTTTCAACCGCTGTATGGAGTGAATGTCAGAGAACTGTCAGAAATAGCGGAGCTCTCTGCAGGGACACTTTTGCCGGCTGATCGGGAAAAATCCGATTCGCGCACCCGAAGTAGGCTAATATTCGGATTCGACGTGAATCAAATTTTTCCTGAAATTCGTATCGAATTCCACTTCGCCTGGTTCGATTCGCTCATCTCTAATTATATTATTGAATTACATTTATTATTATATTATTTTTTATGATTATTTATTAAATTATAATTTATGATTTAGTGTTTCAAATTTTATCCTCCCCGGGATGTTTACTAGACTCTTGTCCGGACAGATTTCAGGGAGTTATTCCTAAAAATTACAGGCCTACAATAAAAAAAATACATATTTCCATGCAAAAAATGTACCGCTTTGAGCACAGAAATACTGACATCATCAGACCGCTAGGGAGGTTAATGACATCTTCAGAGACTACCTTGACATCTTTGTCATAATATATTTAGACGACATCCTGATCTTTTCCTCATCCCTGGAGATCCATCGAGAGCATGTTAAAATGTCTTGGGACGACTTCGTCAGCATGGACTGTAGGCCGAGAAATGCAATTTTGAACGGCAAAGCATCCCATTCCTCGGACTAATCATCTCCACAGCTGGAATCGAATTGGATCCACAGAAGATATCAGCAATCCTGGACTGGCCGGTCCCATTGGATAAAAAAGGAAATCCAACGGTTCGTAGGCTTCGCCAATTTTAACCGAAAGTTCATTAAAACATTTTCAGCCCTTATCTCACCTATTACCCAACTCAGAAAGCTAGGGGTTAGTTTCCACTGGACCCCTGAAGCACAGGCTGCTTTCAAATCTCTGAAGGAACTATTTACAGCTGCTCCTATTCTAAGCCATCCGGATTCCTTACTACCTTATATCCTTGAAGTAGACGCATCAGAAATGCAGTGGGGGCAGTTCTTTCACAACGGAAAGGACTCAAGGAATTGATGCACCTGGTAGCTTTTTTCTCATGGAAACTCTCTTCGGCTGAAAGGAACTACGACGTAGGGGACCGGGAGCTTCTGGCAATTAAAGTAGCCCTGGAAGAATGGAGATACTTGCTAGAAGGGGCCACACATCCGATTTTAATTTATACAGATCACAAAAATCTCGAATAACTAAGGACTGCTAAACGCCTCAAACCACGTCAGGCCAGGTGGGCACTTTTTTTCTACAGATTTACCTTCCATATCACTTATAGGCCAGGGTCCAAGAACACCAAACCTGATGCACTCTCACGCATATTTGAGGATCCGAAGGATACCCCAAGGCCAGATACCTTTCTGTTGCTGTAGACTAGCCTCTTGTCCCAACTACAGCAGGCATAGGCGGGAGCATCCAGTCCACCCGGAATTACAGTACAGAGCAAGGATGGGCTTCTATGGAAAGGAGAACAAATTCTGGTACCTGAAGAAGTGCGGACCCTTGTCCTTGGGTATTGCCATGACCACCCATTAGCAGGTCACTTCAGGGACTCAAAAACACTAGAACTAGCACAGCGCACATTCTGGTGGTCAGATATGGTAAAAGACTGTAAAACCTATGAAAAGACATGTACCATCTGCACCTGAAATAAAACCACCCAAAATAAAGCCTGGGGATTGCTCAGACCTCTGCGGGTACCTGATAGAACTTGGAAAATGATAGCAATGGACTTTATAGTTGAGCTTCCACCTTCAGCAGGATATACCGCTATCTTCGTGGTAGTTTACCGATTATCAAAGATGGCCCATTTTTTGCCCCTGAAAAATACACCTTCCGCTTTTGAAACGGCTCGGGTCTTTATCATAGAAATTGTCAGGCTCCATGGGATCCCTATAAACATTGTTTCAGATCAAGGGATACAGTTCATATCGAGATTCTGGAGGGCACTATGTGAGACCCTGAAGATGAAGCTGTCCTTTTCTTCAGCCTATCACCCGCAAACCAACGGACAGACCGAACAGACTAATCAGACCCTGGAGCAGTACATCCGGTGCTACACCTCTTTTGTCCAAGATGATTGAGTATCGCTCTTGCCTCTGGCAGAGTTTGCATACAATAATTCCAGCCATTCTGCCACCAAGCAATCTCCTTTTTTTTCTAATTATGGGTTTCACCCTACCTTTTTACCTGACCTTGTGCCGGAGACTTCTGTCCCTGCTGCTCAAGACGCACTGAATTTCTTTGTTACTAATAATAAATTGTTACAGGAGACGGTCACAAAAGCCCAGGAGGACAGCAAGAGGGTCTTCGACAGAAATAGAAGGGGAGAACTGATTCTGCACCCAGGAGACCAGGTCTGGCTTGCTACAACCAATCTGAAAATGGCGTGTCCTTCGGTGAAGCTGGCACCTAAATTTGTGGGACCGGTTCCGGTAAGACGCAAGATTAATGATGTCTCTTATGAGTTAGCACTACCGGAATCCCTTAGAGTGCACCCAGTTTTCCATGTATCACTATTAAAGCCTGCAGTACCCGATCCCTTTTCTAACCGAAGGCCAAGGCCCCCTGAGCCTATAAATATTGATGGAGAGGAGGAATTTCAGGTCGAGGCTGTTGTGGACTGTAGGAAAAGGAGGGGCCAGACACAATATCTAATCAAATGGAAGGGGTATGGGCCAGAGGAAAATTAATGGGAACCTGCAGAGAACGTACACGCTTTGGACTTAATTTGTGAATTTTTCTTAGCCACCCAAAAAAAAGAAGCCAATTGGGCATCCGGAGGCTGCCCATGGGGGGGGGCAATGTCAGGAAAGCTCTGCCCATAGTGCAGGCAAAGCTCCACGGCGCACAAATATGCGCATGCGTAGGGTACTTGCAAGCCGAGCAGATGTGCAGGCACTTGGGCATAGGCACTCGCACATGCGGGCACCACGCCTGTCACTAATGCTGGCACCAAGAGGGCTATTTAAACTGTCTGCTGTGGTTATCTCATTGAGGAATGGTATTTTCCCCCTGCTTGTGTTTCCTGATTTCCGTGACTGATTCCTGTTGCCAAACCAGCCTGTTCCTGACTTCTGCTTGATTGCCTCCTGCCCTGACCTCTGGCTTGTCCTCGGATTACTCTTCTGCCTGCTCCTGTCTGATTAATCTGCTGTTACTGAACCTGGCCTGTGACCCGACTACTCTTCCTCTTGCCGCTATAAGCCTGATCTGCCTCACCAATATCGAACCCGGCTCGTCTGACCCTGCATCCTCAGCACGCGGTGCTCCAGCATCCATCCATCCCACACGGCTACATCTGCACCCTGCTCTGGCCTGCAACTCATCAGCCCACCAGCTGTTACCCGACTGATCTCAGGCATTCATACCCCACCATGCACCTGCAACTGCTGTCTCACGATCAGTGGTCCTCGAGCCGAATTTGTACGGGAGGTCTGCCTCTTCACCTCAGGCTCACTGTCCAGGTACGTGACACTGGCGCATGCGTGTCACTATGCTGACGTGATGTGTATCTGATGTCACTCACACAGTCACATTTATGATGGACATAAGCTGCACCATCATGGCGATGGGTCGTGGTGTTTCACATGCGCACAGCTACTTTTGGCGCGGCGGGGGTACTTGGATGTGGCACTTGGTGACAAACCTGAGGTATGGGCTGCAATGCCTTTCTGCCATATTGTAGGTTCAGCATATATGGGTTTGGCTGGGATAGGTATACGGCTCCCAATGGACTATTTATGGTCCTTTATGATATTTCTTATCGGGACTCTGTATAAGGATTTGCTGCAAGTGTATTACATTGTCTCTCTATCTGGATCACTCTTGACGTTCATAAAGGAGGTGAAGTATTATGTTTAGTAATACATATATTGAGCTATTCTATTTTACAAGCCGCCTGTACATCCCCTGAGCGTATTACTTTGTTTATGGTATTCTAGGTGAGGTTTGTCATATGCACCACTATATGTGCGGGGCCCCTGCCTCATCAGGACTCCGGTTCCTGGATCTGGAAGCCTATACATTGGAGTACACACTGCCTGCCCACGAGACTATTTCCCTCCTGTCGTCCAGCCACACCAGTGAGTTTGTGGTCTTTTGGATATATAATACACGGCTTTAATCCATGTTTAGCCCATATCTTATAAATGGTCGTTTTCTTCAGGCTTGCCAACGCCCTTTTGATCTTTATCTCAGATTGCCACCAGCCTCTACATTTTGAGCCTTCACTGTTCTAGCTATTTGTGGGCACAATCTATGATCATTGTGAGGAGGAGTCCATATATTTGGCCTAAGAATTTGATAATGAGTACATTTGGACCCACAACACAATTATACTATTTGCTGGTGGTGCCGTGTGCTTCTTCTTGTAGGACTCAGTTATATACTATCGAGTTCCCTGGTCTGTTGCCTGTGTTCTGCACTCGGGTCTCCTATGTCCGCCCCCCAGACTAGATATCATCGGCTGTCGCTCTCCTATGTAAGCCCAGTGACTGTGTTTGTTTATTTTATGTATATTTTACTTTGCTGTATATAATTGATTGTGTATATATTGTTTGTCCTCTTTATATCTTACATATAGTAGCACTGCTCTCCTGTACACAGAAGTCACGGTCCTGAAGAAGCCAGATATGTAGGAGAAACGCGTTGATCATTTCTTATTCTGAACCTTACTCCTTTGGAATAAAAAATCCATGCTATAGGTGACATGTAATGTGTTACATGCAAAGGGATATGTGATGTACTATTCCTCCCCCCCCCTTGTTTTAGGGGGGTTTTGTATTCCTTGTTCTAAAAAATCTTTTTTATGATCATTTTATGTGAATAAACTGTGATATTTTATATGATAGTGTGGTCTCTCGCTGTGCCTAAAAAATCCAAACGTTTGGCCGTACATTTTTTGTCAGGAAATGTTCTTCTTGTCACTCGCACTGTTGTCCTTCATCTTCATAACAAGGTAAAGGTCTGACTTCCCTACAGCATCGGTATCTCACCAAAGCGTCCGTGTATCTTCCATCATGTAGGCTGTGATACTGACATGTGTCTTCTCTAGCTGGTCTGAAGTTGAGGGCCCCAGCACTATCTGCCAGTGTTGTGACATGTCAGGCACTTGCAGCAACCCTACTGGTCTATTGGTGGGAGGAAGGGGCCTATTCAGAAGACCAAGAGAAGTAGGGAAAAGGGAAGCCTTGGCTGGTGAGTTTTTAACCTGCAGCTGCCATATACAATAAGGGATTTGGCTGTAGGTGGTCTCTAGATGGAAGGTCTCCATGGATGACAAGGGATGCTTCTTCTTACCACATTTGATGGACTTGTTTGATGGCTGTTTTGTTTATCTCTGTCAGGCTGTGCCTTCACATAAAGTTTATGGAAATGCAAAACCTTCTTCAAGAAGGTCAAATGCACCTACAGGTGACGTCTGATTAATACCAGAAGCTTCTCAGACAGACACAAGCCCAGAGCCCATCAACACAGGCCCAAGTTATAGAATGGTCTTCATGTAACTGATAGGAGGAAGGTAGGTGTAAGGGACCGCCTGGCGGTACCACTAGCACTCCACTGACTAGGCTTCCCCAAAGCACGGAATCTAAGCCCCAGAGTACTTGTTCACCAGAGCCCCTGATGGTGGGGATGGACTTGGAGTACCCTGAGACCAGGTCGTGGCTCCTGAGTATACCTGTCAGTGGTAGGGGTATTCGCCAGGGGCTCCCACGGGGAAGAGCCTGATGTGAGGAGGTCGGGAGACCCCGGTGGGATGGATGGATGGATGGATGAGCAGATACAAGGTTAGACAAGCCGGGTCGGTAACAGTGGGGTCGGTGCAGTACAAAGCAGCGGGCAGAGAATAGTCGGGTCACACGCCAGGTCAGCAACAGGAGGCCAGATCTAATAAGGGGCATCCAAGAGAGAGGTCAGGCAAGCCAGGGGTCAGGGTAGGAGAATACAGCAAGGTCAGGTCCAATCCGGGTCAGCAACTTACAGAGAAACAGGATCACAGGTACAGGTATGCAGAAGAGACCAGAAGGCACTGAATAACAGCTCAGGGCCGTTTAAATATCGCGCCCTGCGCTGTCATTGGTGCCCGGCGCACGACCGTGGTTCCTACTGCGCATGCGCGAACCTGAATGCCGCGGTCTGCCGGGACCTAGTGCCCGCGTCCCTGCACAGGGCAGCGCACTGCGCCTGCGCCGGGACCAGCACCGCGGGGATCCCTGACAGTAGGTCTTTTCCTTAGGGTAATCCTGTTGAAGTTTAATTTGAACCTTACTTTTACATTTAGATGTTTGGTCAATCTGGAGAATCCTAGATGAACCCTGTATGGGGTAGATTAGCTACATGAATAAAGCTGGCCAATACACTGTAGGATTTTTCTCGTTTTGGAGACCTACAGTGACTGGTGCCCAATTTCTGTTCTAATCTCCCCATTGTAGCCCTGGTGTAAATGCTAGTCCACTCCCTGCCCTTTGGAGGTAATATCTGTCTTCAGGAGAGTTGTGGGGGGAGGGAATAAAATCTATATCATACATGTCCAACATAGAGCAGAAATATACAACATACTAACCCAACATGGACATTACATATATGGGGAGAATAGAGGTAGGTTGTCACTCTTGACCTGAATCAGTTCACACACAGGGAAAGGTGTAACACACTATACAGGGAGGAGTTCATAACCACCAGATCTATTTCGGGGAAAAAGCTGAAAAACAGGCCACATACCAATCCTTACATCAATATTTCCTCACATACCTTGTAGGACCTGTCAGGGACCATTAGTAGCTGGGTGTTTGTTGCTTCCACCTCCAGGACAAGGCTGTCTATTCAGATTCAAATGTTGAACATCCGTCTACTCTGATAACTGCGGAATTCATTAAATATCTGCAATAGATGAATAGAATATCTGTGGGATCATCCAATTCTTATATTTTCATGTCACAGCAGCCATAACATCCTCCACTCCTCTGGGAAGGCTTTCTACAAGACTTTGGAGGGTCTCTGTGGGAATGTTTGCCCATTTGTGAGGTCAGGTACTGATAGATGAGAAGACCCGGCTCACACATTGGGCTCCATGTTGGTCGCCAAACAAATTAAGAAAGACTTGGCTCGGAATTCATCCCAGAGGTGTCCAGTAGGATGAGGTCGGGGCTCTGTACAGGACACTCCAGTTCCTCCACACCAAACTGTCATCCATGTCTTTATGGAGTTGTTCCTTCAGCATGGACATTTATACTGAGTTGTCCACCCACCATGGCCAGTAATGTGACCTGATAAATTAATGAAAAATATAAATAATAATAATAATAAATATACATTAATAAAGAGGGATCCATTAGATGGATGTAGGATATCATGAAGAGGGATCCATTAGATGGATGTAGGATATCATGAAGAGGGATCCATTAGATGGATGTAGGATATCATGAAGATGGATCCATTAGATGGATGTAGGATATCATGAAGAGGGATCCATTAGATGGATGTGGGATATCATGAAGAGGGATCCATTAGATGGATGTAGGATATCATGAAGAGGGATCCATTAGATGGATGTGGGATATCATGAAGAGGGATCCATTAGATGGATGTAGGATATCATGAAGAGGGATCCATTAGATGGATGTAGGATATCATGAAGAGGGATCCATTAGATGGATGTAGGATATCATGAAGATGGATCCATTAGATGGATGTGGGATATCATGAAGATGGATCCATTAGATGGATGTAGGATATCATGAAGAGGGATCCATTAGATGGATGTAGGATATCATGAAGAGGGATCCATTAGATGGATGTAGGATATCAGGAAGTGGGATCCATTAGATGGATGTAGGATATCATGAAGAGGGATCCATTAGATGGATGTAGGATATCATGAAGAGGGATCCCTTAGATGTATGTAGGATATCATGAAGAGGGATCCATTAGATGGATGTAGGATATCATGAAGAGGGATCCCTTAGATGTATGTAGGATATCATGAAGAGGGATCCATTAGATGGATGTAGGATATCAGGAAGAGGGATCCATTAGATGGATGTAGGATATTAGGAAGAGGGATCCATTAGATGGATGTGGGATATCATGAAGAGGGATCCATTAGATGGATGTAGGATATCATGAAGAGGGATCCATTAGATGGATGTAGGATATCATGAAGAGGGATCCATTAGATGGATGTAGGATATCATGAAGAGGGATCCATTAGATGGATGTAGGATATCAGGAAGAGGGATCCATTAGATGGATGTGGGATATCATGAAGAGGGATCCATTAGACGGATGTAGGATATCAGGAAGAGAGATCCATTAGATGGATGTAGGATATCAGGAAGAGGGATCCATTAGATGGATGTAGGACATCATGAAGAGGGATCCATTAGATGGATGTAGGATGAGAACATTTCCTGGGTAAGTCATGTCTGTGTAATTAGGGGGCGCTGTAGCCCCCAAGTAGTAAAGGATCCGGTATGGAGTAAGGTGCAGGAGGTGGAGGTAGAGGAAGAGCGCACCAACAACAGTGACTGATGGTTTCCTTGTTGTGTAATAAATGTTCTGTCCATGAAGCTCTATGACAGGACACACGTCTTATTTGTAGCTGAATACCGGGGAGGCAAAAGAGATTGTGACACAAAAAGGTGGCTGGAATACGACCCCCTGATGGAGAGGGGGCGCTATCACACTTTGATCTGATGCCCAAACTGATATCATTAAACAGATAGAACTTTCTTGTGATGGTATTTAATCACCACTGGGGCTATTTTTTTTGCTAAATAAACAACAAAAGACTGAAAATGTTTGAAAAAAAAAACATGTTCATTTCTTTAGCAAATAAATAATATTTTTTCATGAATTTCAGCAAAAATGTATTCTGATCCGTTTCTGTGGTGAAAATACCCCAAATCAGTGTTTATTATTTAGTCTGTAGGAGAGTTATAGAGACCACAAACTATTCTTTATTATAGAAACAAAACAAGACCAAAACATTTGCAAGAAAACCCGATATTCTCTACTTGCTGTTATAAAACATTTTTCACAAAATCAAATTTCATGATAAATTTAAGACAAAATGTATTCTACTCCATGTCTTTGGTGTAACCCCTCCCCCCCCCCCCACAAGTGTATAGTGATTGGTTGTATGAATGTTATAGAGCCTACAGACTATGGGAGATATATCTGATAACTGATCAATCCCGATGTACTGACAGCCGATCTCATATCTGGAGGCCCTAAAATGTCAGGATGGTACAAATCCCCCCAAATGTCAGGACGGTACAAATCCCCCCAAATGTCAGGACGGTACAAATCCCCCCAAATGTCAGGACGGTACAAATCCCCCCAAATGTCAGGAGAGTACAAATCCCCCCAAATGTCAGGACAGTACAAATCCCCCCAAATGTCAGGACAGGACAAATCCCCCCAAATGTCAGGACGGTACAAATCCCCCCAAATGTCAGGACGGTACAAATCCCCCCAAATGTCAGGAGAGTACAAATCCCCCAAAATGTCAGGAGGGTACAAATCCCCCAAAATGTCAGGATGGTACAAATCCCCCCAAATGTCAGGACGGTACAAATCCCCCCCAAATGTCAGGACGGTACAAATCCCCCCCAAATGTCAGGACAGTACAAATCCACCCAATGTCAGGACAGTACAAATCCCCCCAAATGTCAGGACGGTACAAATCCCCCCAAATGTCAGGACAGTATAAATCCCCCCAAATGTCAGGACGGTACAAATGCCCCCAAATGTCAGGACAGCGCAATCCCCCCAAATGTCAGGAGAGTACAAATCCCCCCAAATGTCAGGACAGTACAAATCCCCCCCAAATGTCAGGACGGTACAAATCCCCCCAAATGTCAGGACAGTACAAATCCCCCCAAATGTCAGGACAGCGCAATCCCCCCAAATGTCAGGAGAGTACAAATCCCCCCCCAAATGTCAGGACAGTACAAATCCCTAAAAATGTCAGGACAGTACAAATCCCCCCCAAATGTCAGGACGGTACAAATCCCCCCAAATGTCAGGACGGTACAAATCCCCCCAAATGTCAGGACAGTACAAATCCCCCAAATGTCAGGACAGTACAAATCCCCCCAAATGTCAGGACGGTACAAATCCCCCCAAATGTCAGGACGGTACAAATCCCCCCAAATGTCAGGACGGTACAAATCCCCCCAAATGTCAGGACGGTACAACTCCCCCCAAATGTCAGGACATTACAAATCCCCCCAAATGTCAGGACGGTACAAATCCCCCCAAATGTCAGGACGGTACAATTCCCCCCAAATGTCAGAACATTACAAATCCCCCCAAATGTCAGGAGAGTACAAATCCCCCCAAATGTCAGGACAGCGCAATCCCCCCAAATGTCAGGAGAGTACAAATCCCCCAAATGTCAGGATGGGACAAATCCCCCCAAATGTCAGGATGGGACAAATCCCCCCAATTGTCAGGACGGTACAAATCCCCCCCAAATGTCAGGATGGTACAAATCACCCCCAAATACCCCCTTTTTGGAAAGTAGTCACTCTGAGGTATTTAGTAAGAGGCATGGTGAGATTTTTGAAGTTATAATTTTTGGTCACAATACGTATTTTGTACATCCTGTCCCCATAGCAGTACAGCTCCGTCATATAACTGGTGTGGGCGTGGTCAGTGACAATGACTGGTGACAGAATATATATATATTTTTTCTTTTTTTATTAACTTTTCTTTTTTACCATTTTTTTCTTGTCCCATTTTCCTGTTACAGACTATGACCAGAGCAGTGCTGCGTTACCATAGTGACACTGTACTACTCTGGGAAGGTGAACAGGATTTATTATTACACTATGTGCCCCTGCTTCTCCGGGCTTTACCCTCCCACCGGGGAGCCTGGAATAAAAGCCAGCACTTCCACCAGCTTACCATAGAGATGCTCAAGGACCAGAAGGTCCCCAATGATTTCTATAGTATAGGAAACCAGAAGTGACCGGCATTTTCATCATTTCCAGCTTCCCGGATGTAAGCAGCGCCATCTTTAAATGTGTAAAATATCTGATCCCTCCGATCTTAGTGCGGTCAGAGGAGACATCCAGGATCTAATAGACCCCAGATTTCTCAGTAAAGAGGACCTGTCACTGCCTATTGCAGTCACAGGGGAAGTTTACATTTAAAATGAACCTCTCGCCCTCCGGAAGATTTACCCCCCTTCATGACCAGGCCATGTTCTGCTGTTCAGCACGGCACTATTTCAACTGGTAATTGTGCGGTCATGCAATGCTGCACCCAAACAAAGTTTATGTCTTTTTTTTCACACAAATAGATCTTTCTTTTGGTGTTATTGATCACCTCTGCGGTTTTTACTTTTTGCGCTATAAACAAAAAAGTTTGAAAATTTGGAAAAATATGATATTTTTCACTTTTGCTTTTACAGAATATCCAATAAACTCAAAGTTAGTCATAAATTTAGGCCAAAATGTATTCTTCTCCATGTCTTTGGTAAAAAAATCCCAATAAGTGTAAATTAATTGGTTTGTGTGAAAGTTATATCTAGAGATGAGCAAATCGAACCAGGCGAAGTGGAATTCGATACGAATTTCAGGAAAAATTTGATTCGCGTCGAATCCGAATATTTGCCTACTTCGGGTGCACGAATCGGATTTTTCCCGATCAGCCGGCAAAAGTGTCCCTGCAGAGAGCTCCGCTATTTCTGACAGTTCTCTGACAGTTCCTTCACATGTACAGCGGTTGAAACATTGTATCTATTTGTTTCCATTTAGGATACAGATGTTTCAACCGCTGTACATGTGAAGAAGCTGTCAGAGAAATG
Organism: Staurois parvus; assembly: GCF_062004578.1. Lineage (NCBI taxonomy): Eukaryota > Metazoa > Chordata > Amphibia > Anura > Ranidae > Staurois > Staurois parvus. Next base: position 136,450 of record NW_028318762.1, on the reverse strand, counting down.
TCAGAAATAGAGGAACTCTGCAGATACACTTTTTGCCGGTTTGGAATTCTTATTTTCATCCTACTTCTTCTTCTTCTTCTTCTTCATCCTCATCCTCAGAAGAAGAGGATGAGGATGAGGATGAAGAAGAACAAGAAGAAGTAGGATGAAAATAAGAATAATTCCAAGCCAGCAAAAAGTGTATCTGCAGAGCTCCTGTAAGTGTATCTGCAGAATAGAGGAGCTCTGCAGATACACTTTTTGCCGGCTTGGAATTCTTCTTATTTTTATCCTACTTCTTCTTCTTCTTCTTCATCCTCATCCTCATCCTCAGAAGAAGAAGAAGAGGATGAGGATGAGGATGAAGAAGAAGAAGAAGAAGAAGTAGGATGAAAATAAGAAGAATTCCAAGCCGGCAAAAAGTGTATCTGCAGAGCTCCGCTAAGTGTATCTGCAGAGCTCCGCTAAGAAATAGCGGAGCTCTGTAGATACACTTTTTGCCGGCTTGGAATTCTCCTTCTTCTCATCCTTCTTCTTCTTCTCATCCTTCTTCTTCTCATCCTTCTCCTTCTTCTCATCCTTCTCCTTCTTCTCATCCTTCTTCTTCTTCGCATCCTTCTCCTTCTTCTCATCCTTCTTCTTCTCATCCTTCTCCTTCTTCTCATCCTTCTCATCCTTCTCCTTCTTCTCATCCTTTTTCTCATCCTTCTCCTTCTTCTCATCCTTCTCCTTCTTCTCATCCTTCTCCTTCTTCTCATCCTTCTCCTTCTCCTTCTTCTCATACTTCTCCTTCTTCTCATCCTTCTCCTTCTCCTTCTTCTCATCCTTCTCCTTCTTCTCATCCTTCTCCTTCTTCTCATCCTTCTCCTTCTCCTTCTTCTCATCCTTCTCCTTCTTCTCATCCTTCTCCTTCTTCTCATCCTTCTTCTCATCCTTCTCCTTCTTCTCATCCTTCTCATCCTTCTCCTTCTTCTCATCCTTCTCCTTCTTCTCATCCTTCTTCTCATCCTTCTTCTCATCCTTCTCCTTCTTCTCATCCTTCTCCTTCTCCTTCTTCTCATCCTTCTCCTTCTTCTCATCCTTCTCCTTCTCCTTCTTCTCATCCTTCTCCTTCTTCTCATCCTTCTCCTTCTTCTCATCCTTCTTCTCATCCTTCTCCTTCTTCTCATCCTTCTTCTCATCCTTCTCCTTCTTCTCATCCTTCTCCTTCTTCTCATCCTTCTTCTCATCCTTCTCCTTCTTCTCATCCTTCTTCTCATCCTTCTCCTTCTTCTCATCCTTCTTCTCATCCTTCTCCTTCTTCTCATCCTTCTCCTTCTTCTCATCCTTCTCCTTCTCCTTCTTCTCATCCTTCTCCTTCTTCTCATCCTTCTCCTTCTCCTTCTTCTCATCCTTCTCCTTCTTCTCATCCTTCTCCTTCTCCTTCTTCTCATCCTTCTCCTTCTCCTTCTCCTTCCTCATCTCCAAGGACATTTAAATTAAAAGTACAGTGTTCTGCACTAATTTAAAGGCTCTCTGAAGCCTAGAAACCCTTTTTATAAGTCATCTTCGTAGCGAATAAATTTGCATCGAATCGAATTTCTTCCTGAAATTCGGCGAATCAGCCGAATCAAATTTTTGAATAATTCGCTCATCTCTAGTTATATCGTCTACAAACTATGGGATACAGTCAGGTCCATAAATATTGGGACATGGACACAATTCTAACAGTTTTGGCTCTATACTCCACCACAATGGATTTGAAATGACACAAACAAGATGTGCTTTAACTGCAGACTGTCAGCTTTAATTTGAGGGTATTTACATCCAAATCAGGTGAACGGTGTAGGAATGACAACAGTTTGCATAGGTGCCTCCCACTTGTTAAGGGACCAAAAGTAATGGGACAGAATAATAATCATAAATCAAACTTTCACTTTTTAATACTTGGTTGCAAATCCTTTGCAGTCAATGACAGCCTGAAGTGTGGAACGCATAGACATCACCAGACGCTGGGTGTCATCCCTGGTGAGGCTCTGCCAGGCCTTTACTACAACTGTCTTCAGTTCCTGCTTGTTCTTGGGGCATTTTCCCTTCAGTTTTGTCTTCAGCAAGTGAAATGCTCAATCGGATTCAGGTCAGGTGATTGGCCATTGCAGAACATTCCACTTCTTTCAATTAATAATTACCGCGCTCTAATACTAAAGTACCAATACTATATGCTTAAAAATATAACTGATTATTAATATATACTGTGAAAATATCAACTTATAAACTGCATTAACAAAATTAATCAAATTATATTCCCACAGTGTTTTATCAAAAAATAAATATAAATAAAACATGTGTGAATAAATACAATTGTGATAACTAGAGATGAGCGAATCGAAGTAGGCGAAGTGGAATTCGTTTCGAATATTAGAAAAATTTTGATTTTGAATCGAATTTTTCCTAAAATGGCGGCGACATGTGCGGCGACGGAGCGGGGATGTCTGGGAAGGAGCGCAGACAAGGCGCGCTGACCCATAATGCATTCATTAATGACATGTGATCGCATTAGCCAATCAGCAGCCAGCCAGCCAGCACTGTGTAATGGTCGAGCTATAAATGGCGGCCATTTTAGAATTCTCCATTTGCCTCCAGTCATTCAAGAGAGGCAGACCGCTCTGTATTAGGGACAGAGTTAGGGACAGAGAAACGTTACTTGGGGACAGAGAAACGTTACTTAGGGCCACAGAAACGTTACTTAGGGCCACAGAACCGTTACTTAGGGCCACAGAACCGTTACTTAGGGCCACAGAACCGTTACTTAGGGACACAGAAACGTAACTTAGGGACACAGAAACGTTACTTAGGGCCACAGAAATGTTACTTAGGGCCACAGAACCGTTACTTAGGGCCACAGAAACGTTACTTAGGGCCACAGAACCGTTACTTAGGGCTACAGAAACGTTACTTAGGGACACAGAATTGTTACTCAGGGACAGACACTGAATTGTTACTCAGGGACAGACACAGAATTGTTACTCAGGGACAGACACAGAATTGTTACTGAGGGACACAGAATTCTTACTGAGGGACACAGAATTGTTACTGAGGGACACAGAATTGTTACTCAGGGACACAGAACTGTTACTCAGGGACACAGAACTGTTACTCAGGGACAGACACAGAATTGTTACTGAGGGACACAGAATTGTTACTCAGGGACAGACACAGAATTGTTACTCAGGGACACAGAATTGTTACTGAGGGACACAGAATTGTTACTCAGGGACACAGAATTGTTACTCAGGGACAGACACAGAATTGTTACTCAGGGACACAGAATTGTTACTGAGGGACACAGAATTGTTACTGAGGGACACAGAATTGTTACTCAGGGACACAGAATTGTTACTCAGGGACAGACACAGAATTGTTACTGAGGGACACAGAATTGTTACTCAGGGACAGACACAGAATTGTTACTCAGGGACAGACACAGAATTGTTACTCAGGGACAGACACAGAATTGTTACTCAGGGACACAGAATTGTTACTCAGGGACACATAATCATTGAATTAAAGAGTATGTCAGACAACACGCAGAGGAGTGGCAGAGGAGGCAATGTTTTAGGAGCGAGCAGACGTGGCATCAGAGGAAGGGGTCGAGGCAGCACTAGTCGCAGCCAGAGGCCAGTGCTCCCGGTGTCATCCAGCGGTCGTGTCTCCACCGACAACCCTGCCGTCATCGATTGGTTGGCTCGGTCGTCTTCCTCTTCCCAGGTCACCTCTGACACCTACAGCCAACGGTCGGTGTGTACGTCAGACACAACCGTTAGTTGGCATGGCCCGGGAGCAAGCCCACTGAAATCACGTGTCCTCTACCTGCCCCTGTCCTTTGGTGTTCCCTCACCAAGCAAAGTATCGCATGCTGTGGGCTCAGCCCCACTGTACAGTGAGGAAGAGCTAACAGAGGGCGGTCAGGAACGGGGGGAGACATCCGCCTTTTCAGCAGCCAGGCGAAGAAGTAGTGGCGAGGAGAGTGGCTCGGTAGCCGGTCTAGAGACAGGTCTGTCTCCTGACCCAGACGCAGCCGAGGGGGTTAGTAGTGAGGCGGAGACCCTACTTGATGATGAGGAGGTTTATCGCACTTGGCAGCCTCGTCGTCATCAGGCAATTTCTTCCGCATCATCAGGAGAAGAGGGTGGCAGCTTGGCAGTGAGCGAAACAGTCGGTGGGTTGCCCAGGAGGCAGCAGGGTCGCAGCAGTGTCAGTGGAGCCAAACGGCCACGGAGTAGAGCACCAGCTCCACTGCAGCCTACCACCACGGCCAGTAGTGGTGCCGGTGTGCACGGAGGAAGTAGCAGTCAGCCAGTGAGGAGTAGCGGGGGCAAAGTTTCCTACTCGGTGGTGTGGCAATTTTTCGTCAAGCCGCCCGAGGAAGTAAACGTAGCCGTATGTCGACTATGTGGCCAGAAAGTCAAGCGTGGCCAGGGGGCCCATGTTGGGACTACAGCGTTGCGTCAGCATATGCAGCGTCACCATTCGTTGGCCTGGGAAAACCGTGATAAAGATACGGCGGTTCTGCCTGCCCCAGCCCCCGCTCCATCACCCGCTCCGTTACTTGCTCCGTCACCCTGTACCGCCTCCCATTGCTGCTGTCTCCATCGTCACACTCTGCCATGTGCCACTTTCAGGTCTCCTCACACTGCTTCTGGGTTCCATTTTGTCATAGGTTGCTGGCAGATTACGGGCCTCACATTGCTGCGGCCAGGCCCCTAATCTGCCATGGGCCCCTGTACCGCCTCCTCACGCTGCTGCCAGGTCCACAGTGTCTCATGGGTCCCTGTACGGCCTCCCATTGCTGCTGTCTCCATCGCCACACTCTGCCATGTGCCACTTTCAGGTCTCCTCACACTGCTGGTGTGTTCCATTTTGTCATAGGGTGCTGGCAGATTACGGGCCTCCCATAGCTGCGGCCAGGCCCCTAATCTGCCATGGCCCCTGTACCGCCTCCTCATGCTGCTGCCAGGTCCACAGTGTGTCATGCCATGTGCCACTTTCAGGTGTCCTCACACTGCTGCTGGGTTCCATTTTGTCATAGGGTGCTGGCAGATTACGGGCCTCACATTGCTGCGGCCAGGCCCCTAATCTGCCATGGGCCCCTGTACCGCCTCCTCACGCTGCTGCCAGGTCCACAGTGTCTCATGGGTCCCTGTACGGCCTCCCATTGCTGCTGTCTCCATCGCCACACTCTGCCATGTGCCACTTTCAGGTGTCCTCACACTGCTGCTGGGTTCCATTTTGTGATAGGGTGCTGGCAGATTACGGGCCTCCCATTGCTGCGGCCAGGCCCCTAATCTGCCATGGGCCCCTGTACCGAATCCTCATGCTGTGACGTTGCAACAAGGTTGAATTCAACCCTACATATGTTAGACCGCCTTTACGAGCAGCGAAAGGCCATCACAGATTTCCTGATGTTACAAGCGGATAAAGGTACTCCCCTGTGTAACTTCGATGTCAGCCATTGGCAGCTCATGCGTGACACCTGCCGCTTGCTCAGGCCCTTTGAGGAGGCCACGCTATTCGTGAGTCGGCAGGACTATGGGATGAACGACGTCATTCCTCTGTTGCACGTCCTGGAACAAATGCTGTTAACAATGGCTGGTCAGGGTGCGGTAGACGTGGCGCACAGATCTCAACGCCACATGACCCCTGTGGGGGCAGGACAGGAAGAAGATGAGGAGGTAGAGGAGGACATTTGTGCTCAGGAATTATTGAGTGAAATGGGTGGTTTTTCCACTCAGCGGACAGGAGTGGAGGAGCAGGAGCATCTGGTAGAGGAGGAGGAGGAGGAGACAGAGGACCCAGACGCACCGTGGCAGTATGCTGTGGAGATGGAGGCAGGGAGTCCCTCGCATTCCTTGGCACAAATGGCCCATAGCATGCTCGGTTGCTTGCGTAGCGACAGCCGAATAATAACCATCAGACAGAGGGATGACTTTTGGCTGTCCACCTTGTTGGACCCTCGCTACCGTTCCAAAATGGTGGCCTTTTTCACACCTGCTGAGAGGGAGGCCAAAATAACGTACTATAAAAACCACCTATGTAGTCAGCTGGTCTCTGCCTGTCTGCGCCAACGTCCATCCTCAGACACTGTGGGCCCTGTGCGCTCGCGTTCCGCTGCCATGGCAGCAGGGGAGGGGTGGGGTGGTAGGAGCAGTGGCAGCTCCACCAGCAGCGTAGGTCCCAATGATGGGGCACAATTCTTCCCACTGACACCAATGATGGGGCACTATTCCTCACACACTGACACTAATGATGGGGCACCATCATTGGTGTCAGTGGGAGGAATAATGCCCCATCACTGGTATCAGGGGGAGGAATAGTGCCCCATCATTGGTGTCAGTGGGAGGAATAGTGCCTCATCATTGGTATCAGGGGGAGGAATCAGGGGGAGGAATAGTGCCCCATCATTGGTATCAGTGGGAGGAATAGTGCCTCATCATTGGTGTCAGTGGGAGGAATAGTGTCCCATCATTGGTGTCAGTGGGAGGAATAGTGTCCCATCATTGGTATCAGTGGGAGGAATAGTGCCCCATCATTGGTGTCAGTGGGAGGAATAGTACCCCATCATTGGTGTCAGTGGGAGGAATAGTGCCCCATCATTGGTGTCAGTGGGAGGAATAGTACCCCATCATTGGTATCAGTGGGAGGAATAGTGCCCCATCATTGGTGTCAGTGGGAGGAATAGTGCCCCATCATTGGTGTCAGTGGGAGGAATAGTGCCCCATCATTGGTGTCAGTGGGAGGAATAGTGCCCCATCATTGGTGTCAGTGGGAGGAATAATGCCCCATCACTGGTATCAGGGGGAGGAATAGTGCCCCATCATTGGTATCAGTGGGAGGAATAGCGCCCCATCATTGGTATCAGTGGGAGGAATAGTGCCCCATCATTGGTGTCAGTGGGAGGAATAGTGCCCCATCATTGGTATCAGTGGGAGGAATAGTACCCCATCATTGGTGTCAGTGGGAGGAATAGTGTCCCATCATTGGTATCAGTGGGAGGAATAGTGCCCCATCATTGGTGTCAGTGGGAGGAATAGTGTCCCATCATTGGTATCAGTGAGAGGAATAGCGCCCCATCATTGGTGTCAGTGGGAGGAATAGTGCCCCATCATTGGTATCAGTGGGAGGAATAGTGCCCCATCATTGGTGTCAGTGGGGGGAATAGTGCCCCATCATTGGTATCAGTGGGGGGAATAGTGCCCCATCATTGGTATCAGTGGGAGGAATAGTGCCCCATCATTGGTATTAGTGGGAGGAATAGCACCCCATCATTGGTGTCAGTGGAAGGAATAGTGCCCCATCATTGATATCAGTGGGAGGAATAGTGCCCCATCATTGGTGTCAGTGGGAGGAATAGTGCCCCATCATTGGTGTCAGTGGGAGGAATAGCACCCCATCATTGGTGTCAGTGGGAGGAATAGCACCCCATCATTGGAATACCATACTGAAATACCATACCATATTGAAATCAAATCTGATGTTTTTTCATTTTTATTTGGTGTGTGTTGGAGGAGGGGTAGTCTTATACGGCGAGTATAGCTCAAACCCCATATTTTAACAGGAAAAGTAGGGGGTCGTCTTATACTCCCAGTCGTCTTATACACCGGAAAATACGGTACATAAAGTCCAATGTGCAAATTGTGCAAAAAAAAAAAAAAATTATATATATATAAAAAAATTAATTGAAATAAAAAAATTTAAAAAAATATATATAAATATATATGTAGTTCAACAGAAGAAAATTTGCAAAAAAGTTTTTTTGAAGTTCAGCAGGGAAAAGATGATAATAATATATTGTCCTTTCAAGCTGCTTATGGTTGTGTAGCTGGAAACATGCGGCTTCTCTTCTGAGCCTGTATAGGTATAAGGATTTCTCCCTCCTAGAGCCTCTCCTCACTCCAATGCTCAATGTATCCTCATATGACCCATAGGAAAAAAGGAATGAGAATATGGTGACAGCTCTTTGGATCTCATCTTGAGAGTTGACAGCAACAGATTCCAAATGCAAATAGCACACTTGAAATGAACTCTGGACCTTTTATCTGCTCATTGTAATTGGGATAAGGAGGGAATAACACACACCTGGCCATGGAACAGCTGAGAAGCCAATTGTCCCATTACTTTTGGTCCCTTAACATGTGGGAGGCACATATGCAAAGTGTTGTCATTCCTACACCGTTCACCTGATTTGAATGTAAATACCCTCAAATTAAAGCTGACAGTCTGCAGTTAAAGCACATCTTGTTCGTTTCATTTCAAATCTATTGTGGTGTATAGAGCCAAAAATGTTAGAATTGTGTCCATGTCCCAATATTTATGGACCTGACTGTATATGTATTGGAATTTACGCAGATTTTACTTTCTGACCGCCCATCACATTTCTCAAGGTGCTAAAATACCAGGACAGTACAAACACTCCCCCCCCCAATGACCCCATACAGGCCCTCAAAATCCAATGACCACCTTTAGGCTTTCAAAGGGCACATTTCCTCCTATCACTTCCTCATTACCTATCACAGTTTCAGAGGTTCTAAAATGCCAGGACAGTACAAACACCCCAAATGACCCCTTTTTGGAAAGTAGACACCCCAAGGAATTTGGTAAGAGGCATGGTGAGTATTGTACAGATCTCATTTTTGTCACAGGGTTTTGAAAAAGAAAAGAAAAAAATAAATGTTTGTTTTCTTTCTTCGTATTCCAAAAACATGTGGCAACAAATGAGATCTGCAAAATACTCACCATGCCTCTTATCAATTTCCTTGGGGTGTCAACTTTCCAAAAAGGGGTCATTTGGAGGGGGAGGGGTGCCTTTACTATCCTGGAATTTCAGGGCCAACATCAGAACTTTCTGCCCCACATCACCCATTCTTGAAGGCCGAGCCTTTACTGACACTTTTTGTTTACATTAAAAATATGTTTTTTTTTGCTGGAAAATTACTTTGAACAAAATATTATATATGTTTTAAAGCAGATGCCCTAAAGAATAAAATGGTGGGTGTTGAAATTTTGTATGTTACACAGTATATGCGCAGCAATTTTTCAAACGCAAATCTTTTGGGAAAAATACACTTTTTCAAATTTTAATGCACAAAAACACAATATATTGTTTGATAAAATATAAAAGATGATGTTATGCCGAGTAAATAGATACCAAACATGTCATGCTTTAAAATTGCGACAAAGTACATACATTTTTATTATCGATAGGCAACGCTTTAAAAGCCTTTACAGGTCACCAATTTATATTTACACAGGAGGTCTAGTGCTAGAATTACTGCCCTCGATCTGACGTTTGCGGCGATACCTCACATGCATGGTGCAACTGCTGTTTACATACTGGCACGGGGTCAACACTTGCGCATGCAGGTGCGTGGTGGTGAGGATGCTTTTTTTTTTCTTAGTTGTTTTGATTTTTTTAAATTATTTTTACACTGTCCCTTTCATTTTTTTTTATCACTTTTATTGTTATCCCAGGGAATGTAAATATCCCGTGACTGCAATAGGCAGTGACAGGTACTCTTTTCTGAGAAATCTGGGGTCTATCCAACTTTAGATCTCTCCTCTGCCCTTCCATCATCTCATCTCTCCAAGATCGCTGTGATCAGAGGCTTTCCCAATTTACAAATGGCGCTGTTAAAGTGCGGTGAAAGGGAAATGACAAAATGTTCGTAGCTTCCGGTTCCTTAGACCATAGAGATGATTGGAGGCATTCTGGTCTCTGATCAGCTCTATGGTCAGCCAGCAGAACTGCCGGCTGCATTCTCAGATATCCCCTGTGGGACAAGGGAGCCCAAGAACACTGTGGGAGGGGGTGATGTCTCATCCCACTGCTTGTAAAAACATTTCAACAGCTAGTTGGCCACTAGGATTGCTTTTACATGAAAGCCGCCCGCCAGCTAAAAAAAACGGTCCCAGGATGACGTCTGTAGCTGCAGCCATCACTCCGGTATAACCACTCAAAGTCCAGTGCCGTACCAGTACATTGCTGGTCCATGTTGGACAAATATGTAACAGCAGAGAACATGGACATACGATGAATCGGGTCTGTGGACCAATATGGCCGCCATTCATTCTTTTCTGTAATGCCCATGTTGAGGGTTCGGCCCAAAAAAAGTTTTAAATTCAGAAGCTGTGATAGGTTTCCATGCGAATTGTCCAGCAAGAGCTGAATTTGGGTGGCGGCCATGTTTTGTTGTGTATAAATTGCCTTGGCCCACAATCCATTGCTACAAATCTTCCAGAAAAACAGCGGAGGGGCTAAACACTAGTGCTGGCCGGGGTGATGGCTGCAGCTACAGACGTCATCCTGCGATCGTTTCTTTCATCTGGCGGTCGGTTTTCATGTAAAAACAATCCTAGCCGCTAATTAGCCGCTGGATCACTTTTACAAGCAGCGGGACGGGACTCCACCACTCCTTCGGCTGCCTTCCAAGGTTTTCTTGGGCTCTCCTGTCCCACAGAGGAATCTGAGAATGCAGCCGGCAGTTCCACTGGCTGACCATAGAGCTGATCAGAGACCAGAATGCCTCCAATCATCTCTATGGTCTAAGGAACCGGAAGCTACGAACATTTCATCATTTCTGTTTTGCCGAATATAAACAGCACCATTTGTAAATTGGGAAAGCATCTGATCACAGCGATCTTGGTGAGACGAGATGATGGAAGGGCAGAGGAGAGATCTAGAGTCTGATAGACCCCAGATTTCTCAGAAAAGAGTACCTGTCACTGCATATTGTTATCACAGCATTCCCTGTGATCGAAAAAAAAAATGAAAGGGTCAGTGTAAAAATAACTAAAAAACCCAAAAAAATTTAAAAAAAAATTCACACAAGCGTCACTCCAATGGCGGTATGTAAACAGAGATTGTACCATACATGTGAGGTATCACCGTGAACTGAATATTGTTTTTTAACATTCTTTGCATTGGTATATGTTCCCCCCGGCAATGCCCCGCCCCCGCTCCCCCCATGCCCTTTATGTGACCATCTCTCTATTAGCCTTAGAAAATGGGTTCAATTAACTCCCAGAAGGTGCCCCCACAGATGTGATTGGGGTTCAGGAAATGTGACACTCCCTTCAAATATTATTTCTTTGCTGACTTTTTATATTTTAGATGTAACATTTGTTGTCTTGCTTTTGTAGCGCTTACCCCGCAGGAGCCGCTATCGATGACGGGTCCTCTGTTCTGCCACGACTCTTAGAGCTGCTTGGTCCCCACTGACACACCCGGTTGTAGGTTGGAGCCCGTGTAACCCATGTGTTAGTAAGCTGCCACTCTATGACACTACACAGAGAGTAGGCCAAGCAACTGGAGGAGGTGAGATGAATGTAGTAAAGCAATGCTGATAAATATTTCATAACTCAATGAACAAGCAAGCACACAGGGTTACAGATGCTGTACTAGATTGGCAATGCCCGATAGGCCGCCCTATAACCGTAACAATGTTATACCAAATTATAATGGACACAAACAGGGTTACAGTATTGGCATCAATGAAACCAAGAAAACAAATGTCCTCATGTGTACTCCATGCATACAGCCCCAATAGTGGCCGGGAATGTGTGCTCCTGACAAAGGGGTACCCCTAGAGGTGGCCATAAAGTATTGGTGCCTAATTGTCAGTGTTGGCCAGCTTTCGTTGGGGCCCTTCTGAAGGTGGTGCATGTGTAGCTGTCCCTTTTAGAGTGTGCAGTAGACGACTAGTGGGTTGCTGAATAAAGAGCCGTCTCTATTGCCCGAACTATGTCAATGTTGGGATAAACACGGATGGTGAGCTCACCCCTCCTTATACACAGAAATTCAATCCAGATCACTTGGCAGTCTGCAGTTCTATGAAGTCAGGTCCCAGAAGCTCAGCTCTGGTGTAGGCCCTCACACCAGCAGAAGGTCTCTCCAGCCTTGGGTTCTGTCATGGCAGGAGACCTCTCAGCCTCTCAGTACTTTGAACCTTGGGTGGGCACAGACACCCCAGCGATGGGTCTGCACTTCTCCAGGTCCCCGCACACAAGAAGCTCACAGTGGCTCGGGCTCTTGGCACTGTGGTGTGGGGGTGTATATAGAGAATGTGTCAATGGAATGGAAGGGTTTTTGAGGCACAACTCACACAAAATATATTATATTACCATTTCATATACTTTATTCCAGAAGAATCATGAAGTTATAAATTCATTGAGAACAAAGCTTTCAGATAACCTCCATTTGCCATCATTATTTGTACATAATGTATCCATTTCCAGAACGTATGGTCATCTCCACCCCCACACATTCATTTCTACAAACTCCTCCCATTTGTATTCTATGACTGAACTCGACACGTTTCCTGGATTGGGATCCACTTCTTCAGGGAGAAGAATAATGGAGGATTGTTTAAGAATCAACACAACAAAATGTTCCAAAAATGAAGAAAACACAGAAATGTATAGATTGCTACATTTGTATACAACAATGTCAGAGTGCCCATGCTGTGGCTGCAGATACCTGGAAACCACCAGGGGAGGCGCTACACCATGATAGGAAATTCTATTGGGGGGACCAACACGGGGCCGAGGCTAGCCCCGCCCTCTAAGATGATCCTTCTCTTCCATAGAAATGCTGGAAGGAGCCCCCTTCCATAGCTATCTTGTGTAACACGGCAAGTACTAGAAAGAGGAGAATTCTAAGATGAAAGCAGAGATAGATTCAGAACATCCATGTCCTCCATCTCTAAAGACCATTTCCAATATCTCATAGAATCCAACATCGTTTCTTCACGACTTCTCGCCCCCCCACACCAATTCTCACATTCCCCCTACATGTACCAATCACCATTGTTTTACTAAAAAATTATTTAGAATCCCTAAACATTATATATAGAGATGAGCGAATCGAAGTATCCGAAGTGGAATTCGAGTCGAATATCGGAAAAATTTCGATTCGTGCCGAATCCGAAAAATAGCCTAATTCGGACGTGCGAATCGAAATTTTTTAGAAAATGGCGGCTGACATGTGCGGCGACGGAGCGGGGATGTCTGGGAAGGCGCGCAGACAAGGCGCGCTGACCCATAATGCATTCCTCAACTACATGTGATCGCATCAGCCTATCAGCAGCCAGCCAGCCAGCACTGTGTAATGGTCGAGCTATAAATAGCGGCCATTTTGGAATTCTTCATTTGCCTGCAGTCATTGAACAGAGGCAGACCGCTCTGTACTAGGGACAGGGACAGAGTTAGGGCCACAGAAACGATAATTGGGGACAGAGAAAAGTTACTTAGGGACAGAGAACCATTACTCAGGGACACAGACTTGTTAATGAGGGCCACAGAATCGTTATTTAGGGACAAAGAAACGCTAGTTAGGGCCACAGAATTCATAATCAGGGACAGACAGAATTGTTACTCAGTGCCAGAGAATTGTTACTTAGGGCCACAGAAACGTTATTAGGGCCACAGAATTGTTACTCAGGGACAGACAGAATTGTTACTGAGTGCCAGAGAATTGTTACTTAGGGCCACAGAAACTTTAATTAGGGCCACAGAATTTTTACTCAGGGACAGACAGAATTGTTACTGAGTGCCAGAGAATTGTTACTCAGGGACAGACAGAATTGTTACGGAGTGCCAGAGAATTGTTACTTAGGGCCACAGAAACTTTACTTAGGGCCACAGAATTGTTACTCGCACAGACACAGAATTGTTAATCGCACAGACACAGAATTGTTACTGAAGGCCACAGAACTGTTACTTAGGGCCACAGAATTGTTACTCGCACAGACACAGAATTGTTACTCAGGGCCACAGAACTGTTACTTAGGGACAAAGAAACGCTAGTTAGGACCACAGAATTCATACTCAGGGACAGACAGAATTGTTACTGAGTGCCAGAGAATTGTTACTCAGGGACAGACAGAATTGTTACGGAGTGCCAGAGAATTGTTACTCAGGGCCACAGAAACTTTACTTAGGGCCACAGAATTTTTACTCAGGGACAGACAGAATTGTTACTGAGTGCCAGAGAATTGTTACTCAGGGACAGACAGAATTGTTACGGAGTGCCAGAGAATTGTTACTTAGGGCCACAGAAACTTTACTTAGGGCCACAGAATTTTTACTCAGGGACAGACAGAATTGTTACTCAGTGCCAGAGAATTGTTACTCAGGGACAGACAGAATTGTTACTGAGTGCCAGAGAATTGTTACTCAGGGCCCCAGAAACTTTACTTAGGGCCACAGAATTTTTACTCAGGGACAGACAGAATTGTTACTGAGTGCCAGAGAATTGTTACTCAGGGACAGACAGAATTGTTACTGAGTGCCAGAGAATTGTTACTTAGGGCCACAGAAACTTTACTTAGGGCCACAGAATTGTTACTCGCACAGACACAGAATTGTTACTCGCACAGACACAGAATTGTTACTGAAGGCCACAGAACTGTTACTTAGGGCCACAGAATTGTTACTCGCACAGACACAGAATTGTTACTGAGGGCCACAGAACTGTTACTTAGGGCCACAGAATTGTTACTCGCACAGACACAGAACTGTTACTGAGGGCCACAGAACTGTTACTTAGGGCCACAGAATTGTTACTCGCACAGACACAGAATTGTTACTCAGGGCCACAGAACTGTTACTTAGGGACAAAGAAACGCTAGTTAGGGCCACAGAATTCATACTCAGGGACAGACAGAATTGTTACGGAGTGCCAGAGAATTGTTACTCAGGGCCACAGAAACTTTACTTAGGGCCACAGAATTTTTACTCAGGGACAGACAGAATTGTTACTGAGTGCCAGAGAATTGTTACTCAGGGACAGACAGAATTGTTACGGAGTGCCAGAGAATTGTTACTCAGGGCCACAGAAACTTTACTTAGGGCCACAGAATTTTTACTCAGGGACAGACAGAATTGTTACTGAGTGCCAGAGAATTGTTACTCAGGGACAGACAGAATTGTTACGGAGTGCCAGAGAATTGTTACTTAGGGCCACAGAAACTTTACTTAGGGCCACAGAATTGTTACTCGCACAGACACAGAATTGTTACTCGCACAGACACAGAACTGTTACTGAGGGCCACAGAAACTTTACTTAGGGACAAAGAAACGCTAGTTAGGGCCACGGAATTCATACTCAGGGACAGACAGAATTGTTACGGAGTGCCAGAGAATTGTTACTCAGGGCCACAGAAACTTTACTTAGGGCCACAGAATTTTTACTCAGGGACAGACAGAATTGTTACGGAGTGCCAGAGAATTGTTACTCAGGGACAGACAGAATTGTTACTGAGTGCCAGAGAATTGTTACTTAGGGCCACAGAAACTTTAATTAGGGCCACAGAATTTTTACTCAGGGACAGACAGAATTGTTACTGAGTGCCAGAGAATTGTTACTCAGGGACAGACAGAATTGTTACCGAGTGCCAGAGAATTGTTACTCAGGGACAGACAGAATTGTTACTGAGTGCCAGAGAATTGTTACTTAGGGCCACAGAAACTTTAATTAGGGCCACAGAATTTTTACTCAGGGACAGACAGAATTGTTACTGAGTGCCAGAGAATTGTTACTCAGGGACAGACAGAATTGTTACGGAGTGCCAGAGAATTGTTACTCAGGGCCACAGAAACTTTAATTAGGGCCACAGAATTTTTACTCAGGGACAGACAGAATTGTTACTGAGTGCCAGAGAATTGTTACTCAGGGACAGACAGAATTGTTACCGAGTGCCAGAGAATTGTTACTCAGGGACAGACAGAATTGTTACTGAGTGCCAGAGAATTGTTACTTAGGGCCACAGAAACTTTAATTAGGGCCACAGAATTTTTACTCAGGGACAGACAGAATTGTTACTGAGTGCCAGAGAATTGTTACTCAGGGACAGACAGAATTGTTACTGAGTGCCAGATAAGTGTTACTCAGGGCCCCAGAAACTTTACTTAGGGCCACAGAATTTTTACTCAGGGACAGACAGAATTGTTACTGAGTGCCAGAGAATTGTTACTCAGGGACAGACAGAATTGTTACTGAGTGCCAGAGAATTGTTACTTAGGGCCACAGAATTGTTACTCGCACAGACACAGAATTGTTACTGAGGGCCACAGAACTGTTACTTGGGGCCACAGAAACGTTAATCAGGGACACAGAATTGTTACTGAGGGCCACAGAACTGTTACTTAGGGCCACAGAATTGTTACTCGCACAGACACAGAATTGTTACTGAGGGCCACAGAACTGTTACTTAGGGCCACAGAATTGTTACTCGCACAGACACAGAATTGTTACTGAGGGCCACAGAACTGTTACTTAGGGCCACAGAATTGTTACTCGCACAGACACAGAATTGTTACTGAGGGACACAGAATTGTTACTCAGGGACACAGAATCGTTGAATTAAAGAGTATGTCAGACAACATGCAGAGGAGTGGCAGAGGAGGCAATGTTTTAGGAGCGAGCAGACGTGGCAGCAGAGGAAGGGGTCGAGGCAGCACTATTCGCGGCCAGAGGCCAGTGCTCCCGGTGTCATCCAGCGGTCGTGTCTCCACCGACAACCTTGCCGTCATCGATTGGTTGGCTCGGTCGTCTTCCTCTTCCCAGGTCACCTCTGACACCTACAGCCAATGGTCGGTGGGTACGTCAGACACAACCGTTAGTTGGCATGGCCCGGGACCTAGCCCACTGAAATCACGTGTCCTCTACCTGCCCCTGTCCTTTGCTGTTCCCTCACCAAGCGAAGTATCGCATGCTGTGGGCTCAGCCCCACTGTACAGTGAGGAAGAGCTAACAGAGGGCGGTCAGGAACGGGGGGAGACATCCGCCTTTTCAGCAGCTAGGCGAAGAAGTAGTGGCGAGGAGAGTGGCCCGGTAGCCGGTCTAGAGACAGGTCTGTCTCCTGACCCAGACACAGCCGAGGGGGCTAGTAGTGAGGCGGAGACCCTACTTGATGATGAGGAGGTTGATCGCACTTGGCAGCCTCGTCGTCATCAGGCAATTTCTTCCGCATCATCAGGAGAAGAGGGTGGCAGCTTGGCAGTGAGCGAAACAGTCGGTGGGTTGCCCAGGAGACAGCAGGAGGGTCGCAGCAGTGTCAGTGGAAGCAGTGTCAGTGGAGCCAAACGGCCACGGAGTAGAGCACCAGCTCCACTGCAGCCTACCACCACGGCCAGTAGTGGTGCCGGTGTGCACGGAGGAAGCAGCAGTCAGCCAGTGAGGAGTATCGGGGGCAAAGTTTCCTACTCGGCGGTGTGGCAATTTTTCGTCAAGCCGCCCGAGGAAGTAAACGTAGCCGTATGTCGACTATGTGGCCAGAAAGTCAAGCGTGGCCAGGGGGCCCATGTTGGGACTATTTGGGCCATGTTGGGACAATGGGAGACCTCCCATTGCTGCTGTCTCCATCGCCACACTCTGCCATGTGCCACTTTCAGGTCTCCTCACACACTGCTGGTGTGTTCAGTTTTTTGACATAGGGTGCTGGCAGATTATGGGCCTCCTATAGCTGCTGCCAGGCCCCTAATCTGCCATAGGCCCCTATATACCGCTTCCTCATGCTGCTGCCAGGTCCAGAGTCTCTCATGGGTCCCTGTACGGCCTCCCATTGCTGCTGTCTCCATTGCCACACTCTGCCATGTGCCACTTTCAGGTCTCCTCACACTGCTGGTGTGTAGAATTTTTTTGACATAGGGTGCTGGCAGATTACGGGCCTCCCATTGCTGCTGCCAGGCCCCTAATTTGCCATGGGCCCCTATATACCGCCTCCTCATGCTGCTGCCAGGTCCAGAGTCTCTCATGGGTCCCTGTACGGCCTCCCATTGCTGCTGTCTCCATCGCCACACTCTGCCATGTGCCACTTTTTAGGTCTCCTCACACTGCTGGTGTGTAGAATTTTTTTGACATAGGGTGCTGGCAGATTACGGGCCTCCCATTGCTGCTGCCAGGCCCCTAATCTGCCATGGGCCCCTATATACCGCCTCCTCATGCTGCTGCCAGGTCCAGAGGCTCTCATGCCATGTGCCACTTTCAGGTCTCCTCACACTGCTGGTGTGTTGAATTTTTTGACATAGGGTGCTGGCAGATTACGGGCCTCCCATTGCTGCTGCCAGGCCCCTAATCTGCCATGGGCCCCTATATACCGCCTCCTCATGCTGCTGCCAGGTCCAGAGTCTGTCATGGGTCCCTGTACGGCCTCCCATTGCTGCTGTCTCCATCGCCACACTCTGCCATGTGCCACTTTCAGGTCTCCTCACACACTGCTGGTGTGTAGAATTTTTTGACATAGGGTGCTGGCAGATTACGGGCCTCCCATAGCTGCTGCAAGGCCCCTAATCTGCCATAGGCCCCTATATACCGCCTCCTCATGCTGCTGCCAGGTCCAGAGTCTGTCATGGGTCCCTGTACGGCCTCCCATTGCTGCTGTCTCCATCGCCACACTCTGCCATGTGCCACTTTCAGGTCTCCTCACACACTGCTGGTGTGTAGAATTTTTTGACATAGGGTGCTGGCAGATTAAGGGCCTCCCATAGCTGCTGCCAGGCCCCTAATCTGCCATAGGCCCCTATATACCGCCTCCTCATGCTGCTGCCAGGTCCAGAGTCTCTCATGGGTCCCTGTACGGCCTCCCATTGCTGCTGTCTCCATCGCCACACTCTGCCATGTGCCACTTTCAGGTCTCCTCACACTGCTGGTGTGTAGAATTTTTTTGACATAGGGTGCTGGCAGATTACGGGCCTCCCATAGCTGCTGCCAGGCCCCTAATCTGCCATGGGCCCCTATACCGACTCCTCATGCTGTGACGTTGCAACAAGGTGGAATTCAACCCTACATATGTTAGACCGCCTTTACGAACAGCGAAAGGCCATCACAGATTTCCTGATGTTAAAAGCGGATAAAGGTATTCCCTGTGTAACTTAGATGTCAGCCATTGGCAGCTCATGCGTGACACCTGCGCTTGCTCAGGCCCTTTGAGGAGGCCACGCTATTCGTGAGTCGGCAGGACTATGGGATGAACGACGTCATTCCTCTGTTGCACGTCCTGGAACAAATGCTGTTAACAATGGCTGGTCAGGGTGCGGTAGACGTGGCGCACAGATCTCAACGCCACATGACCCCTGTGGGGGCAGGACAGGAAGAAGAGGAGGAGGTAGAGGAGGACATTGGTGCTCAGGAATTATTGAGTGAAATGGGTGGTTTTTCCACTCAGCGGACAGGAGTGGAGGAGCAGGAGCATCTGGTAGAGGAGGAGGAGGAGGAGGAGACAGAGGACCCAGACGCACCGTGGCAGTATGCTGTGGAGATGGAGGCAGGGAGTCCCTCGCATTCCTGGCACAAATGGCCCATAGCATGCTCGGTTGCTTGCGTAGCGACAGCCGAATAATAACCATCAGACAGAGGGATGACTTTTGGCTGTCCACCTTGTTGGACCCTCGCTACCGTTCAAAAATGGTGGCCTTTTTCACACCTGCTGAGAGGGAGGCCAAAATAACGTACTATAAAAACCACCTATGTAGTCAGCTGGTCTCTGCCTGTCTGCGCCAACGTCCATCCTCAGACACTGTGGGCCCTGTGCGCTCGCGTTCCTCTGCCATGGCAGCAGGGGAGGGGTGGTAGGAGCAGTGGCAGCTCCACCAGCAGCGGCTGCCTCAGTCTGCAGTCGATGATGAGTAGCTTTCTTCACCAGCGCAGTGAGGAAACTACTAACCAGCCGCAGCAGCAGCAGCAGCAGCAGCAGCAGCAGCATCAGGTGGACCTGGAGCAGGACCTCAAACAACAGGCTTAGGCCTACTTGGACAGCACCCTGCCAACCGAGGTAGACAATCCCCTTGACTACTGGGCAACGAAACTTGACCTTTGGCCCCAACTAGCTGAATTTGCCCTTGAAAGGCTGTCATGCCCGGCCAGTAGCGTGGCATCGGAGCGCGTGTTTAGTGCGGCAGGAGGTATTGTAACTCCGCGGAGGACACGACTGTCCACCCAAAGTGTGGAGAGACTCACGTTTGTGAAAATGAATCAGGCGTGGATTAGTCTGGATTTCAAACCACCAGTTCCTGACACAACTGACTAAATCCGCCATGAATCATGCCCCAAACATGTGCCACTTTCAGGTCTCCTCACACTGCTGGTGTGTTCCATTTTTTGTCATAGGGTGCTGGCAGATTACGGGCCTCCCATAGCTGCTGCCAGGCCCCTAATCTGCCATGGGCCCCTATACCGCCTCCTCATGCTGCTGCCAAGTCCAGAGTCTCTCATGGGTCCCTGTAC
Source organism: Staurois parvus (assembly GCF_062004578.1). Taxonomy (NCBI): domain Eukaryota; kingdom Metazoa; phylum Chordata; class Amphibia; order Anura; family Ranidae; genus Staurois; species Staurois parvus. The sequence continues at coordinate 116,214 of NW_028318762.1, read as the reverse complement.
GGCCTCCCATTGCTGCTGTCTCAATCGCCACACTCTGCCATGTGCCACTTTCAGGTCTCACACACTGCTGGTGTGTAGAATTTTTTGACATAGGGTGCTGGCAGATTACGGGCCTCCCATAGCTGCTGCCAGGCCCCTAATCTGCCATAGGCCCCTATATACCGCCTCCTCATGCTGCTGCCAGGTCCAGAGTGTGTCATGGGTCCCTGTACGGCCTCCCATTGCTGCTGTCTCCATCGCCACACTCTGCCATGTGCCACTTTCAGGTCTCCTCACACTGCTGGTGGGTTCCATTTTTTGTCATAGGGTGCTGGCAGATTACGGGCCTCCCATAGCTGCTGCCAGGCCCCTAATCTGCCATGGGCCCCTGTTGTCGCTTGTTGGCATATTCCGCTCGTTCAGATGCTCCTTCTCCTGCTACTCCTCTTCACGGATTCCGTCAGCAGTCTTTCTTGGAATCCGTTTCCAAGAGACAACAGTTTGCGAGCACGCACCAGACGGTGCAGAAACTGAACGTCCTCCTGTCCAAGTTGCTGCTGCCAGGCTCGTAATCTGTCATGCGCCCCTGTACCGCCTCCTCATGCTGCTGCCAGGTCCAGAGTGTGTCATGGGCCCCCGTACCGACTCCAAATGCTGCTGCCAGGCCCGTAATCTGTCATGGGCCCCTGTACCGCCTCCCCATGCTGCTGCCACGTCCAGATTGTGTCATGGGTCCCTGTACGGCCTCCCATTGCTGCTGCCAGGCCTGTAATCTGCCATGGGCCCCCGTACCGACTCCTCATGCTGCTGCCAGGCCCGTAATCTGCCATGGGCCCCTGTACCGCCTCCTCATGCTGCTGCCAGGTCCAGAGTGTGTCATGGGTCCCTGTACGGCCTCCCATTGCTGCTGTCTCTATCGCCACACTCTGCCATGTGCCACTTTCAGGTCTCCTCACACTGCTGGTGGTTTCCATTTTTGTCATAGGGTGCTGTATGGCCTCCCATTGCTGCTGCCTCCACCGCCACACTGTGGCTCCACACTCTGGTTTTGGCCCCGTGACTGGCCAAATGAGTGAAGTGTGCGGTGATTCTAAGATCGACGGCACTCATCTGCATGTCATACTGACTGACAGTATTATTTCTCTTCCCCAGCAGACTCCAAGGGCATTTAAATTAAAGGTACAGTGTTCTGCACTAATATTAAGTCTCTCTGAAGCCTAGAAACACCCTTTTTTAAGTTAAATTCACAGCGAATATATTCGACTCGAATCGAAATTTTTCTACGAATTCGCCGAATCAGTCGAATCGAATTTTTGAATACTTCGCTCATCTCTAATTATATATATATATTAAGAAGAGACCCGAGAGAATAAAATGGTGGGTGATGCAATATTTTTCTCACACGGTATGTACGCTGCGATTTTTCAAACGCAATCTTTTGGGAAATAATACACTTTAATGAATTTTAATGAAAAAAACACACAATATATAACCCGTTTTTGGTGACATAACAAGTAAATAGATACCTAACAGGTTCCACTTTAAAATTGCGCACATCTGTAAAATGGCAACCAAACTAAGGAACTTTAAAATCTCCATAAGTGAGGATTTAAACATTTTTAGGGGTTACCAGTTTGGAGTTACAGAGGAGGTCTGGAGCCGCCATCATTGCTCTTGTTGTAACGTTTGTGGTGATACCTCACATGTGTGGTGGGAACACCGTTTACATATGTAGGTGAATGAAGAAGATGTTCTATTACAGTCCATGCCAAGACAAAGACTTGATTTCTAGTTGTGGATGGTGTGGGGAAGGAGGAGAACCCCGGCTGGCTTTTCCTACTATAGGGGGTTCTTGGACAAGGAGTGAGGGCCAATCTGTACCAGGGACACAGACATAGAAAGATCTGACAGGGGCCCCAAACCTTCCCCTTCTTTACTCCACTAAACATGGGATTCTTATTTCACTCTGTGTTTCTGTTGGAGAGTTCCCCTCATTTCCTGTCTAGGAAAATGTTGTCACCGGCACAGGAAGTGAGGAGAAATCTCTCTAACGGAGCCCCAGATAGGAAGCACCTGACCGGGGATCTAATCCTGACCCACTCGGCCTACAAACTAAGTCTTCAGTCCCACTGGATCCCACTTTGTAATCTGGAAACGTCACTTGAAGTCGCTCGATTCCAAAGTCGGATGTCAGTGCGACTTCAGGTGCGACTTGCAGGACATCTGTGTGACTTTATATACAAGTCTATGCAAGTCGCAGCTGAACTTGGAAAAAGTAGTGCAGGAAGAACTTTCATAATCGGTGCGACTCGGATGGAGGGGGATTTGTACCGGTATGACCGCTTCCATTGTGGGCAATAGAGTGCGACTTGTCATGTGATGAGAAACTATCAACTCACATGACGAGTCGCACCGCTGTGACCGGGGACTAAGAAACACAGTCTGGGCTCTCTGGTACATCAGATTATTTCTTTCAGTAGTAAATCTGTAGAAGACGTCTTCATATATTTCCTCTCAGATTGTTACATTTATTTCCATCTCTTTGTAGTATAGATTGTATGGAGGAGGGGGAGGGGCAGAGAGAAGAGGGAGGAGCTGAGAGAAGGGGGAGGGGCAGGGAGAAGAGGGAGGAGAGGTGACCTCATCCTATCCCATCACAGTGACCGCACCCCACCCTCTATGTCTGATCATGGTTCCACCCCACACAGAGGGGCTACATGGGGGAGGGGCAGGAAGCAGGGGGATGGACAGAGAGAAGAGGGGGGAGGTAGCTTCATCCTATCCCATCACAGTGACCACACCCCACCCTCTATGTCTCATACCCCATACAGAGGGACCAAGTGGGGGGAGGGACAAAGAGTAGAGGGAGGGGAAGAGTGGAAAGGAGACCCCATCCTATCCCATCACAGTGACTGCACCGCACCCTCTATGTATGATCATGGTGCCACCCCACACAGAGGGACCACATGGGGAGGGGAAGGGAGGAGGGGGAGGGGCAGAGAGGAGAGGTGGCTCCATCCTATCCCATCATAGTGACTGATCCCCACCCTCTATGACTGATCATGGTGCCACCGCACACAGAGGGACCACATGAGGGGAGGGGCAGAGAGGAGATGGCTGGTGTCATACACTGTGATAACTTAAAAATTAAGTAATTTGTCAGATTGTCAATGGATAGATCGATCGCATCATCACTGACCATTAGGACCAATGTTATTGTGACTCCAGTAATTGGACAGAAATTCCATCGAATCACAGAGATCGGTGACAGAGGAGAAATCTCACATTTATTTATAATACAAAAAATTTCAGGAAGCCCCGCCCACCTCTATATACTATTGGATGAATATAAAATGAATTCCAATTCTTCATCTGACATCAATAGACTGTGGGCGGAGTTCTCACATCTCCCCCCCCCTCCCCCCACCTATCTTTATACAACCTTCCCATACATATACCCCAGCATGGAGGGGCTCAGTGAAGGTGGTGGTGAAGGTGTGGAGGTGTCGGATCGGGTCACACAGATCATAGAAGGAGATCCGCCCGGCCTCATAATCCAGATCTATCCTGACTCTGTTACTGGAGGGATTGGGGAGTAATGGGGTCTCATCATAATCATGTATCACCGAATACTGATCACCTTCCCTGTCCAAACCCCAGGACTTGTTATTCCATCCAATCAATGACTCCCCTCCTCTCCGGTCTATACTGGGGTAACACATCCCGACTGTCCAGCTCTCTGACCCCCCAACATCCACATCCCAGTAATGTCTCCCTGAGGAGAACCTCTGACTGCTCATCACCTGAGAATACTGGAATCTCTCTGGTGTTTCTGGACAATTCTGCTCTATATCTGACCTGGACACAGTTTTCCCATCATCTGATATCTGTAGATTATTACCAGCTGTGTTTCCATCCAGTAATATGTCTGCAGCCCCCTGTATATAGAAGGATACATTTCCCCCTGTTATTATATCAGATAAACCTGTGTGTAAGACCCCCACCACATCCAGCCCCCCTCCATCATGGAGGAGTTCCTCATGTCTCTCTCTGTCCTCATCATCTCCATCCTCAGTATCACACAAGTCACCTGTGTCTGATTCCTGTAGGACAGTCAGTGGATCCGTCATGTTACACATCTCCTCAATGTCACGCATCTTCCTGGACAGCTCCTCCTTCTTTATTTCCAGATCCCGGATGGAGATGGAGACCCACTCTGCCCTCCAGGAGATGTCCCTCAGGACTCTCTTCTCCAGGTCTTCCAGACGTCTCCTGAGGTCTATAAACAGGGCAGTGACTCTCTCGGTGTCACCAGCTTCTTCTTCTTCTACTTTCCTCCTGTGTTCCTGCAGACTCTGGACTCTCTCCTCCATCTCCTCTCTCTTTGTCAGAAGTTTCTGCAGAACATTCCTCAGTGTCTCCTTCTTCTTCTCAGAAGCCCCATCCAGTGACACCATCTTATGTCCTGTGTGTTCTCCAATCAGACAACAAGACACACAGATACAGGTCTCATCCTCAGTGCAGTAATACTCCAGGATCTTCTTATGGAGGGAGCATTTCCTGCTCTCCATGGACAAGGTGGGGTCAGATAAGATGTGTTCTGGGGACTTTTTGTGGACTTTCAGGTGTTTATCACACAGAGAAACCTCACAGTGTAGACAGGATCTAACAGCAGGTACAGGAGAGTCCACACAGTAAGTACAGAAGACCTTGGAGTCCTCCTGACCTGGCTGAGCAGATGAGAAGTTCTCCGCTATGTTACGTAGTTTCATGTTCTTCTGCAGTGGAGGACGACCCGGAAACTTCTCTCTGCATTCAGGACAGGAATATCCTCCAGACCCCTCCTGTGTATCCAGCACACGACCAATACAGACCCGGCAGAAGTTGTGTCCACATTTCAGGGTCACAGGATCGGTATAAATGTTCAGACAGACGGAACATTCCAGCTCAGCTCTCAGAGCAGAAGACGCCATCGCTGACCACAGAAGAGAAACTAAACTGAAAGTCTCTGACAATGGAGAGGAATGCAGTGGGGAAGGGGTGACACCCTCCTACACAGGGTGAGGCTGGGCTGGGTGAGTATTATAGGACATGGAGATCAGAGTACAGGAGGAAGAAGCTGTTATTTGCAGTAGTCATGATAATCGCACCTCCCAACATTGCAGGACAGAGAACGAGGGAAAGACGGATGTGGGGAGACGTGAGGAGCACTAAGTGCATTGAGATGGGAAGTGGAGGTGACTACATGATGCTGAAAAGGGATTTGGTTCTATAGAGTCTGAGCTCACACTATACACTGCGTATACTGCAGCCTGTGTACCCCCAAAACATGTCTTCATTATTGTGCCAACACCCCAACATGCAGAGAGTAATGGTGGTAGTCACCCCGTCTAGGCAGGTGCAGTCTGTACTCCCCACTGCAGGTGGCGCTTGACTGAAGTGGCAATGCAGAAGGGGAAGGAAGTTGTGAGGAACTTGGTTCCTCTATGACTTCCTGCAGTCACAGAGAGATAGCTGTCTGATTGGACACTGGTGCCCCATGTGACCCTAGTGACCATCTTGGGTCAGGCAGAAGCAGAACCTATTTAAGACTCCAGCTTTTGGGTTTGGCACACTTAATGTGAATGGCTAGTGTAGGGACAGGATCCCCGTCTGACATGATCAATGTGTCACAAATTCACCCACATGCCACGCCCACAGCGACTAGCTAACCGAGGCGCACGTGAGGCCGTGACTTGGTGTAAAAGGGAATAAGGGGGACTGAACTTTCAATATATAAAACCGTATGTAAGACTGGACCTGATATACTTTCACAGTCTGCACTACCTCTTGGGAGACTCCACTCCAATCCAGCTGGTGGACCACACACTGGCAGATACAAATCTTACATACAATCTGGTGCACACTAAGGGATGAGGAGCAGATTAGTAATCACACCCTTCTAGGATTCCTACAGCTACCTACAGCTGAGTGTCCTTAGAAGGAAGTGGCGTGGTGCTGCACAGACAGTGTGTGCTGTGTGAGGTCCTGCTAGGCCTCAGTCTGAGCCAGGGACTAAATTTCTGGCACTACCCAGGAGAGGATGGCGGAGCCCGGCCATGATCCGGGAGGAGGGACCCCTGGGGCTCCTAGTACCGGTCCTGACCTGCCAGCTATTGAGGACCTGGGAAAAGGCCCTAAAGGTGGGGAATCGTATGCGGCTTATCGGGGCCATGTGGCCCCCCATGTGGCAAGGATTGGGAAGGAGGAAGACAAGCTGGTCAGAATGAAAAATGACCTCCGGAAGTTCAAGTCATCTTATGATCATGTGTGGAGCACGAAGCGGCAGTCTATGAAGCCTGAGCTGAGTGTATGGAGCAGGCAGTGCGCCAGCAATGTGATCTAGTGGAGGCCCAGAAAGCATCCAGCGGGTTCATGTGGGAGAAATACATGAATGAGGAGCGTTTCAGGCAGGCCCGTGACAGATCCTTAGCGGCCACGAGGGGCCAGATCAGAGAGGCGGTGTCATCCGGGGACCTGTCAGACCCCCAGGTGAGGTTGGAGAAAGCAGCAAAGTTACTTCTCAGTGTGCTGGAGAATATTTGATACCGGAGGGTGAGTCGGAACCCATCCTTCCTCAGCAACAGCGGCTAGATTTGGGATCCCAGGTGGAGCAGGAGGAGGAGGTTGGTGCCATGGAATTTGTGACTGCATTAGAGTCCCCCCTGCACGGACGGTGAAAGGTTGTCGCTAGCCCCTGGCTATCTGTCTTGATCAGTCTGTTGAAGGTATGGACATCCAGAAGACTGACTTCACCTCAGGGAGTAGACAAGTGCACACAATGATAGGTGAAATCAATCTACAATTTTGTATTAGCGGGAAGAGGATTAATATAACAAAAAAGAAAGGTGGGGGGCACAGAGTATCTGGGAAACACTTAATTCTCAGTAATTGATTGGCTGAATACAGATACAAGCATTGACGTCAATCCTGAATAATGATGAGAAGCAAAATTGAACTTTCCCAGGAATAAGGAATGTGTCTACAATATTTCAAAACACTTATCTGCTACATACAATAGAATCTGGCTAGATACTTGTCAAGGCTGTGAACATGACTTTCTCAGGCATTGTAATCAGTTACAAGTATCCAACAATTATTTTCTCATGAAACAGAAATATTTGACATTTAATTGTATCATAACAGAAACAGGTGCTTGTTAATACCAAGAAATAATTGGATACTATCAGCGCCTCTACCAAGGCTGAGCTAAGATAAGGAATAGAAGAATATTGTGAGGACAGTTCTGTAACACATAACTGACAGCATATTTTCATTAACTCATTCTGGTTATAATTAGAGATGAGCGAATCGAAGTAGGCGAAGTGGAATTCGAGTCGAATATCGGAAAATTTTCGATTCGCGCCGAATCCGAAAAATAGCCTACTTCGGACGCGCGAATCAAAATTTTTCCTAAAATGGCGGCGGACATGTGCGGCGACAGAGCGGGGATGTCTGGGAAGGCGCGCAGACAAGGCGCGCTGACCCATAATGCATTCATTAATGACATGTGATCGCATTAGCCAATCAGCAGCCAGCCAGCCAGCACTGTGTAATGGTCGAGCTATAAATAGCGGCCATTTTAGAATTCTTCATTTGCCTGCAGTCATTCAAGAGAGGCAGACCGCTCTGTATTAGGGACAGAGTTAGGGCCACAGAAACGTTACTTAGGGACAGAGAAGCATTACTCAGGGACACAGAATTGTTAATGAGGGCCACAGAATCGTTACTTAGGGCCAAAGAAACGCTAGTTAGGGCCACAGAATTGTTACTCAGGGACAGACAGAATTGTTACTGAGTGCCAGAGAATTGTTACTTAGGGCCACAGAAACGTTAGTTAGGGCCACAGAATTGTTACTCAGGGACAGACACAGAATTGTTACTGAGGGCCACAGAACTGTTACTTAGGGCCACAGAAACGTTATTAGGGCCACAGAATTATTACTCAGGGACAGACAGAATTGTTACTGAGTGCCAGAGAATTGTTACTTAGGGCCACAGAAACGTTAGTTAGGGCCACAGAATTGTTACTCAGGGACAGACACAGAATTGTTACAGAGGGCCACAGAACTGTTACTTAGGGCCACAGAAACGTTAGTTAGGGCCACAGAATTGTTACTCAGGGACAGACACAGAATTGTTACTGAGGGCCACAGAACTGTTACTTAGGGCCACAGAAACGTTATTAGGGCCACAGAATTGTTACTCAGGGACAGACAGAATTGTTACTGAGTGCCAGAGAATTGTTACTTAGGGGAACAGAAACGTTAGTTAGGGCCACAGAATTGTTACTCAGGGACAGACACAGAATTGTTACTGAGGGCCACAGAATTGTTACTTAGGGCCACAGAAACGTTACTCAGGGACACAGAATTGTTACTGAGGGCCACAGAACTGTTACTTAGGGCCACAGAAACGTTAGTTAGGGCCACAGAATTGTTACTCAGGGACAGACACAGAATTGTTACTGAGGGCCACAGAATTGTTACTTAGGGCCACAGAAACGTTACTCAGGGACACAGAATTGTTACTGAGGGCCACAGAACCGTTACTTAGGGCCACAGAATTGTTACTCAGGGACAGACACAGATTTGTTACTCAGGGACACAGAATTGTTACTGAGGGCCACAGAACCGTTACTTAGGGCCACAGAAACATTACCTTAGGGACACAGAATTGTTACTGAGGGCCACATAACCGTTACTTAGGGCCACAGAAACGTTACTCAGGGACACAGAATTGTTACTGAGGGCCACATAACCGTTACTTAGGGCCACAGAATTGTTACTCAGGGACAGACACAGAATTGTTACTGAGGGCCACAGAACCGTTACTTAGGGCCACAGAATTGTTACTCAGGGCCACAGAATTGTTACTGAGGGCCACAGAACTGTTACTTAGGGCCACAGAATTGCTACTCGGACAGACACAGAATTGTTACTCAGGGACACAGAATTGTTACTGAGGGCCACAGAATCGTTACTTAGGGCCACAGAAACGTTAATCAGGGACACAGAATTGTTACTGAGGGCCACAGAACCGTTACTTAGGGCCACAGAATTGTTACTGAGGGACAGACAGAGAATTGTTTCTTGAGGGACACAGAATTGTTACTGAGGGCCACAGAACCGTTACTTAGGGCCACAGAAACGTTAATCAGGGACACAGAATTGTTACTGAGGGCCACAGAACCGTTACTTAGGGCCACAGAATTGTTACTCAGGGACAGACACAGAATTGTTTCTTGAGGGACACAGAATTGTTACTGAGGGCCACATAACCGTTACTTAGGGCCACAGAAACGTTAATCAGGGACACAGAATTGTTACTGAGGGCCACAGAACCGTTACTTAGGGCCACAGAATTGTTACTCAGGGACAGACACAGAATTGTTACTGAGGGACACAGAATTGTTACTTAGGGCCACAGAACCGTTACTTAGGGCCACAGAATTGTTACTCAGGGACACAGAATTGTTACTGAGGGCCACAGAACCGTTACTTAGGGCCACATAATTGTTACTCAGGGACACAGAATTGTTACTGAGGGCCACAGAACTGTTACTTAGGGCCACAGAATTGTTACTCGGACAGACACAGAATTGTTACTCAGGGACACAGATTGTTACTGAGGGCCACAGAACCGTTACTTAGGGCCACAGAAACGTTAATCAGGGACACAGAATTGTTACTGAGGGCCACATAACCGTTACTTAGGGCCACAAAATTGTTACTCAGAGACACAGAATTGTTACTGAGGGCCACAGAACTGTTACTGAGGGCCACAGAATTGTTACTCGGACAGACACAGAATTGTTACTCAGGGACACAGAATTGTTACTGAGGGCCACAGAACCGTTACTTACGGCCACATAAACGTTAATCAGGGACACAGAATTGTTACTGAAGGCCACAGAACCGTTACTCAGGGACACAGAATTGTTACTCAGGGACAGACACAGAATTGTTACTGAGGGACACAGAATTGTTACTGAGGGCCACAGAACCGTTACTTAGGGCCACAGAAACGTTAATCAGGGACACAGAATTGTTACTGAGGGCCATAGAACCGTTACTTAGGGCCACGTAAACGTTAATCAGGGACAGACACAGAATTGTTACTGAGGGACACAGAATTGTTACTGAGGGCCACAGAACTGTTACTTAGGGCCACAGAATTGTTACTCAGGGACACAGAATTGTTACTGAGGGCCACAGAACCGTTACTTAGGGCCACAGAATTGTTACTCAGGGACACAGAATTGTTACTGAGGGCCACAGAACCGTTACTTAGGGCCACATAAACGTTAATCAGGGACACAGAATTGTTACTGAGGGCCACAGAACCGTTACTTAGGGCCACAGAATTGTTACTCAGGGACAGACACAGAATTGTTTCTTGAGGGACACAGAATTGTTACTGAGGGCCACAGAACCGTTACTTAGTGCCACAGAAACGTTAATCAGGGATACAGAATTGTTACTGAGGGCCACAGAACCGTTACTTAGGGCCACATAAACGTTAATCAGGGACAGACACAGAATTGTTACTGAGGGACACAGAATTGTTCCTGAGGGCCACAGAACCGTTACTTAGGGCCACAGAATTGTTACTCAGGGACACAGAATTGTTACTGAGGGCCACAGAACCGTTACTTAGGGCCACAGAATTGTTACTCAGGGACAGACACAGAATTGTTACTCAGGGACACAGAATTGTTACTCAGGGACACAGAATTGTTACTCGCACAGACACAGAATTGTTACTCGCACAGACACAGAATTGTTACTCAGGGACACAGAATTGTTACTCAGGGACACAGAATCGTTGAATTAAAGAGTATGTCAGACAACATGCAGAGGAGTGGCAGAGGAGGCAATGTTTTAGGAGCGAGCAGACGTGGCAGCAGAGGAAGGGGTCGAGGCAGCACTATTCGCAGCCAGAGGCCAGTGCTCCTGGTGTCATCCAGCGGTCGTGTCTCCACCGACAACCCTGCCGTCATCGATTGGTTGGCTCGGTCATCTTCCTCTTCCCAGGTCACCTCTGACACCTACAGCCAACGGTCGGTGGGTACGTCAGACACAACCGTTAGTTGGCATGGCCCGGGAGCAAGCCCACTGAAATCACGTGTCCTCTACCTGCCCCTGTCCTTTGCTGTTCCCTCACCAAGCGAAGTATTGCATGCTGTGGGCTCAGCCCCACTGTACAGTGAGGAAGAGCTAACAGAGGGCGGTCAGGAACGGGGGGAGACATCCGCCTTTTCAGCAGCCAAGCGAACAAGTACTGGCGAGGAGAGTGGCTCGGTAGCCGGTCTAGAGACAGGTCTGTCTCCTGACCCAGACGCAGCCGAGGGGGCTAGTAGTGAGGCGAAGACCCTACTTGATGATGAGGAGGTTGATCGCACTTGGCTGCCTCGTCGTCATCAGGTAATTTCTTCCGCATCATCAGGAGAAGAGGGTGCCAGCTTGGCAGCGAGCGAAACAGTCGGTGGGTTGCCCAGGAGGCAGCAGGGTCGCAGCAGTGTCAGTGGAGCCAAACGTCCACGGAGTAGAGCACCAGCTCCACTGCAGCCTACCACCACGGCCAGTAGTGGTGCCGGTGCGCACGGAGGAAGTAGCAGTCAGCCAGTGAGGAGTATCGGGGGCAAAGTTTCCTACTCGGATGTGTGGCAATTTTTCGTCAAGCCGCCCGAGGAAGTAAACGTAGCCGTATGTCGACTATGTGGCCAGAAAGTCAAGAGTGGCCAGGGGGCCCATGTTGGGACTACAGCGTTGCGTCAGCATATGCAGCGTCGCCATTTGGTGGCCTGGGAAAACCGTGATAAAGATACGGCGGTTCTGCCTGCCCCAGCCCCCGCTCCATCACCCGCTCCGTTACTTGCTCCGTCACCCGACGTCGTCAATCGCCCTCTATCAGCCAGTCAAGGCTCCAACACCTCTGCTGAGGGGAGTTGTCGCTCGTTGGCATCTTCCGCTCGTTCAGATGCTCCTTCTCCTGCTACTCCTCTTCTCGGATTCCGTCAGCAGTCTTTCTTGGAATCCGTTTCCAAGAGACAACAGTTTGCGAGCACGCACCCGACGGTGCAAAAGCTGAACGTCCTCCTGTCCAAGTTGCTGGTGCTGCAGTCCCTCCCTTTCCAAGTGGTGGACTCAGCACCTTTCCGAGAAATGATGGCTTGTGCCGCGCCGCGGTGGAGAGTGCCAAGCCGTCATTTCTTCGCCAAAAAGGCAGTGCCAGCCCTGCATTCACATGTAGAAGAGATGGTGGGCCAGTCTTTGAGCATGTCGGTCTCTGCCAAAGTGTACGGCAGCGCCGACGTGTGGAGCTGTAACTACGGTCAGGGACAGTACATGTCATTTACGGCCCACTGGGTGAACGTGGTGCCGGCACAGCCGCACCAGCAACTTGGACAGGTCACGACGCTTTTGCCTCCACGTTTGCACGTCCTTGGTCCAGCAAACATGTCCGCCTCTACCACCTCTTTTTCCGCCGTGTCCTCAGCCGCCACCCCCGTGCCAAGTCCCATTACCCGACCGGCATATCACATGTGCAGGGCGCAACGGTGTCACGCTGTGCTGCACCTGGTATGCCTTGGTGAACGTAGTCACACAGGGGAGGAACTTCTGAGTGTAATGAACAGAGAAATCGACAGATGGCTGTCTCCGCGCAAACTGAAAATCGGAACCATGTTGACCGACAACGGAAAGAACATGGTGTCTGCTCTGTGTCAAGGAAGGTTGTGCCATGCGCCATGCATGGCTCACGTGTTCAATCTGGTTGTCAAGTGGTTCCTAAAATCCACCATCCCACTGCAAGACATCCTTAAAATGTCACGTAAACTTTGCATGCATTTCAGCCATTCCTACACCGCAAAGCACACCCTCCTTGAGCTGCAGCGGCAGAACGGAATTCCACAGCATCGCCTGATCTGCGACGTTGCAACAAGGTGGAATTCAACCCTACACATGTTAGACTGCCTTTACGAGCAGCGAAAGGCCATCACCGATTTCCTGATGTTACAAGCGGATAAAGGTACTCCCCTGTGTAACTTCGATGTCAGCCATTGGCAGCTGATGCGTGACACCTGCCGCTTGCTCAGGCCCTTTGAGGAGGCCACGCTATTCATGAGTCGGCAGGACTATGGGATGAACGACGTCATTCCTCTGTTGCACGTCCTGGAACAAATGCTGTTAACAATGGCTGGTCAGGGTGCGGTAGACGTGGCGCACAGATCTCAACGCCACATGACCCCTGTGGGGGCAGGACAGGAAGAAGAGGAGGAGGTAGAGGAGGACATTTGTGCTCAGGAATTATTGAGTGAAATGGGTGGTTTTTCCACTCAGCGGACAGGAGTGGAGGAGCAGGAGCATCTGGTAGAGGAGGAGGAGGAGGAGACAGAGGACCCAGACGCACCGTGGCAGTATGCTGTGGAGATGGAGGCAGGGAGTCCCTCGCATTCCTTGGCACAAATGGCCCATAGCATGCTCGGTTGCTTGCGTAGCGACAGCCGAATAATAACCATCAGACAGAGGGATGACTTTTGGCTGTCCACCTTGTTGGACCCTCGCTACCGTTCCAAAATGGTGGCCTTTTTCACACCTGCTGAGAGGGAGGCCAAAATAAAGTACTATAAAAACCACCTATGTAGTCAGTTGGTCTCTGCCTTTGTGCGCCAACGTCCATCCTCAGACACTGTGGGCCCTGTGCGCTCGCGTTCCGCTGCCATGGCAGCAGGGGAGGGGTGGGGTGGTAGGAGCAGTGGCAGCTCCACCAGCAGCGGCTGCCTCAGTCTGCAGTCGATGATGAGTAGCTTTCTTCACCAGCGCAGTGAGGAAACTACTAACCAGCCGAAGCAGCAGCAGCAGCAGCAGCAGCATCAGGTGGACCTGGAGCAGGAGCTCAAACAACAGGCTTGGGCCTACTTGGACAGCACCCTGCCAACCGAGGCAGACAATCCCCTTGACTACTGGGCAACGAAACTTGACCTTTGGCCCCAACTAGCTGAATTTGCCCTTGAAAGGCTGTCATGCCCGGCCAGTAGCGTGGCATCGGAGCGCGTGTTTAGTGCGGCAGGAGGTATTGTAACTCCGCGGAGGACACGACTGTCCACCCAAAGTGTGGAGAGACTCACGTTTGTGAAAATGAATCAGGCGTGGATTAGTCTGGAATTCAAACCACCAGTTCCTGACACAACTGACTAAATCCGCCATGAATCATGCCCCTGCCATGTGCCACTTTCAGGTCTCCTCACACTGCTGGTGGGTTCCATTTTGTCATAGTGTGCTGGCAGATTACGGGCCTCCCATTGCTGCTGCCAGGCCTGTAATCTGCCATGGGACCCTGTACCGCCTCCTCATGCTGCTGCCAGGTCCAGAGTGTCTCATGGGTCCCTGTACGGCCTCCCATTGCTGCTGTCTCCATCGCCACACTTTGCCATGTGCCACTTTCAGGTCTCCTCACACTGCTGGTGCTGTCCATTTTGTCATAGGGTGCTGGCAGATTACGGGCCTCCCATTGCTGCTGCCAGGCCTGTAATCTGCAATGGGCCCCCGTACCGCCTCCTCATGCTGCTGCCAGGTCCACAGTGTCTCATGGGTCCTTGTACCGCCTCCCATTGCTGAAGTCTCCATCGCCACACTCTGCCATGTGCCACTTTCAGGTCTCCTCACACTGCTGGTGTGTTCCATTTTGTCATAGAGTGCTGGCAGATTACGGGCCTCCCATAGCTGCTGCCAGGCCCCTAATCTGCCATGGGCCCCTGTACCGCCTCCTCATGCTGCTGCCAGGTCCACAGTGTGTCATGCCATGTGCCACTTTCAGGTCTCCTCACACTGCTGGTGTGTTCCATTTTGTCATAGGGTGCTGGCAGATTACGGGCCTCCCATAGCTGCTGCCAGGCCCCTAATCTGCCATGGGCCCCTGTACCGCCTCCTCATGCTGCTGCCAGGTCCACAGTGTCTCATGGGTCCCTGTACCGCCTCCCATTGCTGCTGTCTCCATCGCCACACTCTGCCATGTGCCGCTTTCAGGTCTCCTCACACTGCTGCTGGGTTCCATTTTGTCATAGGATGCTGGCAGATTACGGGCCTCCCATAGCTGCTGCCAGGCCCCTAATCTGCCATGGGCCCCTGTACCGCCTCCTCATGCTGCTGCCAGGTCCACAGTGTGTCATGCCATGTGCCACTTTCAGGTCTCCTCACACTGCTGGTGTGTACCATTTTGTCATAGAGTGCTGGCAGATTACGGGCCTCCCATTGCTGCTGCCAGGCCTGTAATCTGCCATGGGCCCCTGTACCGCCTCCTCATGCTGCTGCCAGGTCCACAGTGTCTCATGGGTCCCTCTACGGCCTCCCATTGCTGCTGTCTCCATCGCCACACTCTGCCATGTGCCACTTTCAGGTCTCCTCACACTGCTGCTGGGTTCCATTTTGTCATAGGGTGCTGGCAGATTACGGGAATCCCATTGCTGCTGCCAGGCCTGTAATCTGCCATGGGCCCCTGAACCACCTCCTCATGCTGCTGCCAGGTCCACAGTGTCTCATGGGTCCCTGTACGACCTCCCATTGCTGCTGTCTCCATCGTCACACTCTGCCATGTGCCACTTTCAGGTCTCCTCACACTGCTGCTGGGTTCCATTTTGTCATAGAGTGCTGGCAGATTACGGGCCTCCCATAGCTGCTGCCAGGCCCCTAATCTGCCATGGGCCCCTGTACCGCCTCCTCATGCTGCTGCCAGGTCCACAGTGTGTCATGCCATGTGCCACTTTCAGGTCTCCTCACACTGCTGGTGTGTTCCAATTTGTCATAGGGTGCTGGCAGATTACGGGCCTCCCATAGCTGCTGCCAGGCCCCTAATCTGCCAGGGGCCCCTGTACCGCCTCCTCATGCTGCTGCCAGGTCCACAGTGTGTCATGCCATGTGCCACTTTCAGGTCTCCTCACACTGCTGCTGGGTTCCATTTTGTCATAGGGTGCTGGCAGATTACGGGCCTCCCATTGCTGCTGCCAGGCCTGTAATCTGCCATGGGCCCCTGAACCGCCTCCTCATGCTGCTGCCAGATCCACAGTGTCTCATGGGTCCCTGTACGACCTCCCATTGCTGCTGTCTCCATCGTCACACTCTGCCATGTGCCACTTTCAGGTCTCCTCACACTGCTGCTGGGTTCCATTTTGTCATAGAGTGCTGGCAGATTACGGGCCTCCCATAGCTGCTGCCAGGCCCCTAATCTGCCATGGGCCCCTGTACCGCCTCCTCATGCTGCTGCCATATCCACAGTGTGTCATGCCATGTGCCACTTTCAGGTCTCCTCACACTGCTGGTGTGTTCCATTTTGTCATAGGGTGCTGGCAGATTACGGCCTCCCATAGCTGCTGCCAGGCCCCTATTCTGCCATGGGCCCCTGTACCGCCTCCTCATGCTGCTGCCAGGTCCACAGTGTGTCATGCCATGTGCCACTTTCAGGTCTCCTCACACTGCTGGTGTGGTCCATTTTGTCATAGGGTGCTGGCAGATTACAGGCCTCCCATAGCTGCTGCCAGGCCCCTAATCTGCCATGGGCCCCTGTACCGCCTCCTCATGCTGCTGCCAGGTCCACAGTGTCTCATGAATCCCTGTACCGCCTCCCATTGCTGCTGTCTCCATCGCCACACTCTGCCATGTGCCACTTTCAGGTCTCCTCACACTGCTGGTGTGTTCCATTTTGTCATAGAGTGCTGGCAGATTACGGGCCTCCCATTGCTGCTGCCAGGCCTGTAATCTGCCATGGGCCCCTGTACCGCCTCCCCATGCTGCTGCCAGGTCCACAGTGTCTCATGAGTCCCTGTACGGCCTCCTATTGCTGCTGTCTCCATCGTCACACTCTGCCATGTGCCACTTTCAGGTCTTCTCACACTGCTGCTGGGTTCCATTTTGTCATAGAGTGCTGGCAGATTACGGGCGTCTCCCATTGCTGCTGCCAGGCCTGTAATCTGCCATGGGCCCCTGTACTGCCTCCTCATGCTGCTGCCAGGTCCACAGTGTCTCATGGGTCCCTGTACGGCCTCCCATTGCTGCTGTCTCCATCGCCACACTCTGCCATGTGCCACTTTCAGGTCTCCTCACACTGCTGCTGGGTTCCATTTTGTCATAGGTTGCTGGCAGATTACGGGCCTCCCATTGCTGCTGCCAGGCCTGTAATCTGCCATGGGCCCCTGTACCGCCTCCTCATGCTGCTGCCAGGTCCACAGTGTCTCATGGGTCCCTGTACGGCCTCCCATTGCTGCTGTCTCCATCGCCACACTCTGCCATGTGCCACTTTCAGGTCTCCTCAAACTGCTGCTGGGTTCCATTTTCTCATAGAGTGCTGGCAGATTACGGGCGTCTCACATTGCTGCTGCCAGGCCCCTAATCTGCCATGGGCCCCTGTACCGCCTCCTCATGCTGCTGCCAGGTCCACAGTGTCTCATGGGTCCCTGTACGGCCTCCCATTGCTGCTGTCTCCATCGCCACACTCTGCCATGTGCCACTTTCAGGTCTCCTCACACTGCTGCTGGGTTCCATTTTGTCATAGGATGCTGGCAGATTACGGGCGTCTCCCATTGCTGCTGCCAGGCCCCTAATCTGCCATGGGCCCCTGTACCGCCTCCTCATGCTGCTGCCAGGTCCACAGTGTCTCATGGGTCCCTGTACGGCCTCCCATTGCTGCTGTCTCCATCGCCACACTCTGCCATGTGCCACTTTCAGGTCTCCTCACACTGCTGCTGGGTTCCATTTTGTCATAGGATGCTGGCAGATTACGGGCCTCCCATAGCTGCTGCCAGGCCCCTAATCTGCCTTGGGCCCCTGTACCGCCTCCTCATGCTGCTGCCAGGTCCACAGTGTGTCATGCCATGTGCCACTTTCAGGTCTCCTCACACTGCTGGTGTGTTCCATTTTGTCATAGGGTGCTGGCAGATTACGGGCCTCCCATTGCTGCTGCCAGGCCTGTAATCTGCCATGGGCCCCTGTACCGCCTCCCCATGCTGCTGCCAGGTCCACAGTGTCTCATGAGTCCCTGTACGGCCTCCTATTGCTGCTGTCTCCATCGTCACACTCTGCCATGTGCCACTTTCAGGTCTTCTCACACTGCTGCTGGGTTCCATTTTGTCATAGAGTGCTGGCAGATTACGGGCGTCTCCCATTGCTGCTGCCAGGCCTGTAATCTGCCATGGGCCCCTGTACTGCCTCCTCATGCTGCTGCCAGGTCCACAGTGTCTCATGGGTCCCTGTACGGCCTCCCATTGCTGCTGTCTCCATCGCCACACTCTGCCATGTGCCACTTTCAGGTCTCCTCACACTGCTGCTGGGTTCCATTTTGTCATAGGTTGCTGGCAGATTACGGGCCTCCCATTGCTGCTGCCAGGCCTGTAATCTGCCATGGGCCCCTGTACCGCCTCCTCATGCTGCTGCCAGGTCCACAGTGTCTCATGGGTCCCTGTACGGCCTCCCATTGCTGCTGTCTCCATCGCCACACTCTGCCATGTGCCACTTTCAGGTCTCCTCAAACTGCTGCTGGGTTCCATTTTCTCATAGAGTGCTGGCAGATTACGGGCGTCTCACATTGCTGCTGCCAGGCCCCTAATCTGCCATGGGCCCCTGTACCGCCTCCTCATGCTGCTGCCAGGTCCACAGTGTCTCATGGGTCCCTGTACGGCCTCCCATTGCTGCTGTCTCCATCGCCACACTCTGCCATGTGCCACTTTCAGGTCTCCTCACACTGCTGCTGGGTTCCATTTTGTCATAGGATGCTGGCAGATTACGGGCGTCTCCCATTGCTGCTGCCAGGCCCCTAATCTGCCATGGGCCCCTGTACCGCCTCCTCATGCTGCTGCCAGGTCCACAGTGTCTCATGGGTCCCTGTACGGCCTCCCATTGCTGCTGTCTCCATCGCCACACTCTGCCATGTGCCACTTTCAGGTCTCCTCACACTGCTGCTGGGTTCCATTTTGTCATAGGATGCTGGCAGAATACGGGCCTCCCATAGCTGCTGCCAGGCCCCTAATCTGCCTTGGGCCCCTGTACCGCCTCCTCATGCTGCTGCCAGGTCCACAGTGTGTCATGCCATGTGCCACTTTCAGGTCTCCTCACACTGCTGGTGTGTTCCATTTTGTCATAGGGTGCTGGCAGATTACGGGCCTCCCATTGCTGCTGCCAGGCCTGTAATCTGCCATGGGCCCCTGTACCGCCTCCTCATGCTGCTGCCAGGTCCACAGTGTCTCATGGGTCCCTGTACGGCCTCCCATTGCTGCTGTCTCCATCGCCACACTCTGCCATGTGCCACTTTCAGGTCTCCTCACACTGCTGCTGGGTTCCATTTTGTCATAGGTTGCTGGCAGATTACGGGCCTCCCATTGCTGCTGCCAGGCCTGTAATCTGCCATGGGCCCCTGAACCGCCTCCTCATGCTGCTGCCAGGTCCACAGTGTCTTATGGGTCCCTGTACGGCCTCCCATTGCTGCTGTCTCCATCGTCACACTCTGCCATGTGCCACTTTCAGGTCTCCTCACACTGCTGCTGGGTTCCATTTTGTCATAGGGTGCTGGCAGATTACGGGCCTCCCATTGCTGCTGCCAGGCCTGTAATCTGCCATGGGCCCCTGAACCGCCTCCTCATGCTGCTGCCAGGTCCACAGTGTCTCATGGGTCCCTGTACGGCCTCCCATTGCTGCTGTCTCCATCGTCACACTCTGCCATGTGCCACTTTCAGGTATCCTCACACTGCTGCTGGGTTCCATTTTGTCATAGAGTGCTGGCAGATTACGGGCCTCCCATTGCTGCTGCCAGGCCTGTAATCTGCCATGGGCCCCTGAACCGCCTCCTCATGCTGCTGCCAGGTCCACAGTGTCTCATGGGTCCCTGTACGGCCTCCCATTGCTGCTGTCTCCATCGTCACACTCTGCCATGTGCCACTTTCAGGTCTCCTCACACTGCTGCTGGGTTCCATTTTGTCATAGAGTGCTGGCAGATTACGGGCCTCCCATAGCTGCTGCCAGGCCCCTAATATGCCATGGGCCCCTGTACCACCTCCTCATGCTGCTGCCTGGTCCACAGTGTGTCATGCCATGTGCCACTTTCAGGTCTCCTCACACTGCTGGTGTGTTCCATTTTGTCATAGGGTGCTGGCAGATTACGGGCTCCCATAGCTGCTGCCAGGCCCCTATTCTGCCATGGGCCCCTGTACCGCCTCCTCATGCTGCTGCCAGGTCCACAGTGTGTCATGCCATGTGCCACTTTCAGGTCTCCTCACACTGCTGGTGTGGTCCATTTTGTCATAGGGTGCTGGCAGATTACAGGCCTCCCATAGCTGCTGCCAGGCCCCTAATCTGCCATGGGCCCCTGTACCGCCTCCTCATGCTGCTGCCAGGTCCACAGTGTCTCATGGGTCCTTGTACCGCCTCCCATTGCTGCTGTCTCCATCGCCACACTCTGCCATGTGCCACTTTCAGGTCTCCTCACACTGCTGCTGGGTTCCATTTTGTCATAGGATGCTGGCAGATTACGGGCCTCCCATAGCTGCTGCCAGGCCCCTAATCTGCCATGGGCCCCTGTACCGCCTCCTCATGCTGCTGCCAGGTCCACAGTGTGTCATGCCATGTGCCACTTTCAGGTCTCCTCACACTGCTGGTGTGTTCCATTTTGTCATAGAGTGCTGGCAGATTACGGGCCTCCCATTGCTGCTGCCAGGCCTGTAATCTGCCATGGGCCCCTGTACCGCCTCCTCATGCTGCTGCCAGGTCCACAGTGTCTCATGAGTCCCTGTACGGCCTCCTATTGCTGCTGTCTCCATCGTCACACTCTGCCATGTGCCACTTTCAGGTCTCCTCACACTGCTGCTGGGTTCCATTTTGTCATAGGTTGCTGGCAGATTACGGGCGTCTCCCATTGCTGCTGCCAGGCCTGTAATCTGCCATGGGCCCCTGTACCGCCTCCTCATGCTGCTGCCAGGTCCACAGTGTCTCATGGGTCCCTGTACGGCCTCCCATTTCTGCTGTCTCCATCGCCACACTCTGCCATGTGCCACTTTCAGGTCTCCTCACACTGCTGCTGGGTTCCATTTTGTCATAGGTTGCTGGCAGATTACGGGCCTCCCATTGCTGCGGCCAGGTCCACAGTGTCTCATGGGTCCCTGTACGGCCTCCCATTGCTGCTGTCTCCATCGCCACACTCTGCCATGTGCCACTTTCAGGTCTCCTCAAACTGCTGCTGGGTTCCATTTTCTCATAGAGTGCTGGCAGATTACGGGCATCTCACATTGCTGCTGCCAGGCCCCTAATCTGCCATGGGCCCCTGTACCGCCTCCTCATGCTGCTGCCAGGTCCACAGTGTCTCATGGGTCCCTGTACGGCCTCCCATTGCTGCTGTCTCCATCGCCACACTCTGCCATGTGCCACTTTCAGGTCTCCTCACACTGCTGCTGGGTTCCATTTTGTCATAGGTTGCTGGCAGATTACGTGCGTTTCCCATTGCTGCTGCCAGGCCTGTAATCTTCCATGGGCCCCTGTACCGCCTCCTCATGCTGCTGCCAGGTCCACAGTGTCTCATGGGTCCCTGTACGGCCTCCCATTGCTGCTGTCTCCATCGCCACACTCTGCCATGTGCCACTTTCAGGTCTCCTCACACTGCTGCTGGGTTCCATTTTGTCATAGGTTGCTGGCAGATTACGGGCGTCTCCCATTGCTGCTGCCAGGCCCCTAATCTGCCATGGGCCCCTGTACCGCCTCCTCATGCTGCTGCCAGGTCCACAGTGTCTCATGGGTCCCTGTACCGCCTCCCATTGCTGCTGTCTCCATCGCCACACTCTGCCATGTGCCACTTTCAGGTCTCCTCACACTGCTGCTGGGTTCCATTTTGTCATAGGATGCTGGCAGATTACGGGCCTCCCATAGCTGCTGCCAGGCCCCTAATCTGCCTTGGGCCCCTGTACCGCCTCCTCATGCTGCTGCCAGGTCCACAGTGTGTCATGCCATGTGCCACTTTCAGGTCTCCTCACACTGCTGCTGGGTTCCATTTTGTCATAGAGTGCTGGCAGATTACGGGCCTCCCATTGCTGCTGCCAGGCCTGTAATCTGCCATGGGCCCCTGTACCGCCTCCTCATGCTGCTTCCAGGTCCACAGTGTCTCATGGGTCCCTGTACGGCCTCCCATTGCTGCTGTCTCCATCGCCACACTCTGCCATGTGCCACTTTCAGGTCTCCTCACACTGCTGCTGGGTTCCATTTTGTCATAGAGTGCTGGCAGATTACGGGCGTCTCCCATTGCTGCTGCCAGGCCCCTAATCTGCCATGGGCCCCTGTACCGCCTCCTCATGCTGCTGCCAGGTCCACAGTGTCTCATGGGTCCCTGTACGGCCTCCCATTGCTGCTGTCTCCATCGCTACACTCTGCCATGTGCCACTTTCAGGTCTCCTCACACTGCTGCTGGGTTCCATTTTGTCATAGGTTGCTGGCAGATTACGGGCGTCTCCCATTGCTGCTGCCAGGCCTGTAATCTGCCATGGGCCCCTGTACCGCCTCCTCATGCTGCTGCCAGGTCCACAGTGTCTCATGGGTCCCTGTACGGCCTCCCATTGCTGCTGTCTCCATCGCCACACTCTGCCATGTGCCACTTTCAGTTCTCCTCACACTGCTGCTGGGTTCCATTTTGTCATAGGGTGCTGGCAGATTACAGGCGTCTCCCATTGCTGCTGCCAGGCCCCTAATCTGCCATGGGCCCCTGTACCGCCTCCTCATGCTGCTGCCAGGTCCACAGTGTCTCATGGGTCCCTGTACCGCCTCCCATTGCTGCTGTCTCCATCGCCACACTCTGCCATGTGCCGCTTTCAGGTCTCCTCACACTGCTGCTGGGTTCCATTTTGTCATAGGATGCTGGCAGATTACGGGCCTCCCATAGCTGCTGCCAGGCCCCTAATCTGCCATGGGCCCCTGTACCGCCTCCTCATGCTGCTGCCAGGTCCACAGTGTGTCATGCCATGTGCCACTTTCAGGTCTCCTCACACTGCTGGTGTGTTTCATTTTGTCATAGGGTGCTGGCAGATTACGGGCCTCCCATTGCTGCTGCCAGGCCTGTAATCTGCCATGGGCCCCTGAACCGCCTCCTCATGCTGCTGCCAGGTCCACAGTGTCTCATGGGTCCCTGTACGGCCTCCCATTGCTGCTGTCTCCATCGTCACACTCTGCCATGTGCCACTTTCAGGTCTCCTCACACTGCTGCTGTGTTCCATTTTGTCATAGGGTGCTGGCAGATTACGGGCGTCTCCCATTGCTGCTGCCAGGCCTGTAATCTGCCATGGGCCCCTGTACCGCCTTCTCATGCTGCTACCAGGTCCACAGTGTGTCATGCCATGTGCCACTTTCAGGTCTCCTCACACTGCTGGTGTGTTCCATTTTGTCATAGAGTGCTGGCAGATTACGGGCTTCCCATTGCTGCTGCCAGGCCTGTAATCTGCCATGGGCCCCTGTACCGCCTCCTCATGCTGCTGCCAGGTCCACAGTGTCTCATGGGTCCCTGTACGGCCTCCCATTGCTGCTGTCTCCATCGCCACACTCTGCCATGTGCCACTTTCAGGTCTCCTCACACTGCTGCTGGGTTCCATTTTGTCATAGGTTGCTGGCAGATTACGGGCCTCCCATTGCTGCTGCCAGGCCTGTAATCTGCCATGGGCCCCTGTACTGCCTCCTCATGCTGCTGCCAGGTCCACAGTGTCTCATGGGTCCCTGTACGGCCTCCCATTGCTGCTGTCTCCATCGCCACACTCTGCCATGTGCCACTTTCAGGTCTCCTCACACTGCTGCTGGGTTCCATTTTGTCATAGGTTGCTGGCAGATTACGGGCCTCCCATTGCTGCTGCCAGGCCTGTAATCTGCCATGGGCCCCTGTACCGCCTCCTCATGCTGCTGCCAGGTCCACAGTGTCTCATGGGTCCCTGTACGGCCTCCCATTGCTGCTGTCTCCATCGCCACACTCTGCCATGTGCCACTTTCAGGTCTCCTCAAACTGCTGCTGGGTTCCATTTTCTCATAGAGTGCTGGCAGATTACGGGCGTCTCACATTGCTGCTGCCAGGCCCCTAATCTGCCATGGGCCCCTGTACCGCCTCCTCATGCTGCTGCCAGGTCCACAGTGTCTCATGGGTCCCTGTACGGCCTCCCATTGCTGCTGTCTCCATCGCCACACTCTGCCATGTGCCACTTTCAGGTCTCCTCACACTGCTGCTGGGTTCCATTTTGTCATAGGATGCTGGCAGATTACGGGCGTCTCCCATTGCTGCTGCCAGGCCCCTAATCTGCCATGGGCCCCTGTACCGCCTCCTCATGCTGCTGCCAGGTCCACAGTGTCTCATGGGTCCCTGTACGGCCTCCCATTGCTGCTGTCTCCATCGCCACACTCTGCCATGTGCCACTTTCAGGTCTCCTCACACTGCTGCTGGGTTCCATTTTGTCATAGGATGCTGGCAGAATACGGGCCTCCCATAGCTGCTGCCAGGCCCCTAATCTGCCTTGGGCCCCTGTACCGCCTCCTCATGCTGCTGCCAGGTCCACAGTGTGTCATGCCATGTGCCACTTTCAGGTCTCCTCACACTGCTGGTGTGTTCCATTTTGTCATAGGGTGCTGGCAGATTACGGGCCTCCCATTGCTGCTGCCAGGCCTGTAATCTGCCATGGGCCCCTGTACCGCCTCCTCATGCTGCTGCCAGGTCCACAGTGTCTCATGGGTCCCTGTACGGCCTCCCATTGCTGCTGTCTCCATCGCCACACTCTGCCATGTGCCACTTTCAGGTCTCCTCACACTGCTGCTGGGTTCCATTTTGTCATAGGTTGCTGGCAGATTACGGGCCTCCCATTGCTGCTGCCAGGCCTGTAATCTGCCATGGGCCCCTGAACCGCCTCCTCATGCTGCTGCCAGGTCCACAGTGTCTTATGGGTCCCTGTACGGCCTCCCATTGCTGCTGTCTCCATCGTCACACTCTGCCATGTGCCACTTTCAGGTCTCCTCACACTGCTGCTGGGTTCCATTTTGTCATAGGGTGCTGGCAGATTACGGGCCTCCCATTGCTGCTGCCAGGCCTGTAATCTGCCATGGGCCCCTGAACCGCCTCCTCATGCTGCTGCCAGGTCCACAGTGTCTCATGGGTCCCTGTACGGCCTCCCATTGCTGCTGTCTCCATCGTCACACTCTGCCATGTGCCACTTTCAGGTATCCTCACACTGCTGCTGGGTTCCATTTTGTCATAGAGTGCTGGCAGATTACGGGCCTCCCATTGCTGCTGCCAGGCCTGTAATCTGCCATGGGCCCCTGAACCGCCTCCTCATGCTGCTGCCAGGTCCACAGTGTCTCATGGGTCCCTGTACGGCCTCCCATTGCTGCTGTCTCCATCGTCACACTCTGCCATGTGCCACTTTCAGGTCTCCTCACACTGCTGCTGGGTTCCATTTTGTCATAGAGTGCTGGCAGATTACGGGCCTCCCATAGCTGCTGCCAGGCCCCTAATATGCCATGGGCCCCTGTACCACCTCCTCATGCTGCTGCCTGGTCCACAGTGTGTCATGCCATGTGCCACTTTCAGGTCTCCTCACACTGCTGGTGTGTTCCATTTTGTCATAGGGTGCTGGCAGATTACGGGCTCCCATAGCTGCTGCCAGGCCCCTATTCTGCCATGGGCCCCTGTACCGCCTCCTCATGCTGCTGCCAGGTCCACAGTGTGTCATGCCATGTGCCACTTTCAGGTCTCCTCACACTGCTGGTGTGGTCCATTTTGTCATAGGGTGCTGGCAGATTACAGGCCTCCCATAGCTGCTGCCAGGCCCCTAATCTGCCATGGGCCCCTGTACCGCCTCCTCATGCTGCTGCCAGGTCCACAGTGTCTCATGGGTCCTTGTACCGCCTCCCATTGCTGCTGTCTCCATCGCCACACTCTGCCATGTGCCACTTTCAGGTCTCCTCACACTGCTGCTGGGTTCCA
This sequence comes from Staurois parvus, assembly GCF_062004578.1. Taxonomy (NCBI): domain Eukaryota; kingdom Metazoa; phylum Chordata; class Amphibia; order Anura; family Ranidae; genus Staurois; species Staurois parvus. Next base: position 90,225 of record NW_028318762.1, on the reverse strand, counting down.
TTTTGTCATAGGATGCTGGCAGATTACGGGCCTCCCATAGCTGCTGCCAGGCCCCTAATCTGCCATGGGCCCCTGTACCGCCTCCTCATGCTGCTGCCAGGTCCACAGTGTGTCATGCCATGTGCCACTTTCAGGTCTCCTCACACTGCTGGTGTGTTCCATTTTGTCATAGAGTGCTGGCAGATTACGGGCCTCCCATTGCTGCTGCCAGGCCTGTAATCTGCCATGGGCCCCTGTACCGCCTCCTCATGCTGCTGCCAGGTCCACAGTGTCTCATGAGTCCCTGTACGGCCTCCTATTGCTGCTGTCTCCATCGTCACACTCTGCCATGTGCCACTTTCAGGTCTCCTCACACTGCTGCTGGGTTCCATTTTGTCATAGGTTGCTGGCAGATTACGGGCGTCTCCCATTGCTGCTGCCAGGCCTGTAATCTGCCATGGGCCCCTGTACCGCCTCCTCATGCTGCTGCCAGGTCCACAGTGTCTCATGGGTCCCTGTACGGCCTCCCATTTCTGCTGTCTCCATCGCCACACTCTGCCATGTGCCACTTTCAGGTCTCCTCACACTGCTGCTGGGTTCCATTTTGTCATAGGTTGCTGGCAGATTACGGGCCTCCCATTGCTGCGGCCAGGTCCACAGTGTCTCATGGGTCCCTGTACGGCCTCCCATTGCTGCTGTCTCCATCGCCACACTCTGCCATGTGCCACTTTCAGGTCTCCTCAAACTGCTGCTGGGTTCCATTTTCTCATAGAGTGCTGGCAGATTACGGGCATCTCACATTGCTGCTGCCAGGCCCCTAATCTGCCATGGGCCCCTGTACCGCCTCCTCATGCTGCTGCCAGGTCCACAGTGTCTCATGGGTCCCTGTACGGCCTCCCATTGCTGCTGTCTCCATCGCCACACTCTGCCATGTGCCACTTTCAGGTCTCCTCACACTGCTGCTGGGTTCCATTTTGTCATAGGTTGCTGGCAGATTACGTGCGTTTCCCATTGCTGCTGCCAGGCCTGTAATCTTCCATGGGCCCCTGTACCGCCTCCTCATGCTGCTGCCAGGTCCACAGTGTCTCATGGGTCCCTGTACGGCCTCCCATTGCTGCTGTCTCCATCGCCACACTCTGCCATGTGCCACTTTCAGGTCTCCTCACACTGCTGCTGGGTTCCATTTTGTCATAGGTTGCTGGCAGATTACGGGCGTCTCCCATTGCTGCTGCCAGGCCCCTAATCTGCCATGGGCCCCTGTACCGCCTCCTCATGCTGCTGCCAGGTCCACAGTGTCTCATGGGTCCCTGTACCGCCTCCCATTGCTGCTGTCTCCATCGCCACACTCTGCCATGTGCCACTTTCAGGTCTCCTCACACTGCTGCTGGGTTCCATTTTGTCATAGGATGCTGGCAGATTACGGGCCTCCCATAGCTGCTGCCAGGCCCCTAATCTGCCTTGGGCCCCTGTACCGCCTCCTCATGCTGCTGCCAGGTCCACAGTGTGTCATGCCATGTGCCACTTTCAGGTCTCCTCACACTGCTGCTGGGTTCCATTTTGTCATAGAGTGCTGGCAGATTACGGGCCTCCCATTGCTGCTGCCAGGCCTGTAATCTGCCATGGGCCCCTGTACCGCCTCCTCATGCTGCTTCCAGGTCCACAGTGTCTCATGGGTCCCTGTACGGCCTCCCATTGCTGCTGTCTCCATCGCCACACTCTGCCATGTGCCACTTTCAGGTCTCCTCACACTGCTGCTGGGTTCCATTTTGTCATAGAGTGCTGGCAGATTACGGGCGTCTCCCATTGCTGCTGCCAGGCCCCTAATCTGCCATGGGCCCCTGTACCGCCTCCTCATGCTGCTGCCAGGTCCACAGTGTCTCATGGGTCCCTGTACGGCCTCCCATTGCTGCTGTCTCCATCGCTACACTCTGCCATGTGCCACTTTCAGGTCTCCTCACACTGCTGCTGGGTTCCATTTTGTCATAGGTTGCTGGCAGATTACGGGCGTCTCCCATTGCTGCTGCCAGGCCTGTAATCTGCCATGGGCCCCTGTACCGCCTCCTCATGCTGCTGCCAGGTCCACAGTGTCTCATGGGTCCCTGTACGGCCTCCCATTGCTGCTGTCTCCATCGCCACACTCTGCCATGTGCCACTTTCAGTTCTCCTCACACTGCTGCTGGGTTCCATTTTGTCATAGGGTGCTGGCAGATTACAGGCGTCTCCCATTGCTGCTGCCAGGCCCCTAATCTGCCATGGGCCCCTGTACCGCCTCCTCATGCTGCTGCCAGGTCCACAGTGTCTCATGGGTCCCTGTACCGCCTCCCATTGCTGCTGTCTCCATCGCCACACTCTGCCATGTGCCGCTTTCAGGTCTCCTCACACTGCTGCTGGGTTCCATTTTGTCATAGGATGCTGGCAGATTACGGGCCTCCCATAGCTGCTGCCAGGCCCCTAATCTGCCATGGGCCCCTGTACCGCCTCCTCATGCTGCTGCCAGGTCCACAGTGTGTCATGCCATGTGCCACTTTCAGGTCTCCTCACACTGCTGGTGTGTTTCATTTTGTCATAGGGTGCTGGCAGATTACGGGCCTCCCATTGCTGCTGCCAGGCCTGTAATCTGCCATGGGCCCCTGAACCGCCTCCTCATGCTGCTGCCAGGTCCACAGTGTCTCATGGGTCCCTGTACGGCCTCCCATTGCTGCTGTCTCCATCGTCACACTCTGCCATGTGCCACTTTCAGGTCTCCTCACACTGCTGCTGTGTTCCATTTTGTCATAGGGTGCTGGCAGATTACGGGCGTCTCCCATTGCTGCTGCCAGGCCTGTAATCTGCCATGGGCCCCTGTACCGCCTTCTCATGCTGCTACCAGGTCCACAGTGTGTCATGCCATGTGCCACTTTCAGGTCTCCTCACACTGCTGGTGTGTTCCATTTTGTCATAGAGTGCTGGCAGATTACGGGCTTCCCATTGCTGCTGCCAGGCCTGTAATCTGCCATGGGCCCCTGTACCGCCTCCTCATGCTGCTGCCAGGTCCACAGTGTCTCATGGGTCCCTGTACGGCCTCCCATTGCTGCTGTCTCCATCGCCACACTCTGCCATGTGCCACTTTCAGGTCTCCTCACACTGCTGCTGGGTTCCATTTTGTCATAGGTTGCTGGCAGATTACGGGCCTCCCATTGCTGCTGCCAGGCCTGTAATCTGCCATGGGCCCCTGAACCGCCTCCTCATGCTGCTGCCAGGTCCACAGTGTCTCATGGGTCCCTGTACGGCCTCCCATTGCTGCTGTCTCCATCGTCACACTCTGCCATGTGCCACTTTCAGGTCTCCTCACACTGCTGCTGGGTTCCATTTTGTCATAGGGTGCTGGCAGATTACGGGCCTCCCATTGCTGCTGCCAGGCCTGTAATCTGCCATGGGCCCCTGAACCGCCTCCTCATGCTGCTGCCAGGTCCACAGTGTCTCATGGGTCCCTGTACGGCCTCCCATTGCTGCTGTCTCCATCGTCACACTCTGCCATGTGCCACTTTCAGGTCTCCTCACACTGCTGCTGGGTTCCATATTGGCATAGAGTGCTGGCAGATTACGGGCCTCCCATTGCTGCTGCCAGGCCTGTAATCTGCCATGGGCCCCTGAACCGCCTCCTCATGCTGCTGCCAGGTCCACAGTGTCTCATGGGTCCCTGTACGGCCTCCCATTGCTGCTGTCTCCATCGTCACACTCTGCCATGTGCCACTTTCAGGTCTCCTCACACTGCTGCTGGGTTCAATTTTGTCATAGAGTGCTGGCAGATTACGGGCCTCCCATAGCTGCTGCCAGGCCCCTAATCTGCCATGGGCCCCTGTACCGCCTCCTCATGCTGCTGCCAGGTCCACAGTGTGTCATGCCATGTGCCACTTTCAGGTCTCCTCACACTGCTGGTGTGTTCCATTTTGTCATAGGGTGCTGGCAGATTACGGGCCTCCCATAGCTGCTGCCAGGCCCCTATTCTGCCATGGGCCCCTGTACCGCCTCCTCATGCTGCTGCCAGGTCCACAGTGTGTCATGCCATGTGCCACTTTCAGGTCTCCTCACACTGCTGGTGTGTTCCATTTTGTCATAGAGTGCTGGCAGATTACGGGCGTCTCCCATTGCTGCTGCCAGGCCCCTAATCTGCCATGGGCCCCTGTACCGCCTCCTCATGCTGCTGCCAGGTCCACAGTGTCTCATGGGTCCCTGTACGGCCTCCCATTGCTGCTGTCTCCATCGCCACACTCTGCCATGTGCCACTTTCAGGTCTCCTCACACTGCTGCTGGGTTCCATTTTGTCATAGGTTGCTGGCAGATTACGGGCGTCTCCCATTGCTGCTGCCAGGCCTGTAATCTGCCATGGGCCCCTGTACCGCCTCCTCATGCTGCTGCCAGGTCCACAGTGTCTCATGGGTCCCTGTACGGCCTCCCATTGCTGCTGTCTCCATCGCCACACTCTGCCATGTGCCACTTTCAGTTCTCCTCACACTGCTGCTGGGTTCCATTTTGTCATAGGTTGCTGGCAGATTACAGGCGTCTCCCATTGCTGCTGCCAGGCCCCTAATCTGCCATGGGCCCCTGTACCGCCTCCTCATGCTGCTGCCAGGTCCACAGTGTCTCATGGGTCCCTGTACCGCCTCCCATTGCTGCTGTCTCCATCGCCACACTCTGCCATGTGCCGCTTTCAGGTCTTCTCACACTGCTGCTGGGTTCCATTTTGTCATAGGATGATTGCAGATTACGGGCCTCCCATAGCTGCTGCCAGGCCCCTAATCTGCCATGGGCCCCTGTACCGCCTCCTCATGCTGCTGCCAGGTCCACAGTGTGTCATGCCATGTGCCACTTTCAGGTCTCCTCACACTGCTGCTGGGTTCCATTTTGTCATAGGTTGCTGGCAGATTACAGGCGTCTCCCATTGCTGCTGCCAGGCCCCTAATCTGCCATGGGCCCCTGTACCGCCTCCTCATGCTGCTGCCAGGTCCACAGTGTCTCATGGGACCCTGTACGGCCTCCCATTGCTGCTGTCTCCATCGCCACACTCTGCCATGTGCCACTTTCAGGTCTCCTCACACTGCTGCTGGGTTCCATTTTGTCATAGGTTGCTGGCAGATTACGGGCCTCCCATTGCTGCTGCCAGGCCTGAAATCTGCCATGGGCCCCTGAACCGCCTCCTCATGCTGCTGCCAGGTCCACAGTGTCTCATGGGTCCCTGTACGGCCTCCCATTGCTGCTGTCTCCATCGTCACACTCTGCCATGTGCCACTTTCAGGTCTCCTCACACTGCTGCTGGGTTCCATTTTGTCATAGGGTGCTGGCAGATTACGGGCCTCCCATTGCTGCTGCCAGGCCTGTAATCTGCCATGGGCCCCTGAACCGCCTCCTCATGCTGCTGCCAGGTCCACAGTGTCTCATGGGTCCCTGTACGGCCTCCCATTGCTGCTGTCTCCATCGTCACACTCTGCCATGTGCCACTTTCAGGTCTCCTCACACTGCTGCTGGGTTCCATTTTGTCATAGAGTGCTGGCAGATTACGGGCCTCCCATAGCTGCTGCCAGGCCCCTAATCTGCCATGGGCCCCTGTACCGCCTCCTCATGCTGCTGCCAGGTCCACAGTGTGTCATGCCATGTGCCACTTTCAGGTCTCCTCACACTGCTGGTGTGTTCCATTTTGTTATAGGGTGCTGGCAGATTACGGGCCTCCCATAGCTGCTGCCAGGCCCCTAATCTGCCATGGGCCCCTGTACCGCCTCCTCATGCTGCTGCCCGGTCCACAGTGTGTCATGCCATGTGCCACTTTCAGGTCTCCTCACACTGCTGGTGTGTTCCATTTTGTCATAGGGTGCTGGCAGATTACAGGCCTCCCATAGCTGCTGCCAGGCCCCTAATCTGCCATGGGCCCCAGTACCGCCTCCTCATGCTGCTGCCAGGTCCACAGTGTCTCATGGGTCCCTGTACCGCCTCCCATTGCTGCTGTCTCCATCGCCACACTCTGCCATGTGCCACTTTCAGGTCTCCTCACACTGCTGCTGGGTTCCATTTTGTCATAGGATGCTGGCAAATTACGGGCCTCCCATAGCTGCTCCCAGGCCCCTAATCTGCCATGGGCCCCTGTACCGCCTCCTCTTGCTTCTGCCAGGTCCACAGTGTCTCATGGGTCCCTGTACGGCCTCCCATTGCTGCTGTCTCCATCGCCACACTCTGCCATTTGCCACTTTCAGGTCTCCTCACACTGCTGCTGGGTTCCATTTTGTCATAGGTTGCTGGCAGATTACGGGCCTCCCAATGCTGCTGCCAGGCCTGTAATCTGCCATGGGCCCCTGAACCGCCTCCTCATGCTGCTGCCAGGTCCACAGTGTCTCATGGGTCCCTGTACGGCCTCCCATTGCTGCTGTCTCCATCGTCACACTCTGCCATGTGCCACTTTCAGGTCTCCTCACACTGCTGCTGGGTTCCATTTTGTCATAGAGTGCTGGCAGATTACGGGCCTCCCATAGCTGCTGCCAGGCCCCTAATCTGCCATGGGCCCCTGTACCGCCTCCTCATGCTGCTGCCAGGTCCACAGTGTGTCATGCCATGTGCCACTTTCAGGTCTCCTCACACTGCTGGTGTGTTCCATTTTGTCATAGGGTGCTGGCAGATTACGGGCCTCCCATAGCTGCTGCCAGGCCCCTAATCTGCCATGGGCCCCTGTACCGCCTAATCATGCTGCTGCCAGGTCCACAGTGTGTCATGCCATGTGCCACTTTCAGGTCTCCTCACACTGCTGGTGATTTCCATTTTGTCATAGGGTGCTGGCAGATTACGGGCCTCCCATAGCTGCTGCCAGGCCCCTAATCTGCCATGGGCCCCTGTACCGCCTCCTCATGCTGCTGCCAGGTCCACAGTGTGTCATGCCATGTGCCACTTTCAGGTCTCCTCACACTGCTGGTGTGTTCCATTTTGTCATAGGGTGCTGGCAGATTACGGGCCTCCCATAGCTGCTGCCAGGCCCCTAATCTGCCATGGGCCCCTGTACCGCCTCCTCATGCTGCTGCCAGGTCCACAGTGTCTCATGGGTCCCTGTACCACCTCCCATTGCTGCTGTCTCCATCGCCACACTCTGCCATGTGCCACTTTCAGGTCTCCTCGCACTGCTGCTGGGTTCCATTTTGTCATAGGATGCTGGCAGATTACGGGCCTCCCATAGCTGCTGCCAGGCCCCTAATCTGCCATGGGCCCCTGTACCGCCTCCTCATGCTGCTGCCAGGTCCACAGTGTGTCATGCCATGTGCCACTTTCAGGTCTCCTCACACTGCTGGTGTTTTCCATTTTGTAATAGAGTGCTGGCAGATTACGGGCCTCCCATTGCTGCTGCCAGGCCTGTAATCTGCCATGGGCCCCTGTACCGCCTCCTCATGCTGCTGCCAGGTCAACAGTGTCTCATGGGTCCCTGTACGGCCTCCCATTGCTGCTGTCTCCATCGCCACACTCTGCCATGTGCCACTTTCAGGTCTCCTCACACTGCTGCTGGGTTCCATTTTGTCATAGGTTGCTGGCAGATTACGGGCCTCCCATTGCTGCTGCCAGGCCTGTAATCTGCCATGGGCCCCTGTACCGCCTCCTCATGCTGCTGCCAGGTCCACAGTGTCTCATGGGTCCCTGTACGGCCTCCCATTGCTGCTGTCTCCATCGCCACACTCTGCCATGTGCCACTTTCAGGTCTCCTCACACTGCTGCTGGGTTCCATTTTCTCATAGAGTGCTGGCAGATTACGGGCGTCTCCCATTGCTGCTGCCAGGCCCCTAATCTGCCATGGGCCCCTGTACTGCCTCCTCATGCTGCTGCCAGGTCCACAGTGTCTCATGGGACCCTGTACGGCCTCCCATTGCTGCTGTCTCCATTGCCACACTCTGCCATGTGCCACTTTCAGGTCTCCTCACACTGCTGCTGGGTTCCATTTTGTCATAGGTTGCTGGCAGATTATGGGCGTCTCCCATTGCTGCTGCCAGGCCTGTAATCTGCCATGGGCCCCTGTACCGCCTCCTCATGCTGCTGCCAGGTCCACAGTGTCTCATGGGTCCCTGTACGGTCTCCCATTGCTGCTGTCTCCATCGCCACACTCTGCCATGTGCCGCTTTCAGGTCTCCTCATACTGCTGCTGGGTTCCATTTTGTCATAGGATGCTGGCAGATTACGGGCCTCCCATAGCTGCTGCCAGGCCCCTAATCTGCCATGGGCCCCTGTACCGCCTCCTCATGCTGCTGCCAGGTCCACAGTGTGTCATGCCATGTGCCACTTTCAGGTCTCCTCACACTGCTGGTGTGTTCCATTTTGTCATAGAGTGCTGGCAGATTACGGGCCTCCCATTGCTGCTGCCAGGCCTGTAATCTGCCATGGGCCCCTGTACCGCCTCCTCATGCTGCTGCCAGGTCCACAGTGTCTCATGGGTCCCTGTACGGCCTCCCATTGCTGCTTTCTCCATCGCCTCACTCTGCCATGTGCCACTTTCAGGTCTCCTCACACTGCTGCTGGGTTCCATTTTGTCAAAGGTTGCTGGCAGATTACGGGCCTCCCATTGCTGCTGCCAGGCCTGTAATCTGCCATGAGCCCCTGAACCGCCTCCTCATGCTGCTGCCAGGTCCACAGTGTCTCATGGGTCCCTGTACGGCCTCCCATTGCTGCTGTCTCCATCGTCACACTCTGCCATGTGCCACTTTCAGGTCTCCTCACACTGCTGCTGGGTTCCATTTTGTCATAGAGTGCTGGCAGATTACGGGCCTCCCATAGCTGCTGCCAGGCCCCTAATCTGCCATGGGCCCCTGTACCGCCTCCTCATGCTGCTGCCAGGTCCACAGTGTGTCATGCCATGTGCCACTTTCAGGTCTCCTCACACTGCTGGTGTGTTCCATTTTGTCATAGGGTGCTGGAAGATTACGGGCCTCCCATAGCTGCTGCCAGGCCCCTAATCTGCCATGGGCCCCTGTACCGCCTCCTCATGCTGCTGCCAGGTCCACAGTGTGTCATGCCATGTGCCACTTTCAGGTCTCCTCACACTGCTGGTGTGTTCCATTTTGTCATAGGGTGCTGGCAGATAACGGGCCTCCCATAGCTGCTGCCAGGCCCCTAATCTGCCATGGGCCCCTGTACCGCCTCCTCTTGCTTCTGCCAGGTCCACAGTGTCTCATGGGTCCCTGTACGGCCTCCCATTGCTGCTGTCTCCATCGCCACACTCTGCCATGTGCCACTTTCAGGTCTCCTCACACTGCTGCTGGGTTCCATTTTGTCATAGGTTGCTGGCAGATTACGGGCCTCCCATTGCTGCTGCCAGGCCTGTAATCTGCCATGGGCCCCTGTACCGCCTCCTCATGCTGCTGCCAGGTCCACAGTGTCTCATGGGTCCCTGTACGGCCTCCCATTGCTGCTCTCTCCATCGCCACACTCTGCCATGTGCCACTTTCAGGTCTCCTCACACTGCTGCTGGGTTCCATTTTGTCATATAGTGCTGGCAGATTACGGACGTCTCCCATTGCTGCTGCCAGGCCCCTAATCTGCCATGGGCCCCTGTACCGCCTCCTCATGTTGCTGCCAGGTCCACAGTGTGTCATGCCATGTGCCACTTTCAGGTCTCCTCACACTGCTGGTGTGTTCCATTTTGTCATAGGGTGCTGGCAGATTACGGGCCTCCCATAGCTGCTGCAAGGCCCCTAATCTGCCATGGGCCCCTGTACCGTCTCCTCATGCTGCTGCCAGGTCCACAGTGTCTCATGGGTCCCTGTACGGCCTCCCATTGCTGCTGTCTCCATCGCCACACTCTGCCATGTGCCACTTTCAGGTCTCCTCACACTGCTGCTGGGTTCCATTTTGTCATAGGTTGCTGGCAGATTATGGGCCTCCCATTGCTGTTGCCAGGCCTGTAATCTGCCATGGGCCCCTGTACCACCTCCTCATGCTGCTGCCAGGTCCACAGTGTCTCATGGGTCCCTGTACGGCCTCCCATTGCTGCTGTCTCCATCGTCACACTCTGCCATGTGCCACTTTCAGGTCTCCTCACACTGCTGCTGGGTTCCATTTTGTCATAGGTTGCTGGCAGATTACGGGCCTCCCATAGCTGCTGCCAGGCCCCTAATCTGCCATGGGCCCCTGTACCACCTCCTCATGCTGCTGCCAGGTCCACAGTGTGTCATGCCATGTGCCACTTTCAGGTCTCCTCACACTGCTGGTGTGTTCCATTTTGTCATAGGGTGCTGGCAGATTACAGGCCTCCCATAGCTGCTGCCAGGCCCCTAATCTGCCATGGGCCCCTGTACCGCCTCCTCATGCTGCTGCCAGGTCCACAGTGTGTCATGCCATGTGCCACTTTCAGGTCTCCTCACACTGCTGGTGTGTTCTATTTTGTCATAGGGTGCTGGAAGATTACGGGCCTCCCATAGCTGCTGCCAGGCCCCTAATCTGCCATGGGCCCCTGTACCGCCTCCTCATGCTGCTGCCAGGTCCACAGTGTCTAATGGGTCCCTTTACCGCCTCCCATTGCTGCTGTCTCCATCGCCACACTCTGCCATGTGCCACTTTCAGGTCTCCTCACACTGCTGCTGGGTTCCATTTTGTCATAGGGTGATGGCAGATTACGGGCCTCCCATTGCTGCTGCCAGGCCCCTAATCTGCCATGGGCCCCTGTACCGCCTCCTCATGCTGCTGCCAGGTCCACAGTGTGTCATGCCATGTGCCACTTTCAGGTCTCCTCACACTGCTGGTGTGTTCCATTTTGTCATAGGGTGCTGGCAGATTACGGGCCTCCCATAGCTGCTGCCAGGCCCCTAATCTGCCATGGGCCCCTGTACCGCCTCCTCATGCTGCTGCCAGGTCCACAGTGTGTCATGCCATGTGCCACTTTCAGGTCTCCTCACACTGCTGGTGTGTTCCATTTTGTCATAGGGTGCTGGCAGATTACGGGCCTCCCATAGCTGCTGCCAGGCCCCTAATCTGCCATGGGCCCCTGTACCGCCTCCTCATGCTGCTGCCAGGTCCACAGTGTCTAATGGGTCCCTTTACCGCCTCCCATTGCTGCTGTCTCCATCGCCACACTCTGCCATGTGCCACTTTCAGGTCTCCTCACACTGCTGCTGGGTTCCATTTTGTCATAGGGTGCTGGCAGATTACGGGCCTCCCATTGCTGCTGCCAGGCCCCTAATCTGCCATGGGCCCCTGTACCGCCTCCTCATGCTGTTGCCAGGTCCAGAGTGTGTCATGGGTACCTGTACGGCCTCCTATTGCTGCTGCCAGGAGGCAGCAGGGTCGCAGCAGTGTCAGTGGAGGCAAACGGCCACGGAGTAGAGCACCAGCTCCACTGCAGCCTACCACCACGGCCAGTATTGGTGCCGGTGTGCACGGAGGAAGTAGCAGTCAGCCAGTGAGGAGTAGAGGGGGCAAAGTTTCCTACTCGGCGGTGTGGCAATTTTTCCTCAAGCCACCCGAGGAAGTAAACGTAGCCGTATGTCGACTATGTGGCCAGAAAGTCAAGCGTGGCCAGGGGGCCCATGTTGGGACTACAGCGTTGTGTCAGCATATGCAGCGTCGCCATTCGGTGGCCTGGGAAAACCGTGATAAAGATACGGCGGTTCTGCCTGCCCCAGCCCAGGGTTCCATTTTGTCATAGGGTGCTGGCAGATTACGGGCCTCCCATAGCTGCTGCCAGGCCTTAATCTGCCATGGGCCCCTGTACCGCCTCCTCATGCTGCTGCCAGGTCCACAGTGTCTCATGGGTCCCTGTACCGTCTCCCATTGCTGCTGTCTCCATCGCCACACTCTGCCATGTGCCACTTTCAGGTCTCCTCACATTGCTGCTGGGTTCCATTTTGTCATAGGGTGCTGGCAGATTACGGGCCTCCCATTGCTGCTGCCAGGCCCCTAATCTGCCATGGGCCCCTGTACCGCTTCCTCATGCTGCTGCCAGGTCCACAGTGTGTCATGCCATGTGTCACTTTCAGGTCTCCTCACACTGCTGGTGTGTTCCATTTTGTCATAGGGTGCTGGCAGATTTCGGACCTCCCATAGCTGCTGCCAGGCCCCTAATCTGCCATGGGCCCCTGTACCGCCTCCTCATGCTGCTGCCAGGTCCACAGTGTCTCATGGGTCCCTGTACCGCCTCCCATTGCTGCTGTCTCCATCGCCACACTCTGCCATGTGCCACTTTCAGGTCTCCTCACACTGCTGGTGGGTTTCCATTTTGTCATAGGGTGCTGTATGGCCTCCCATTGCTGCTGCCAGGCCCGTAATCTGCCATGGGCCCCCGTACCGACTCCTCATGCTGCTGCCAGGCCCGTAATCTGTCATGGGCCCCTGTTGTCGCTTGTTGGCATATTCCGCTCGTTCAGATGTTCCTTCTCCTGCTACTCCTCTTCACGGATTCCGTCAGCAGTCTTTCTTGGAATCCGTTTCCAAGAGACAACAGTTTGCGAGCACGCACCCGACGGTGCAGAAGCTGAACGTCCTCCTGTCCAAGTTGCTGCTGCCAGGCCCCTAATCTGTCATGCGCCCCTGTACCGCCTCCTCATGCTGCTGCCAGGTCCAGAGTGTGTCATGGGCCCCCGTACCGACTCCTCATGCTGCTGCCAGGCCCGTAATCTGTCATGGGCCCCTGTACCGCCTCCTCATGCTGCTGCCAGGTCCACAGTGTGTCATGGGTCCCTGTACGGCCTCCCATTGCTGCTGCCAGGCCCGTAATCTGCCATGGGCCCCCGTACCAACTCCTCATGCTGCTGCCAGGCCCGTAATCTGTCATGGGCCGATGTACCGCCTCCTCATGCTGCTGCCAGGTCCACAGTGTGTCATGGGTCCCTGTGCGGCCTCCCTTTGCTGCTGTCTCCATCGCCACACTCTGCCATGTTCCACTTTCAGGTCTCCTCACACTGCTGGTGGGTTCCATTTTGTCATAGGGTGCTGTACGGCCTCCCATTGCTGCTGCCACACCCGTAATCTGCCATGGGCCCCCGTACCGACTCCTCATGCTGCTGCCAGGTCCAGATTGTGTCATGGGTCCCTGTACGGCCTCCCATTGCTGCTGCCAGGCCCGTAATCTGCCATGGGCCCCTGTACCGCCTCCTCATGCTGCTGCCAGGTCCAGAGTGTGTCATGGGCCCCCGTACCGACTCCTCATGCTGCTGCCAGGCCCGTAATCTGTCATGGGCCCCTGTACCGCCTCCTCATGCTGCTGCCAGGTCCAGAGTGTGTCATGGGTCCCTGTACGGCCTCCCATTGCTGCTGCCAGGCCCGTAATCTGCCATGGGCCCCCGTACCGACTCCTCATGCTGCTGCCAGGCCCGTAATCTGTCATGGGCCCCTGTACCGCCTCCTCATGCTGCTGCCAGGTCCACAGTGTGTCATGGGTCCCTGTACGGCCTCCCATTGCTGCTGTCTCCATCGCCACACTCTGCCATGTTCCACTTTCAGGTCTCCTCACACTGCTGGTGGGTTCCATTTTGTCATAGGGTGCTGTACGGCCTCCCATTGCTGCTGCCACACCCGTAATCTGCCATGGGCCCCCGTACCGACTCCTCATGCTGCTGCCAGGTCCAGATTGTGTCATGGGTCCCTGTACAGCCTCCCATTGCTGCTGCCAGGCCCGTAATCTGCCATGGGCCCCTGTACCGCCTCCTCATGCTGCTGCCAGGTCCAGAGTGTGTCATGGGCCCCCGTACCGACTCCTCATGCTGCTGCCAGGCCCGTAATCTGTCATGGGCCCCTGTACCGCCTCCTCATGCTGCTGCCAGGTCCAGAGTGTGTCATGGGTCCCTGTACGGCCTCCCATTGCTGCTGCCAGGCCCTTAATCTGCCATGGGCCCCCGTACTGACTCCTCATGCTGCTGCCAGGCCCGTAATCTGTCATGGGCCCCTGTACCGCCTCCTCATGCTGCTGCCAGGTCCAGAGTGTGTCATGGGCATCCGTACCGACTCCTCATGCTGCTGCCAGGCCCGTAATCTGTCATGGGCCCCTGTACCGCCTCCTCATGCTGCTGCCAGGTCCAGAGTGTGTCATGGGTCCCTGTACGGCCTCCCATTGCTGCTGCCAGGCCCGTAATATGCCATGGGCCCCCGTACCGACTCCTCATGCTGCTGCCAGGCCCGTAATCTGTCATGGGCCCCTGTACCGCCTCCTCATGCTGCTGCCAGGTCCAGAGTGTGTCATGGGCCCCCGTACCGACTCCTCATGCTGCTGCCAGGCCCGTAATCTGTCATGGGCCCCTGTACCGCCTCCTCATGCTGCTGCCAGGTCCAGAGTGTGTCATGGGTCCCTGTACGGCCTCCCATTGCTGCTGCCAGGCCCTTAATCTGCCATGGGCCCCCGTACTGACTCCTCATGCTGCTGCCAGGCCCGTAATCTGTCATGGGCCCCTGTACCGCCTCCTCATGCTGCTGCCAGGTCCAGAGTGTGTCATGGGTCCCTGTACGGCCTCCCATTGCTGCTGTCTCCATCGCCACACTCTGCCATGTGCCACTTTCAGGTCTCCTCACACTGCTGGTGGGTTCCATTTTGTCATAGGGTACTGTATGGCCTCCCATTGCTGCTGCCTCCACCGCCACACTGTGGCTCCACACACTGGTTTTGGCCCCGTGACTGCCCAAATGAGTGAAGTGTGCGGTGATTCTAAGATCGACGGCACTCATCTGCATGTCATACTGACTGACAGTATTATTTCTCTTCCCCAGCAGACTCCAAGGGCATTTAAATTAAAGGTACAGTGTTCTGCACTAATATAAAGGCTCTCTGAAGCCTAGAAACACCCTTTTATAAGTTAAATTCGCAGCGAATATATTCGACTCGAATCAAATTTTTTTCACGAATTCGCCGAATCAGTCGAATCGAATCTTTAAATAATTCGCTCATCTCTAGTTATAATATTATTTACATCAGCATACATCTGTTCCTGTCCATCAAACATCATATGTATAGCATCCCTTCCTTATATGAAATGGCTTTGCTAAGCAGTAATAATTTCCATAGAAGGTATTAAGATCACTAACTATGACGTAAATTTGCCTCTTAAAAGACCATGAGACAACGGACATGAGAGACTCTCACTCACACGCTAATACTGACACTCTTATACATAACACACACATACATACAGGACTGAGAAGCTGCAACAGGTGCAAGCTGCTAGATCATCAATTCCGTCTACTTCCGGCTTTTTTACAAAGTCTAGAAGGACAGCATGAAGGACATGGGTAACTGCACATGGCAAGGACAGCCATGACAAATAATGGTGACTTTATCATTAAACTTTTGCTTGTTATTTAGGCTAGTAGTTTTATCTACATGGAACTGTTCATGATACGCTTTACATTGTTATTTTACACCATTGTGTGATAGAATAAAATCACACTTCATTTTTTATTTCAATGGCTCTTCATTCATAATCACCTCAAGACACTAAAAGAAGTATTGTATGTATCTAAAATCTAACAAGGATAAAAAGGAATCTTCCTCTTTTCTGCAATAGATGAACATTCATGGTATATTGGAACACAGGGGAGCCGGAATTTAGAAACAAAACATGAACTTCGCCTTTAACCTGATTGTAGGGAGTTGGTACAGCCGAGTCCTTGACAACCAATGACAGGAATGGCAATATTTGCTTACATGGCCGTGTAATCATGGGATAGAAAAAATGGTGCAACTCATATCTGGCCCTTCTGGTTTTGTAAGGATTTTAAGGGGGAACCCCCAAGCTAAAATAAAAAAAAGAAGTGTGGGGTCCCCTAAAAAATGTATACTAAACACTTATCCAAACATGGAGCCTGGGGCAGACAATGAAAGGGGGGGTCCCCTCCTCTGAACCATACCTGACCACATGCCCTAAACATGGAGGGGTACCTTTCCAAGGGGGGGGTCTCTTGGCAAAGCACCCTTTCCCATGTTGATGAGGACAAGGGCTTCTTCCCCACAACCTGGGCCTGGTGGCTGTACATAGTACTCATTCACAAAGAAAACATGTACACAGGTATTGACAAGTCCTTTACTCATCAACAGAAGTCCCATTGATGTACATTCATCATCGATCACATGGTCCCGTCATGTAGATCCACTTCAATCATGATGTCCAATGCCGGCCAACTGGGAAAAAGACGAAAACTCTGCTTGCCAATCCACGTTTGGTCCTATCTATTCCCTCCCTCTGACAGGTGAAAGCCCAAATATACAGGGGGGCGGGGTCTCCTATATGACATCACTGAACAACTATGGAGGGAACTATATTTGGTCAATAGAAAATTCCTCCTGCGCTTCAATGGATAATCCCTAACCTAAGCTGCTCACTCCCTACTCCTTGTACCAATAAGAGAACACAAAAAGAAATAACTAAACGGTGTAATGATAATAAATATCTACATATCTGTGCAGAACACAAACATAACAAATACATAAAATAAATAAATGGTGTAGCGATAATAAATATCTACATATCTGTGCAGAACACAAACATAACAAAGACATAAAATAAATAAATAAATGGTGTAGTGATAATAAATATCTACATATCTGCGCAGAACACAAACATAACAAATACATAAAATAAATAAATGAATGAATAAATAAATCACTTGTGATACACAAACAAGTGAAAAAAACCCGTGAAGAGAATACACAGGCGAGAATCCCCCCCCCCATCCCCAACTGGGGGATCAAATACAAATGTGATATCAGTGAGTAAATGTCAGTGAATAAAAGTCACCCCCTATATTTAAGGGAACATAATAAACATTTAAATTTAAAGTGCAACCCCTAATGGGGAACAATGAGTACAAAGTGATGTGTGTAGCAAACCTCATAATCACAGCAAACAAACAATACGTCATATATAAGGTCAGTCCATAAAAAAGTCCCCTCTGACTTCAGGGTACCCTGAAGAAGTCACGTGATCATCGTGACATAACACGCTGGTACGCCGTGACAGGACTTCTGGTGCGCGGTGACGTCACTTCCGGTGTGGGCACCATATTGGGACACCGTGAAATCATGCAGTACACCCATTACATGAGGTGAAAGGCTGATTTGAATTCATCTAAATGTGATGGGAATTCTCTGGCATTTTTTACTTTAATAAAGCTGACTTACACTATGGAGGATCTTTATTGTTTCTATTCTGATCCTCTGATGTGAGCGGCATTGCAAGATTATCCAGCGGTTGGAGGGAGTTCAGGAGGAATCCTGACACTGCTGATGCTTTCCAGTGCGGTCATCTTTCATATGACGCGGTAGTTCCTGTGAGGAACGTGGTTGATCCATTAAGTGAGCTGGCCTGTGTGGTCACTGTAAGGAGGGGAGGGGGCACTCAGGACATTTAAGGATTTTTCACGATTTGCTGTTTATTCGTGTTCACGAGAGTTTGTCAGAGGGGACTTTTTTATGGACTGACCTTATATATGACGTATTGTTCGTTTGCTGTGATTATGAGGTTTGCTACACACATGACTTTGTACTCATTGTTCCCCATTAGGGGTTGCACTTTATATTTAAATGTTTATTATGTTCCCTTAAATATAGGGGGTGACTTTTACTCACTGACATTTACTCACTGATATCATATTTGTATTTGATCCCCCAGTTGGGGATGGGGGGGGGGGGTTCTCACCTGTGTATTCTCTTCACAGGTTTTTTTCACTTGTTTGTTTATTACGAGTGATTTATTTATTCATTCATTTATTTATTTATTTATTTTATGTATTTGTTATGTTTGTGTTCTGCACAGATATGTAGATATTTATTATCACTACACCATTTAGTTGTTTATTATTCATATTTGGTCAATGATCTCATGGGCGTCCCCCAGACATGTTATATAATGGAGTTTTGAATTATTAATGTTTCTCTATAAATATTACTGAAATCACTGCTCCCAGCCACACCAAATGTTTGTATTTTTGTGCTTTGGTCCATTTTAGCCGCCATGTTATTAGTCTGACAATTCCAGCAAATTTTACCATTCTTTGCATTGGTATATATATGTTCCCCCCGGCAATGCCCCGCCCCCGCTCCCCCCATGCCCTTTATACATTCTCTCTCTATTAGCCTTAAAAATCAGCACAATTAACCCCCAGAAGGTGTCCCCCACAGATGTGATTGGGGTTCAGGAAATGTGACACTCCCTTCAAATATTATTTCTTTGCCGACTTTTTATATTTTAGATGTAACATTTGTTGTCTTCCTTTTGTAGCGCTTACCCCGCAGGAGCCGCTGGTGATGACGGGTCCTCTGTTCTGCCACGACTCTTAGAGCTGCTTGGTCCCCACTGACACACCCGGTTGTAGGTTGGAGCCCGTGTAACCCATGCGTTAGTAAGCTGCCCCTCTATGACACTACACAGAGAGTAGGCCAAGCAACTGGAGTAGGTGAGATGAATGCAGTAAAGCAATGCTGATAAATATTTCATAACTCAATGAACAAGCAAGCACACAGGGTTACAGATGCTGTACTAGATTGGCAATGTCCTATAGGCCGCCCTATAACCGTAACAATGTTATACCAAATTATAATGGACACAAACAGGGTTACAGTATTGCCATCAATGACACCAAGAAAACAAATGTCCTCATGTGTACTCCATGCATACAGCCCCAATAGTGGCCGGGCATATGTGCTCCTGACAAAGTTGTACCCCTGGAGGTGGCTATGAAGTATTGGTGCCTAATTGCCAGTTTTGGCTAGCTTTAGTTGGGGCCCTTCTGAAGGTGGTGCACATGTAGCTGTCCCTTTTAGAGTGTGCAGTAGACGGCTAGTGGGTTGCTGAATAAAGAGCTGTCTATATTGCCCTAACTATGTCAATGTTGGGATAAACACGGATGGTCAGCTCACCCCTCCTGGCACACAGAAATCCAGTCCAGATCACTTGGCAGTCTGCAGTTCTATGAAGTCAGGTCCCAGAAGCTCAGCTCTGGTGTAGGCCCTCACACCAGCAGCAGATCTCTACAGCCTTGGGTTCTGTCATGGCAGGAGACCTCACAGCCTCTCAGTACTTTGAACCTTGGGTGGGCACAGACACCCCAGCGATAGGTCTGCACTTCTCCAGGTCCCCGTACATAAGAAGCTCACAGTGGCTCAGGCTCTTGGCACTGTGGTGTGGGGGTGTATATAGAGAATGTGTCAATGGAATGGAAGGATGTTTGAGTCACAACTCACACAAAATATATTATATTACCATTTCATATACTTTATTCCAGAAGAATCATGAAGTTATAAATTCATTGAGAACAAAGCTTTCAGATAACCTCCATTTGTCATCATTATTTGTACATAATGTATCCATTTCCAGAACGTATGGTCATCTCCACCTCCACACATTCATTTCTACAAACTCCTCCCATTTTTATTCTATGACTGAACTCGACACGTTTCCTGGATTGGGATCCACTTCTTCAGGGAGAAGAATAATGGAGGATTGTTTAAGAATCAACACAACAAAATGTTCCAAAAATGAAGAAAACACAGAAATGTATAGATTGCTACATTTGTATACAACAATGTCAGAGTGCCCATGCTGTGGCTGCAGATACCTGGAAACCACCAGGGGAGGCGCTACACCATGATAGGAAATTCTATTGGGGGGACCAACACGGGGCCGAGGCTAGCCCCGCCCTCTAAGAGGATCCTCCTCTTCCATAGAAATGCTGGAAGGAGCCCCCTCCCATAGCTATCTTGTGTAACACGGCAAGTACTAGAAAGAGGAGAATTCTAAGATGAAAGCAGAGATAGATTCAGAACATCCATGTCCTCCATCTCTAAAGACGATTTCCAATATCTCATAGAATCCAACATCGTTTCTTCACGACTTCCCCCCCCCCACACCGATTCTCACATTCCCCCTACATGTACCAATCACCATTGTTTTACTAGAAAAAGACTTAGGACCCCTAAACATTATATATATATTAAGAAGAGACCCGAGAGAATAAAATGGTGGGTGATGCAATTTTGTGTCACATGGTATTTACGCTGCGATTTTTCAAACGCAATCTTTTGGTAAATAATACACTTTAATGAATTTTAATGGAAAAAAACACACAATATATAACCTGGAACTTAATTATCTCCATAAGTGAGGATTTAAACATTTTTAGGGGTTACCAGTTTGGAGTTACAGAGGAGGTCTGGAGCCGCCATCATTGCTCTTGTTGTTTGTGGTGATACCTCACATGTGTGGTGGGAACACCGTTTACATATGTGGAAGTTACCTACATATACATGTGAGCACGGGGGATGGGGACATGTTAAAAAAAGTATTTTTTTCATATTTTTACAATGTCCCTTTATGTATTTATTTATTTTTATCACTTTTATTGCTGTCATAAGAAATGTAAACATCCTCTACCCTGGAAAGGAGGAGATAAACAAACATCGATCTCTGCATTCCACGAAAAAATGTCAGTGTTCACATCTGCCGGAACCTGAAGTGACGTCCGGCCTCCCAGGACCATAGAGATGGCCAAGGACCATCCAGCCCACAGCCAGCTCTATGGTAATCATGCAGTACCTCCGGTTTAGGTACTGGGCTCCCTGATCACACAGGAGATGGTTGAGAGACCCCAGTGGGTGGGGAAGGGGGGGTTCCCCTCCAGCTGCCTATAAAAGCAGTCCAGCAGCTAATCAGCAACTAGGATGGCTTTTCCATGACAAGGAATGTCCAGCCTGGAGCTGCAGTCATCATCCCAGTACGTCCTACAGGCAGGAAGGGGCTAAAGTCTAAACCATCAATGAGGTGGATAGTACACGGTACTGCAGAGTGTGAGAGCCGGAGCAACCAATCAGAGGGGGGAGTGCAGGCAGCACTGTGATGTCTATTACTGATCAGCATGTTCCCCGCTCTCACCCTCTTCATATTCCCGTCTATTCTACATATTAGCAGCCTGATGTATGACGGCTCTCTGTAGAATATCGTCTTCTCTGGGGGGGAAGATGAGGAGGGTGAGAGCGGAGAACACGCTGCACACCAACATCCATCTCAGTGCTGCTTCCACTGGCACCGACACCCACACTGCTCCAATTCTAGGAAGGAGATGTTCTATTACAGTCCATGCCAAGACAAAGACTTGATTTCTAGTTGTGGATGGTGTGGGGAAGGAGGAGAACCCCGGCTGGCTTTTCCTACTATAGGGGGCTCTGGGACAAGGAGTGAGGGCCAATCTGTACCAGGGACACAGACATAGAAAGATCTGACAGGATCCCCAAACCTTCCCCTTCTTTACTCCACTAAACATGGGATTCTTATTTCACTCTGTGTTTCTGTTGAAGAGTTCCCCTCATTTCCTGTCTAGGAAAATGTTGTCACCGGGACAGGAAGTGAGGAGAACTCTTTCTAACGGAGCCCCAGATAGGAAACACCTGACCGGGGATCTAATCCTGACCCACTCTGCCTACAAACTAAGTCTTCAGTCCCACTGGATCCCACTTTGTAATCTGGAAACGTCACTTGAAGTCGCTCGATTCCAAAGTCGGATGTCAGTGCGACTTCAGGTGCGACTTGCAGGACATCTGTGTGACTTTATATACAAGTCTATGCAAGTCGCAGCTGAACTTGGAAAAAGTAGTGCAGGAAGAACTTTCATAATCGGTGCGACTCGGATGGAGGGGGATTTGTACCGGTATGACCGCTTCCATTGTGGACAATAGAGTGCGACTTGTCATGTGATGAGAAACTATCAACTCACATGACGAGTCGCACCGCTGTGACCGGGGACTAAGAAACACAGTCTGGGCTCTCTGGTACATCAGATTATTTCTTTCAGTAGTAAATCTGTAGAAGACGTCTTCATATATTTCCTCTCAGATTGTTACATTTATTTCCATCTCTTTGTAGTATACATTGTATGGAGGAGGGGGAGGGGCAGAGAGGAGGGGGAGGGGCAGAGAGGAGGGGGAGGGGCAGAGAGAAGAGGGAGGGGCAGAGAGAAGAGGGAGGGGAAGAGTGGAGAGGGAGGGGTGACCTCATCCTATCCCATCACAGTGACCGCACCCCACCCTCTATGTCTGATCATGTGCCACCCCACACAGAGGAACCACATGGGGGAGGGGCAGGGGGAAGGGGAGGGGCAGAGAAGAGGGGGAGGGAAAGGGAGGAGAGGTGACCCCATCCTATCCCATTCTAGTGACTGCACCCCACCCTCTATGTCTGATCATGGTGCAACCCCATATAGAGCGACCACATGGGGGAGGGGCAGTGAGGAGGAGGAGCAGAGAGGAGAAGTGATCCCCATCCTATCCCATCACAGTGACCACACCCCACCCTCTATGTCTGATCATGGTGACACCCCACACAGAGGGATCACATGGAGGGAGGGACAGGGAGGGGGGAGGGGCAGGAAGAGATGGCTGGTGTCACACTGTGATAACTCTGCTTAAAAATTACAAAGTATTATGTCAGATTGTTATGGGATGGATGGATGGATGGATGGATGGATCGATCGCATCATCATCATCATCACTGACCATTAGGACCAATGTTATTGTGACTCCAGTAATTGGACAGAAATTCTACCCAATCACAGAGATCGGTGACAGAGGAGAAATCTCACATTTATTTATAGTACAAAATCTTGCAGGAAGCCCCGCCCACCTCTATATACTATTGGATGAATATGAAATGAACTCCAATTTTTTGTCTGACATCACCAGGCTGTGGGCGGAGTTCTCACATCTCCCCCCTCCCCCCACATATCTTTATACAACCTCCCCCTACATATACCCCAGCATGGAGGGGCTCAGTGAAGGTGGTGGTGAAGGTGTGGAGGTGTCGGATCGGGTCACACAGATCATAGAAGGAGATCCGCCCGGCCTCATAATCCAGATATATCCTGACTCTGTTACTGGAGGGATTGGGGGGTAATGGGATCCCATGTCTGTCATGTATCACTGAATACTGATCACCTTCCCTGTCCAACCCCCAGGACTTGGTATTATATCCAATCACTGACTCCTCCCCTCCTCTCCTGACTATACTGGGGTAACACATCCCGATTATCCAGCTCTCTGACCCCCCGACATCCACATCCCAGTAATGTCTCCCTGAGGAGAACCTCTGACTGCTCATCATCTGAGGACAATACAGGAATCTCTCTGGTGTTTTGGGGCGATTCTGGTTTCTCTCTGACCTGGACACAGTTTTCCCGCCATCTGATATCTGTAGATCATTACCAGCTGTGTTTCCATCCAGTAATATGTCTGCAGCCCCCTGTATATAGAAGGATACATTTCCCCCTGTTATTATATCAGATAAACCTGTGTGTAAGACCCCCGCCACATCCAGCCCCCCTCCATCATGGAGGAGGTCCTCATGTCTCTCTCTGTCCTCATCATCTCCATCCTCAGTATCACACAAGTCACCTGTGTCTGATTCCTGTAGGACAGTCAGTGGATCCGTCATGTTACACAGCTCCTCAATGTCCCTCATCTTCCTGGACAGCTCCTTCTTCTTTATTTCCAGATCCCGGATGAAGATGGAGACCCGCTCTGCCCTCCCGGAGATGTCCCTCAGGACTCTCTTCTCCAGGTCTTCCAGACGTCTCCTGAGGTCCATAAACAGGGCAGTGACTCTCTCGGTGTCACCAGCTTCTTCTTCTTCTACTTTCCTCCTGTGTTCCTGCAGACTCTGGACTCTTTCCTCCATCTCCTCTCTCTTTGTCAGAAGTTTCTGCAGAACATTCCTCAGTGTGTCCTTCTTCTTCTCAGAAGCCCCATCTAGTGACATCATCTCATGTCCTTTATGTCCTCCAATCATACAACAAGACATACAGATACAGGTCTCATCCTCAGTGCAGTAATACTCCAGGATCTTCTTATGGACGGAGCATTTCCTGCTCTCCATGGACAAGGTGGGGTCAGATAAGATGTGTTCTGGGGACTTTTTGTGGACTTTCAGGTGTTTATCACACAGAGAAACCTCACAGTGTAGACAGGATCTAACAGCAGGTACAGGAGAGTCCACACAGTAAGTACAGAAGACCCCGGAGTCCTCCTGACCTGGCTGAGCAGACAGGAAATTCTCTGCTATGTTACGTAGTTTCATGTTCTTCTGCAGTGGAGGACGACCCGGAAACTTCTGTCTGCATTCAGGACAGGAATATCCTCCAGACCCCTCCTGTGTATCCAGCACACGATCAATACAGACCCGGCAGAAGTTGTGTCCACATCTCAGGGTCACAGGATCGGTATAAATGTTCAGACAGACGGAACATTCCAGCTCAGCTCTCAGAGCAGAAGACGCCATCGCTGACCACAGAAGAGAAACTAAACTGAAAGTCTCTGACACCGGAGAGGAATGCAGTGGGGGAGGGGTGACACCCTCCTACACAGGGTGAGGCTGGGCTGGGTGAGTATTATAGGACATGGAGATCAGAGTACAGAAGGAAGAAGATTTTATTTGCAGTAGTCATGACAATCGCACCTCCCAACATTGCAGGACAGAGAACGAGGGAAGGACGGATGTGGGGAGACGTGAGGAGCACTAAGTGCATTGAGATGGGAAGTGGAGGTGACTACATGATGCTGAAAAGGGATTCGGTTCTATAGAGTCTGAGCTCACACTATACACTGCGTATACTGCAGCCTGTGTACCCCCAAAACATGTCTTCATTATTGCACCCCAACATGCAGAGAGTAATGGGGGTAGTCACCTCGTCTAGGCAGGTTCAGTCTGTACTGAGCGCCCCCTTCAGTCTGAGGATGGGATATGTGGTTCCACTGGTGTAATATTACTATAGGGAAATGCCTTGTGGGTAAACAGCACCCCTTCAGTCTGAGAATGGGATATGTGGTTTCATTGGTGTAATATTACTATAGGGAAATGCCTTGTGGGTAAACAGCGCCCCTAAATTAGTGCACTGCTGAATAGCAAACAATGTCCAGGTCATGAAGGGGGTGGTTAGGGAATGCCCTCCAAACACTCCAGCACTATGATATGGAGATTTATCACATGAAGTAAATGAGTAGTCCTTGTGGCACTGAGGATCCTATATTCCCATAATACCCGGAGATGCTGGAAAATCCTGGTTCTTGAACACAATGACTGAGAGGGCTCCCCACCCCCACCAGGGTCTGATGGCAGACAAGGTGCCCTGTCACTGGGGTTTGGCATGAGGCTGGAAAGGAACAGAACAGCACAGGGGCAGGTTGGGCAGGAACAGCTGTCATGGAGACATATTAGACTGGTACATCTGGCAGAGACAGGCTCACTTAGAACTGCTGGCACAGAGGCAGGATTGATTGGGACTGGTGGTGCAGAAGCTGGTTAGACAGGAACTACTGGTGCACAGTCTCTACTGGAACTGCTAGCATGGAGGTTGAATTGACTGGAACTGCTGGCGCAGACACAGGCTCACTTGGAACTGCTGGCACAGAGACAAGTTCACTTGGAACTGCTGGCATAGAAACAGGCTCACTTGGAACTGCTGGCACAGAGACAGGCTCACTTGGAACTGCTGGCGCAGAGACAGTGTCAGGAAAGGCCTGCCCATAGTACAGGTAAAGTTCCACGGCGCACAAATATGTGCAGGGTCCTGGCAAGCTGAGCAGATGTGCAGGCACTTGGGCAGAGGCGCATGCAGTTGTGCTCACATTGGAAGAGGACCCTCTCCCCTGGATGAAATATGTCATCACCTGGCAGCGCTCACTCAAGCAGTTAAGACTCTACAGGATGGATATGCGCACCTGAACCCCGTGTACCTACTCCTGAGCGGTTTAATGGAGACCGAAGCAAGTTTAGAGCGTTCCGCAACGCATGTCAACTTTACTTCAATCTCCAGCCAAGAACCTTGTCTACAGAGACTGTCAAGGTGGGGTTCATTATTTCCCTGCTTCAAGGTGAACCACAAACGTGGGCATCACCCACATTTAAACACTATGACCACTCTCTTTGACGCAATGGCTCAACTATATGATGACCCACAACAAACCACTACCACTGAAGCAGCATTACATGCGCTCCAACAAGGTCACCGAGCGGCCGAGGACTACGTCACGGACTTTAGACGTTGGAGTGGGGATACCAATTGGAAAGATGCTGCCCTGCGTCACCAGTTCCACTTGGGTCTGGCTGAGCCCCTCAAAGACGAACTTGCTTAAGTTGGCATACCAGACTCTCTGGAGGATTTGATCACGCTAGCCATTCAGATCGATCGTCGCCTACGTGAACGCAGGTTAGAAAGGTCCAACCAAATTCCTAGGCCTACATGGATGCTACCTAAGATTCCAGCCTAATCCTCCTGTTGGAAACTTTAAACCTGAGACATCAGACACACCCGAACCCATGCAACTTGGGCTGATTCGTCCATCACTAACTCCAGAAGAATGCCAGCGCCACCGAGTCAATAACCTCTGCCTATACTGTGGAGAAACTGGCCATTATGTGCGTTCCTGCCCAGCTAAGCTGCATAAGCGCATCTCCATCTCTTCTGCTGTTCCTCCACCATGTTCTACCAGCACAACTCACATGGCTGTACCTATTTCCTTTTAGCTCCCTGGAAGAACCGTGTAGGTAACCGAAATTATTGATTCTGGAGCTTGTAGCTGCTTCATTGACCTATCCTTTGCAGCCCAACAACACATCCCTTTACAGCTGAAGGAACAAGGGCTGAACATATTTCTTGCTGATGGGTCTCGTATCAAGTCTGGATTAGTAAACAAAGAGACCCCACCACTCCTGACTACTATAACTAATCACCACCAAGAACTATTACGCCTAGACGCAATCGCCTCTCCTCTGTTCCCTGTTATTCTGGGCCTACCCTGGCTACAGGCGCACGACCCTCAAATCAACTGGAAGACCGGCAGGATTCAGTTTTCTTCTCCATACTGCCAAGAACACTGCTTACCCATGGCACCTTCACCCATACCTACATTACTTTGCATGGACTCTGATGCTGAACTTGCCCAAATAGTTCCACCATTCTTCAGGTACCAGAAATGCAATTTTGAACGGCAAAGCATCCCATTCCTCGGACTAATCATCTCCACAGCTGGAATCGAATTGGATCCACAGAAGATATCAGCAATCCTGGACTGGCCGGTCCCATTGGATAAAAAAGGAAATCCAACGGTTCGTAGGCTTCGCCAATTTTAACCGAAAGTTCATTAAAACATTTTCAGCCCTTATCTCACCTATTACCCAACTCAGAAAGCTAGGGGTTAGTTTCCACTGGACCCCTGAAGCACAGGCTGCTTTCAAATCTCTGAAGGAACAGATTTACAGCTGCTCCTATTCTAAGCCACCCGGATTCCTTACTACCTTATATCCTTGAAGTAGATGCATCAGAAATGCAGTGGGGGCAGTTCTTTCACAACGGAAAGGACTCAAGGAATTGATGCACCTGGTAGCTTTTTTCTCATGGAAACTCTCTTCGGCTGAAAGGAACTACGACGTAGGGGACCGGGAGCTTCTGGCAATTAAAGTAGCCCTGGAAGAATGGAGATACTTGCTAGAAGGGGCCACACATCCGATTTTAATTTATACAGATCACAAAAATCTCGAATAACTAAGGACTGCTAAACGCCTCAAACCACGTCAGGCCAGGTGGGCACTTTTTTTCTCCAGATTTACCTTCCATATCACTTATAGGCCAGGGTCCAAGAACACCAAACCTGATGCACTCTCACGCATGTTTGAGGATCCGAAGGATACCCCAAGGCCAGATACCTTTCTGTTGCTGTAGACTAGCCTCTTGTCCCAACTACAGCAGGCATCGGCGGGAGCATCCAGTCCACCCGGAATTACAGTACAGAGCAAGGATGGGCTTCTATGGAAAGGAGAACAAATTCTGGTACCTGAAGAAGTGCGGACCCTTGTCCTTGGGTATTGCCATGACCACCCCCATTAGCAGGTCACTTCGGGGTCTACAAAACACTAGAACTAGCACAGCACACATTCTGGTGGTCAGATATGGTAAAAGACTGTAAAACCTATGAAAAGACATGTACCATCTGCACCCGAAATAAAACCACCCAAAATAAAGCCTGGGGATTGCTCAGACCTCTGCGGGTACCTGATAGAACTTGGAAAATGATAGCAATGGACTTTATAGTTGAGCTTCCACCTTCAGCAGGATATACCGCTATCTTCGTGGTAGTAGACCGATTATCAAAGATGGCCCATTTTTTCCCCTGAAAAATACACCTTCCGCTTTTGAAACGGCTCGGGTCTTTATCATAGAAATTGTCAGGCTCCATGGGATCCCTATAAACATTGTTTCAGATCAAGGGATACAGTTCATATCGAGATTCTGGAGGGCACTATGTGAGACCCTGAAGATCAAGCTGTCCTTTTCTTCATCCTATCACCCGCAAACCAACGGACAGACCGAACAGACTAATCAGACCCTGGAGCAGTACATCCGGTGCTACACCTCTTTAGTCCAAGATGATTGAGTATCGCTCTTGCCTCTGGCAGAGTTTGCATACAATAATTCCAGCCATTCTGCCACCAAGCAATCTCCTTTTTTTTCTAATTATGGGTTTCACCCTGCCTTTTTACCTGACCTTGTGCCGGAGACTTCTGTCCCTGCTGCTCAAGACACACTGAATTTCTTTGTTACTAATAATAAATTGTTACAGGAGACGGTCACAAAAGCCCAGGAGGACAGCAAGAGGGTCTTCGACAGAAATAGAAGGGGAGAACTGATTCTGCACCCAGGAGACCAGGTCTGGCTTGCTACAACCAATCTGAAAATGGCGTGTCCTTCGGTGAAGCTGGCACCTAAATTTGTGGGACCGGTTCCGGTAAGACGCAAGATTAATGATGTCTCTTATGAGTTAGCACTACCGGAATCCCTTAGAGTGCACCCAGTTTTCCATGTATCACTATTAAAGCCTGCAGTACCCGATCCCTTTTCTAACCGAAGGCCAAGGCCCCCTGAGCCTATAAATATTGATGGAGAGGAGGAATTTGAGGTCGAGGCTGTTGTGGACTGTAGGAAAAGGAGGGGCCAGACACAATATCTAATCAAATGGAAGGGGTATGGGCCAGAGGAAAATTCATGGGAACCTGCAGAGAACGTACACGCTTTGGACTTAATTTGTGAATTTTTCTTAGCCACCCAAAAAAAAGAAGCCAATTGGGCATCCGGAGGCTGCCCATGGGGGGGGGGCAATGTCAGGAAAGCTCTGCCCATAGTGCAGGCAAAGCTCCACGGCGCACAAATATGCGCATGCGTAGGGTACTTGCAAGCCGAGCAGATGTGCAGGCACTTGGGCATAGGCACTCGCACATGCGGGCACACGCCTGTCACTAATGCTGGCACCAAGAGGGCTATTTAAACTGTCTGCTGTGGTTATCTCATTGAGGAATGTATTTTCGCCCTGCTTGTGTTTCCTGATTTCCGTGACTGATTCCTGTTGCCAAACCAGCCTGTTCCTGACTTCTGCTTGATTGCCTCCTGCCCTGACCTCTGGCTTGTCCTCGGATTACTCTTCTGCCTGCTCCTGTCTGATTAATCTGCTGTTACTGAACCTGGCCTGTGACCCGACTACTCTTCCTCTTGCCGCTATAAGCCTGATCTGCCTCACCAATATCGAACCCGGCTCGTCTGACCCTGCATCCTCAGCACGCGGTGCTCCAGCATCCATCCATCCCACACGGCTACATCTGCACCCTGCTCTGGCCTGCAACTCATCAGCCCACCAGCTGTTACCCGACTGATCTCAGGCATTCATACCCCACCATGCACCTGCAACTGCTGTCTCACGATCAGTGGTCCTCGAGCCGAATTTGTACGGGAGGTCTGCCTCTTCACCTCAGGCTCACTGTCCAGGTACGTGACACTGGCGCATGCGTGTCACTATGCTGACGTGATGTGTATCTGATGTCACTCACACAGTCACATTTATGATGGACATAAGCTGCACCATCATGGCGATGGGTCGTGGTGTTTCACATGCGCACAGCTACTTTTGCCGCGGCGGGGGTACTTGGATGTGGCACTTGGTGACAAACCTGAGGTATGGGCTGCAATGCCTTTCTGCCATATTGTAGGTTCAGCATATATGGGTTTGGCTGTATGGCTGGGATAGGTATACGGCTCCCAATGGACTATTTATGGTCCTTTATGATATTTCTTATCGGGACTCTGTATAAGGATTTGCTGCAAGTGTATTACATTGTCTCTCTATCTGGATCACTCTTGACGTTCATAAAGGAGGTGAAGTATTATGTTTAGTAACACATATATTGAGCTATTCTATTTTACAAGCCGCCTGTACATCCCCTGAGCGTATTACTTTGTTTATGGTATTCTAGGTGAGGTTTGTCATATGCACCACTATATGTGCGGGGCCCCTGCCTCATCAGGACTCCGGTTCCTGGATCTGGAAGCCTATACATTGGAGTACACACTGCCTGCCCACGAGACTATTTCCCTCCTGTCGTCCAGCCACACCAGGGAGTTTGTGGTCTTTTGGATATATAATACGCGGCTTTAATCCGTGTTTAGCCCATATCTAGTAAATGGACGTTTTCTTCAGGCTTGCCAACGCCCTTTTGATCTTTATCTCAGATTGCCACCAGCCTCTATATTTTGAGCCTTCACTGTTCTAGCTATTTGTGGGCACAATCTATGATCATTGTGAGGAGGAGTCCATATATTTGGCCTAAGAATTTGATAATGAGTACATTTGGACCCACAACACAATTATACTATTTGCTGGTGGTGCTGTGTGCTTCTTCTTGTAGGACTCCGTTATATACTATCGAGTTCCCTGGTCTGTTGCCTGTGTTCTGCACTCGGGTCTCCTATGTCCGCCCCCCAGACTAGATATCATCGGCTGTCGCTCTCCTATGTAAGCCCAGGGACTGTGTTTGTTTATTTTATGTATATTTTACTTTGCTGTATATAATTGATTGTGTATATATTGTTTGACCTCTTTATATCTTACATATAGTAGCACTGCTCTCCTGTACACAGAAGTCACGGTCCTGAAGAAGATAGATATGTAGGCGAAACGCGTTGACCGTTTCTTATTCTCAACCTTACTCCTTTGGAATCAAAATCCATGCTATAGGTGACATGTAATGTGTTACATGCAAAGGGATATGTGATTTACTACCCCCCCCCCCCCGTTGTGTTAGGGGGTTTTGTACTCCTTGTTCTAAAAAATCCTTTTTGTGTTCATTTTATGTGAATAAAGTGTGATATTTTATATGATTGTGTGGTCTCTCACTGTGCGTAAAAAAATCCACAAGTTTGGCCGTTCATTTTTTGTCCAGAAATTTTATTCTTGTCCTTCATCTTCATAACAAGGTAAAGGTCTGACTTCCCTACAGCATCGGTATTTCACCAAAGCGTCCATGTATCTTCCATAATGCAGGCTGTGATACTGACATGTGTCTTCTCTAGCTGGTCTGAAGTTGAGGGCCCCAGCACTATCTGTCAGTGTTGTGAGATGTCAGGCACCTGCAGCAACCCTACTGGTCTATTGGTGGGAGGAAGGGGCCTATTCAGAAGACCAAAAGAAGTAGGGAAGAGAGAAGTCTTGGCTGGTGAGTTTTTAACCTGCAGCTGCCATATACAATAAGGGATTTGGCTGTAGGTGGTCTCCAGATGGAAGGTCTCCATGGATGACAAGGGATAAATCTTCTTACCACATTTCATGGACTTGTTCGATGGCTGTTTTGTTCATCTCCATCAGGCTGTGCATTCACATAAATTTTATGGACATGTAAAACCTTCTTCAAAAAGGTCAAATGCACCTACAGGTGATGTCTGAATAATAGCAGAAGCTTCTCAGACAGACACAAGTCCAGAGCCCATCAACACAGACCAAGTTATAGAATGGTCTTCATGGAACTGATAAGAGGAAGGTAGGTCTTTTCCTTAGGGTAAGAGTTAGTAACCCTGTTGAAGTTTAATTTGAACCTGACTTTTACATTTAGCTGTTTGGTCAATCTGGAGAATCCTAGATGAACCCTGTATGCGGGAGATTAGCTACATGAATAAAGCTGGCCAATACACTGTAGGATTTTTCTCATTTTGGAGACCTAAAGTGACTGGCACCCAATTTCTGTTCTAATCTCCCCATTGCAGCCCTGGTGTAATTGCTAGCCCATCCCCTTCCCTGTGGAGGTAATATCTGTCTTCAGGGGGGTCATGGGGAGCTGTACAAGAACATAAATGCCTACATAAGACAATTACACTGAAGCTGTAGATTCCAAAATGGAAATAATGATAATTGTTTGTGATCATCTAAACTTATTTATGGAACAAATGGGGAAAATAAAATCTATATCGTACATGTACAACATAGAGCAGACATATACAACATACTAACCCAACATGGACATTACATATATGGGCAGAATAGAGGTAGGTTGTCACTCTTGGCCTGAATCAGTTCACACACAGGGAAAGGTGTAACACACTATACAGGGAGGAGTTCATAACCACCAGATCTATTTCGGGGAAAAAGCTGAAAAAAAGGCCACATACCTGTAACGATCGCGCGTCAGACCCCTGACCTTCTCACCAAACTTGTGACCGAAGGACTAGCCAATCTGAAGCCGCGATGTCACATGCGTAACAATGCCAAGCCAAGCTGCACCCTGCACAATGATTTTCCAGCTAATGGACCACCAATCGATGTACTAGCAGCCTGAATGTGATTGTTACTGGGTCAGGTTAATTACACAACTAACCCTCCACACTATCACCACCTCCTTTTTGTACAAGGAAAGTGGAAACTCAGCGATATCAGCTATAACACTATGATGGTTGAGATAATCGTCTGTCTAGCACGGTCACCACAGACAGGTTATACAGAGGGTTAAACAAACACAGTAGCACTGTTTTGGAGGCAGGAATTTATAAGTTGCATTAACGAGCTATAGAAACAATTCAACACTTTCAGAAAGAAAGATTTATTACTAAAAGGTCAAAAGGGTGCAATAAAAATATTTACAGAAAAAAGATGTAAAACGGGAGAATTCTTCAACTTACACTCTTAGGCCTGACAGCCCATTTTGTAGTTCCCCAACAGGGAGCCAAGGACCAATGCCTCATTTGGGGAGGGATGGTCTGGGCAGAGATTCAAACTAGAACTAAAATCTCTCATAGCTCATATTTTGGCTCATAACTTTTCCTTGGCACAAGTACCATCCCACCCGAGGGTAGATTAATATGCAAACGCATCTGAGGAACGGTTAGATGTGCAATATAAAATACATACTTGAGTGGTTCAAGAGATGTAATTTTCTGCTTTCCTATGTACTCCAGCCAAGGAGAGTGACATATCAAACTGTTTGTCTTCTCGTGGCCAATCTGAAGATATGCCTGGTTTTTTATGTAAGTCTCTCATATTCCAAGATATGAGACATAGGGGAAAATGGATTTTAAAAGTGTTATCTAGTTTCTTACTCGTCTGGAATGTCTTTGAACTCAGGCCAAGGCTTGGGTTATCTTTGTACGAAGTTATTATTATTATTAAACAGTATTTATAAAGCGCCAATAGTTCGCTCAGCGCTGTACATTACAAAGGGGGACAGAACATGTGACAGAACAATACCAATACAATGCAAAACATGAGGGGATTGAGGGCCCTGCTCTTTCGAGCTTACAATCTAGGAGGGAGGGGATGGTGGCACAGGAGGAGATAGCTGTGGGGGATGGAGTGGTAGGAAGAGTGGAGGAGGTCGGCAGGTTAGCAGGGGGTGGGGTAGGCTTCCCTGAAGAGATGGGTTTTCAGGGTGCGCCTAAAGGAGAGGAGAGTAGGTGATAATCTGATGGGTTGGGGCAGGGAGTTCCAGAGGATGGGTGACACCCTGGAGAAGTCCTGGAGGCGGGCATGGGAGGAGGAGACCAGGGAACTAGAGAGAAGGAGGTCTTGTGAGGAGCGGAGTGTGCGTGTTGGGCGGTACTTGGATATTAGGTCAGTGATGTAGTTCGGGGCAGTGTGGTGGACGGCTTTGTATGTCAGCGTTAGGATTTTGAATTTGATCCGTTGCGCAATCGGAAGCCAGTGGAGGGATTGGCAGAGGGGGGTGGAGGACACTGAATGGAGGCCAGTGGAGGGATTGGCAGAGGGGGGTGGAGGACACTGAATGGAGGCCAGTGGAGGGATTGGCAGAGGGGGGTGGCGGAAATGGAGCGGTTGGAAAGGTGAATGAGTCTGGCAGCCGTATTCAGGATCGACTTAAGTGGGGATAGTCAGTGGCGAGGCAGGCCAGTGAGGAGGGAGTTGCAGTAGTCGTTGTTGGATGTGATGGAGAAGTCAATGGGGGGTGGGGTCCGGGCTGGGGGGAAGACAAGAAACTCAGTTTTGGAGAGGTTCAGTTTAAGGAAGTGGAGCGACATCCAGTCTGATATGTCGCTCAGTAGGTGTGTGATTCGGGTGGAGACTGAAGGGGTGAGGTGGGGGGTAGAGAGATAGATTTGAGTGTCATCGGCATAGAGGTGGTAGTTGAAGCCATGAGAGTGTATAAGTTGGCCAAGGGAGGAGGTGTAGATGGAGAAGAGAAGGGGCCTGAGGACAGAGCCTTGAGGGACCCCAACAGAGAGGGGGAGTGAGGGGGAGGTGGTATCATTATAGGTAACGCTGAAAGAGCATTGTGACAGGTAGGATGAGAGCCAGGAGAGAGCAGAATCTCTGAGGCTGAGGGAGTGTAGTTTTTTGAGGAGGAGGGGGTGGTTGACTGTGTCGAAGGCCGCAGAGAGGTCAAGGAGTAGGAGCACTGAGTAGTGGCCATTAGCTTTGGCGGTTAGCAGGTCGTTGGAGAGTTTGAGTAAGGCAGTTTTGGTGGAGTGTAGGGGACGGAAGCCGGACTGTAGGGGATCCAGGAGGTTGTTGTCATTGGTGCCAGAGGTGCCAGATTGCTCAGCTTCCCAGCCAGCCCAGCACCCAGCTCAAAGATGGTTTATAGCTCGGAGGCCTGGGCCCTGGCCTGCCTGTGACATTTCCAACATGCACACACTGACCAAATGTCACTGTGACTCTCAGAGAGGGAGGGGGAGAATGAGGAGAGATATGTTTGTACAAGATGGATGATCCTTTGCCAAGATGGAGGTTGGAGCCAAAAGGGTTGAACCACGTCCATCTCTGTGCGCATGATTGCTACAATACCAATCCTTACATTGGTATTTCCACACATACCTTGTAGGACCTGTCAGGGATCATTAGTAGCCGGGTGTTCATTGCTTCCACCTCCAGGCCAAAGATGTTTATTCAGATTGAAATTTTGGACATCCATCTACTCTGTTAACTGCTGAATTCATAAAATATCTGCAATAGATGAATAGAATATCTGTGGGATCATCCAATTCCTATATTTTCATGTCACAGCAGCCATAACATCCTCCACTCCTCTGGGAAGGCTTTCTACAAGACTTTGGAGGGTCTCTGTGGGAATGTTTGCCCATTTGTGAGGTCAGGTACTGATGTTGGATGAGAAGACCCGGCTCACACATTGGGCTCCATGTTGGTCGCCAAAAAAATTTAGAAAGACTTGGCTTGGAATTCATCCCAGAGGTGTCCAGTAGGATGAGATTGGGGCTCTGTACAGGACACTCCAGTTCCTCCACACCAAACTGGTCATCCATGTCTTTATGGAGTTGTTCCTTCAGCATGGACATTTATATTGAGTTGTCCACCCACCATGGCCAGTAATGTGACCTGATAAATTAACAAAAAAACATAATACATTAATAATGAAAAACATTAATAAAGAGGGATCCATTAGATGGATGTAGGATATCATGAAGAGGGATCCATTAGATGGATGTAGGATATCAGGAAGAGGGATCCATTAGATGGATGTAGGATATCAGGAAGAGGGATCCATTAGATGGATGTAGGATATCATGAACAGGAATCCATTAGATGGATATGGGATATCATGAAGAGGGACCCATTAGATGGATGTAGGATATCATGAAGAGGGATCCATTAGACGGATGTAGGATATCATGAAGAGGGATCCATTAGATGGATGTAGGATATCATGAAGAGGGATCCATTAGATGGATGTAGGATATCATGAAGAGGGATCCATTAGATGGATGTAGGATATCAGGAAGAGGGATCCATTAGATGGATGTAGGATATCATGAACAGGAATCCATTAGATGGATGTAGGATATCATGAAGAGGGATCCATTAGATGGATGTAGGATATCATGACGAGGGATCCATTAGATGGATGTAGGATATCATGAAGAGGGATCCATTAGATGGATGTAGGATATCATGAAGAGGGATCCATTAGATGGATGTAGGATACCAGGAAGAGGGATCCATTAGATGGATGTAGGATATCATGAAGAGGGACCCATTAGATGGATGTAGGATACCAGGAAGAGGGATCCATTAGATGGATGTAGGATATCATGAAGAGGGATCCATTAGATGGATGTAGGATATTAGGAAGAGGGATCCCTTAGATGGATGTAGGATATCATGAAGAGGGACCCATTAGATGGATGTAGGATATCATGAAGAGGGATCCATTAGATGGATGTAGGATATCATGAAGAGGGATCCATTAGATGGATGTAGGATATCATGAAGAGGGATCCATTAGATGGATGTAGGATACCAGGAAGAGGGATCCATTAGATGGATGTAGGATATCATGAAGAGGGACCCATTAGATGGATGTAGGATACCAGGAAGAGGGATCCATTAGATGGATGTAGGATATCATGAAGAGGGATCCATTAGATGGATGTAGGATATCATGAAGAGGGATCCATTAGATGGATGTAGGATATCATGAAGAGGGATCCATTAGATGGATGTGGGATATCATGAAGAGGGATCCATTAGATGGATGTAGGATATCATGAAGAGGGACCCATTAGATGGATGTAGGATATCATGAAGAGGGACCCATTAGATGGATGTAGGATATCATGAAGAGGGATCCATTAGATGGATGTAGGATATCATGAAGAGGGATCCATTAGATGGATGTAGGATATCATGAAGAGGGATCCATTAGATGGATGTGGGATATCAGGAAGAGGGACCCATTAGATGGATGTAGGATATCATGAAGAGGGATCCATTAGATGGATGTAGGATATCATGAAGAGGGATCCATTAGATGGATGTAGGATATCATGAAGAGGGATCCATTAGATGGATGTGGGATATCATGATGAGGGATCCATTAGATGGATGTAGGATATCATGAAGAGGGATCCATTAGATGGATGTGGAATATCATGAAGAGGGATCCATTAGATGGATGTAGGATATCATGAAGAGGGATCCATTAGATGGATGTGGGATATCATGAAGAGGGATCCATTAGATGGATGTGGGATATCATGAAGAGGGACCCATTAGATGGCTATGTGATATCATGAAGAGGGATCCATTAGACGGATGTAGGATATCATGAAGAGGGATCCATTAGATGGATGTAGGATATCATGAAGAGGGATCCATTAGATGGATGTAGGATGAGAACATTTCCTGGGTAAGTCATGTCTGTGTAATTAGGGGGCGCTGTAGCCCCCAAGTAGTAAAGGATCTGGTATGGAGTAAGGTGCAGGAGGTGGAGGTAGAGGAAGAGCGCACCAACAACAGTGACTGATGAAATATATGGAAAAAACGAGTGCTAGATGTATGCAGGTGGAGCCGCCAGCATGAACGGTAATACCCTCAGAACCTTCTAAATACAATATATATGTCAACATGCAGCGCTAGGATGGAAAGTAATTATCATAAATTGTTACTAGTATCAAAAACCCGCATGATGTACGGATATATATAGTGTCTCTAGATATCGGAAGAAATTAAACAACACTCTGAAACAGTGCAAATATGTGGTATGAACGTGACAGTCTTACAGAAGGTCAGGGTAACAATGGTGACATTGGTGGTAGATATCGGTGTGGATTGCAGGAACCAGATGGCGCTTATTAATGCGCATATGAATGATGATACTCGGGTCATCTGAAGTTGGACATCTGGGATACGGATCGTCCGATGGACAGCCACAGGAATTACAGCATATCAGCCACACTTCCAGATACTTGCAAAATGTGCTATTGCACGAAACATGTCAGAAAGTGGCTTTCAGTGACCCTGCCACGTGGACCCCTCAGTTGGCTAGGTGCCAAAAGTGTTTTTGAAAGTGTAAGTGTCATTCTTTTTAATTGTTGTTCATCATAATAAAGCAGTGTTGCACTATGGCATTTGTTGTGCTTGGGCTCATTCCTCTATGAGCCTGCCTTTTAAAAGGAGACCATTGGATGATATCTTAACTGCTGGCTCCCTCTGGTGGATTTCGTGTGTACTACATACTCTTTGATGCTGGGCTAAAGACCTGTAATGACATCCTGATCGCTGGCTCCCTCTGGTGGATTTTGATCGCTTTGCAAGTATCTGGAAGTGTGGCTGATATGCTGTAATTCCTGGGGCTGTCCATCGGACGATCCGTATCCCAGATGTCCAAGTTCAGATGACCCGAGTATCATCATTCATATGCGCATTAATAAGCGCCATCTGGTTCGTGCAATCCACACCGATATCTACCACCAATGTCACCATTGTTACCCTGACCTTCTGTAAGACTGTCACGTTCATACCACATATTTGCACTGTTTCAGAGTGTTGTTTAATTTCTTCCGATATCTACAGACGCTATATATCATACGGGTTTTTGATACAAGTAACAATTTATGATAATTACTAGAGATGAGCGAATTTTTCAAAAATTCGATTCGCCTGATTCGCCGAATTTTCCGAAAAAATTTGATTCGATTCAAATTTATTCGCTGCAAATTTTACTTATAAAAAGGGTTTCTAGGCTTCAGAGAGCCTTTATATTAGTGCAGAACACTGTACCTTTAATTTAAATGCCCTTGGAGTCTGCTGGGGAAGAGAAATAATACTGTCAGTCAGTATGACATGCAGATGAGTGCCGTCCATCTTAGAATCACCGCACACTTCACTCATTTGGCCAGTCACGGGGCACGACGAAGAAGAAGAAGGAGAAGAAGAAGAAGAAGAATGAAAAGAATGAAAAGAAGAAGAAGAATGAAAAGAATGAAAAGAAGAAGAATGAAAAGAATGAGAAGACGAAGAATGAAAAGAATGAAAAGAATGAGAAGAAGAAGAAGAATGAAAAGAATGAGAAGAAGAAGAAGAATGAAAAGAATGAAAAGAAGAAGAAGAAGAATGAAAAGAAGAATGAAAAGAATGAAAAGAAGAAGAAGAATGAAAAGAAGAATGAAAAGAATGAAAAGAAGAATGAAAATAAGAAGAAAAATGAAAAGAAGAATGAAAAGAATGAAAAGAAGAATGAAAAGAATGAAAAGAAGAATGAAAATAAGAAGAAGAATGAAAAGAAGAATGAAAAGAATGAAAAGAAGAATGAAAAGAAGAAGAAGAATGAAAAGAAGAATGAAAAGAATGAAAAGAAGAATGAAAACAAGAAGAAGAATGAAAAGAAGAATGAAAAGAATGAAAAGAAGAATGAAAATAAGAAGAAGAATGAAAAGAAGAATGAAAAGAATGAAAAGAAGAATGAAAATAAGAATGAAAATAAGAAGAAGAATGAAAAGAAGAATGAAAAGAAAAATGAAAATAAGAAGAAGAATGAAAAGAAGAATGAAAAGAATGAAAAGAAGAATGAAAAGAAGAAGAAGAATGAAAAGAAGAAGAAGAATGAAAAGAAGAATGAAAAGAATGAAAAGAAGAATGAAAAGAATGAAAAGAAGAATGAAAAGAATGAAAAGAAGAATAAAAATAAGAAGAAGAATGAAAAGAAGAATGAAAAGAATGAAAAGAAGAATTAAAAGAATGAAAAGAAGAATGAAAAGAAGAATGAAAATAAGAAGAAGAATGAAAAGAAGAATGAAAAGAATGAAAAGAAGAATGAAAAGAAGAATGAAAATAAGAAGAAGAATGAAAATAAGAATAATTCCAGTAAAGCAAAAAGTGTTTCTGCAGAGTTCCTCTATTTCTGACAGTTCTCTGACAGTTCTTTCACATTTCCAGCGGTTGAAACATTGTATCTATTTGTTTCCTAATAAAAACATCTGTATCCTAAATGGAAACAAATAGATACAATGTTTCAACCGCTGGAAATGTGAAAGAACTGTCAGACAGCTGTCAGAAATAGCGGAGCTCACTGCAGGGACATTTTTGCCGGCTGTAGAAGGGATGAAAACGGCCGATCAGGAAAAATTTGATTCGACCATCCGAAGTCGGCAAAAATTCGGATTCGCTGCGAATCAAATTTTTCCTGAAATTTGAAACAAATTCCACTTCGCCTGATTCGATTCGCTCATCTCTAATAATTACTTTCCATCCTAGCTCTGCATGTTGATATATACAAAAGTGACTGATGGTTTCCTTGTTATGTAATAAATGTTCTGTACATGAAGCTCTATGACAGGACACACGTCTTATATTGTAGCTGAATACCGGGGAGGCAAAAGAGATTGTGACACAAAAAGGTGGCTGGAATACGACCCCCTGATGGAGAGGGGGCGCTATCACACTTTGCACTGACACCCAAACTAAACTTTTATCATTTTTATTATACAGATAGAACTTTCTTTTGATGGTATGTAATCACCACTGGGGGGGTGGGGGCTTTTTTTTTTGCTAACAAAAATAAAAACAAAAATAAACAAGAGAAATGAACATGTTCATTTCTTTAGCAAATAAATAATATTTATACATAAATTTTAGCCAAAATGTATTCTGATCCGTTTCTTTGGTGAAAATACCCCAAATCAGTGTTTATTATTTAGTCTGTAGGGAGTTATAGAGACCACAAACTATTCTATATTATAGAAACAGAACAAGACCGACCCCCCGATATTCTATGCTTGGTGTTATAAAACATTTTTCTTTATAAATTCAAAACAAAATGTATTCTACTCCATGTCTTTGGTGTAACCCCCCCCCCCCCCCCCACAAGTGCATAGTGATTGGTTGTATGAATGTTATAGAGCCTACAGACTATGGGAGATATATCTGAAAACTGCTCCATCCTGATGTACTGACAGCCGATCTCATATCTGGAGGCCCCAAAATGTCAGGACAGTACAAATCCCCCCAAATGTCAGGACAGTACAAATCCCCCCAAATGTCAGGACGCTACAAATCCCCCAAAATGTCAGGACAGTACAAATACCCCCAAATGTCAGGATGGTACAAATCTCCCCCAAATGTCAGGACGGTACAAATCCCCCCCAAATGTCAGGACGGTACAAATCCCCCCCAAATGTCAGGATGGTACAAATCCCCCCAAATGTCAGGACGGTACAAATACCCCCCAAATGTCAGGATGGTAAAAATCCCCCCCAAATGTCAGGACGGTACAAATACCCCCAAATGTCAGGATGGTAAAAATCCCCCCCAAATGTCAGGACGGTACAAATACCCCCAAATGTCAGGATGGTAAAAATCCCCCCCAAATGTCAGGACGGTACAAATACCCCCTGTAACGGAAGCGCAGGCAGGACAGAGCACACAGAGAAGATGGGAAACACACAAAGCTTTATTGAAGCAACAAAAGGACAGACACTCAATGGGGAAATGACAGGGAGGGTGATGTGTGCGCAAACCAGGGATGATTCCAGGCACGGGGGGTCTTCAGCGACAGGCAGGAAATCTCCCCCCTAGGCTTGGGGTCTCAGCCAAGCTCCCTCCGTGACTAGACAGCGGATTGGAGTCTTGGGCAACAGGCGGGCAACCTACCCCTGGGTAAAGGTCTCGGGCAAAAGGCAGGCAATACCCCCCTAGGCTTGG
Organism: Staurois parvus; assembly: GCF_062004578.1. Taxonomy (NCBI): domain Eukaryota; kingdom Metazoa; phylum Chordata; class Amphibia; order Anura; family Ranidae; genus Staurois; species Staurois parvus. The sequence goes on along the minus strand of NW_028318762.1, from coordinate 48,530 downwards.
GGCCTCAGTCAAGCTCCCTCCGTGACTGGACAGTGGATTGGAGTCTCGGGCAACAGGCAGGCAATCTCCCCCTGGGCAGGGGTCTTGGGGACTCAACAGGACTCTAGCTGTTGAGTCTGGCCTCAGCACAGCTCCCACCCAGCTTTCTAGGGACATCGGGTTCACAGGGACTCAACGGGTAGCGATGGCTCAAGCACTCAGGGGCACCACAGGTAGCTATACTTCAGGCATGCCATCAGGACATGGGTGGTCAGTGCACACACAGCGGGGCTGTTCGGAACACAGGTGGTCGGTGCACACAGCGGCGACAGTTCAGGACACGAGCTGTCGGTGCACACACTGGGGACAGTTCCGAACACGGGTGGTCGGTGCACACAGCAGGCACAGTTCAGGACACGGGTGGTCAGTGCGCACAACAGGGACAGTTCAGGACACGGGTGGTCGGTGCACACAGCGGGGACAGTTCAGGACACGGGTGGTCGGTGCACACAGCGGGGACAGTTCAGAACACGGGTGGTCGGTGCGCACAGCAGGCACAGTTCAGGACACAGGTGGTCGGTGCGCACAACAGGGACAGTTCAGGACACGGGTGGTTAGTGCACACAGCTGGGACAGTTTAGAACACGGGTGGTCAGTGCGCACAACAGGACCAGTTTAGGACCCGGGTGGTCAGTGCACACAACAGGGACAGTTCAGGACACGGGTGGTCAGTGCACACAGCAGGAACAGTTCAGGACACTGGTGGTCAGTGCACACAGCGGAGACAGTTCAGGACACGGGTGGTCAGTGCACACAACAGGAACAGTTCAGGACACGGGGGGTCTGTGCACACAGCGGGGACAGTTCAGGACACTGACAGTAAGCAGCTGGCAGACCCTCAGCGGCAGGCGGCTCCAGACAGGGACGACCAGCGGTCAGCGTTCCAGGGACAACCAGCGATCAGCAGACAGCAGCAGCTCCCAGGGCACTCAGCAGCAGACAGCTTCCAGGGACAGTGTGCAGGCTCCCTCAGCCACAGCTCCCAGGGCACTCAGCAGCAGACAGAGTGCAAGGATGCTCAGTAGACAGGCTTATAGACTGGCAGGGTCTCAGCTGTGGGGTCTGACCTTTGAGGAGAAGGCTCATGCAGAGCTGTGGAGACTCCCAACCCTGGGGTGTTGTAGAGGGCTACAGTCCTGACCTTTTGGGGTCTGCAGAGTGCGCAGGGGGGATGGCTGGGGAGGCTCGGTCCCCCTCACCCGAGCCTCCCAGCATCTTTTTGGGAGCAAGATGATAACCAACAGCATGGACAGGAACAGAGAGAGATGCTGCTTCCTGTGTGGGTCTCTTGAAGATCATGTGGGACGCGGCTAGGTTGCCTCGGCAACGGCCGGCCCAGCCCTGTCCATGGAAACCCCACAGACCTTGGAATGTACAAGGGGGAAGGGAGGGGTGGAGGGATATGGTGGGGGCACCCTCCAAATGTCAGGACTATACAAATCCCCCCAAATATCAGGACAGTACAAATTCCCCCCAGATGTCAGGATGGTACAAATCCCCCCAAATGTCAGAACAGTACAAATCCCCCCAAATGTCAGAACAGTACAAATCCCCCCAAATGTCAGGACAGTACAAATCCCCCCAAATGTCAGAACAGTACAAATCCCCCCAAATGTCAGAACAGTACAAATCCCCCCAAATGCCTTCTTTTTGGAAAGTAGTCACTCTGAGGTATTTAGTAAGAGGCATGGCGAGATTTTTGAAGTTGTAATTTTTGGTCACAATATATATTTTTTACATCCTGTCCCCATAGCAGTACAGCGCCGTCATATAACTGGTGTGGGCGTGGTCAGTGACAATGACTGGTGACAAAATATATATATATTCTTTTTCTTTTTTATTAACTTTTCTTCTTTTTTACCATTTTTCCCATTTTCCTGTTACATACTATGACCAGAGCAGTGCTGCGTTACCATAGTGACACTGTACTACTCTGGGAAGGTGAACAGGATTTATTATTACACTATGTGCCCCTGCTTCTCCGGGCTTTACCCTCCCACCGGGGAGCCTGGAATAAAAGCCAGCACTTCCACCAGCTTACCATAGAGATGCTCAAGGACCAGAAGGTCCCCAATGATCTCTATAGTATAGGAAACCAGAAGTGACCAGCATTTTCATCATTTCCAGCTTCCCGGATGTAAGCAGCGCCATCTTTAAATGTGGAAAATATCTGATCCCTCCGATCTTAGTGCGGTCAGAGGAGACATCCAGGATCTAATAGACCCCAGATTTCTCAGTAAAGAGGACCGGTCACTGACTATTGCAGTCACTGGATAAGTTTACATTTAAAATGAACCTCTCGCCCTCCGGAAGATTTACCCCCCTTCATGACCAGGCCATGTTCTGCTGTTCAGCACGGCACTATTTCAACTGGTAATTGTGCGGTCGTGCAATGCTGCACCCAAAGTTTATGTCCTTTTTTCACACAAATAGAGCTTTCTTTTGGTGTTATTGATCAGCTCTGAAGTTTTTACCTTTTGTGCTATGAACAAAAAAAAATCAAAATTTGGAAAAAACAATATTTTTCACTTTTGCTTGTACAAAATATCCAATAAACTCAAAGTTAGTCATAAATTTAGGCCAAAATGTATTCTTCTCCATGTCTTTGGTAAAAAAATCCCAATAAGTGTAAATTAATTGGTTTGTGTGAAAGTTATATCGTCTACAAACTATGGGATGTATATTGGAATTTACGCAGCTTTTACTTTCTGACTATCACATTTCTCGAGGTGCTAAAATACCAGGACAGTGCAACAACCCCCCTCTCCAAAAAAAATGACCCCTTTTTGGAAAGTAGACACCCCAAGGATTTTGCAGAGTGGCATGCTGAGTCCATGGAACATTTTATTTTTTTGCCACAAATTTTTTGAAAATGACAATTTTATTTTCATAAAACAAAGTTGTCATTTATATGATATATTGCTCATGCATGCCATGGGAATATGTGGAATGACACCCCAAAACACATTCTCCTACTTCTCCTGAGTATGGGGGGACCACATGTGAGAGGCTTTTTGGCAGTCTAGCTGCATCCAGGCACCCAAAATCCAATGACCACCTCCAGGCTTTCAAAGGGCATATTTCCTCATATCACTTCCCCACTACCTATCACAGTTTCAGAGGTTCTAAAATGCCAGGATAGTAGAAGCACCTCCTCAAATTACCCCTTTTTGGAAAGTAGACCCCCCAAGGAATTTGATAAGAGGCATAGGGAGTAGTTTACAGATCTCATTTTTGTCACAGGGTTTTGAAAATGAAAAGAAAAAAATACATTTTTCTTTTCTTTCTTATTCCAAAAACATATGACAACAAATGAGATCTGCAAAATACTCACCATGCCTCTTAGGAAATACCTTGGGGTGTCTACTTTCTAAAAAGGGGTCATCTGGAGGGGGAGGGGCTTTTACTATCCCAGCATTTCAGGGCCAACATTAGAACCTTCTGCCCCACATCACCCACTGTTGAAGGCCGAGCCTTTTCTGACACTTTTTGTTTACATGAAAAAACATTTTTTTGCTGGAAAATTACTTTGAACCCCCAAACAGTAAATATTTTTTTAAAGCAGAGACCCTGAAGAATAAAATGATGGGTGTTGTAATTTTTTACGTCACATAGTATATTCACAGCGATTTTTCAAATGCAAATCTTTTGGGAAAAATACACTTTTTAGAATTTTAATGCACAAAAAAAACAATATATTGCCAAATTGTTTGATAAAATATAAAAGATGATGTTATGCCGAGTAAATAGATACCAAACATGACATGCTTTAAAATTGTGACAAAGTACATACATTTTTATTATCAATAGGCGATGCTTTAAAAGCCTTTACAGGTCACCAATTTATATTTACAGAGGAGGTCTAGTGTTAGAATTACTGCCCTCGATCTGACGTTTGCGGCGATACCTCACATGCATGGTGCAACCGCTGCTTACATACTGGCACGGGGTCAACGCTTGCGCATGCAGGTGCGTGGTGACGAGGATGCTTTTTATTTTCTTAGTTATTTTGATTTTTTAAATTTATTTTTACACTGTCCCTTTCATTTTTTGTTATCACTTTTATTGTTATCCCAGGGAATGTAAATATTACTTGTGACTGCAATAGGCATTAACAAGTGCTCTTTTTTGAGAAATCTGGGGTCTATCAGACTCTAGATCTCTCCTCTGCCCTTCCATCATCTCATCTCACCAAGATCGCTGTGATCAGATGCTTTCCCAATTTACAAATGACGCTGTTAAAGTGCGGTGAAAGGGAAATGATGAAATGCTCATAGCTTCCGATTTCTTAGATCATAGAGATGATTGGAGCCATTCTGGTCTCTGATCAGCTCTATGGTCAGCTAGCGGAACTGCCAGCTGCATTCTGATTCCCCTGTGGGACAGGAGAGCCCAAGAAAACTGTGGGAGGCGGGGTGGTGATGTCCCTTCCCGCTGCTTGTAAAAACAATTCAACAGCTAATTGGCCACTAGGATTGTTTTTACATGAAAGCCGACTGCCAGCTAAAAAAAATGGGTCTGCACTTCTCCAGGTCCCCACACACAAGAAGCTCACAGTGGCTCAGGCTCTTGGCACTGTGGTGTGGGGGTGTATATAGAGAATGTGTCAATGGAATGGAAGGGTTTTTGAGGCACAACTCACACAAAATATATTATATTACCATTTCATATACTTTATTCCAGAAGAATCATGAAGTTATAAATTCATTGAGAACAAAGCTTTTGTTTAATTTCTACAAACTCCTCCCATTTTTATTCTATGACTGAACTCGACACGTTTCCTGGATTGGGATCCACTTCTTCAGGGAGAAGAATATTGGAGGATTGTTTAAGAATCAACACAACAAAATGTTCCAAAAATGAAGAAAACACAGAAATGTATAGATTGCTACATTTGTATACAACAATGTCAGAGTGCCCATGCTGTGGCTGCAGATACCTGGAAACCACCAGGGGAGGCGCTACACCATGATAGGAAATTCTATTGGGGGGACCAACACGGGGCCGAGGCTAGCCCCGCCCTCTAAGATGATCCTTCTCTTCCATAGAAATGCTGGAAGGAGCCCCCTTCCATAGCTATCTTGTGTAACACGGCAAGTACTACAAAGAGGAGAATTCTAAGATGAAAGCAGAGATAGATTCAGAACATCCATGTCCTCCATCTCTAAAGACCATTTCCAATATCTCATAGAATCCAACATCGTTTCTTCACGACTTCCCGCCCCACACCAATTCTCACATTCCCCCTACATGTACCAATCACCATTGTTTTACTAGAAAAAGACTTAGAACCCCTAAACATTATATATATATATTAAGAAGAGACCCGAGAGAATAAAATGGTGGGTGATGCAATATTTTTCTCACACGGTATGTACGCTGCGATTTTTCAAACGCAATCTTTTGGGAAATAATACACTTTAATGAATTTTAATGAAAAAAACACACAATATATAACCCATTTTTGGTGACATAACAAGTAAATAGATACCTAACATGTTCCACTTTAAAATTGCGCACATCTGTAAAATGGCAACCAAACTACGGAACTATAAAATCTCCATAAGTGAGGATTTAAACATTTTTAGGGGTTACCAGTTTGGAGTTACAGAGGAGGTCTGGAGCCGCCATCATTGCTCTTGTTGTAACGTTTGTGGTGATACCTCACATGTGTGGTGGGAACACCGTTTACATATGTAGGTGAATGAAGGAGATGTTCTATTACAGTCCATGCCAAGACAAAGACTTGATTTCTAGTTGTGGATGGTGTGGGGAAGGAGGAGAACCCCGGCTGGCTTTTCCTACTATAGGGGACTCTTGACAAAGAGTGAGGGCCAATCTGTACCAGGGACACAGACATAGAAAGATCTGACAGGGGCCCCAAACCTTCCCCTTCTTTACTCCACTAAACATAGGATTCTTATTTCACTCTGTGTTTCTGTTGGAGAGTTCCCCTCATTTCCTGTCTAGAAAAATGTTGTCACCGGGACAGGAAGTGAGGAGAAATCTCTCTATTGGAGCCCCAGATAGGAAACACCTGACCGGGGATCTAATCCTGACCCACTCGGCCTACAAACTAAGTCTTCAGTCCCACTGGATCCCACTTTGTAATCTGGAAACGTCACTTGAAGTCGCTCGATTCCAAAGTCGGATGTCAGTGCGACTTCAGGTGCGACTTGCAGGACATCTGTGTGACTTTATATACAAGTCTATGCAAGTCGCAGCTGAACTTGGAAAAAGTAGTGCAGGAAGAACTTTCATAATCGGTGCGACTCGGATGGAGGGGGATTTGTACCGGTATGACCGCTTCCATTGTGGACAATAGAGTGCGACTTGTCATGTGATGAGAAACTATCAACTCACATGACGAGTCGCACCGCTGTGACTGGGGACTAAGAAACACAGTCTGGGCTCTCTGGTACATCAGATTATTTCTTTCAGTAGTAAATCTGTAGAAGACGTCTTCATATATTTCCTCTCAGATTGTTACATTTATTTCCATCTCTTTGTAGTATACATTGTATGGAGGAGGGGAGGGGCAGAGAGAAGAGGGAGGAGCTGAGAGAAGGGGGAGGGGCAGAGAGGATAGGAGGGGCAGGGAGGAGGGGTGACCTAATCCTATCCCATCACAGTGACCGCACCCCACCCTCTATGTCTGATCATGGTTCCACCCCACACAGAGGGGCTACATGGGGGAGGGGCAGGAAGCAGGGGGATGGACAGAGAGAAGAGGGGGGGGGTAGCTTCATCCTATCCCATCACAGTGACCACACCCCACCCTCTATGTCTCATACCCCATACAGAGGGACCAAGTGGGGGGAGGGACAAAGAGTAGGGGAAGGGGAAGAGTGGAAAGGAGATCCCATCCTATCCCATCACAGTGACTGCACCGCACCCTCTATGACTGATCATGGTGCCACCGCACACAGAGGGACCACATGAGGGGAGGGGCAGAGAGGAGGGGGAGGGGCAGAGAGGAGATGTCTGGTGTCATACACTGTGATAACTTAAAAATTAAGTAATTTGTCAGATTGTCAATGGATGGATGGATGGATAGATAGATCGCATCATCGCTGACCATTAGGACCAATGTTATTGTGACTCCAGTAATTGGACAGAAATTCTACCCAATCACAGAGATCGGTGACAGAGGGAGAAATCTCACATTTATTTATAATACAAAAACTTTCAGGAAGCCCCGCCCACCTCTATATACTATTGGGTGAATATAAAATTATTTCCAATTCTTCATCTGACATCAACAGACTGTGGGCGGAGTTCTCACATCCCCCCCCCCTCCCCCCACCTATCTTTATACAACCTTCCCATACATATACCCCAGCATGGAGGGGCTCAGTGAAGGTGGTGGTGAAGGTGTGGAGGTGTCGGATCGGGTCACACAGATCATAGAAGGAGATCCGCCCGGCCTCATAATCCAGATCTATCCTGACTCTGTTACTGGAGGGATTGGGGGGTAATGGGGTCTCATCATAATCATGTATCACTGCATACTGATCACCTTCCCTGTCCAAACCCCAGGACTTGTTATTCCATCCAATCTCTGACCCCCCTCCTCTCCGGTCTATACTGGGGTAACACATCCCGACTGTCCAGCTCTCTGACCCCCCGACATCCACTTCCCAGTAATGTCTCCCTGAGGAGAACCTCTGACTGCTCATCACCTGAGGACAATCTTGAAATCTCTCTGGTGTTTCTGGACAATTCTGGTCTATATCTGACCTGGATACAGTTTTCCCGTCATCTGATATCTTTAGATAATTATCAGCTGTGTTTCCATCCAGTAATATGTCTGCAGGTTCCTGTATATAGAAGGATACATTTCCCCCTGTTATTATATCAGATAAACCTGTGTGTAAGACCCCCGCCACATCCAGCCCCCCTCCATCATGGAGGAGTTCCTCATGTCTCTCTCTGTCCTCATCATCTCCATCCTCAGTATAACACAAGTCACCTGTGTCTGATTCCTGTAGGACAGTCAGTGGATCCGTCATGTTACACATCTCCTCAATGTCACGCATCTTCCTGGACAGCTCCTCCTTCTTTATTTCCAGATCCCGGATGAAGATGGAGACCCGCTCTGCCCTCCCGGAGATGTCCCTCAGGACTCTCTTCTCCAGGTCTTCCAGACGTCTCCTGAGGTCTATAAACAGGGCAGTGACTCTCTCAGTGTCACCAGCTTCTTCTTCTTCTACTTTCCTTCTGTGTTCCTGCAGACTCTGGACTCTTTCCTCCATCTCCTCTCTCTTTGTCAGAAGTTTCTGCAGAACGTTCCTCAGTGTCTCCTTCTTCTTCTCAGAAGCCCCATCCAGTGACACCATCTTATGTCCTGTGTGTTCTCCAATCAGACAACAAGACACACAGATACAGGTCTCATCCTCAGTGCAGAAATACTTCAAGACTTCCTTATGGACGGAGCATTTCCTGCTCTCCATGGACAAGGTGGGGTCACATAAGATGTGTTCTGGGGACTTTTTGTGGACTTTCAGGTGTTTATCACACAGAGAAACCTCACAGTGTAGACAGGATCTAACAGCAGGTACAGGAGACTCCACACAGTAAGTACAGAAGACCTTGGAGTCCTCCTGACCTGGCTGAGCAGATGAGAAATTCTCCGCTATGTTACGTAGTTTCATGTTCTTCTGCAGTGGAGGACGACCCGGAAACTTGTCTCTGCATTCAGGACAGGAATATCCTCTGGATCCCTCCTGTGTATCCAGCACACGATCAATACAGAGCCGGCAGAAGTTGTGTCCACATTTCAGGGTCACAGGATCGGTATAAATGTTCAGACAGACGGAACATTCCAGCTCAGCTCTCAAAGCAGAAGACGCCATCGCTGAGAGCAGAAGAGAAACGAAACTGAAAGTCTCTGACACCGGAGAGGAATGCAGTGGAGGAGGGGTGACACCCTCCTACACAGGGTGAGGCTGTACTGGGTGAGTATTATAGGACACGGAGATCAGAGTACAGAAGGAAGAAGCTTTTATTTGCAGTAGTCATGATAATCGCACCTCCCAACATTGCAGGACAGAGAACGAGGGAAAGACGGATGTGGGGAGAAGTGAGGAGCACTAAGTGCATTGAGATGGGAAGTGGAGGTGACTACATGATGCTGAAAAGGGATTTGGTTCTATAGAGTCTGAGTTCACACTATACACTGCGTATACTGCAGCCTGTGTACCCCCAAAACATGTCTTCATTATTGCACCAACACCCCAACATGCAGAGAGTAATGGTGGTAGTCACCCCATCTAGGCAGGTGCAGTCTGTACTCCCCACTGCAGGTGGCGCTTGACTGAAGTGGCAATGCAGAAGGGGAAGGAAGTTGTGAGGAACTTGGTTCCTCTATGACTTCCTGCAGTCACAGGGAGATATTTGTCTGATTGGACATTGGTGCCCCATGTGATCCTAGCGACCATCTTGGGTCAGGCAGAAGCAGAACCTATTTAAGACTCCAGCTTTTGGGTTTGGCACACTTTATGTGAATGGCTAGTGTAGGGACAGGATCCCCGTCTGACATGATCAATGTGTCACAAATTCACCCACATGCCACGCCCTGTCAGGGCTCCCGGGTATGACCAGAGGTGTGTGACTGACGCAGGGAAACGCAGACTTCAGTTATGTTATAAATATAATTTATTAACACTAACAATACAAACATAAACGCAGTGCAATACTAAAACATAATACAGTGCAAACAAACCCAACCAACCACCCACAGATAACTGTACATACAATGCAAGCGTCGTCAGGCAGGCCGGGTCAATATCAATCGGGCAGGTAGGTACAGGGGGAGCAAGCGGAGAATGGTCGGGGTCACAAGCCAGGTTCAGTAGGTAGCGGGCAGCGTGGTACAGAGGGTCAGGCAGAGGGATGGTCAGGAACGAGCCGGGGTCAGAGCAGGAGAAGTCAGCAGAGGTCCAGATCAGGCAGGGTCAGCAACAAGACAGGAACAGGAATAGGATGCAGGAACAGGATACAGGGCCCAGGAAAAACACACACCAAGGCAGAGACTGCAGGTCTGGCCATCCCTTAAATACACCAGTATAAGCAGTTTCAGGTGTTTGGCTGGCTGCAAGGTTGAGTCTCTGATTGCTGGGAGCACCCGCTGGCCAGCCCTGGTACTGCAGTCCATAAGGCAGGTGAGTCCCACCATTGTTGGCCAGTCCATTCCTGACAGTACCCCCCCCTCAAGGAGCAGCCTCAGGATGCTCCAAACAGTCCTAGCTGGGCAAAATGTTCCACCGCCCGGGTCTGGTAACTGGCGGGATATTAAAGACTGGCACACCGGGCAGGACTCCGGGCAGCGGCACACCGGGCAGGACTCCGGGCAGAAGCCCATCGGGCAGAGGCACACTGGGCAGAGGCACATCGGGCTGGACTCCGGGCAGAGGCACATCGGGCTGGACTCCGGGCAGAGGCACATCGGGCTGGACTCCGGGCAGAGGCACATTGGGCTGGACTCCGGGCAGAGGCACATCGGATCACCAGGCGACGCAGCAGGCACCGGGCCACCAGGTGGAGCAGCAGGCAGCAGGCCACCAGGCGGAGCAGCAGGCAGCGGGCCACCAGGCGGAGCAGCAGGCACCGGGCCCCCAGGCGGGGCGACAGGCATCGGGCCCCCAGGCAGGCGACAGGCATCGGGCCCCCAGGCGGGGCGACAGGCATCGGGCCCCCAGGCGGGGCGGTGGGCGCCGGGCCCCCAGGCGGAGCAGCGGGCGCCGGGCCCCCAGGAGGGGCGACAGGCATCGGGCCCCCAGGCAGAGCGGCGGGCACCGGGCCCCCAGGCGGAGCGACAGGCCTCGGGCCCCCAGGCAGAGCGGCGGGCGCCGGACCCCCAGGCAGAGTGACAGGCATCGGGCCCCCAGGCGGGGCGACAGGCATCGGGCCCCCAGGCGGGGCGACAGGCATCGGGCCCCCAGGCGGGGCGACAGGCATCGGGCCCCCAGGAGGGGCGACAGGCATCGGGCCCCCAGGCGGAGCGGCGGGCGCCAGATCCCCAGGCGGAGCGACAGGTCTCGGGCCCCCAGGCGGAGCGGCGAGCGCCGGACCCCCAGGCGGAGCGACAGGTCTCGGGCCCCCAGGCGGAGCGGCGGGCGCCGGACCCCCAGGCGGAGCGACAGGCACCGAGTCGCTGGGCACAACAGTGGGCTCCGAGTCAACTGGCATCACCGCTGGCACTGGGTCAGACATTGGATCGTCTGGCTGGACAGCGGGCACCGCGTCATCTGGCAAGTCAGTGGGCTCTGAGTCAACTGGCATGACTGCGGGCACTGGGTCAGACATTGGATCGTCTGGCTGGACAGCGGGCATCGGGTCACCAGGCATCAGGTCATTTGGCTCGACAGCGGGCACTGCAACATCTGGCAAGGCAGTGGGCACCACGTCACCAGGCACGACAGTGGGCTCTGAGTCAATTGGCACGACAGCGGGCACCGGATCAGGTACCGGATTGTCTGGCTCGACAGCGGGTATCGGGTCACCAGGTATGACAGCGGGCACTGGGTCACCAGGCATCAGGTCATCTGGCAAGGCAGTGGGCACCGAGTCACCAGGCACGACAGCGGGCTCTGAGTCAATTGGCACGACAGCGGGCACCGGATCAGGTACCGGATTGTCTGGCTCGACAGCGGGTATCGGGTCACCAGGTATGACAGCGGGCACTGGGTCACCAGGCATCAGGTCATTTGGCTCGCCAGCGGGCACCGCGTCATCTGGCAAGGCAGTGGGCACCGAGTCACCAGGCACAACAGCGGGCTCTGAGTCAATTGGCACGACAGCGGGCACCGGATCAGGTACCGGATCGTCTGGATCAACAGCGGGCATCGAGTCAACTGGCCTAATAGGATCATCAGGCTGGATCAGTTCATCAGGCTGGGTAGAGGCATCAGGCTGAGTGGAGGCATCAGGCTGAGTGGAGGCATCAGGCTGAGTAGAGGCATCAGGCTGAGTAGAGGCATCAGGCTGAGTAGAGGCATCAGGCTGGGTACAGACATCAGGCTGAGTGGAGGCATCAGGCTGAGTGGAGGCATCAGGCTGAGTAGAGACATCAGGCTGAGTAGAGGCATCAGGCTGAGTAGAGGCATCAGGCTAAGTAGAGGCATCAGGCTGAGTAGAGGCATCAGGCTGGGTACAGACATCAGGCTGAGTAGAGGCATCAGGCTGAGTAGAGGCATCAGGCTGAGTAGAGGCATCAGGCTGAGTAGAGGCATCATGCTGAGTAGAGGCATCAGGCTGAGTAGAGGCATCCGGCTGAGTAGAGGCATCAGGCTGGGTACAGACATCAGGCTGAGTAGAGGCATCAGGCTGAGTAGAGGCATCAGGCTGAGTAGAGGCATCAGGCTGAGTAGGGGCATCAGGCTGAGTAGGGGCATCAGGCTGAATACAGGCATCAGGCTGAGTAGAGGCATCAGGCTGGGTAGAGGCATCAGGCTGAGTAGAGGCATCAGGCTGGGTACAGGCATCAGGCTGGGTACAGACATCAGGCTGGGTACAGGCATCAGGCTGGGTACAGGCATCAGGCTGGGTAGAGACATCAGGCTGAAGTGCGGGTGCCGAGGCACCAGGCTGAACCACGGAAGGCAGGTTCTCAGACGGCAGGCTCACCGGTTTGGATACTGGCAGGATGGTATTGGTTGGAAAGAATTTTCGCTTTTTTCTGGTTTTAACTACTGGAGCACCGTAAGTAAACGCAGGTCTGCAAACGAATGGAGCAGCTGAGGACAGAGAAGAGCTGGAGGATGGAACAGGAGAGGGAGCAGTTGCTACAGAGGACTTCTTTACAGGGTTAAAGGCAGGATAGGTGCAGCGAGTGGGAACAGGGGACTGACATGCGGTAGATAGCAGGGCAGGAGGTGCTGTTGGGAATGCAGGAATAGAGCTTTGAGGAAATAGATTAGAAGCAGGACTGGGTCTTTGTAAGCTGACTGAGGCTGGGTGCAACAAGTCTGACCATGTCTGCAGTATGGGTTGAACAAAGCTGAGCTTACACAAAGCCTGTCTGGTCAATGACTGCACTGCGTTTATACAATCTCTTAGTGTCTGTGGTGAACATGTGGAATAACGCTCCAGAAAGTAGCCCACATCATCCTCTAATAACCACACCAGGGACTCTACCTGGTCGGCACTAAATGGCGGCAAAAATTCATCCCTGCATTCGGGGGAACCAGATGAAACCAACTCTGCACAAACCTCAATCAATGGCTGCACCTCAGAGAACTCTGTGCCCTGATCTACTAGAACATGAGCGATCCGTATACATTCTAGCAGTTCATCCCGGGTATACTCCTTCAGAGTCTGATAAGCATACTCCCTGTCATCAAACACTAGCAGATATAAATACACAACCTCATCCAGATCCATCCTTCCCATCAACAAGCCAAGATGGCTTCCCTGTGCAGCCACTTCTGGTCAGGATTGGCCTTGGTGTAATGTCAGGGCTCCCGGGTGTGACCAGAGGTGTGTGACTGACGCAGGGAAACGCAGACCTCAGATATGTTATAAATATAATTTATTAACACTAACAATACAAACATAAACGCAGTGCAATACTAAAACATAACACAGTGCAAACAAACCAAACCAACCACCCACAGATAACAGTACATACAATGCAAGCGTCGTCAGGCAGGCCGGGTCAATATCAATCGGGCAGGTAGGTACAGGGGGAGCAGGCGGAGAATGGTCGGGGTCACAAGCCAGGTTCAGCAGGTAGCGGGCAGCTTGGTACAGAGGGTCAGGCAGAGGGATGGTCAGGAACGAGCCGGGGTCAGAGCAGGAGAAGTCAGCAGAGGTCCAGATCAGGCAGGGTCAGCAACAAGACAGGAACAGGATGCAGGAACAGGATACAGGGCCCAGGAAAAACACACACCAAGGCAGAGTCTGCAGGTCTGGCCATCCCTTAAATACACCAGTAAAAGCAGTTTCAGGTGTTTGGCTGGCTGCAAGGTTGAGTCTCTGATTGCTGGGAGCACCCGCTGGCCAGCCCTGGTACTGCAGTCCATAAGGCAGGTGAGTCCCACCATTGCTGGCCAGTCCATTCCTGACAGTACCCCCCCCCCCTCAAGGAGCGGCCTCAGGACGCTCCAAACAGTCCTAGCTGGGCAAAATGTTCCACCGCCCGGGTCTGGTAACTGGCGGGATATCAAAGACTGGCACACCGGGCAGGACTCTGGGCAGCGGCACACCGGGCAGGACTCCGGGCAGAGGCACATCAGACAAACACACACCAAGGCAGAGTCTGCAGGTCTGGCCATCCCTTAAATACACCAGTATAAGCAGTTTCAGGTGTTTGGCTGGCTGCAAGATTGAGTCTCTGATTGCTGGGAGCACCCGCTGGCCAGCCCTGGTACTGCAGTCCATAAGGCAGGTGAGTCCCACCATTGCTGGCCAGTCCATTCCTGACACGCCCACAGCGACTAGCTAACCGAGGCGCACGTGAGGCCGTGACTTGGTGTAAAAGGGAATAAGGGGGACTGAACTTTCAATATATAAAACCGTATGTAAGACTGGACCTGATATACTTTCACAGTCTGCACTACCTCTTGGGAGACTCCACTCCAATCCAGCTGGTGGACCACACACTGGCAGATACAAATCTTACATACAATCTGGTGCACACTAAGGGATGAGGAGCAGATTAGCAATCACACCCTTCTAGGATTCCTACAGCTGAGTGTCCTTAGAAGGAAGTGGGCGTGGTGCTACACAGACAGTGTGTGCTGTGTGAGGTCCTGCTAGGCCTCAGTCTGAGCCAGGGACTAAATTTCTGGCACTACCCAGGAGAGGATGGCAGAGCCCGGCCATGATCCGGGAGGAGGGACCCCTGGGGCTCCTAGTACCGGTCCTGACCTGCCAGCTATTGAGGACCTGGGAAAAGGCCCTAAAGGTGGGGAATCGTATGCGGCTTATCGGGGCCATGTGGCCCCCCATGTGTCAAGGATTGGGAAGGAGGAAGACAAGCTGGTCAGAATGAAAAATGACCTCCGGAAGTTCAAGTCATCTTATGATCATGTGTGGAGCACGAAGCGGCAGTCTATGAAGCCTGAGCTGAGCGTATGGAGCAGGCAGTGCGCCAGCAATGTGATCTAGTGGAGGCCCAGAAAGCATCCAGCGGGTTCATGTGGGAGAAATACATGAATGAGGAGCGTTTCAGGCAGGCCCGTGACAGATCCTTAGCGGCCGCGAGGGGCCAGATCAGAGAGGCGGTGTCATCCGGGGACCTGTCAGACCCCCCAGGTGAGGTTGGAGAAAGCAGCAAAGTTACTTCTCAGTGTGCTGGAGAATGTTTGATACCGGAGGGTGAGTCGGAACCCATCCTTCCTCAGCAACAGCGGCTAGATTTGGGATCCCAGGTGGAGCAGGAGGAGGAGGTTGGTGCCATGGAATTTGTGACTGCATTAGAGTCCCCCCTGCATGGACGGTGAAAGGTTGTCGCTAGCCCCTGGCTATCTGTCTTGATCAGTCTGTTGAAGGTATGGACATCCAGAAGACTGACTTCACCTCAGGGAGTAGACAAGTGCACACAATGATAGGTGAAATCAATCTACAATTTTGTATTAGCGGGAAGAGGATTAATATAACAAAAAAGAAAGGTGGGGGGCACAGAGTATCTGGGAAACACTTAATTCTCAGTAATTGATTGGCTGAATACAGATACAAGCATTGACGTCAATCCTGAATAATGATGAGAAGCAAAATTGAACTTTCCCAGGAATAAGGAATGTGTCTACAATATTTCAAAACACTTATCTGCTACATACAATAGAATCTGGCTAGATACTTGTCAAGGCTGTGAACATGACTTTCTCAGGCATTGTAATCAGTTACAAGTATCCAACAATTATTTTCTCATGAAACAGAAATATTTGACATTTAATTGTATCATAACAGAAACAGGTGCTTGTTAATACCAAGAAATAATTGGATACTATCAGCGCCTCTACCAAGGCTGAGCTAAGATAAGGAATAGAAGAATATTGTGAGGACAGTTCTGTAACACATAACTGACAGCATATTTTCATTAACTCATTCTGGTTATAATTAGAGATGAGCGAATCGAAGTAGGCGAAGTGGAATTCGAGTCGAATATTGGAAAATAGCCTACTTCGGACGCGCGAATCAAAATTTTTCCTAAAATGGCGGCGGACATGTGCGGCGACGGAGCGGGGATGTCTGGGAAGGCGCGCAGACAAGGCGCGCTGACCCATAATGCATTCCTTAATGACATGTGATCGCATTAGCCAATCAGCAGCCAGCCAGCACTGTGTAATGGTGGAGCTATAAATAGCGGCCATTTTAGAATTCTTCATTTGCCTCCAGTCATTCAAGAGAGGCAGACCGCTCTGTATTAGGGACAGAGTTAGGGCCACAGAAACGTTACTTGGGGACAGAGAAGCATTACTCAGGGACACAGAATTGTTAATGAGGGCCACAGAATCGTTACTTAGGGCCAAAGAAACGCTAGTTAGGGCCACAGAATTGTTACTCAGGGACAGACAGAATTGTTACTGAGTGCCAGAGAATTGTTACTTAGGGCCACAGAAACGTTAGTTAGGGCCACAGAATTGTTACTCAGGGACAGACACAGAATTGTTACTGAGGGCCACAGAACTGTTACTTAGGGCCACAGAAACGTTATTAGGGCCACAGAATTATTACTCAGGGACAGACAGAATTGTTACTGAGTGCCAGAGAATTGTTACTTAGGGCCACAGAAACGTTAGTTAGGGCCACAGAATTGTTACTCAGGGACAGACACAGAATTGTTACAGAGGGCCACAGAACTGTTACTTAGGGCCACAGAAACGTTAGTTAGGGCCACAGAATTGTTACTCAGGGACAGACACAGAATTGTTACAGAGGGCCACAGAACTGTTACTTAGGGCCACAGAAACGTTAGTTAGGGCCACAGAATTGTTACTCAGGGACAGACACAGAATTGTTACTGAGGGCCACAGAACTGTTACTTAGGGCCACAGAAACGTTATTAGGGCCACAGAATTGTTACTCAGGGACAGACAGAATTGTTACTGAGTGCCAGAGAATTGTTACTTAGGGCCACAGAAACGTTAGTTAGGGCCACAGAATTGTTACTCAGGGACAGACACAGAATTGTTACTGAGGGCCACAGAACTGTTACTTAGGGCCACAGAAACGTTAGTTAGGGCCACAGAATTGTTACTCAGGGACAGACACAGAATTGTTACTGAGGGACACAGAACTGTTACTTAGGGCCACAGAAATGTTAGTTAGGGCCACATAATTGTTACTCAGGGACAGACACAGAATTGTTACTGAGGGCCACAGAATTGTTACTTAGGGCCACAGAAACGTTACTCAGGGACACAGAATTGTTACTGAGGGCCACAGAACTGTTACTTAGGGCCACAGAAACGTTAGTTAGGGCCACAGAATTGTTACTCAGGGACAGACACAGAATTGTTACTGAGGGCCACAGAATTGTTACTTAGGGCCACAGAAACGTTACTCAGGGACACAGAATTGTTACTGAGGGCCACAGAACTGTTACTTAGGGCCACAGAAACGTTAGTTAGGGCCACAGAATTGTTACTCAGGGACAGACACAGAATTGTTACTGAGGGCCACAGAATTGTTACTTAGGGCCACAGAAACGTTACTCAGGGACACAGAATTGTTACTGAGGGCCACAGAACCGTTACTTAGGGCCACATAATTGTTACTCAGGGACAGACACAGAATTGTTACTCAGGGACACAGAATTGTTACTGAGGGCCACAGAACCGTTACTTAGGGCCACAGAAACGTTACCTTAGGGACACAGAATTGTTACTGAGGGCCACATAACCGTTACTTAGGGCCACAGAATTGTTACTCAGGGACAGACACAGAATTGTTACTGAGGGCCACAGAACCGTTACTTAGGGCCACAGAATTGTTACTCAGGGACACAGAATTGTTACTGAGGGCCACAGAACTGTTACTTAGGGCCACAGAATTGTTACTCGGACAGACACAGAATTGTTACTCAGGGACACAGAAGTGTTACTGAGGGCCACAGAACCGTTACTTAGGGCCACATAAACGTTAATCAGGGACACAGAATTGTTACTGAGGGCCACAGAACCGTTACTTAGGGCCACAGAATTGTTACTCAGGGACAGACACAGAATTGTTTCTTGAGGGACACAGAATTGTTACTGAGGGCCACAGAACCGTTACTTAGTGCCACAGAAACGTTAATCAGGGACACAGAATTGTTACTGAGGGCCACAGAACCGTTACTTAGGGCCACATAAACGTTAATCAGGGACAGACACAGAATTGTTACTGAGGGACACAGAATTGTTACTGAGGGCCACAGAACCGTTACTTAGGGCCACATAATTGTTACTCAGGGACACAGAATTGTTACTGAGGGCCACAGAACCGTTACTAAGGGCCACAGAATTGTTACTCAGGGACAGACACAGAATTGTTACTCAGGGACACATAATTGTTACTCAGGGACACAGAATCTTTGAATTAAAGAGTATGTCAGACAACATGCAGAGGAGTGGCAGAGGAGGCAATGTTTCAGGAGCGAGCAGACGTGGCAGCAGAGGAAGGGGTCGAGGCAGCACTATTCGCAGCCAGAGGCCAGTGCTCCTGGTGTCATCCAGCGGTCGTGTCTCCACTGACAACCCTGCCGTCATCGATTGGTTGGCTCGGTCGTCTTCCTCTTCCCAGGTCACCTCTGACACCTACAGCCAACGGTCGGTGGGTACGTCAGACACAACCGTTAGTTGGCATGGCCCGGGAGCAAGCCCACTGAAATCACGTGTCCTCTACCTGCCCCTGTCCTTTGCTGTTCCCTCACCAAGCGAAGTATCGCATGCTGTGGGCTCAGCCCCACTGTACAGTGAGGAAGAGCTAACAGAGGGCCGTCAGGAACGGGGGGAGACATCCGCCTCTTCAGCAGCCAGGCGAACAAGTACTGGCGAGGAGAGTGGCTCGGTAGCCGGTCTAGAGACAGGTCTGTCTCCTGACCCAGACGCAGCCGAGGGGGCTAGTAGTGAGGCGGAGACCCTACTTGATGATGAGGAGGTTGATCGCACTTGGCTGCCTCGTCGTCATCAGGTAATTTCTTCCGCATCATCAGGAGAAGAGGGTGCCAGCTTGGCAGCGAGCGAAACAGTCGATGGGTTGCCCAGGAGGCAGCAGGGTCGCATCAGTGTCAGTGGAGCCAAACGTCCACGGAGTAGAGCACCAGCTCCACTGCAGCCTACCACCACGGCCAGTAGTGGTGCCGGTGTGCACGGAGGAAGTAGCAGTCAGCCAGTGAGGAGTAGCGGGGGCAAAGTTTCCTACTCGGATGTGTGGCAATTTTTCGTCAAGCCGCCCGAGGAAGTAAACGTAGCCGTATGTCGACTATGTGGCCAGAAAGTCAAGCGTGGCCAGGGGGCCCATGTTGGGACTACAGCGTTGCGTCAGCATATGCAGCGTCGCCATTTGGTGGCCTGGGAAAACCGTGATAAAGATACGGCGGTTCTGCCTGCCCCAGCCCCCGCTCCATCACCCGCTCCGTTACTTGCTCCGTCACCCGACGTCGTCAATCGCCCTCTATCAGCCAGTCAAGGCTCCAACACCTCTGCTGAGGGGAGTTGTCGCTCGTTGGCATCTTCCGCTCGTTCAGATGCTCCTTCTCCTGCTACTCCTCTTCTCGGATTCCGTCAACAGTCTTTCTTGGAATCCGTTTCCAAGAGACAACAGTTTGCGAGCACGCACCCGATGGTGCAAAAGCTGAACGTCCTCCTGTCCAAGTTGCTGGTGCTGCAGTCCCTCCCTTTCCAAGTGGTGGACTCAGCACCTTTCCGAGAAATGATGGCTTGTGCCGCGCCGCGGTGGAGAGTGCCAAGCCGTCATTTCTTCGCCAAAAAGGCAGTGCCAGCCCTGCATTCACATGTAGAAGAGATGGAGGGCCAGTCTTTGAGCATGTCGGTCTCTGCCAAAGTGCACGGCAGCGCCGACGTGTGGAGCTGTAACTACGGTCAGGGACAGTACATGTCATTTACGGCCCACTGGGTGAACGTGGTGCCGGCACAGCCGCACCAGCAACTTGGACAGGTCACGACGCTTTTGCCTCCACGTTTGCACGTCCTTGGTCCAGCAAACATGTCCGCCTCTACCACCTCTTCTTCCGCCGTGTCCTCAGCCGCCACCCCCGTGCCAAGTCCCATTACCCGACCGGCATATCACATGTGCAGGGCGCAACGGTGTCACGCTGTGCTTCACCTGGTATGCCTTGGTGAACGTAGTCACACAGGGGAGGAACTTCTGAGTGTAATGAACAGAGAAATCGACAGATAGCTGTCTCCGCGCAAACTGAAAATCGGAACCATGTTGACCGACAACGGAAAGAACATGGTGTCTGCTCTGCGTCAAGGAAGGTTGTGCCATGCGCCATGCATAGCTCACGTGTTCAATCTGGTTGTCAAGCGGTTCCTAAAATCCACCATCCCACTGCAAGACATCCTTAAAATGTCACGTAAACTGTGCATGCATTTCAGCCATTCCTACACCGCAAAGCACACCCTCATTGAGCTGCAGCGGCAGAACGGAATTCCACAGCATCGCCTGATCTGCGACGTTGCAACAAGGTGGAATTCAACCCTACACATGTTAGACCGCCTTTACGAGCAGCGAAAGGCCATCACCGATTTCCTGATGTTACAAGCGGATAAAGGTACTCCCCTGTGTAACTTCGATGTCAGCCATTGGCAGCTCATGCGTGACACCTGCCGCTTGCTCAGGCCCTTTGAGGAGGCCACGCTATTCGTGAGTCGGCAGGACTATGGGATGAACGACGTCATTCCTCTGTTGCACGTCCTTGAACAAATGCTGTTAACAATGGCTGGTCAGGGTGCGGTAGACGTGGCGCACAGATCTCAACGCCACATGACCCCTGTGGGGGCAGGACAGGAAGAAGAGGAGGAGGTAGAGGAGGACATTTGTGCTCAGGAATTATTGAGTGAAATGGGTGGTTTTTCCACTCAGCGGACAGGAGTGGAGGAGCAGGAGCATCTGGTAGAGGAGGAGGAGGAGGAGACAGAGGACCCAGACGCACCGTGACAGTATGCTGTGGAGATGGAGGCAGGGAGTCCCTCGCATTCCTTGGCACAAATGGCCCATAGCATGCTCGGTTGCTTGCGTAGCGACAGCCGAATAATAACCATCAGACAGAGGGATGACTTTTGGCTGTCCACCTTGTTGGACCCTCGCTACCGTTCCAAAATGGTGGCCTTTTTCACACCTGCTGAGAGGGAGGCCAAAATTACGTACTATAAAAACCACCTATGTAGTCAGTTGGTCTCTGCCTTTCTGCTCCAACGTCCATCCTCAGACACTGTGGGCCCTGTGCGCTCGCGTTCCGCTGCCATGGCAGCAGGGGAGGGGTGGGGTGGTAGGAGCAGTGGCAGCTCCACCAGCAGCGGCTGCCTCAGTCTGCAGTCGATGATGAGTAGCTTTCTTCACCAGCGCAGTGAGGAAACTACGAACCAGCCGCAGCAGCAGCAGCAGCATCAGGTGGACCTGGAGCAGGAGCTCAAACAACAGGCTTGGGCCTACTTGGACAGCACCCTGCCAACCGAGGTAGACAATCCCCTTGACTACTGGGCAATGAAACTTGACCTTTGGCCCCAACTAGCTGAATTTGCCCTTGAAAGGCTGTCATGCCCGGCCAGTAGCGTGGCATCCGAGCGCGTGTTTAGTGCGGCAGGAGGTATTGTAACTCCGCGGAGGACACGGCTGTCCACCCAAAGTGTGGAGAGACTCACGTTTGTGAAAATGAATCAGGCGTGGATTAGTCTGGATTTCAAACCACCAGTTCCTGACACAACTGACTAAATCCGCCATGAATCATGCCCCAAACAGGTGCCACTTTCAGGTCTCCTCACACACTGCTGGTGTGTTCAATTTTTTGTCATAGGGTGCTGGGAGATTACGGGCCTCCCATAGCTGCTGCCAGGCCCCTAATCTGCCATGGGCCCCTATTCCGCCTCCTCATGCTGCTGCCAGGTCCACAGTCTCTCATGGGTCCCTGTACGGCCTCCCATTGCTGCTGTCTCCATCGCCACACTCTGCCATGTGCCACTTTCAGGTCTCCTCACACTGCTGGTGTGTTACATTTTTTGTCATAGGGTGCTGGCAGATTACGGGCCTCCCATAGCTGTTGCCAGGCCCCTAATCTGCCATGGGCCCCTATACCGCCTCCTCATGCTGCTGCCAGGTCCACAGTCTCTCATGGGTCCCTGTACGGCCTCCCATTGCTGCTGTCTCCATCGCCACACTCTGCCATGTGCCACTTTCAGGTCTCCTCACACTGCTGGTGTGTTACATTTTTTGTCATAGGGTGCTGGCAGATTACGGGCCTCCCATAGCTGTTGCCAGGCCCCTAATCTGCCATGGGCCCCTATACCGCCTCCTCATGCTGCTGTCAGGTCCACAGTCTCTCATGGGTCCCTGTACGGCCTCCCATTGCTGCTGTCTCCATCGCCACACTCTGCCATGTGCCACTTTCAGGTCTCCTCACACTGCTGGTGTGTTCAATTTTTTGTCATAGGGTGCTGGCAGATTACGGGCCTCCCATAGCTGCTGCCAGGCCCCTAATCTGCCATGGGCCCCTATACCGCCTCCTCATGCTGCTGCCAGGTCCACAGTCTCTCATGGGTCCCTGTACGGCCTCCCATTGCTGCTGTCTCCATCGCCTCACTCTGCCATGTGCCACTTTCAGGTCTCCTCACACACTGCTGGTGTGTTCAATTTTTTGTCATAGGGTGCTGGCAGATTACGGGCCTCCCATAGCTGCTGCCAGGCCCCTAATCTGCCATGGGCCCCTATACCGCCTCCTCATGCTGCTGCCAGGTACACAGTCTCTCATGGGTCCCTGTACGGCCTCCCATTGCTGCTGTCTCCATCGCCACACTCTGCCATGTGCCACTTTCAGGTCTCCTCACACTGCTGGTGTGTTACATTTTTTGTCATAGGGTGCTGGCAGATTACGGGCCTCTCATAGCTGCTGCCAGGCCCCTAATCTGCCATGGGCCCCTATACCGCCTCCTCATGCTGCTGCCAGGTCCACAGTCTCTCATGCCATGTGCCACTTTCAGGTCTCCTCACACTGCTGGTGTGTTCAATTTTTTGACATAGGGTGCTGGCAGATTACGGGCCTCCCATTGCTGCTGCCAGGCACGTAATCTGCCATGGGCCCCTGTACCGACTCCTCATGCTGTGACGTTGCAACAAGGTGGAATTCAACCCTACATATGTTAGACCGCCTTTACGAACAGCGAAAGGCCATCACAGATTTCCTGATGTTAAAAGCGGATAAAGGTACTCCCTGTGTAACTTCGATGTCAGCCATTGGCAGCTCATGCGTGACACCTGCCGCTTGCTCAGGCCCTTTGAGGAGGCCACGCTATTCGTGAGTCGGCAGGACTATGGGATGAACGACGTCATTCCTCTGTTGCACGTCCTGGAACAAATGCTGTTAACAATGGCTGGTCAGAGTGCGGTAGACGTGGCGCACAGATCTCAACGCCACATGACCCCTGTGGGGGCAGGACAGGAAGAAGAGAAGGAGGTAGAGGAGGACATTGGTGCTCTGGAATTATTGAGTGAAATGGGTGGTTTTTCCACTCAGCGGACAGGAGTGGAGGAGCAGGAGCATCTGGTAGAGGAGGAGGAGGAGGAGACAGAGGACCCAGACGCACCGTGGCAGTATGCTGTGGAGATGGAGGCAGGGAGTCCCTCGCATTCCTTGGCACAAATGGCCCATAGCATGCTCGGTTGCTTGCGTAGCGACAGCCGAATAATAACCATCAGAGAGAGGGATGACTTTTGGCTGTCCACCTTGTTGGACCCTCCCTACCGTTCTAAAATGGTGGCCTTTTTCACACCTTTTTTTTTACATTTTGTCATAGGTTGCTGGCAGATTAAAGGCCTCCCATAGGTGCCGCCAGGCCCCAAATCGGCCATGGGCCCCCATTCCGCCTGGTCACGCTGCTGCTGGGCCCACAGTGTGACCTGGGTCCCTGTACCGCCTCCCATTGCTCCCACTCTACCATGTGCCACTTTGAGGTCTCCTCACACTCCTGCGGTTTTCCATTTTGACATAGGTTGCTGGCAGATTAAAGGTCTCCCATAGGTGCCGCCAGGCCCCAAATCGGCCATGGGCCCCCGTACCGCCTGGTCACGCTGCTGCTGGGCCCACAGTGTGACCTGGGTCCCTGTACCGCCTCCCATTGCTCCCACTCTGCCATGTGCCACTTTGAGGTCTCCTCACACTCCTGCTGGTTTCCATTTTGTCATAGGTTGCTGGCAGATTAAAGGCCTCCCATAGGTGCCGCCAGGCCCCAAATCGGCCATGGGCCCCCGTAACGCCTGGTCACGCTGCTGCTGGTCCCACAGTGTGACCTGGGTCCCTGTACGGCCTCCCATTGCTCCCACTCTACCATGTGCCACTTTGAGGTCTCCTCACACTCCTGCGGTTTTCCTTTTTGTCATAGGTTGCTGGCAGATTAAAGGCCTCCCATAGGTGCCGCCAGGCCCCAAATCGGCCATGGGCCCCCGTACCGCCTGGTCACGCTGCTGCTGAGCCCACAGTGTGACCTGGGTCCCTGTACCACCTCCCATTGCTCCCACTCTGCCATGTGCCACTTTGAGGTCTCCTCACACTCCTGAGGTTTTCCTTTTTGTCATAGGTTGCTGGCAGATTAAAGGCCTCCCATAGGTGCCGCCAGGCCCCAAATCGGCCATGGGCCCCCGTACCGCCTGGTCACGCTGCTGCTGAGCCCACAGTGTGACCTGGGTCCCTGTACCGCCTCCCATTGCTCCCACTCTGCCATGTGCCACTTTCAGGTCTCCTCACACTCTTGCGGTTTTCCATTTTGTCATAGGTTGCTGTATGGCCTCCCATTGCTGCTGCCTCCACCGCCACACTGTGGCTCCAAACACTGGTTTTGGCCCCGTGACTGGCCAAATGAGTGAAGTGTGCGGTGATTCTAAGATCGACGGCACTCATCTGCATGTCATACTGACTGACAGTATTATTTCTCTTCCCCAGCAGACTCCAAGGGCATTTAAATTAAAGGTACAGTGTTCTGCACTAATATTAAGTCTCTCTGAAGCCTAGAAACACCCTTTTTTAAGTTAAATTCACAGCAAATATATTCGACTCGAATCGAATATTTTCCACGAATTCGCCGAATCAGTCGAATCGAATTTTTGAATACTTCGCTCATCTCTAGTTATAATACAAAACAATTAATCAACATGGAATATAAAATGGAGTGGGGGAAAAACAAAATGACAGACCTAAAAGACATACATTTCCCCTCAATCCCCTCTTATAATCATTATTTACATATATGATTTTTATTCTCCTTATACAACATAGTTCTTTTTCTGCTTCTCTCTGTATTTGGCTAGATAACTATTGTACTCTTTGGGTTTTGGGTTCAGTGGGGCAGTTTGTTCTTGGATTTCTTCCTCATACATAGTCATATCTATACCTTTGTTCATAAGCTTCTTAATACAGGGAATCACACAGCACACTATCAGGGCTATGAGTATCAGGGTGACTACAATAATCACTCCTATTTGTGCTAGCATCTGCTTCCATCCCTTGAGCCATCCAAAATATTGATCCCATGGGTCAGTGACCCCTGAATTCCTTTTCAACTCTTCCGACAGATCAGACAGTTTTTTTATAGCCATAGTGACCTTGCCATTTGGCCCAGTGTTGTCTGGGATGTAGGTACAACAAGTACCTGTTCCTTTTATCATTGCACACACACCACCCTTTTCTGCATCATATCTAAGACCATACGATTTTGAAAGGTCATGGTGGAATCAGCCTGCAACTGTTCCGCTATCCCCTTCAATGCATCCCTGGTGTAGTTGACAAACCTCTGTTGATTGTAATATATATAATTTATCCAATCAACATTCTTATTGACGGTGATGATTGGAATGATTGACTCAAAACCTGCTTTGACCTGGTCCCTGGCCTTAAACTCATCTAGGACCCCTCTTGGAACCCCTATGGCGTCTATATACACATGTGGGTCAAAACTACCCATCGGGGCCTCCCTCTTGTACCTCTGAGTACCTCCTGTTACATCTTCAGGGATCTCAGAGGGAATTTCACTAAAGATATGCAGGGGCATAATAGCTTTGGCCAAAGCACACTCACCAGACCACTCCTTCTCCAATCTAGACCTGATCATACCATCACCACAAATCCAGTAGATATCACCTAAAGATTGTGTCTGATTCTGTAAAAGCCTAGATGAGATGTTGCTGTATGTGTGACAAAAACCTTTTGTAAAATTTCCAAAACTTCTCTTTCTTGCCACTCCTCTATAGCAGGTATAATTCCCTGGGTAAATTTGCAAACCTTTGCCTGGTTTGGGGTTTTTGGTGACTATGGGATACTTTGCTTTCCAGGTTTCACAGGAAGCATTCTTGTCATGTGCTCCTGTAAAAAGACTTAGAAAACATTCTTCAACATCTTCAGGAAGGTTTAGTGGCTCTGTTCCCACATGGGGTCTGGCTGCTCCACAGACATAACAATTAGACTTGTTGTACTGCAGGGCGCTGTACCTCATCCATTCTAACCAAAGATTTACATCTGAAAATCCCGTCTCCGCTGCCACGGTATCTTCGAAAGAAGGATCAGCAATGGCAATCATATCCCTAATAGTACTGATACGTGGCTTCAGGGGATTGTAATCATTGTTGTTATACATGTCTTGTATCCTAAATTGCCCCCTTGTGCCTGATATACCCCCTCCCCAGTATAACCCAAATACATACATTCCCGAATCACCAGGGCTGGGATTTTCTATGGTAAGCGTATATTTGGCATTGGGCTTGGTGAGAGTCATTCTGTTTATGAGGGATTTTCCGTTCTTGTCCTTCTTATTTATGGCTGTGTCAGGTTTGTATCCCCAGTCAGTTCCTATGTTCCATCCCACTGCTCCCCAATAATCACAGTTACTCCCCCAATAATCATCAGTTACACAGATGTAACCTATTCCCTCCCTCTTATGTGCCCTTTTCCTGCTACTCTCTTCATCTCCTTTTTCTGTTAGATCGTCATAGGTGAAAGAAAAGGTAGCAACATACAGTGGGGATGGAAAGTTTGGGCACCCCAGCTAAAAATGTGTATTAATGTGCATAAAGAAGCCAAGGAAAGATGGAAAAATCTCCAAAAGGCATCAAATTACAGATTGGACATTCTTATAATATGTCAACAAAAGTTATATTTTATTTCCATCATTTACACTTTCAAAATAACAGAAAACAAAAAAATGGCGTCTGCAAAAGTTTGGGCCCCCTGCAGAGTTAATATCTTGTACTGCCCCCTTTGGCAAGTATCGCAGCTTGTAAACGCTTTTTGTAGCCAGCCAAGAGTCTTTCAGTTCTTGTTTGAGGTATCTTTGCCCATTCTTCCTTACAAAAGTCTTCCAGTTCTTTGAGATTTCTGGGCTGTCTGTCAGCACGGCTCTTTTAAGGTCTATCCATAGATTTTCAATGATGTTGAGGTCAGGAGATTGTGAAGGCCATGGCAAAACCTTCAGTTTACGCCTCTTGATGTCATCCCCCGTGGATTTCCAGGTGTGTTTAGGATCATTATCCATTTGTAGAAGCCATCCTCTCTTTAACTTCAGCTTTTTCACAGATGGCATCAAGTTACCATCCAAAATTTGCTGAAATTTTATTGAATCCATTTTTCCTTCTACTCGTGAGATGTTCCCTGTGCCACTGGCTGCAACACAACCCCAAAGCATGATTGATCCAACCCCATGCTTCACAGTTGGACAGAGGTTCTTTTTATTAAATTCTGTGCCCCTTCTTCTCCAAACATACCTTTGCTCATTCCGGCCAAAAAGTTCAATTTTAACCTCATCGGTCCACAGAACTTGTTTCCAAAATGCATCAGGCTTGTCTATATGTTCATTTGCAAAGTTCAAATGATGATTTTTGTGGTGAGGACGTAGAAGAGGTTTTCTCCTGATTACTCTTCCATGAAGACCATATTTGTACAAGTATCTCTTTATAGTGAATAGTGACCACAACTCCAGTGTCTGCCAGATCTTTCTGGAGGGATTGTGCCGTCAAACGTGGGTTTTGAATTGTTTTTCTCACAATCCTGCAAGCTGTTCTGTCTGATATTTTTCTTGGTCTTCCAGATCTTGCTTTAACTTCCACTGTTCCTGATGACTGCCATTTCTTAATTACATTCCGAACAGAGGATATTGACATCTGAAAACGCTTTGCTATCTTCTTATAGCCTTCTCCAGCTTTGTGAGCGTCAACTATTTTCAGTTTCAGTTTCCTAGACAACTGCTTAGAAGAACCCATGGTGCTGATTGTTGGGGCAAGGTCAGATGAGTCTGGGCATTTAAAACCTTTGAGATTGACATCACCTGGTCTTCCCAGACGATGATTGAGAACAATCCATGACACTGGCAGGTCTCAGCTTTGCAAAGGGGGCCGTGCATGCTATAAATTCTGCAGGGTGCCCAAACTTTTGCAGACGCCATTTTTTTGTTTTCTGTTATTTTGAAAGTGTAAATGATGGAAATAAAATCTAACTTTTGTTGACATATTATAAGAATGTCTAATCTGTAATTTGATGCCTTTTGGAGATTTTTCCATCTTTCCTTGGCTTCTTTATGCACATTAATACAAATTTTTAGCTAGGGTGCCCAAACTTTCCATCCCCACTGTAGGTATTAGAAGAGTCAAACCCTAATGTAGTAATCTTTCCCCTCTCTGGAAATAGCAACCTTTGGTTTCTGTGTTGGTACATTGGTTTCTCTTTTGGTCCTAGTGTGTATTGGGTGTGCGTTTTCTGAGGTGTTTTTATCAAATGTGTGTTTTTCTGAGGTGTTTTTATCAAATGTGTGTTTTCTGAGGTGTTTTTATCAAATGTGTGTTTTTCTGAGGTGTTTTTATCAAATGTGTGTTTTTCTGAGGTGCTTTCAGCATTGTTGTTGTGACCACATATAACCTGAACAGCACCCAAATCCTCTGGGGAGTATATGCAGTTAGTCACTATCCATATTGGGGTAAACACTAAAAATGTAATCAGTCCCAGGAGAATCCATAGTTTGCCAGAGTCCTTGGCTAATAGAATGCTCATCTTGATTATTTTCAGAGGCTTTGTTACCGGCTTCACTCATTCTTCGAGGATTTGTATCACCTGCTTCACCTCCTTTAATAAACAGCACCTTGTCCTGTTCGAGGTCAGGGCTTTCTGCTCCCGTTAGTACCTCCTTTCCTTGATTGTCCTGTTCGAGGTCAGGGCTTTCTGCCCCCGTTAGTACCTCCTTTCCTTGATTGTCCTGTTCGAGGTCAGGGCTTTCTGCCCCCGTTAGTACCTCCTTTCCTTGATTGTCCTGTTCGAGGTCAGGGCTTTCTGCCCCCGTTAGTACCTCCTTTCCTTGATTGTCCTGTTCGAGGTCAGGGCTTTCTGCCCCCGTTAGTACCTCCTTTCCTTGATTGTCCTGTTCGAGGTCAGGGCTTTCTGCCCCCGTTAGTACCTCCTTTCCTTGATTGTCCTGTTCGAGGTCAGGGCTTTCTGCCCCCGTTAGTACCTCCTTTCCTTGATTGTCCTGTTCGAGGTCAGGGCTTTCTGCCCCCGTTAGTACCTCCTTTCCTGTTTCCCTTGGGTCTGGTCCTGGGCCTTTCCCGACCAGCTTCGCTCTGGAAGCATGGATCCAGGTGGGGCTATGTTCAGTGAGGACTGCTGTTCTGGTTACTGCTACGACCGCAGTTTCTGGTCCATAGGCAAAATCCTGCTGTTTCTTGTTTCTCGTCAGTTGTTTTACGACAATACGATCTCCAGCCTGGAACGGGTGGGTATTTTCCTGTGGAAAAGACGGAAGCTTGCGGATAACATCGTTCTCAGTTTTTATCAATATTTCAATAAGTTTCCTTACATATTCATCTCTGATATTATCATAGTTGTCTCCTGTCATGAATATATCCCTGGCCCAGGGGGTAGGGAATGGTCTTCCCATAAGGATTTCAAAAGGTGAGTATCCTGTAGTCTTGTTTGGTGTCATCCTAATTTCTGCCAATATAGCTGGGAGATACCTTTTCCAATCATTATATGTGCCTCCTGTCGCCTTCCTTAACTTATCCTTGATAGTCCTGTTCATCCTCTCCTCTATCCCTGAACTCTGTGGGTGATATGGGATGTGAAATTTCCACTCAATCCGCAAAGATCTGGCCAGCTCCTTGCAGATCTGGGAGGTGAAAGCTGGACCCTGATCTGAATCGATCTGTAATGGCACTCCCCATCTAGATATTATTTCCCGTGTGAGCAATCTAGCCACTGTTTTGGCATCTTCTCTTTTTGTGGGGTACATTTCTGGCCATCGGGAAAACACATCTGTGACCACACAAGCTGGTTGTTGTCCTCCCTTTGGTTGGGGTATGTGTGTAAAGTCAATTTGAAGATGTGTAAAAGGTGTTGTGGGGTAAGGCAGGTGTTGATGCATGGCTTTATTTGGGTTGTTTGGGTTACTCCTGATACATGTGATGCATCTTTTCACATAATCTTGTACTAACTCCACCACTCCTGTGATATAAAAATCTTTTTGGAGTTGTTTTAGGGTTGCCTTCCATCCTATATGTCCTATCCCATGGTATTGTGCAATGTATATCGGGGCGATACACCGTGGGATGCATGGTTTCCCCTCTTTGCAGATTAATCCAGTCTTTGGATTCTTCTGTAAAATAGGATAGCACCAGTCTTTGAGCTCCTCTGTGGAAGCTGACTGCTACAAGGTTGTGATCAATTGGGAATCATCTGTAAGGATGGGGCATAGAGTGGGCATCTGTAGTAAAGCAAGTTGCTGTTGAGCCGCCTTTTTTGCTTCATAATCTGCTAGAGCGTTACCTTTTGTTATATCATCGTCCCCTTTGGTATGTTCTCTGCAGTGTATGACAGCAAGTTCCTTGGGAAGTGTGAGAACCTTGAGCAAATTGGCTATTAGTTGGGAATGGGCAATCTTTTTCCCATCAGCTCCTATGTAGCCTCTGAGAGACCATAATACACCATGGTCATACACTGTTCCATAGGCATATTAGAATCCGTGTATTTGGTGACAGACTGGTCTTTGTACAGTTCACATGCTCTAGTGAGAGCAATCAATTCAGCAGCCTGGGCTGATTGACAAGTGATTGGTTTTGCTTCTATAACGGTGTTAGGGAGTTTAACTACAGCATAGCCAGCATGGTAAGTGTTATCGTTGGGCCTAGTGCAGGAGCCATCTAGGAAAACAACATCAGCATTTGGGATTGGAAACTTTGATAAATCTAGTCTGGGTGAAGATTTAGCCTCAATGGATTTGAGGCAGTCATGAGCCTCGGGTTCCAGATCGTTTGACGATTTGAGACCCAACAGTGCGTTTAGGATCATTGCTGGACCTGAGTTGTTTGCGCTATACTTGATATGCAACATGGGGTTGCTCATCAAAATGACCTCATATCCGCTGAGTCGTTGGGCAGACATGCGTTGTGTGTGTATACCCTTAAGAAGAGTAACTACATCGTGTGAAGTATGAAGTTCGGTGGGGTGGCCTAATGTGAGAACAGTTGACATTTCCACTATCATAGCACATGTCGCTAACGCCCGCAAACATGAGGGGAGTCCCTGGACTTGGAGAGGCATGACCTTTGAAAAATAGGCTGCAGGCCGTAGCTTGCCACCGTGTTCTTGTGACAGCACGCCCGCCATGGTTTTACAATTTTCTCTAGCATACACATGAAATACAAGTTTGTAGTCTGGGAGTCCTAAACCTGGACTGACAATCATAGACCTTTTTAAAGTTTGAAAAGCTTGTAACTAGAGATGAGCGAATCGAACCAGGCGAACCGGAATTCGAGTCGAATTTCAGGAAATATTCGATTCGTGTCGAAACCAAAATTTTGCCTACTTCGGGTGCGCGAATCGAAGATTTCCCGATCAGCCGGCAAAAGTGTCCCTGCAGTGAGCTCCGCTATTTCTGACAGTTCTCTGACAGAAGGAACACATGTTTAGCGGTTGAAACATTGTATCTATTAGTTTCCATTTAGGATACAGATGTTTCAACCGCTGTACATGTGAAGGAGCTGTGAGAGAACTGTCAGAAATAGAGGAACTCTGCACATACACTTTTTGCCGGCTTGGAATTATTCTTCTTTTCATCCTTCTTCTTCTTCTTCTTCTTCTTCTTCTTCTTCTTCTTCTTCTTCTTCTTCTTCTTCTTCTTCATCCTCATCCTCATCCTCATCCTCATCCTCTTCTTCTGAGGATGAGGATGAAGAAGAAGAAGTAGGATGAAAATAAGAATAATTGCAAGCCGGCAAAAAGTGTATGTGCAGAGTTCCTCTATTCTGCAGATACACTTAGAGGAGCTCTGCAGATACACTTAGAGGAGCTCTGCACATACACTTTTTGCCGGCTTGGAATTAATCTTATTTTCATCCTACTTCTTCTTCTTCTTCTTCTTCATCCTCATCCTCAGAAGAAGAATAAGAGGATGAGGATGAGGATGAAGAAGAAGAAGAAGAAGTAGGATGAAAATAAGAATAATTCCAAGCCGGCAAAAAGTGTATGTGCAGAGTTCCTCTAAGTGTATCTGCAGAGCTCCTCTAAGTGTATCTGCAGAATAGAGGAACTCTGCACATACACTTTTTGCCGGAAACCGCTGTATGGAGGGAATGTCCCAGAACTGTCATTAATAGTCTATTTCTGACAGTTCCATGACATTCCCTCCATACAGCGGTTGAAACCGCTGTATGGAGTGAATGTCCCAGAACTGTCAGAAATAGACAGAAACTGTCACAGAACTGTCCTTCTTCTCATCCTTCTCCTTCTTCTCATCCTTCTTCTCATCCTTCTTCTCATCCTTCTCCTTCTTCTCATCCTTCTCCTTCTTCTCATCCTTCTCCTTCTTCTCATCCTTCTCCTTCTTCTCATCCTTCTCCTTCTCCTTCTTCTCATCCTTCTCCTTTTCCTTCTTCTCATCCTTCTTCTTCTGCTTCTCCTTCTCCTTCTCCTTCTTCTCATCCTTCTCCTTCTTCTCATCCTTCTCATTCTCCTTCTTCTCATCCTTCTCCTTCTCCTTCTTCTCATCCTTCTCCTTCTCCTTCTTCTCATCCTTCTCCTTCTCCTTCTTCTCATCCTTCTCCTTCTTCTCATCCTTCTCCTTCTCCTTCTTCTCATCCTTCTCCTTCTTCTCATCCTTCTCCTTCTCCTTCTTCTCATCCTTCTCCTTCTCCTCATCCTTCTCCTTCTCCTTCTTCTCATCCTTCTCCTTCTTCTCATCCTTCTCCTTCTCCATCTTCTCATCCTTCTCCTTCTCCATCTTCTCATCCTTCTCCTTTTCCTTCTTCTCATCCTTCTTCTTCTGCTTCTCCTTCTCCTTCTTCTCATCCTTCTCCTTCTTCTCATCCTTCTCCTTCTTCTCATCCTTCTCCTTCTTCTCATCCTTCTCCTTCTCCTCATCCTTCTCCTTCTCCTTCTTCTCATCCTTCTCCTTCTTCTCACCCTTCTCCTTCTCCATCTTCTCATCCTTCTCCTTCTTCTCATCCTTCTCCTTCTCCTTCTTCTCATCCTTCTCCTTCTTCTCATCCTTCTCCTTCTCCTCATCCTTCTCCTTCTCCTTCTTCTCATCCTTCTCCTTCTTCTCATCCTTCTCCTTCTCCTTCTTCTCATCCTTCTCCTTCTCCTCATCCTTCTCCTTCTCCTTCTTCTCATCCTTCTCCTTCTTCTCATCCTTCTCCTTCTTCTCATCCTTCTCCTTCTCCTTCTTCTCATCCTTCTCCTTCTCCTTCTTCTCATCCTTCTCCTTCTTCTCATCCTTCTCCTTCTCCTTCTTCTCATCCTTCTTCTTCTCATCCTTCTCCTTCTTCTCATCCTTCTCCTTCTTCTCATCCTTCTCCTTCTTCTCATCCTTCTCCTTCTCCTTCTTCTCATCCTTCTCCTTCTTCTCATCCTTCTCCTTCTTCTCATCCTTCTCCTTCTTCTCATCCTTCTCCTTCTCCTTCTTCTCATCCTTCTCCTTCTCCTTCTTCTCATCCTTCTCCTTCTCCTTCTTCTCATCCTTCTCCTTCTTCTCATCCTTCTCCTTCTTCTCATCCTTCTCCTTCTCCTTCTCCTTCTTCTCATCCTTCTCCTTCTCCTTCTCCTTCCTCATCTCCAAGGGCATTTAAATTAAAGGTACAGTGTTCTGCACTAATTTAAAGGCTCTCTGAAGCCTAGAAACCCTTTTTATAAGTCATCTTCGTAGCGGAGAAATTCGCATCAAATCGAATTTCATACTGGAATTTGCCGAATCAGCCGAATCAAATTTTTCATTTCTTCGCTCATCTCTACTTGTAACATTTCATTAGACCAGTGTATGGTGTCTGGGGCATCTTTCAGGGTGGCTTGTCTTAAAATGTTGTCATAATAGGAGCAGTCAGCGATCCACTGCCTACAGTAGTTTATCATTCCAAGAAAGGACAGCATTTCCTTCTTAGTTTGTGGGGTGACCAGGCCCACGATGGCATGGATGCGCTCAGGACTGATTCTCCTTTGACCTTTTGTGAAGACACAGCCCAAATACTGTACTTGTCCCTTACACCACTGCAACTTTTGCTTAGACACTTTGGCCCTGATTCACTAAGATGTGAGTCTATCAGCAGAGTCTGACCATTCAGGCAGACTCCGGTCAATCAATCAGTCGTCTGACCAGCGTCTAGCAAGCTCATTAACGAACGTCTACTGACTACTTTGCTATTAGTGAATGAGGTATCCCGTCTGGCACATCTTTAGGTGCAATACCGGATATATTCGCTAGATGGCGCACAAGCGCGGGCTTTATTAACATTGGCGTCTTTCTGATAGAAAATTCTAATACAGCTGTACTATTACATTCTGAAAATTCTCTTTTGCTATTTTTTTTTTTTTTGCTGTTTCTCCAAAATGATCAGGAAAGTATTGCATTTACTAATGAATATCATATATTCTATTTTCAAATGTTAAACATTTTCACACTTATATCTCAAATAATTTATATACTTCTAATTTCCCAATATAGTTATATATCTTCATTCTCTTTAATCACATAACTATTCTATGTTAAAGACAAGTGCAGCGCTATAAATGCATGTGATCAATAATGAACGCATGTAAAAACCAAAAAGTGTAAAGAATTGCAATAATGATGTAAACTGGTAAATCGTGCTAAAATAAGTTCATATAATTATTCCTGAATAATGGAATGTCCTTGGTGTGAGAGTACCAACTCAGAGAGTGCCTATGAATGGCACGTGTGGTCTCTCCGTGACGGACAGTAGTGCATGAACTCGTGAAAGGTAAACCACCCTTGTGACTGGTCTACACTCACCAGAACAAAAGTATTAATGTGCATGGGTTATACACATCACACATCTGGGGGTGCAGCGGTATGCTGGCAGCTATGGGTTAGTCATCCAGCTCCATCCATCCATCCATCCATCCATCAGGGTGGGTGCCCAAATGGTCCTGGGGAGGAATTAGCTCAGCCACAGGAGCCAGAAAGGTGCTCAATAGTGTAGTACACTGTCACAGGGGGGGATGACCTTTCACGAGTTCATGCACTACTGTTCGTGGTTATATTTATCTTGTGTAATACCATTTTACTAGTCTATATCAGTGACCAGCGCTCGCTTTATCAGTTTTAAACAATGTAACTATTCTACATTATAACTCAAACTGTGTCTCCCACAGTGGTTTAGTGGTTAGAGCTCAGAACTTACAGCACTTGGGTCATGTGTTCTATTCCCAGTCTTGGCAACATCCCAAAAAAATGGAGATCACTTTTCTGGGTTGTGGCAGGAATATTGATCAATCAATTATGATTTTGCCTAATGACTAGAAAGTGGATGAATGTTACTTGCGTACTGTTCTTCTGCCAATTAGGTCATGTGCAAGTTTCATGCCGTGTATATTTCATTGTAACTTTTTTCTCTTTTAAATCTGTCTCCTTATACAACTTGACCCCCTCCCCCACCCCATCATCACCTGTCCCATATGCAAATCTATGGATCACCGCCCCACTCTTTAACTATCTATTTACTGATCAAGTGAATGTGTCTCATTTTCTATCAGCTACAGCTCAGATCTCACATTATTATACAATTGCTGATTGTATCTCACCACTAGTCTGATTGAATTCACAATTCCTGGTCAGTCCTGTTCCCTGACCTCTAATAACCTTTAGGGCCAGTTCACACTACATGTGTTTCAGTTGCTTTTTCAACATCACAAACGCACAGAAAGAAGGTTATATGGTTGTCAATGTCATAGTTCACATCAGCGCTTGCATTTTCAATGCATTGCAGGTGCTGTAAACAAAGTTGACCACGCTGCATTGTTTCTGCACAGAACTGTACTGGAACACATTGAAACGTCCTTGAATGTACTAAAACGCACATGTCCCTAACTACATTGAATACAAAGAAAATAGAAAAAAATAAGTGGAAGGGATATAAAGATGCAATGTAAACATGTCCAAAACGCATTCAAAATGTACTGGAACACACTAAACATGCATGCCAAAAGGGCATGAAAAAAACCCATCAGGAACACATCTAGACTGTTTCTATAGTGTGAACCAGCCCTTAGGACTTGTTCACACCATTGGTGGTGCAGAAACGCATGCAAGAACACACATTTTCCAGCACAGCAAAGAAATGCAATGCCCTATGTAGATGTGCGCAGGTACCATGATGAAAACGTTGTTGCACCTACACACGTCTATTAAAAACAGCCCCATTCACAGCCACAAATACGCATGGCACCACACTACTGTGCGGTTAGGTGCCACACACTTGGAAAATAACATAAAAATAAGCCAACATGGCTAAAACATATCTTGAAAATATGGGGACTCTGATATCCGGCGACAGTCCGTTCACCAACGAGAAGCAATTCTGCACCCTAAAACCAACATAGAGGAAAGGGATGGTCAAATTGCTGTGCTGCTTCCTAACCACCTCTGGCATGCCAGGGTCATTATGCAGGTCCTCGATGCCAGTTCTTGCCTGCGGCCACAAAATATCCACTGGCCACAAGTGAAGGTGAGTGGAGGACGTGAAGGTGGATTTCTACCAGCTTCAACCGCAAGCAGTACCACTCCTGAAAAATGAGAGCAAATAATCATTGACACGTCATCATGACAGTCAATTCTCAGTGCAGGCTATCTAGAGTGTCTTTCCTTTTTAACCATTTCAAGAGTTCAAGGAAACATTCTTGGAGCATCTACTGTGTTTGGAAAGGCCAAAGGTCCCCCCTTCCCCCAGGCACACTAATGCTTATGCAGGCCATAGACGGGGAGAAAAACAGCCGATTTTTCTTTTAAAAAATGAAAAATCAGTTGTTCAAGCGGCCGACGTTACCAGCAATGGTAAAAAAAAAAAATCGGCCGATTTTCATCCCGTCTACAGCCGGCAAAAAGTGTCCCTGCAGAGAGCTCCGCTATTTCTTTGACATTTATAGCAGTTGCAACATTGTATTTGTATCCATTTCGGATACAGATGTTTTTATTCGGAAACAAATAGATACAATGTTGCAACCGCTGTAAATGTCAAGGAACTGTCAAAGAAATAGCAGAGCTCTCTGCAGGGACACTTTTTGCCATACTGGAATTCCTCTCATTTTTCATCCTTCTTCTTCCTCTTCTTCTTCTTCTTCATCATCATTATCCTCTTCTTCTTCATCATCATCCTCTTCTTCTTCTTCATCATCCTCTTCTTCATCATCCTCTTCTTCTTCATCATCTTCATCATCATCATCCTCTTCTTCCTCTTCATCATCATCCTCTTCTTCATCTTCTTCATCATCATCATCCTCTGCATCATCATCCTCTTCTTCTTCTGCATCATCATCCTCTTCTTCTTCTTCATCATCATCCTCTTCTTCTTCATCATCATCATCCTCTTCTTCATCATCCTCATCTTCTTCTTCATCATCTTCATCATCATCCTCTTCTTCTTCTTCTTCATCATCTTCTTCTTCTTCATCCTCTTCATCATCATCCTCTTCTTCATCATCATCATCATCATCCTCTTCT
The DNA here is from genome assembly GCF_062004578.1 of Staurois parvus. NCBI lineage: Eukaryota > Metazoa > Chordata > Amphibia > Anura > Ranidae > Staurois > Staurois parvus. The sequence goes on along the minus strand of NW_028318762.1, from coordinate 10,353 downwards.
TCTTTTTCTTCTTTTTGTCTTCCTCTTGCAGGTCACTGCTCATGTGCAGATTTTTTATCAGTAAAAAATCGGCCGATTTGCCCATCATTGCCGCAAAAATCGGCCGATCGGCAAATTCGGCCGTTTTTTTCCAACTTTACCGAAAAAAAAAAATCTGCCAAAATACCGAAAAACGGCCGAACAAATAGCCCACTAACGATTCGAAAATCGGCCGATTTTATTTTCGGCCGAAAAATCGGCCGATTTTCGACCCATCTATGGCCTGCATAAGATATGGTGTGGCCCTAGGGTCAATGTGTGTTTAGAATACTTCCAAAATGCACATACAAAAACACTCCATCCAAATGCATGTTCCATGTCTATAGCATGTTAAACAGAAGAATAACGCACTTACATGATGTTAACATGCGCAAGTAAAAGTAGACAAAATCCACATCCTTTTATTCTGGCTTCACATACATGCATTGTGGTCTAACACCGCACTCCTGGGCAAATCACATGCAATTTGTGTGCGTTGCAATTAGAGACAAACATTTTGCACACCTCAAATTGCACCGCATCCGGGCCAAAAATGTGCAGGACCCTTTTTCAGGGTATACACATGGGTGTGAATAGGCATGCCATCCAATTTGGCAAATCGCAATACGCTTTGTGTACCAATATTGGTGTGTTGGTAACTTCACCTAGAAAGCCGCAGCAGGTGGCATGAAGGGGTTGCGGTGTGATGCGGTGCAGCACTTGCACAGAAAACACTGCAAATTTCACATCGCATCTGTGTGACACCAGAATGTGCCAATATGTGGCTTGACAAAGCACAGTGGTCAGTGCAGATTATTTTCAATCCATGTTTTTTTACACTTGACTATTGCACCAGAGATAGGCTCGTCCACTTCCCCATTACCACCATTACCGTTCCGCACCAACCCCCTTCCCCTTAACCAATTATACTAACAAAAGACATAACACCAATTTTGGAGTAAATGGCCAACATGGCCTTTTATTAACAACTCAAGTTACAATACACCAACCATTCCTTATAACAGAAACCCACATAATTGTTGTTGGTCTTCGAAGGCACCCCAAAACGATCCGAAATGCACCTGCGGACAACCATATACACTAGGCCTCCAGCCGCAACCAACCAGCTCAGAGACAACCATACCGTCCGCAGTGCAGCACCACCACCTTCCAGTTAAACCTTGGTTAACTGGGAATGTCCCCGGGCATCCCATACCACGGATGGGTCCCACACCATTGTTGTTTACCTTCCAAATAAGAACCGCCTCCAAAGACCAACAACCGCCACAGCACGCTGGGTAAGCCCTTACCCATGCGTGCCACGCCACAAACAAACAGCCCGCTGCATGCCATCCTGCAGATCCAGGGACCATAAATCCGTCCCAACCGCATTCAAATGTACCCCATCGCACCTGAGATACCGCCAAGTATCCACCTCCAACTCCAAGCGCCAGACCACCAACCCCCCATGGTGACTAAAGAAAACGCCCCACCTCTCTGTTAACCTTAATCCGAGCCTTATTGAGCCTCTCTACCGACCGCGCCCAACGCCAAGAGGCACGGGCGACAATGTCGGACCACACCACCATCCCCGGATAAGCCCGCCGCAACTGAAGAAAGTCCAGCTTGACATCTCGCACCAGCTCCCGCTCAGCGTGCCTGAAAAAACACCCATGCCCCACTGGACGACGGGACAAAAATTCCCGAACCGCCCGCACCGGGCACACCAGCGAAGCCGGAAGAACGAAAAAACGCACCCGACCACCACGTCCCAATTGGTCCGTCTTAGACCGACGTACCAGCACCTCCACCCATTCACCGAAGCACCTGACTTCATCCACCAATAACCCCCCAAGAACCGATTTGGACGGGCTAACGAGCTCCCCAATACGCAACGCCCCAAAAAAAGGCTACCGCAAAAGCCGCCCGAAATAAGCACACCTCAAAGTCCGAAGAACACACAGACCACCAATGCACAAACAAAGACCCCAACAACTCAAAAGACACCGGACGACGAGAATCCTTACATCGATGAGCGCTCCGGTAACCCCGGAGAGCCTGCCGAACCCAAAAAATCTTCAGTGAAATCCTGACACCCTTGCAACTTAAAGAAGAATGCCAAACCCGCCAGTCGGCGATCCACCGCAGCAGCCGACACCCCCCGCTCAAAATTCCGCGCCACAAAGTACAATACCGCCAAAAACACCTCCGGCCCCCAGGGATCAATCTCAACCCGCTGTAGCAGATCCAGCCACTCCCACCAGACCCTAGAGTATGCAGACCAAGTCGCCTCACTCACCGAACGCCGGATCCAGCCCGCAAGGACTCCAAGGCAAACTCCCACAGCCCGTCGGGACAAGGAACCCCGTGTTGCTCCGCCGCCGGCGCCACCTCTCGGAATTTGTCCCACTAAAAGCGAGACAAAGCGTCAGCCACAGTGTTATCAACCCCAGGGAGACGCACCGCATGGAGAAAAACATTCAGACGCAGACAACGCAACACTAAATGGCGAAGCAAGGCCACCACCGGTCGTGAAGAAGCTGAGACCCGATTGATGACCTGAACCACCCCCAAATTGTCACAGTGACAATGCACGTTTAGATTTCGAAAATCCTCTCCCCAAACCTCAACCGCCAACACCGGAAAAAGTTCCAACAACACCAAGTTGCGAAGAAAACCCGCCTCCCGCCAGGAAGCTGGCCACGAGGCCGTACTCCATCAACCCTGGAAAAAGCCCCATAGCCCGCCGACGCCGCCGCGTCCCTGAACCATTCCAAGTCAAAAATTGCTAACAGGGCCAGACATCCAGAGAGCCCGCCCATTAAACGAATCCAAAAAGGTGTGCCACAAATGCAAGTCCTCCCGATGATCCCGAGTCAACCGAATAAAATGTAAAGGGGAGGTAATCCCTGCCGTCGCCGCCGCCAACCGGCGGCAGAACACCCGACCCATGGGCAGAATCCGACAAGCGAAGTTAAGTTTTGCCCAACGACTGTAAGGCCCGCAGCTGAATTTTTCGCTTGCCCCAGCACCCCACGTAGTTCCCCTTGTAGAGCCACCAGCTTAACCTCAGGCAAGCGGCACTCCATCGTGCCGGAATCCAAAACAATGCCCAAGAAAGTCATCTCCATAGCCGGGCCCACAGTCTTATCCACCGCCAGAGGAACCCTGAAACGTTCAGCAAAGTGTTGCAAAGTGGCCAGCAAAACTGCACATACTCCGGAATCTGGCGGACCCACGCAAAGAAAATCATCCAAATATTGGATGACCGAATTCACCCCTGAGACATCCCGCACCACCCACTCCACGAATGAACTGAACCTCTCGAACAAAGCGCAAGATATAGAACACCCCATAGGAAGGCAGTTATCAACGTAAAAATAGCCCTGCCAATGACAACCCAAAAAACGAAAACTGTCCGGATGGACTGGCAACAGCCGAAAAGCCGACTCAACGTCCGATTTCGCCATGAGCGCACCGCGCCCATACCGACGGACCCAGAAAACAGCCACATCAAAAGATGTGTAAGACACCGAACATGACTCCGAATCAATAGCATCATTCACCGACCCCCCCTTAGGGAAGGACAGGTGGTGAATTAACCTAAACGCATTCGGCTCCTTCTTGGGCACAACCCCCAAGGGAGAAACAACCAAATCCGAAAACGGAGCGCAAGCAAACGGACCCCCCATGCGTCCCAACCCCACTTCCTTACGCAACTTAGCCGAAACCCCCTCCTCATGCCGCAAGGCTGACCGCAAATTCCGAGCTAAGGGAGGAATCAAAGTCAAAGTACACGGGATGCGAAAACCCTCCGAAAAACCCGCCGGCAGCAGCACTGCAGCTGCGCGATCAGGATACCTCTTTAAGAAAAACCCCATCCTTTCCACTCGCACCGGAGTCGTCCCTCTTACCAGCATGCTCTCCGGAAAGGCCTCGACCCCGCTGGAAACAGCGCGACAAGGGATGGGAGCCCCCGCACCCGGAATATTTGTGCCTAAAACGGCAAGACCCACCAAATCAACACGTCCCCTCTTGGAACTGCCAGAAGAACCCCTGACGCCTGGAGGCCGATTGTCCCGGGGAGAACGAACCGCCGGCCCCGCTCTGAAAAAACAAACCAGGGGCCCTCGCCGGTGTCATGAGTCGCATCCAGAGGCCAACGTCCTTATGATCCCAACGCAACGACTGGCGAACCGCCCTCCGCTGCCTAAACTGCTCAGCGTACCGAAGCCACGCAGTACCCCCAGAAACCCTGTGAGCCTCACCAATGGCATCAAGGTAACAGAACAGTGCCGAGCAATGTTCAGGAGCCTCCTCCCTAATCACACTAGCCATGATCGCGAACGCCTGCAACCAATTTGCAAAGGTACGCGGGATAAAACAAAAACGCCGCTGCTCCGCTTCCACCTGCCTACTCTCGTCAACCCGGGACCCTTCAAAAGGAAAACGCTCCAAAGGCAAGAGTGAGAATATATCAACGTACTCCCCACTCCAAAGCTACTCCCGTACCTCCGACTGTAAATGCGCACCCAAAGGGCCCTCAAAACACACGTACACTTCGCCCCTGGCCGAGTCCGCCAAGCCGACAGGCCCGGACACCCTCGAATCCGCACCCAACACCGCGGAGGGGGCCGCAGAACCCCGATCACCTGTCGTGGCCGGAACAACCCCTAGCCCAGACCCCGGAGGAGAAGAGACCCCCGGACGCCGCACGTCCCCGCTGTCCTGTACAAGAACCCCGAAACCTTCCCCACCATCCGGCGGGAGCCACGCAGAAGCAAGCCCAGGCGCCCCACTCAAGACGCCACAACAGGTCCCGCAAACCGGAAATCACATCACCGAGACCCCCACCCATACCCGACGGGGGAACGCCGACAGTGCACGCCGCAGAGGCCGCGCCCACCGTAGCGGCCCTACCACCCCCCAGCAGGTCCCGTAACGCAGAAGAAAAAGAGATAGACCCCAGAACAGGTAACTCACCAGGCTGCCCAGGAGATGCCCCTTCAGCCGCGTGCTCACGATCCACCGTTGTAGAGCAGCCAGCCGTCGCCCCCGCATCGGGTTCCGACAGCTCGCCCTCCGACCTCTCGTCCTCCGCACGCTGTTCAGATGGCCTCCCGGTCCCAGGAGCCACGGGTCCTGCTGGTCTGTGCCGCTCACGACTCCGCCTCCCGGCACCAGACACGCTCACCGCCGTCCCTGGGCTCCGACCTGCAGCACTGCCAGCTGCCCTCCGCCCAGCTCCAGTCTTCCGCTGATGCTGCTGTGGAGCAAGAGCACCAGACCATCCAGGGGGCCCGCCGGCCGCAGCAGTAGACAGCCCAGCAGCCGCAGAACTCCCGGCTGCACTCCGTCCAGTGCCGATCCCACGCTGCTGCCTCACTGGAGCCGGAGCCCCAGACTTCTCAGGGGGCCCGCCGGCCGCAGCAGGAGACAGCCCGGCAGCCGCAGCTGTGCGCCTCCCACGCAGGGCTCCCTCCCTGACCGGCACCTTGTCAGTGGAGGAGCCGCAGATTCTGCTTCTGCCTCCATGCCGTGTGGGCGCGGGGGGGAGGGGCTTCCCCCGCACGAGGCCCCGCCCACTGAGCTCCGCCGATGGCGGGGATTCCTCCCGGCTTCCCCGCTAGCAGAGGCAAGGGAGCGCCCTGCAAGCGGAGCCGGAGGGGCCCGAGCGGGGCTCCCATGGTGGTGCTGAGCTCTGGGAGGGGGGGGGGGAGCCCGGGCTAAAGCGTTCCGGAGGCCTAGACCTCCGAGCACGTGGGCCCTCCCGCCCCCCTGCTGCAGGTGATGAGCCCGGATCCTGCAAGAGATCCGAGACACGGCTCTGCAGCCAGTCCATCCCCCTGTCCTCTGCTGCCTCCTGCAGCTGAGCCAAAAGGCTGTCCATGGCAGGGCTAAAGGTGGCCTGAAGCAAGGTGTGCTAAACAGACACCAAGCTCACACTCTTGCCGTCCAGCTAACTGACTCCCCCTCACAGAACCTCCCATCCTAAGGTGCAGCAAAACCCCACCTACACCAACCTCTACCAATCAGCTACCCCCCACTAACAATAACAAAATCCTCCTGGAGCTACCTTAACCCTTTCTGCTCTTCCTTCCCCCACTCTGGGCCTAGTCATGTATGCCCTGCGCTATTTCTTCTTTCTTTCGCTACGGGCATTTCTTTTCATTCGCTGGTTTAACTCAGGTGATCGTTAATCCCAATTATCTCCGGAGATCACATGCAGCCCCTCAACCATCTACACATATCTCTGGAAATCTATACAGATCTCCTTGAAAAAAAGTCTAATCTCTTCTTCGGAAAACAATTGTCCTCCACCTCATAAACAGGGGGACAGAGAAGACTTCTCCTTGATAACTAAAATCAGATTAATTATCTGTGCTTAATAAACATACACCAATACTGCAAATGCATTGTACTGTCCAAGGCATTGCACACTAACGCATTGCACACTAGAAATGTCAAAGGCGTTAGTGTGTACAGTGCATGAGTGTAAAATGCTTTAGTGCACACTGCAGTGTACAACGCATTGCACACTGTAATACACTGTGCAATGTAATACCGTGTACACCCACACATTGTAGACTGTAATGCACTGTACTCTGTCATGCAGGATGGAGCAACGCATTGCACACTGTGATACCGTGTACACCCACACATTGTAGACTGTAATGCACTGTACTCTGTCATGCAGGCTGGAGCTACACATTGCACACTGTGATACGCTGTCCACTGTCATGCAGAATCCAGCAACGCATTGCACACTGTAATACCATGTACACCAACACATTGTAGAATGTAATGCATTACACGCAGTATACATGTCCAGATATTCAAAGATTAGCCATGAAGGCCTAGCTGGTTACGTATTGGGCGACCGCAGATAGCCGAATAACGCTACACTGCATCCAGGCAGCTCTGGGAGGGTGTCATATGACATCCTGGCAGAACGCGTTCTCCGTGATTGCTGTGTCTTAAGGACACAGCTGATCACGTGATGTGGTAAAGACCAATCACAGCGGCTTTTTACCATGTGATCAGCCATGTCCAATGACACGCTGATCACCGGGAAATGCATTTGCCGGGTCTTGGCTGCACTTTCATCACGCTGTCAGAATGTGTGGAAAGTACTGCCGAGAACCAGCAGTTATCAAAGCAGGGGTCGGCCCCGATGATCAGTGCCCACCAGTGCCACCCAACAGTTCCGCCCACCTGTGGCCAGCAGTGCCACCCACCAGTGCTGCCTCATCAACGCACATCAGTGTTGCTAAATTACCAGTTTACCAAATGTTATAATATAAACAGACTTTTATTCATTATGAGCTATTTTGTGGTTTATTGAGCAAAAAGTAAAACTCACAGCAGCAAGTCAATACCACCCAAAGAAAGCTCTATTTGTCTGAAAAAACTGATACAAATTTAAGATGGGTACAATGTGGCATGACCGCACAATTGTCATTCAAAGGGTAACAGTGCAGAAAGATGAAAATTGGCCAGGACAGGAAGGGGGTAGGAGTACCCAGTAGGCAAGTGGTTAATATCATTGACCCATCAATACCCAGGAGCTAATGTACAGATAAGTAGCATGTGCACCAAGTGAGATTCTGCTAGGCCCCACCCACAAAATTGCAATTACCTGTCCCTCACATGTTATAAACATGTTTGCAATGGCCACACTTACTTTACATATAAGGATCATCTCCTCAGTTGAGAACTGTGCTCTCGCCATGTCCAAATGCCAATACGGTTATCAAAATTTTCAACCAACACAAAACCTCCAACCACTTCTCATCCACTTACACTCCCCACAACCACTTCTGGGTGCGCGCGCACCAGATGACGGACTTCCGGGAGGATAGCTGCTCGTGCGCCATGGGGGACACCTGTTTGGCGTTTATTTGTGCACGATCGCGCATATCTATGCACGATCGCTCATTTCTATGCACGGCTATGATAGCTTTCGCGAATGTGTGTTTCTTAGTGATTTTTTTTTTTTTCAAACCTTGGCTAATATAAATTTGTTGCCAAAGGCCAAAAATCAACATACAGTGGGGACTATTTTATTACTGTAAATCAAATTGTAGAAAACCTGTAGCTGGCTGCACAGTGAATGTGACATTCATTAGTACATAACAATATTGTGGTGCAAGCAGGTTTTTTATTTTTTTGTTTGGTTTTGAAAAAGCCAGTTTGCACACACTTGCATATTCACACTCTTACAAGCTACATTTGAGCAGATTATATAAGTATACAAAGTAACTATTAAGGTTGTTCATATATTGAACATAAAATAAACACAAAAACATCGGTGAAACATTTATTGATCAAATATATCTTCATTTATTTGGTCAGCAGGAACAAGTAGGTACAGTCAATATCTTGGTGAGTCACAAAAATAGGATTGATGTGGCAAAAATAAAACACTCCTGGTCATAAGAGCTTACAATCTAAAGATACTTCTAGTGAACTGTGTGTGCTCAGGTTATAGCAGGAAACAAAGGGGAAGATGAATCAAGGAACATTTTCGTGCACATAAGGTTTACTTACACAATCACTTAGTATAAAGATCCATTCACAAAAAAAGTCTTCAGATCAAAATATCAAGAAAACAAGACATATGTGAAAAACCCTCCCACCTCTACAAAACCCCTCCCACCTCTACAAATCCCCTACACATACATTTGTCAGCAGGTTTGTAAGAAAAATGCATTGGAGTCTAAATAAGCAAGCAAAATTAAAACAAGAGCAGATTTTAAACAAAACGATTGACATGTGTGAGGCTTTCAATGCAAAGAGAAAAAACACAATCATTGTGCAATAACACACAAACACTTTACAAGGCCGAAAATATGCAAACATTTCCAGCCCACTTCCAAACACAGCCTGAGTGGTGTCTGGGGCAATTCAGCACAAAATCTCCCCCCCCAAACACAGCCTGAGTGGTGTCTGGGGCAATTCAGCACAAAATCTCTTCTTCCCCCAAACCACTACAAGCAAGGACTTAGTCACAAACCACCCGGCCTAGTAACAGGCCAAATCACTCCCTACTGCACATCTTTATATAAGCTAGGTTGTATTTGGAGCACGCCAAACAAGGCCCCACACCCAATGAAGCCACACCCACCACTGACCTTAATTTGGTCAGTGAAAGTGTTTTCACCTGATGAATCCCCTTCCTACCTGCATTAACCCTTGGTATACAGGCCCCACAAATCAGAAAGATATATACAGTGAAATGTACGTGTGCAGCATACAACAGAACATTGAGCAGGGATGTGAAAGGGAACCCCAATTGGAACCTTTATTGCTACTATGGTCACAATTCCCTCCAGATTCTCGCATGAGTTAAGACAGTCACATGACCACATCTTGTATGCAATACTGAAAATGACAAATCGATTTGACTAGTATGGTGAATTTCCCATCAATTGGTAAAACACTCCAGAAATCAAACATCACCAAACATTACACTCTGGGCAAAGTGGATTTACAAATCCTGCGACTTACAGTAAAGTTGACCATTTCAATGCAATTTCCAAGACATCTGACACAGATCTCTATGCAAATTGCCACTAAAGTAGTACATGTACTACTATAGAAATCAGTGTTTGAAACGCACCCATGTGGTCGCTCTAATAGCAGACAATAGGGTGCGACTTTGCAGACGATTTACAGCTTGCATGTTGTGCAAATCACATGCCAAGTCCCACTCAATGTGCCGCTATTGGAGCGTTCATATTGTTGTGGTTCAAACTTGGTTGGAGCCGCAAGTAATAATAGAGTAATGAATACACTACTTTTCATGCAATTTGCTGAGAGATCGATGTCGAATGTCTTGCAAATTGCACTTGAAATCACCATGTACCCCGACTTTGAAATCATGCAACTTCTATGCAAGTCACATGATGTGACTGTGGTGTCAATAACACCACTTAGAAATCTGCTTTAATGTGACCGGGTAGCCCCCAGTAACATTGTTTGCGATTGCCATGCAATTGGCATTACAGGCGACTTGCAAATCGTAGACCAAGTCGCACCCTATTGGCCACTGTAGGCTCTGTTCACATCCAATTGGATTGTGAACTCGTGGAACTTCACTGTAAGTTGGACAATTGCCGCATCGGATTAGATGTGACAGTGGTGTTGGCCCCCAGTAACATTGTGTGCAATTTGCCATGCAAAGAGCAAGCTGCTGGCCATGCCAATCACATGACAAGTCACATCCAGGGTGTGCAATTTCAGGTGCGATTTGTGCATTGACATCGTACCTGATATTGGATATAATGAATGTGAGTGTATTAACATACACCATTTGTTGCAGCGAGAGTTCAA